>NC_037346.1:47579898-48192164 GCF_002263795.3 Bos taurus | reverse complement strand
GAGAAACCGAGGAGGAGGTGGGCAGAGGAGCAGCTCCTCTTAGTGGAGGGGGTGTGGGGACAGGGAGCCAGAAAGTCCAGGGTGAGGGGCATCCCACATGGGGCCGCGCACTGAAGGGTCTCTGGGGGACTCAGAAGGAGACTGGAGCTGGGGTGAGGGGGCTGGAGGTCGGGGGGGCAGGGGTGTGGTGCCAGGGCAGAGCACAGCCCCCCGCCTTCGCTGGCAGAGCTGGGCACCCAGGACCCTGGGAGGGAGCGTGGGCAGGGGCTGGCCGAGAAGGCCTGACGGTCTGAGCAGAGATGGGAGAAAGTGTTTTTGGAAGCTCATGGAGCTGAAGGGAGGTTTGTTTTGTGTGTGTTGGAGGAGTTTGCTCAAAAGATTGAAGATGCCGCATCTAGAAGGCCTGGGGAGGGGGGTGGGATGGGAGGCTTCCAAGAATGTACTGGTAGGGGCAGGGGGGCCTGAGCCCCTTCCCACTGTGCCCCGTTAAGTACTGTGTCCCAATGCCCCTCACCCTGCTCAGGGCATGGGGTCAGGGCAGGGGGCCAGGTCCTGATGAGAGCTTGTGACACCCCCCTGTGGGGAGATGGCTTTCCAGGTGGAGACTAGACAGGTCCGCCTCCGATTTATACTGCCCGCTGCAGGCGTCTGCCCCAGAGCCCAGGAAGGCTAGAGCCCAGGGGAGCCTTGACATGATGTAATTGTTGCTCAGTCTTGTCCGACTCTTTTCGACCACATGGACTGTAGCCCACCAGGTTCCTCTGTCCATGGGATTCTCCAGGCAAGAATACTAGAATAGGTTGCGACGCCTTCCTCCAGGGGCTCTTCCCAACCCAGGGATCAAACCTGCGTCTCCTCTATCTCCTACATTGGAGGCAGGTACTTTACCGCTGAGCCACCTGGGAAGGCTTGAAGGCCATTTAATTCGGCCCCTAAAGATGAGCCAGCTCGGGGAGGGCAGCTAGAGACCAGTTTCCGTGTCTGTCTAGTCTGGAGAGGGGAGGAGGCTGACAGAAGTTGGGGCGGAACCAGAGGTGAGCGTTGTTGTCTCTCGTCTGCGGTGGCAGTGACTGAACCCAGGTGTGCAGAGCTGGGGTTGGGGGCAGGTGTCAGAGGGCTGGTTCTCCCAGAACCCTCCAGCTTCTTCCAGGGACATCCCTAGTCCCCTGCTCATGGCCAGTGGTGTGGATGATTATAGCCACTGCACTAGGATTTGGAGCCACGCTCCCTGTGTGGGATGATGCAGAGGCCCAGACATAACCCAAGGCCCACCCCCATCTTCATGCCTGGCAGCTCTCAGGGGATGGGAGGGGTTTACGGAAGGTACTTAAGGGTCCTTCCTAGGTGGTCCCATCCCTGCCTGGCTTCCTTGTCATTTTTGCATCGGGACCCGCATAGGGTGGAGGCTCAGGACTCAGGGTCGCCTCCAGCTCTAAGACTGGCCTGAGTGTCAAAGTCTGCCAAGCCAGCTTCCCTGCCCTGACCCACCCAGGCCCAAAGGAGGAGAAGCCCTGAAGCTGATGCTGAAGGCATTGAACTCCTGGCCAGATGCTGGAGGTGATCCTGACAAAGTCCCTGCCTTTGGGGGCAACTCTGTCCACCAGAACAGAGAAAAGTGTGGTTGATGGCAGGAAGGGGTGGGTTTAGAGAAGGCTCCCAGGGGAGGCAAGGCAGAGAGGAGAGAAGGGATTGGACCCTCCAGACCAGAGTGGGAAGGCTCACTCTCTCCAGGTGATAGGAGAGATGCACAGAAGGGACATGAAAGATCTGAGCCCAGGGGCCTCGGGGAGCAGGTAGAGAGAAGGCGGGGGAGGAGGAGGGGGCGTCAGCAGCCCCAGTCCACATTACACAGGCCTCTGTCCCTCGAGTCCTCTTAGAGGGAAGGCTCAGGTTCAGAGGGCCCTGTCACTTACCTGGGGCACACGGCTTGTGAGGGGCCAGGGCTCTGTCCACAGTAGCCACGGCCCCTACTCCCTGGGGCAGAGCTCTCCCCCGAGACCCTGGGGGCAGTGGGTCCCCGGTTGCATCCCTAGGGGTCCCCAACTCTGCGGAGGCAGGAACAGGCCCGGACTCCCCACGGCGCCATTGGAAGGCGTTCATGGGGCTGGGGAATCCCAGGGTCTCTCCGCCTCCACCACCCCAGCCCCAGGCCTTTCATGTACTCTGGCCCCCATTCTGCCTCGTCAGCACAGCTATTTTTATTCCCTGCAGTTTTCAGTCAACAGCCCTTGTGTGTGTGTGTGGCGGGAGGGGCGGCAGGGCATGGGACAGCCAGAGGAGTGGGAGGGGCTCAAGGAGCCCACTGGGCAGTGGGGATGGCAGGGGAGCCGTGGTGCCCCTCAAAGGGCAGGCTGCCCCCTGCCCCCTGCAGGCCTCCCTGCCCTCTGCTGGGAGGCCTAGCAGAAATGCACAGTGCAAAACCCACAAGAGTCACCAGACCCCGCTCTGTTTTTGAACTGGTTTGTGAAACCAGGTGCCAGCCCCTCCTCCACCCCCAGGGGCTAGAAGGTCATGGCCCAGTTTAGACACTGGGGTGATGATATACCTTAGTGGTTCAGAGCCAGGGTCTCTTCCGAGAGCCCCAGGGGTCAGGTTTCCAGCCCCAATTTACTACATAAATAACACCTGGCAACTTCCTTATCCTCTCTGTGCCTCCGTTTCCTCATCTGCCAAATGGAATAATAACAATAGGATCATGTCAGGATTACATGAGCTCACTGCATGTGAAATGCCCAGCATAGTGCTTGGCAAGTATATAAGTGTTAACCAGGAATTCATAATTGCGCTTGTTATCAGGTTATGACTCTGAAATAAATGTCTCGTTGTTGGAGGGCTGGGAGTAACAGAAGGGGAGAAGAAGCTATAAGTTGGGGGTGCCTGGTAGGAAGCATTAGACCCCGTCCAGCTCTGGGTACCCTACATACCTGGGAGGAGGTGGGTTTTTTCCTACCAAGAGAGGCTTTTATCATACCGACAGCAGAGCTCCCCTGATGAGAGTATGTGGTTTACAGGTATTGCCTTAAGCGCTGTGAGAGTAAAGGACAAAGCCGAGCTTCCCCCTACCCCAGCCTCCCATTTTAGTAAGAGCTGCAGGTGACTCTTATCTTTTTTGAGGCTTGTTAAGTTCTTGATTGGCCTAATTTGGGAGAAGGATCTTCCACAGGGTCACTGGTGAGAAAACATCCCTGGAGCAGTTTCTGGGGTTGAACCAAATTCTCTGAGTGGCGAAGCCAAGCTGATAAAGGGGCGGGACACCCCTTGGGGGTTTAGGTTATAGGCTCAGGTTCTGCGGGCTGCTCTTCCAAGCGCTCCTCATCCAATTCCCTGAGCCCAGCAGGGACCTAGAGCCCATGTGTGGGGTGAAAAGGGTCAAAGCCCATGCTACCCAGATGGTTAGGGGTTGATGGAGGGAAGCGGGGCCAGATTGGCCCTGGAACTCTCCAGGCTCAGAATCAGTTTCGAACCATCCTCTTCTCACCCTCTGGGTAGACCTAAGGCAGGAAAAAGGCCTGGCAGCCATGGTCTGGGAGTGCGGAGAGTGCGTGGCAGAGAGAAGAACAGAGGCTGGCAGCTCCAGGGGCTGACCTAGGTGGGAGCCCGCAGGGTGAGGGGAGGCAGCCCTGTGTGCAGGGGTGAGTCTGCCTGAGGATGGGCAAGGTGACTGTGGATATGTGTGTAGATGAGGCTGTGCACACACAATTTGGAGGGGGACCATCCATGGAGCCCCCATCACCATACTTGGGAGCACCTTTGAGAGAGCTAGCAGAGGGCAGGAAGCCCCAGGCTTGGATGGAACTAATTAGCCTCCCCACCCCTTGGAGCAGCTGGGAAATGACTCATAGAAGCAACGAGGGAGTGAGCGAGTGTGTGTGTGTGTGTGTGTGTGTGTGTGTGTGTGTGTGTGTGTTGGGTGTGTTGGGTGTGTTTGTGTAGGAGCAAGCTGGCTGCTGAGGAAGTTGGGAGGGTATTTTAGAGTTGATTGGTGCAAATGAAAAACCAGACCTTGACAAAGGCTCTTTACCAAACTACAGGTGGGGGCCCTTAATCCCCACCACTCCCAACTCCCAACTCGAGGCCCCAGGAAGCCTGAGCCTGGGGCCTGCCAGGGCTTGCCAGACACCCACCCGAGCCCACGCCTTTCAGGGGCTTGGCCCGAGGACTCTGGTCTGTCCTTTGAAGAGGACAGACAGGTGAGGCTCAGGCCAGCCTAGGGGGAAACTGGAGGGGACTGCAACCTGGGCATGCCCCAGGCTGGGGGAGGGCAGCCGGCTGAGCACCATCCCCCACTGGGCGAGCCAGAGGGACGCTGTGTTTGTGGTAGCAGGCACGTGGATTTGGCCCCTCCGAGAGCCACATTCGAATCCTGGCTGCACCACTCAGTCGCTGGGATGATGAATGCGAAGCACTTGAAACAGGGCCTGGCATGCGTTAAACACCAAATGAACGTACGGATGGCTGCTCTCGATCAAGAAATAATTCTCAGTGCTAGATTTCTAATTTTAAAAAATAGATATACAACAAGCAACAAAGCTTTACTGTCTAGCACAGGGAACTATAGTCAATATCTTGTAAAAACCTATAACGGAAAATAATCTGGGAAATGATAGGTGTATATTATAACTGAATCACCCTGCTGGGCATCTGAAACACTAAGTCAACTATACTTCAGTGAAATATATTGGGCCTCCATCTCTCAGGCCCACACATGTCAGGATGACAGGTGAATGTACTGAGGTTTGAGGGTCAGAGGAACCAACCCACTCCCACTCCTAATAGAATCTTCCCCGAGCTGATGCTGATGAGGCCTGGAATTTACACCTTGAGATAAGATCAATTCCTTTGATTTAAGGCTCAGTCATAGGAGAGGAGGGGCTTCCCTCATATACAGGAGACCCTGGTTTGATTCCTTGGTTGGGAAGATCTGCTGGAGAAGGGATAGGCTACCCACTGCAGTATTCTTGGGCTTCCCTTTTGACTCAGCTAGTAAAGAACCCGCCTGCAATGCTGGAGCCCTGGGTTTGATCCCTGGGTTGGGAAGGTCCCCTGGAGAAGGGAAAGACGACCCTCTCCAGAATTTGGCCTGGAGAATTCCATGGACTTCATGGGGTCGCAAAGAGTCAGACACAATTGAGCGACTTTCACTTCACTTGGGAGGGAAAACCCATTCCTGGGAACCCATCTCGAGGCAAACAGTAAGTGGAAAATAAATGTGGCCACACTACGATCATTCTTTCCCCATAGGCAGGACAAATCATCAGGCTGGTTAAATCAAAGGGAGGCTTATTTCAACCCAGTGAGCCCCAACTGGAAAGTGTCATCAGCGTTAGCTCACTCCTTGTCCAGGGTAATCCCTCCCCATCCCCCCACCGTGTGACCCTGAAGGTTCCAGAACTCTCATAGCTCCTGAGTATCCAGAGGTTTCTGCATTAGGCTCCAGGCTGCCCTCTAAGACCTCTTGGAGCAGATTTCCTCCACAGAGAGTGTCAGACCAGAGGGGAGGGCCATCTGGAGTGACTTCCTCCAGGCCCCTGGCCTGCCAAGGCTGAGGCTCTAAGTGCTGGCAGAGAAACAACACAGCTACCCCCTTCCCGTCCCTACCCCCAGCCTGCCCCAGCTGAGAAAAAGCTATGATTTGAGATTTACAACTAGGGGGACGGGAAGTAGGGATCCATTTTGCATTCTTGGTGCTGGGCCACAGCAGAAATGCAGGAATTTGGGAAGTAGGCCACCAGGATGCCCGGTGCTGTCTTTGGCCAGGACAGAGAAAGTTTGATCTGCTTCAGCCTCCCAGAAAGTCCTGAGTCTGAGCCCTCACTGTAGGTGAAGCTTGAGGACTGGCTGCAGCTCTGGGTAATTTTGGAGAAGGCAATGGCAACCCACTGCAATACTCTTGCCTGGAAAATCCCATGGGCGGAGGAGCCTGGTAGGCTACAGTCCACGGGTTGTGAAGAGTCGGACACGACTTAGCGACTTCACTTTCACTTTTCACTTTCATGCCTTGGAGAAGAAAATGGCAACCCACTCCAGTGTTCTTGCCTGGAGAATCCCAGGGACGGGGGAGCCTGGTGGGCTGCCATCTATGGGGTCGCACAGAGTTGGATACGACTGAAGTGACTTAGCAGCAGCAACAGCAGCAGCTGGGTAATTTTGCTCTCAATCCAGAGAGAAACAGCCTGAGCCTGGACTGCGGCTTTACTAGAGATGAAGGGCATGTTTGGTTGGCAAGAAAGATGGTGACTGAGCAAGGCCAGCAAGTCATCCACCATCTCTGCATCCTGGGAAATGTGCCCTAGAGTGAACGGGAAGGCTGTGAGGGGCAGGTCTCATCCATTCTCAGTCTTCCGGAGGTTTCCCACAGCAACTGTTACCAAGCTGGCAGGGCATGGCTGAGGCTCCTTGAGGGGTTTCAGGCCAATTCAGTGCAGCGAGGTGGTTTGAAGGACCCTCATTGGAAGCTTGGTGTCCCAAGAGAGAAGGTTCTAGAATCATATAGTGGCAGGAAGTGGGGATGTCTGTCATGAGTTTTGTTTGGCCAGTAATTTGGGACAATTAGGATCATAGGCACTCAACTGTGAGGGATTGGTCTTGAACTGAGTGGGGAGAATCAAGATTTTACAGAAGATTGCAGGTCAAGAGGTGCAATGAATGAGGGGCACTTAAGTGGAGGTAGATGGAAAATCCTACACCGAATTTGGGCTTCCCAGGTGGCTGAGTGGTAAAGAATCCTCCTGCCAATGCAGGAGACATGGGTTCAATCCCTGGGTCAGGAAGATCGCTTGGAGAAGGAAATTGCAACCCATTCCAGTATTCTTGCCTGGGAAATCTCATGGACAGATGAGCCTGGTGGCCCTACAGTCCATGGGGTCACAAAAGAGTCGGATGTGACTTAGTGACTGAATAACACCACCTGAATTTATATTAACCTTACATCCTGAAACTCTGCTATAATCATTATTAGTTCCAAGAGGGGGTTTGTTTGTTTGTTTTTGGCCGATTCTTTTGGGTTTTGTACAAAGACAATCATGTCACCTGTTAACAAAGACAATTTTATTTCTTCCTTCCTGATCAGTGTAACTTTCATTTCCTTTTCTTGTCTTATTGCATTAGCTAGAACTTCAGTATGATATTGAAAAGGAGTGGAGAGAGGTGACATCCTTGCTTTGTTCCTGATCTTAGTAGGAAAAGTTCCAGTTTCTCACCATTAAGTACTATGTCAGCTGTAGGATTTTTTAGGAAAATGTTCTCTATCAGGTTGAGGAAGTTCTCTTCTATTCCTAGTTTGCTGAGAGCATTTATCATGAATGGGTGTTGGATTTTGTCAAATTCATTTTCTATATTCATTGATATGACCATCAGATCAGATCAGTCGCTCAGTCATGTCCGACTCTTTGCGACCCCATGAATCGCAGCACGCCAGGCCTCCCTGTCCATCACCAACTCCCGGAGTTCACTCAGACTCACTCACGTCCATCGAGTCAGTGATGCCATCCAGCCATCTCATCCTCCGTCATCCCCCTCTCCTCTTGCCCCCAATCCCTCCCAGCATCAGAGTCTTTTCCAATGAGTCAACTCTTCGCATGAGGTGGCCAAAGTACTGGAGTTTCAGCTTTAGCATCATTCCTTCCAAAGAAATCCCAGGGCTGATCTCCTGCAGAATGGACTGGTTGGATCTCCTTGCAGTCCAAGGGACTCTCAAGAGTCTTCTCCAACCACCACAGTTCAAAAGCATTAATTCTTCGGCGCTCAGCCTTCTTCACAGTCCAACTCTCACATCCGTACATGACCACAGGAAAAACCATAGCCTTGACTAGACAAACCTTTGTTGGCAAAGTAAAGGATTTTTATTCAGCCTGTTGATATGACAGATTAACATTGATTTTCGGAACTTTCCTGTGCTAATTTTCTTAGACACTGTGCTCCCAATGCAGGCAGCCCAGTTCCATCCCTGGTCAGGGAACTAGAACCCACATGCCACAACTAAAAAAAAAAAGATCTGGCATTCTGCAACTAAAACCCAGCAGAGCCAAATGAATAAATAATTATAAAAATTAACTGATTTTCTAGTGTTGAATCTGTGCTGCATACCTGGGGTAAATCCCCTTTGGTTGTAGAGTATAGTCCTTTTTATATGCTGTTGGATTTGATTTGCTAATACTTTGTTGAGCTCCACTTGGATTTAAAGGAGAAAAGTCAGTTGCATAATTACAGGATGGTGAAACTCTGATATGGCCACAGTTCATGATGAAAACTCCGGGGGTGTCTGTAAACTCCCCTTGTAGGTGGGCTGCTGCAAATGTAAATGCCATCTTGGGATGAATGAACACAATGGGTGGCCAGGCCAAGGAGAAAAGGCCTGTCTCTTTGCGGTCAGACTATATCTGGAATTGGGTGTTCCGATCTGGCAGCCCCACAGAGGGAGACAATGCCGGGCTGGACCCGCCCCAGAGAAGAGCTGCCTCACCCTCCAGCGTCCTCCCCCTCGGCTCCCTGCCCAGGGACAGCTGGCCCTAACCTGGCTCCCTGACTCCGGACCCTTCCTTTCACACCCCTTGCCTCCAGATTTCCAAAACTTTAACTCCGACTTCCGCCGAAACTTCCGTTTTGACGCAGTTTCCGACGGAGCTTCTCACTTCCTAACTGAGTTCTGGTGCCCATGGAACAGGGTTTTAGTCTTGGCTGAGCCTTTCATTTATCATTCTCTAAAATTATCTTATTTGCTTCCCTATTTATTATCTGCCTTCTCCCTCGGGAATGCAAGCTCAGTGAGGACAGGGACTTCGCCACTCCTGTATCCCTGACTCCCCAAACAGAGCCCCGCATAGAGTGGATGCTTAGGAAATGTTTGTTAAAGGAATAAATGTGTGGTCTGGGGAGTAGGGAGTTACTGCTCCTTTCAAGGCCTGTTTCCCCATCTGCAGAATGAGGGAGTTGGACTCCATGTCTCTGGTCCTTGCAAATCTAACATTCTTAAATTCAGTGGTGGGGGTGGGGGGAGAGTGGAGGGGAGGGGCACTGCCTGATGGTCCAGTGGCTAAGACTCCACACTCCCAATGCAGGGGACACAGGTTCGATCCCTGGTCAGGGAACTAGATCCCACATGCTGCAACTAAAGCAGCAACAAAGATCAGAGAGGCCGAGTGCTGCAACTAAGACCTGGCACAGCCAAAAAAAAAATTAAAATAAATATTAAAAATTTTCCCATGAGAAGAGGTTCCTCCAGGCCCTCAAACACCCCATCTCTGAGGCCAGAGACTGATCCTGTGGCTGGTGGAAGGAGGATTTGAGCTGTCACATGGCTCCCTTTACTCCAGGCTGGACTTGAGGGGCCATGTGGTGATCTGCCTGCAAGACACCCAACCCACTGACATGGGACATTATCAGTGCTTGTCCCTGCCAGAAAGTCGCCGTGCGTACACCCCAGATGTCTTTTCATTCTCCACTGGGGCCACTGCAAACAGCACAGCTTGTCATTCTGTTCTAGACACACTCTTAGGATGAGCAGGGGGCACCTACACACTGGCCAATGTAAGCAACCCAGCACCCCTGGGAGGGCTTTCCAAACCAGGGAGATGAAGTCCAGACTCCCAGATGCGGTCTTCAAGGCCCTGGCCTAGCTGCCCAGCCCACTTCCCCAAGGCCCATAAACAGGGATTCCCTGGTGGCTCAATGGTAAAGAATCCCCCAGTCAATGCAGGAGACATGGGTTCAATCCCTGCTCCAGGAAGATCCCACATGCCACGAGGCAACTAAGCCCATGCTCCCACGACTACTGAACCTGTGCTCCAGAGCCCAGGAGCCGCGACTACTGAGCCCGTGAGCTACAACTACTGAAGCCCACATGCCCTAGAGCCCATGTTCCACCACAAGAGAAGCCACCGCAACGAGAAGCCTGCTCACTGCAACTAGAGAGTAGGCCCCACTCAACAGCTAGAGAAAAGCCCACATGGCAACAAAGACCCAGTGCAAACAGAAATAAATAATTTTTTTTTAAAGCCCATAAACAGATTCCAAACCCTCCAAAGACTGACACAGGGTAGCTCCCTAGGTCCTGCTTCTGCATTTGCTCTGGCTGTCCCTTCTTCCTAGAGTGCCCTTCCCTTTCACTTGCCTGCGCCCATAACTCCCTCATCCTTTGTGACTCAACTGAAAAGGCACATCTTTCCTTTCCCTGGTCTGGAAGTCCCCATTCAGCCACCCGAACTCCCGTAGCACAGTCAATTCCCTTCTTTATTTATTTATCTTTATTGGAATATAATTGCTTTATAATATTGTGTTAGTTTCTGCTCCCTTCTTTAGGGCGGACATTTCTGTCTCCTCATATCATAGCTTCTGTGCCCCTGTCTCCCCAGCTATCAACTCTCGGAAGGCAGGATGCATAGCTGGTGCATCTTTATGTCCTACTCAGGGCTAGCTCAGCTTCTGACTTAGGAACAGAATGAATGGATGGACGGGTGGGTAGACGGATGGATGAAACCTTTCGGAATCCATCTTATTCCAAGAAAGATCTATATCCAAGGCCTCATCCACTCACTGAGTGTCTGCCAAGTGCCCAGGCCTGGGACCAGCCGTGGTGATCTGGACAGAGTTCCTGCTCTCTCGGCATTTTGGTCTGGTGAAGGAGATAGAGAAAGAAATCAGGCCAATAAACAAGTGATTAAGAATTATGATAAATAATGTCAAGGAAAATACATCATCATGTATTTGTCCTAGTACATCATGTCCTAGTACAAGGGACTAGGACAGAGGGATGAGGAGGAGAAATCCTCTTGGAGAAGGGACATTAGAGGCTTGATGGGAAAGTGAGCAGGAAGAGCCATGTGAAGAGATAGGAGACAAGAGCTCCAGAGAGAGCAAAGATCCAAAGGCAGACGTGAGTTCAGTGGTCAAGAAGCTGGAAGGAGGCCGGAAGGACTGGGGCAGAGTCAGCAGGGAAAATAGATCAGCAGACAAAGGTGAAGAGGTATAGATAGAGGCTGGATCACCAGGGCCTTGGAGGCCACCAAAAGAAGTTTAGGTTTTATTCTAAGCACAATAGGACATTACTGGAGAAATTTAAGCAGGAGAAACAATATGATTAGTTTCTTATTTTTAAAACAGTACCCACTGAGACCTCCCGTGATCCACTGGCTAAGATCTTATGTTCTCAAGGCAGGGGACCCAGATTTGATTTCTGGTCAGGGAGCTAGATCCCACAGGCCACCACTAATGATCCTGCCACAACGAAGATAGAAGATCCTGCGTGCCGCAACTAAGACCTGGCACAGACAAATAAATAAAATATTTTTTTTAATGTTTACATAAACCAGCACCCACTGCTTCTTTACTAGACTGGTTTGGAGAGGGCAGGGGCAAAAGCAGGCAGCTATTGCAAGAAAATGTTGCGATATGGACCGGGGTGGGTGAGGGGAAACAGAGGTTGTGTGTTTTGGAGATGTTATTAATAGAACTTTGGACAGGCCGAATATAGAGATGAGGGAGAAGAAGAATTCACAAAGACATCTCAGCTTTTGATTTGAGCAAATTTGAGGCTTGGATGGATGGTGGTACCATCTCCTGGGTTGAGGAAGAGGGTGAAAAAGACAGTGACCTTGAGAAACCTAACCTTGCGGTTGATATCAGAAATGTGGGCGGTCTTGGGTGGACTGTGTCCTGAAGCTTAATAGTTGCCTGTAACCCCTTTCGGGAGTGAAACCTCTTCTCCATAGTGGCTGTACCAGTTTACATTCCCACCAATAGTGTAGTAGGGTACCTTTTTCTCCACACCCTCTCCAGAATTATTTATCTAGACTTTTTAGCAATGTTGAATACTTCTTCATGTGCATTTTGGTCATCTGTATATCTTCTTTGGAGAAATGTCTATTTAGATCTTCTGCCCATTTTTTATTAGATTATCTGTTTGAGAATATATTTCTGTTATCTTTTTATTTTATATTGGAGTATAGTTGATTTGGGGCTTCCCTGATGGCTCAGTGGTAAAGAATCCGCCTGCCAATACAGGAGATGAGGGGTCGATCCCTGGGTCAGAGGATCTGCTGGAGAAGGAAATGGCAACCCACTCCAGGATTCTTCCCTGGGAAATCCCATGGACAGAGGAGCCTGGCAAGCTATAGTCCATGGAGTTGCAGAAAGTGTCAGACAGGACTTAGGGTCTACACAGCAACAACACACTTGATTTACAATGTTATGTTAGTTTCCGGTGTACAGCAAAGTGGTTCAGTTATACATATACATGTATCTCTTCTTTTTCAAATTCTTTTCCCATTAGGTTGTTACATATTATTGAGCAGAGTTGTATGTGCTATAAGCAGGTCCCTGGGCAAATGCTTCATTCCAGATGCTATTGGTTGCTTGCCTATTATTATCCACATAGTGGGGTCCAGTAGCCAATTGAGTATTTCAGTCTAGAGTTCAGAGGAGAGAGTTACCATACTCCTATAACACAATCTACAGTCATAGGAATGATGCCATCCAGACCCAGACAGAGCCCTGGGGCGAGGAAGAGGGACAAACACAAAGGTCATTGAGAAGGAACAGCCAGAGAGGCAGGAAGTAAAGCATGGGTGAGCTGTCATGGAGGCTGAGCGGGTAGAGCCTGCCCAGAAGCGGGCCACGGCCAACTGGGTTGAATGTTTCTAAGAGGTTGAGGGAGGTGAAGACAGAAACGTGTGCAGCAGACTTGGCAGCATCGAGACTGCTAGTGACTTGACAAAAGCCACTTCCGTGGAGTGTGGGAGGTGACACACGCCAGGTTGGAGTGTTTTGGAGAGGGAATAAAAGGTAAGGAAGTAAAGACAGCTGGTGTAGACACTTTCCAAGAAGTTTGTCCATGAAGAGAGGCAGAAAAATAGAGCGAGAGTGAAGGGAGGTGAGAGTTCCCTTGGGGTCCGCAGCTAAGACTCTGTACTCCCAATGCAGGGGACCTGGGTTGGTTCCATCCCTGGTCAGGGAATTAGATCTCACATGCCATGTCTCTAAGATCCTGCATGCCACAACTTAAAAAAAAAAAAATTCCATCTGCCACAACAAAGATCGAAGATCCTTGTGCCTCAGCTAAGATCCGGTGCAGCCAGATAAATCAATAAAAATAAAACATCTCTTTAAAAAGAAGGAAGGGAGGCGTGGAGGCAGGAGGGTGCTTTCTGTCACCGCTACCATTATTTTGAAGATGGGAAAGCCTGGTCACTGAGAGGGAGGGGCTGGTGGTGGGAGAAGGAGAAGATACATAAAGGAGGAGGCCCTTTGGAAGACAAGTGGAATGAGGGGCCCAAGCCGAAGTGGAAGTCCTGGTCTTGCCTCTTCTGTTGGTAGGATGGAGGAGGAAGAGGCGGGCAGTGAGGCTAGGTCCATTGGTTTGACTGTGTGTCATGGATCCTGTGTGTGAAGACAGACCAAGTCATCAGCTGGGAGCACTGTGGAGAGGATGGGGAGGGGACAGTTGGAGGAAAGAAGAGAAAGCACGAAATAGTTCTCAAAAAGAAGAAAAGTGAGACTCACAGGGAAACCTATACTTGGAGTGTGGCACTCAGGGAAAACCTGGGCTTATAATCACAAAGGCAATGGGAACCCAGCCAGGTCCTGCCTTGGCAGCAGTAGCACCCAGCAGCTCAGGGCCCTGACTCCGGCAGAGCATAGCTGGGCTACCAGGTAGATGAAGGTTCCCGCTGGTGAGGGGCGGAGAGAAGGCTGTACTTAAGGGTATTTGCTTTTCTTTCTTTCTTTTAAAAACTGGACTGCCAGGGAAGCCCCCAAGGGAATATTTTTTACTATTATAGTGTAAGCATTTTATTGTTCAGTCGCTAAGTCATGTCCAACTCTTTGCAACCCCATGGACTGCAGTGCACCAGGCTTCCCTGTCCTTCACTATCTCCTGGTTTGCTCAAACTCATGTCCATTGAGGCAATGATGGCGTCCAACCATCTTGTCCTCTGTTGCCCCCTTCTCCTCCTGCCCTCAATCTTTTCCAGTGAGTCAGCTCTTCGCATCAAGTGGCCAAAGTATTTGAGTTTCAGCTTCAGCATCAGTTCTTCCAATGCATATTCAGGGTTGATTTCCTTTAGGATTGACTGGTTTGATCTCCTTGCCATCCAAGGGACTCTCAAAAGTCTTCTCCAAAGCCACAATTCAAAAGCATTTTATTATAAAGGATAATAAAGGGTAAAAATGAAGAGCCAGATGAAAAGGTACACAGAGAGAAGTCTGGAAGGATTCCAAGCATAGACTCTTTGGTTCCCCAACAGTATTTTCAAGGAGGGATTATGATGGCTCTTGTAACTGAGGCTGGAAGAGGGAGGTGAAGTCTGAGGGGCTGATGGAGAGGGAGGAATCTCAGGGTCAAGGGCAGAAAACAAGGAGAAGCTCAAGGATTACACAACCCGGCACTTGAGCTGAGTAGTAGGAGGTGGGGGAGGGGAGTGCTCAAAGCAGCCATATCAGAGGAGATCCAGTTTCTGTTCATGATTTTAGTTCAGAGTGGGCTCAAAGGAGAAATAACTCAGGTGGAAGAGCCCTCTCATTCATTCATTCGATAAACTCTTCTTCAGCATCAGGCACACAGGTGATCCAAAGGAGAAATCCACTCAGCCAGGGTTACCAGGGAAGGCATCCTGGAGGTGGTGGTTCATGTGTAGGTTGAGCCTGGAAGGACAAATTAAAGCTTTCCAGGGTGACAAAAAGAAGGAGTGCTTCAGGAGGCACGGGCTTCAGTGAAAATTTGTGTGGCCCATTTGTGAAAATGGAAGTAACATGGCTAGAGGGTGGGTGCGTGTAGAGAAGGGCTGGGTGGCGAGGCAGGAATCGGGTCATGGAGGGCCTGGGAGCCACATGGAGGAATGCAGACGCACTTTTTAAATAAACTTTTTATTATGCATTGGGGTCTAGCCGATTAACAATGTTATGATAGTTTCAGGTGAACAGCAAAGGGACTCAGCCATACATGTACATGTATCCATTCTTCCCCAAACTCCAGTTCCATGCAGGCTGCCACGTAACATTAAGCAGAGTTCCCTGTGCTTTATAGCAGGCCCTTGTTGGTTATGGACGCATTATTAATCCAGCGAAGGGTTAAGCAGAGGGTGACCTGAACAGATTTATGACTTTAGAAATGGGGGCAGAGACTTCCCTGGTGGTCCATGGTTAAGACTCCACTCTCCCAATGCAGGGGGCCGGGGTTCGATCCCTGGTCAGGGAACTAGATCCCACATGCCACAGCTAAAGATCCCTCACACTGCAACTAAGACCCAGTGCAGCCAAATAAATAAAAATAATTTTTTTAAAAAAGAAATGGGGATGGTGGATTGGAGGAGAGCCAGGTGGGAGGCAGGGAGGCAGATGGGAGGCTGTTTGAATGCAGCAGGTGAGGGGTGATGAAGCACCTCCTGCAGGATGGAGAGACAGGTGGGTGCTGGAGGCAGCCTCGGTGAGGTTGGGAACTGACCAGATGTGCCACTGGGATGATTTTGGCCATCACCAACCAAAACTGTTGCCTCCACTGGCCTAGCCAAGGAGGGCATCCACCCACTCATATAACACAGCAACCAGATGCTAAGTGGCTCCAGGGCTGGTGAAGAGGGGAGGAGGAAGCAGGGAATTTAGGACCAAGTGCAAATTCCAAAGGGAGGGATGAGGAGTCCACTGGGGGCCAGCTAGGGGCCAGCAGGAGGAAGTGCCAGGCTAGCTGTGCCAGCTGTGGGTCCCGTACCAATGTGCCAGGCACCAGTTCAGGGTGACCCCAAGCCCTGGTCTCTGAGGATTCTGGTAGGGGAGACAGACACCCATCACACAAGCAGAGCATGAGTCACCATTGACCTAAGAGCTGTGAAGGCTACACAAGAAGAGGAGCCATGACTTGACCTGTCTTGGGGCCACTGCAGAGAGTGTGAACAGAAACCATGAAAGGAGGGGGATGGTGATTGTTCCCAGAGCAGAGGAGAAGGGCACAGGGAGAGGTGCCTGCTGTGAAAAACAAAACCAAAAACAGGGCTGCAGACCAGGCCTTGGAGAAGCAGCATCTTCCAGGGGCAGGAAGAAAGAGCTCACAGAGCAGATGTAGAGAGAGCAGCCTGATGGGGAGGCCGCACTCCTCTCAAGAACAAAGGCTATGGGGACTTCCCTGCTGGTCCAGTGGCTAAGGCTCAGCACTCCCAGTGCAGGGGGCCTAGGTTCGATCCCTGGTCAGGGCTTCCCAGGTGGCTCAATGGTGAAGAATCCACCTGCCAATGCAGGAGACGTAGGAGACATGGGTTCGATCCCTGGGTCAGGAAGAGCCCCTGAAGGAGGAAATGGCGATCCACTCCAATATTCTTGCCTGGAGAATCCTATGGACAGAGGAGCCTGGCAGGCTACAGTCCATAGGGTTGCAATGAGTCAGATATGACTGAGCAACTGAGCATGCACGCATGGGAAACTAGATCCCACATGCCACAAGTAAAGACTGTGCATGCCACACAAACAAATATTTCAAAAGACCAGGCAAAAATAAATTAATATTTAAAAAGAAGGAGAGGCTATGGCCGGGAGATGCTTGAGGGAGGGTCAGCTGCACAGAGACCACCAGGTCTGACTGCTGGGGGCTCTGGTGACTCTGGCCAGCAGTTTCCACCCGTGCTGGGGCCCCGGTTGGACAGTTTGTCTCTGGTTTTCTGTCATCCCACTTTGATGTTGTTGTTCAGTCTCTCAGTTGTGTCTGACTCTTTGTGACCCCATGAACTGCAGCACACCAGGCTTCCCTGTCCTTCACTGTCTCCTGGAGTTTGCTCAAACTCATGTCCATTGAGTTGGTGCCCATCCAACCATCTCATCCTCTGTCATCCCCTTCTCCTCCTGCCCTCAACCTTTTCCAGCATCAGGGTCTTTTCCAATGAGTCGGCTCTTCCCTTCAGGTGGCCAAAGTACTGGAGCTTCAGCTTCAGCATCAGTCCTTCCAATGAATATTCAGGGTTGATTCCCTTTAGGATTGATTGGTTTGATCTCCTTCACTTCGGCTCCTGTAAAGGAGGGAGGGGGCAGCATCAGGCCAGAGAATTGTGCCAAGTGGGGCCCATGAACCGGGAGGGTGCTCATTGGCCATGGTCTCTTCAGGGCCATCTGGCAGGTCAATGTCTTCTGTTCGGACAGTGAGACCAGTGATGGGGATGAAGGAGAGAAGGTGTGTGGCAAATGGTGGGTACAATTGTGGGGTCAGTGTGAGGAGGGGTTTCAAGCTGGGTGTGTGCACTTCTGTGTGTGCACAAGTGCACACGTGCGTGTCCGTGCACACACACTCCCACGCACACGACAGGGCCGATGAGCAGCTGAGGGATGGGGCGGGCAGGAATGAGCAAAGTCATCCCCGTGGAAACACGACTCCCCGGGTGATGGGAGGGAGCAGCTGGGCAGTCAGGCAGGGGGGTGTGGCCTGCTCTGCCCAATGGTTCCGGCCGCTCCCCGGGCCGCCCTCCCCACCTGTTGACCAAGCCTGAGGAAGTGCCCGCACTGGCCTGGGCACTGCTCAGGCGTCTGGGCCCACTGTGACAGAGCTGCCCTCCGGTGTAGCCCTGGGTATCTTTGGGGCTTCTGTCTATGGGGGCCTTGGGAAGGCTGTGTGTGACCAGGTGGCTGGGGTGTCCCTGCGTCCGTCTCCCCAGGGCCTTTGCCATAAGTTCCACAAAGAACAGGCTCAAGAAGGCTTTGGGCGAGGAGAGGGGTAGTAGCAACCAAGGGACGGGCCAGAAGACACAGTGTGTCGCTCTTATGGGCCTCCAAGCCTCCTAGTAGGCGCCCCTCTATCCGCCCGGTTCATACAGGGACCACCAGCCAAAAGCAGTCCCTGGGAGCTCCGGTCCTGCCCCCACCATTGAAACTGTCTGTCTCTTTCTCCCCAGGACCGTACCCATGTGTCCTGCTCTTCCATGTTAACACCTGCAGGCTCTCCTGACATGGCCCCACACACACACCTTGCATTTTCTTGCTCCAGTTCTCCCTCCCTGCCCATAGGTTAGATCCCATGGGTCGTGGAGGAGGAAGCTATTGGGACTATCCCCAGAGCCTGGGAATCTTCCTTCTTCCCGCTCCCCATCCAGCATCACACCTCCCCAAAGCTCAGGTCAAGGCGCTACATGTTCACACATCTTCCTTGTCTCCTCCCTCCAGGCAAGATATGGTGAATAGTGGCAGGTACACGCACTCTCCTCCTTCATGCCCCAGGCAGACATCACTAATCAATCCCAGCAGTCTCCTTGCACCGAGTCTGTCTCCAGCCCACATGGTCTTTGCCCACATCTCCAAGCAGCCAAGAGCAGCTGGTCCACATCAGCCCTCAAGATGAAATCCGTTTGCCATTCCTGCTTTAGGCTGACCCTGCCGGGGCCCTCACCTCGGCCCATCCTCTGGGTCTGCCCTCATATCCGATTCCTTTCTGCCTCACTGCAGGGTCGAGGTCACAGGGCTATAGCCAGCTGTGGTTTTCTCTGTTCCCCGTAGGCCGAAGCCACACAGTTCCCAGAACTCGGGCCCAGGAGGCAGTTGAAGGCACGGGGGCGTTGGCCACAAGTCCCCAAGGGAGAAGAGGACCTGGTTGGTTTTCTGTCAGTGCAGAGGGGAGCCAACCCCCTGCTGGGGCGAGTGTGGTGCAGGGCTCGGGGGGTGATGCTCTGTGTCCAGCATTTGTGCAATAGCAGCACCCGCAGGCACACCCTCCAGTTCCGACAGCGCCAACCTGCCCGCCCTGGCCCCAGGGCAGGCGGGAGGTGAGTAGCAGGACCGCAGGCCCAGGGCGGGGTGGCTGCCCAGCACCCCGGGGGCTGCACGCTACAGCTGCCCCAGCTGCCCGCCGCCCTGCTGGCCCCTGAGCCCAGGATGCGAAGATGGCCAAGGCGTCTCTGCCCACGGTGGTGCCTCTGGGCCCCGAGAGCCTACGCCCCTTCACCCGGGAGTCCCTGGCAGCCATAGAGCGCCGGGTGTTGGAGGAGGAGGCCCGGCAGTTGCGGAACAAGCAGATGGAGATCGAGGAAACCGAGCAGAAGCCGCGCAGCGACATGGAGGCTGGCAAGAACCTGCCGCTCATCTACGGGGACCCCCCGCCGGAGCTCATTGGCATCCCCCTGGAGGATCTGGATCCCTACTACAGCGACAAGAAGGTCCGCGCCGGGGAGGCCTCCCTCCACCTGTCTGTCTCTGATCCATCCGTCTGCCTGTCCCAGGCCTCACAGCTCTCTCCCTGCCGCAGACCTTCATCGTGCTCAACAAGGGCAAGTCCATCTTCCGCTTCTCAGCCACTCCTGCTCTCTACATCCTGAGCCCCTTCAGCATCGTCAGACGCTGCGCCATCAAGGTGCTCATCCACTCATATCCTGGAGGAGTGGGGCGAGCGCAGGGGCGGGGAAAGGCAGGCAGGGGTCAGGGATGGGCAAGAACGGGGCGCTCTGGGTGAGGAGGCCCTCTGTCCTCCTCTCCTCCCCACCTGCTCCCTCACTTTCCTTGACCCTCCCCCCAACGCTGTTCAGCATGTTCATTATGATCACCATCCTGACCAACTGCGTGTTCATGACCATGAGTGACCCGCCTTCCTGGTCCAAGCACGTGGAGTAAGTGCCCTGCCCCCACTTCCCCTGGTTCCCCAGTGTCTCCGCTGGGAAGATGCCCCAAATGACCATTGCTCTGTGTTCCAGGGGGACAAACACTGTCCCTGTCACTCCATCAGCGCCCTAAGTCCCCAGAGTGGCACACATCGCCACTCTCAACGATGTCCTCAGCCCCCCGGGCCCTCCCTCCCAGGAGGCCCGCCTCTGCCACCCACATCCTGGCCCAGGTGTGACACGCCTGGCCCTGGCCTGCCCTCTCCCTGCCAGGTACACCTTCACAGGGATCTACACCTTCGAGTCCCTCATCAAGATCCTGGCCCGAGGCTTCTGCATCGATGACTTCACATTCCTCCGGGATCCCTGGAACTGGCTGGACTTCAGCGTCATCATGATGGCGTGAGCAGGGGTCCCCGGGGGGCGTCGGGAGGCTGATGCGAGGGAAAGGAGGGGGCCAGCCCTTGGAGAGGGCAGCTGAGTGGGCTGGGTGACCCTCTGAGGCTGGGCTGCAGGGCTGTGGTCTGGTGTGCAGACAGTGGGCTGAACCTTTCAGGAGCTGTCACTCTCCGGGTCTGACTTGGAAGATGTCCATCCGGGTGCCCCTCCACACAGTACATACGACCTGGGCCCCCAGGCCCCCACCCACTGGGAGAACTGGGCTGCCCTTGCCACTCCCCCACGCCTCAGCAAAGCCCCTGCAGTGTCTTTCCCACTTCTCGGGCCCCAGTAGGAGCCTGTGGTCCCTGACCTGTCCCCTTGCATCTCCACGGTAACTCCAAATACAAGGATTCCTTGGGAATCCTCGTTCTGGGGCTCGTTCTGCACCATTACCCACCCCTTGGCTCTGACACAGCCCTTGCCCCCAACCCCCACCCAGGTACCTGACGGAATTTGTGGACTTGGGCAACATCTCAGCGCTGAGAACCTTCCGGGTGCTGCGGGCCCTGAAAACCATCACGGTCATCCCAGGTACAGGGGAGGAGCAGGGACCCTTTGCCTGGGCCAGCTGGCCTGCCCCCTCACCCATGTCTGGAACGGTGCACTCAAGTTCTGGGAGCCTGACCCAGGGTCATAACCGTCCCAGGTGGCGTAGCACCCACATCAAAACCTGGACACAGAGTGGGGGGGTCCAGTGTGTCTACAGGGAGAAGAAGAGGCCCCAAGTGGGAGGATGGGCTTTGAGAGGCAGCATAGCAAAGTGGTTAGAGCACAGACTCTGGAGCCAGACTGCCTGGGTTCAAGTCCCATCTCTACCACTTCCTGACTTTGACCTTGGTTAAACGGCTACCCTGTCTGCTTCAGTTTCCATATCTGTAAACTGGGAATAATGACAGTACTGCTCACTCAGTTATTATGAGAATTCAAAGCCTTGATAGCAATAAGGTGCTTCAAGCCATGCCTGGCACTGGGAGGTCATGGTGGTTTAATCCCTAAGTCGTGTCCGACTCTTGGCAACCCCATGGACTCTAGCTCACCAGGCTTCTCTGTCCATGGGATTCTCCAGGCAAGAACACCGGAGTGGGTTGCCATCTCCTTCTCCAGGGGATCTTCCCCACCCAGGGATCGAACCTGAGTCCCCTGCATTGCAGGGAATTCTTTACCAACTGAGCTACCAGGGAAGCCCTGGCATAGGGTTCATGTTTTAAATAAAATAAACAGACTGGGTAGAGCAGAGCACTCCAGCTGAGACACAGAGGGACTCAGTGATGGAAAGTCCACACCCTGAGAGCTCAACAGTGAACCCACCACATACCCACTGAGCCATGAGGCCAAGGCAGTTCCAAAGTAATGCATCGAGAAAAGCATGAAATAAATAGAATCTGGATCATCCAGACCCTCAAAAAACCATGTGAAGAAACTGGAGAAGGTTCATTAAAGGAGAGAAGTGTAGTCACTCAGTCATGTCCAACTTTTTGCAACTCCATGGACTGTAGCCAGCCAGGCTCATCTGTCCATGGAATTCTCTAGGCAAGAATACTGGAGTGGGTTGCCATTTCCTTCTCCAAAAGGAGAGAAAGATGATCTGAAAGGCATGGAGAACAGGCTCTGGGAGACAGGGAAGGTGTCTTAATGCTAGGAAGTACCTTAGTTTTCTCTAGTCCAAAGCCCTTGTGAATTGCAGTAGAGGAAGGAGGGACCCCCAGAGAGAAGGCAACACGGCATGTTAGCCACTGAGTCGAGGCCACAATACCTGCCCTCACTGCACACTTCTGCATCCTCAGAGCCCGTAGGGCTTTTATGATGAAGCTGCTGAGCATCTGTCTTCATACCAGGATAAGAAAAGGAAATAAATATTGAAGTGAGAGACACCCTGATTAGGCCCAAGGAAGAAGTTATGGTTCTTCCATAAATGATGGAATCTAAGCCTGAAATTCTATACAATCATGCTATGCCTTTGCCGGTTCAGAGGGGCAGAATGTGATGATATTGCAAAGTCAGCCTAGAGCTTCTCAGAGTGAACCCTGCTGTTCCTTGGGTGTTAACAGGCTAAAAGAGAAAGGGTTCTGTGTCAAATAAGGTGAAACGTGGTATTAAAAAGTTTTTGTTTCTGCAGAACTTTTCCCAGCCTCTGGTAGGATAATCTACATAAGGACCCTCCAGAAGGGTATCACAGGGTTGGTTGTTGTTGTTGTTGAATCGCTAAGTGGTGTCTGACTCTTTGCGACCCTATGGACTGTATGTAGCCTACCAGGCTCCTCTATCCATGGGATTCTCTGAGCAAGAATACTGGAGTGGCTGCTATGCCCTCCTCAAGGGGATCTTTCTGACCCAGGGATCGAACCCACATCTCGTTCATTGGCAGGCAGATTTTTTATCACTGAGCAACTATGGAAGTGCTACAGAGTTCAGCCTTCCAAAAACACGATTGAGCCCCTTTCATGAAGGGCGCAGCTTGTGAGATTAGTGTTCTGTGAACACTTTGGGAGTCCTGACTTAGTGACATTTATTAAGTTACACTGTGTGCCTGAATGTTGTTGCTCTCCTGTGTTAGGCAACACCTGTGGAGTCTTCATAGTCCATTCTTCTAGTGGCTGAGATTTGGTGGCCATTGGAAGGCTCAAGACGGAGATTGTAGTCAGAGATAGATGGGGCTGATTTGGGAAGGCTTCAGGGAAGTAGCGCCGTAAGTAAGCCAAGGCTGGAAGGAGATGGAGCAGGCAGAGGCTTGGAGGGGCTGAGTCGGTGAGTCACCCCCTGCCACACTCTCCCGCTCTCTGTGATCAGGGCTGAAGACCATCGTGGGGGCCCTGATCCAGTCGGTAAAAAAACTCTCGGACGTGATGATCCTCACTGTCTTCTGCCTGAGCGTCTTTGCCCTGGTGGGGCTGCAGCTCTTCATGGGAAACCTGCGGCAAAAGTGTGTGCGCTGGCCCCCGCCCTTCAATGACACCAACTCCACGTGGTATGGCAACGACACGTGGTACGGCAACGACACCTGGGGCGGCAATGACACCTGGGGCGGCAACGACACCTGGGGCGGCCAGGAGAGCTGGGCCGGCAACTATACCTTTGACTGGGATGCCTACATCAGTGATGAAGGTAAGAAGGGAGGGTGGGAGGCCAGTGGGGTCTTTCCTAGCCCCATTGGCAGCCCTTGTGTGAGACAAAGAACATGAGGAAGGGGCTTCCCGGGTGGTCCAGTGGCTAAGACTCCATGCTCCCAACGCAGCGGGGCCCGGATTTGATCCCTGGGTGGGGGAACTAGATCCCACGTGCCCCAACTAAGTTCTCATGCTGCAACTAAAAATCCAGCATGCTGCAATGAAGGTCCCATGTGCTAAGACCCCACGTGGCCAAATACATAAATAATTAAAAAAAAAAAAAGATCATGGGGAAGACCTGAGTGTAAATCCATCACGTAACAGCTCGGGCAACCTCTGACAAATTGTTTCATCTTCCTGACTCTCAGAATCTTTACCTGTAAAATAAAGACACAATGCTTCTCTCAAGTTTCCCTGGTGGCTCAGTGGTTAAGAATCTACCTGCCAATGCAGGAAACCTGGGTTTGATCCCTGGTTGGAAAGACCCCTGGAGAAGGAAATGACAATCTGCTCTAGTATTCTTGCCTGGGAAATCCCATGGACAGAGGAGCCCGGCGGGCTACAATCTATGGGGTTGCAAAAGAGTCGAACCCAACTTGGCAACTAAACAACAACAGCTACCCTCTCAAAGGGTTTACAGCAAACAAGGGTAACAGCAAACACCAAATTGTTTGGAAAATCCTAAAGCTTTGGCTAGGAAAAGCAACAATCCCGATGTGCGGGCTCCTTGTTCTCCTTCATCATCCTGGCAGGGCCAGCAGCAGGCACCCACATCCCGTTCACATACCCAGACTTCACAGGCGCACACACACAAGACAGCGTTCTCATGAAGCCACTCCTAGTCCACATGGCGCCTCCTGGCAGCTTAGAAAATGGACATGGAGTCGCCAGCTTAGAAATGCCACCTTCTTCAACTTGGCATCCTGGATTCTAGCCCCCCACTCACTCCTCCACTGGGGGTCCCGCTCAGGTATGTGGTAGCCCCAGGCACACGCATACATGTCCCCCCATCTCCCTCTGTACCCCCACTATACCCCCCACAAGGCACTGCGCTGACAGTAAAATGTATCTACCCAGAGAGCTTAGGACTTGGAGCTGCCCTTACAGGAGAAGGAAGAAAACAGATAGCTAATGAGAACATGCTGTATCACTCAGGTGAAAGTGAAAGTCGCTCAGTCGTGTCTGAGTCTTTGTGACCCCGTGGACTAAACAGTTCATGTAATTCTCCAGGCCAGAATACTGGAGTGGGTAGCCTTTCCCTTCTCCAGGGGATCTTCCCAACCCAGGGATCGAACCTAGGTCTCCCGAATTGCAGGCAGGTTTTTTACCAGCTGAGCCATCAGGGAAGCCCATATAGCACAGGGAATGCTACTTAATGCACTGTGGTGACCTGAATGGGAGAGAAGTCCAAAAGGGACTCCATGTATATATGGAGTATGTATGTGGCAATGGATATGTATGAGTGTGTGTGTGTGGCTGATTCATTTTGCTGTACAGTGGAAGCTAACACAACTAAAGCAACTATACTCCAGTAAAAATTAATTTTTTTAAAAAAAGGAGCGGGAAGGGGTGCCCCCAGAGCATCCATGTGGCGGTGCCCGTGGTCCACACAGATGTGTCCACGGGTGTGCAGTGGGCACTCTGCCCACAGTGTCCATGCGCTGACATGCTCCCTTTGTGACCTCTGACTCCCACAGGGAACTTCTATTTCCTGGAGGGCTCCAATGACGCCCTGCTCTGTGGGAACAGCAGCGATGCTGGGTGAGTGACACCCGGGAGGGTTGGGGGGTGAATGGGAAACAGTGGCCCCAGGGTTGCCAGAAGATGGGGGATGATTGGGGATGAGAACTTGGGGTGGATGGAGGTGTAAAGACAACTCGTGAGCATGCACGCGTTTTCAGGATGCAGACAAGACTAAAGGAGGATGTTTTTTTTTTTTCTCGGAGTGCCCCCCATGTGGCCCCTAGTTGGAGCTCTCCTTTCCCCCTAAAACCAGTCTCCATCCTGTCCGCAGGCATTGCCCTGAAGGTTATGAGTGCATCAAGGCCGGGCGGAACCCCAACTACGGCTACACCAGCTACGACACCTTCAGCTGGGCCTTCCTGGCTCTCTTCCGTCTCATGACACAGGACTATTGGGAGAACCTCTTCCAGCTGGTACAGCAGCCCCCTGCCCTGCCCTGCCCCTCAGCCCCACAGCCCTACCTCCCTCCATCTCCACGGCCTCCTCGGGGCTTGGTAGGACCCTTACCAAAGCCATCCCTTCCATGGGACTCCCCTCAGTGGCCCTATATATGGGTTCTTGGCACCTCTGGCATTCGGTTCCTGCCCAGATCTGAGCCCCAGCCTTTTCTTCCTTTTCCTCATTTGCTTAGGAGCTGAGATCTGAGCTGAGCACAGACTCCCAGGCCTCCTTACAGTAACCAGTAGGGCTGCTTAGACACCAGTTCTGCCCATAATTATTTACCTTCCACAGTTTGCAGGTGGGCAGGTTGAGTCTGGAGAACAATGCCTTCCAGTCCTTGGTGATGCTTCTAACATCGACAATGTTAATACTAATAGTAATAGGACTTCCCTGGTGTCCAGTGGTTAAGAATCTGCCTGCTATGTGCACCTGTGGCTGATTCATGTTGACGTATGGCAGAAATCAACATAATATTGTAAAGCAATTATCGTTCAATGAAAAATAAATAAAAATTTTAAAGTAAAAGAAAAAAGCCACAACTAAGACCTGGCATAGCCAAATAAATAAATATTCAAAAAAAGAAGAAGGTGAGTCTGCCTGCCCATGCAGGGGACACGGGTTTGATCCCTGGTCCGGGAAGATTCCACAAGCCATGGGGCAACCAAGCCCATGCACCATGACCACTGACCCCATGCTCTAGAGCCCACACTCTGAGACAAGAGAAGCCACCACGACAAGAAGCCTGTTCCCTACAGCGAGAGTAACCCCAGCTCTTCGCAACTAGAGAAAGCCAGTGTGCAGCAACAAAGACCCAGCACCGCCAAAAATAAACAAATAACTGTAATGATAATAACAATAATCACTTCTGTTTGCTGAGCTCTTACTAGATGCCAGGCATCATGGGGACACTAGGATTCAAGCTGATCCCAAAATCCACATTCACCAATTTTTATCCTGGATCTCTGATCTCAAGATACCTGGCCAGGGTCCTCAGGGCTCTCTGAGTCAGGAGCCCAGGAAGGTCTGGGTCCCAAGTTCATATTTTGAAATGCCCCAGAATGTGGTTTAACCTGTCAAGGGTGGCCATAGAAGAAGATAGAAAGCTGTCTCTACTTGCAGATGACATAATTATTTATGTGCGTGCATGCTAAGTCACTTCCATCGTGTCCGACTTTTTGCCACCCCATGGGCTGTAGCCCTCCAGGATCCTCTGTCCATGGGATTCTCCAGGCAAGAATACTCGAGTGAGTTGCCATTTCCTCCTCTAGGGGATCTTCCTGACTCAGGGATCGAACCCACATCTCTTATGTCTCCTGCATTGGCAGGCAGGTTCTTTACCACTGGTGCCATCTGGGAAGCCATACATCCCTTGCCTCAAAAGCCCTCAAACTTCCAGGCTCTGTGAGGGATCCTTCCTGTCTGCCTCTCTGGGCAATGGTTGTATGGAGGGGCGCCCTGGGTGAAAGCAGGCAGGGTACCACGTGACACTTCCTCCCCCTCCCTCACTCCCAGACCCTTCGAGCAGCCGGCAAGACCTACATGATCTTTTTCGTGGTCATCATTTTCCTGGGCTCCTTCTACCTCATCAACCTGATCCTGGCTGTGGTAGCCATGGCCTACGCTGAGCAGAACGAGGCCACCCTGGCCGAGGATCAGGAGAAAGAAGAGGAGTTTCAGCAGATGCTGGAGAAATTCAAAAAACAGCAGGAGGAGCTGGAGAAGGTCTGGACTTGAGGAGGTGGGGGGAGGGGAAGATCCAAGGGTCTCCCTGTCCCTCAGCCCGGGTACCCTGGGCATGCTGAGGGGCACGGGGAGGTGCGGGATGGGGGCTGCGAGACAGGGGATGGGGAGCAGAAGGCTCAGGCTGGAGGTTTGGTGGGGTGGGAGGCTCCCAGGCAGTGGAAAGAGTATTTCGTAGCTCAGTGCCTCAGTTTCCCCATATATAACCAGGAATCTGGAGTAATTAAACCTGAAGTAGCCTTCCAGATCAAATACCTATGATTTTATGATTTTTTATGGGCAGTGTCTGGGTCCAGGCTGAGGGAAAGGTGGGTGTTGATGAGGCCCCAGGGAGCAGCTGTGCATTCACCCATCCACCTCATGAAGTGCAGGGTCAGTTAAGGCTTCAGAGAAGGAAGGGTCTTCAGGGATGAGGGTCCTCAGTCACTTTGGTCCCTATCCTGTCATCCCCCCACCAACCACCCCTATTGCAGTAGACTGGGTGCAGGCCAAAAAGAGAGGTCCCCAGCCTGAAGGACTCAGGAGGAAGCTCTGAGAGTCCATCCCCATGGCTTGGCGATGGACTTATGACCATTACCCTTGCTGGTCCACAGGCCAAGGCCGCCCAGGCTCTGGAAGGTGGGGAGGTGGACGGGGACCCAGCACACAGCAAAGACTGCAACGGCAGCCTGGACACATCGGCGGGGGAGAAGGGGCCTCCGAGGCCAAGCTGCGGCACAGACAGCGGTATTTCCGATGCCATGGAAGGTGAGTGCCCAGCATCCCCAGACCCATCCTGCCCACCCTGCCCATCGGGCCACTCCGGCTCCCGGGGTGGGGGCAGGGAGGGCCTGGCTGGGCCCAGCTTCAGGACAGTAACTTAATATTGGCATCGAAGAAATGGCCGTGATAAATATAGTCCTGGCTTAACCTGGCCCGATTCTGGCCACAAGGCCAGGCTGCGGCGGGAACTGGGGGCTTCCGGGCGGCCTTGTGGGCTGCCAAGGCAACGGGAAAGGACAGGATAAGAATACTAACCAGGAAGGCCCAATGTTCCGGAAACTGGAGATCCTGTTCCACAAATATCTTCTGGGTAAAAGCTAAAGGTCAAAGTCAAACTCTGCCCAGATAGAGCCACAGACCCCCCAAAAAACCCCATGCTGCCCCCCAGGCCTCAGGAGACTAGGTAACAAGGATAGGTGGGTAGACATACACATGGATGGATGGTTGGAAGGATGGACAGATAGTGAGTGGGTAGGTGGGTGGATGGATGGGTGAGCGGATGGATGAGTGAGTGGATGGATGGGTGAGTGGATGGATGGGTGAGTGGATGGATGCATGGGTGAATGGATGGACAGATGGTTTGATGGATGGGTGGGTGGGCTGAAAGATTAATGAACGGGAAGAGACACAGGTGTGTGGATGGATGAGAGGGAGGGAGGAGGAGGAGGAAATAATGCAGGAAAGAAAGATGCAGGGAAATCTGACATCAGAAGGATTGGGTCCCCTCCCCAGGTGTCTTGCCTTTTGGCAGGAAGGACTTGAAGGACTTTGCAAACCTCTATCCCAGCTGACCTTGCCTGAAGGGCATCCAGGTGTCTGTGCCCTGACAGAGAACACCCCAGGGGATGCTGGGCAGAGCCAGCCAAGGAGATCACTCAACACTGCCCTTGCTGGGACCACTGTGGGAAGTTTGGGACCTCAGACACAATTTGAGGCACCTGCGGTAACACCTGGGTTGGGAGTGGGGGTGTTACTGTCAGAACCTGCAGCCTTTGGGAGATCCGGTTTACTAATTGCTGGATGGGGGAGACACTCAGCCGTCCCCTCCCTGGGGTGTCCCATTCAGGCCTTCAAACCCACATGTCTATGGGACAGCCCCTGACTCCAGTTCCCTTTCCTCATCTATGACATGGGGGCACTAATATTATTACCTCATACATTTTTTGTGGATTAAATGATATCACGCCCTGCTGAGAACTCCCATGGGCACCAGAGGCCTGGAAGACCTGGAGGAGATGTAGCATATCCCTGGGCCTGACAGAGCCCCAGGGGTTTAGAACTGGAGGGGCAGGAACAGGGCATGTTTCCAGGAAGCTTACCCTGGTGGGGAAGGACTGGCAAGGTCCGGTCTGGAGGAGCCGGCGGCAGTGTGAGGCAGAGCCCCCAGGGAGGACTTGGTGTGCTCCTCAGAGGCTCTGGCCAGCAACAGTTGGAACTGAGACCCAGCCTTCTGCAGTGGCCTCCTGCCTCTCCCTGAGGCCCCCGGGCCCCTCCCTAGCCGGGATCACAGCCCTGGGCCATAGGTAGTGGATGGAAGTCACCCTATGACATAGGGGGATTTTGTGCTGAAAAGGTGGAGCTGAAGTAGAGCACTGGGAGAAGTGACCTGGGGTAAGGCTTCTGAAGGCATGGCTCTTTATGGGGCTGCCCTGGTGGCTCAGACAGTAAAGAAGCTGCCTGAGATGCAGAGTTGTGATCCCTGGGTCAGGAAAAGTCCCCTGGAGAAGGAAATGGCAACCCACTCCAGTATTCTTGCCTGGGAAATCCCATGGACAGAGGAGCCTGGCCGGCTACAGTCCATGGACTCAAAGAGTCAGATACTACTGAGAAACTCCGGGAGTTGGTGATGGACAGGGAGGCCTGGCCTGCTGCAATTCATGGAGTCGCAAAGAGTCGGACACGACTGAGTGACCGAACTGAACTGAACTGAACACCTTCAGTTTCAAGGGACTGGTCACTGGGGACGCGGAGCACTGCGGGTGGGGCCATGTGGGCGGGGTCTAGGGGTGGGTTTTGAGGGTGACCCACTGAGAGGCGGGGCTTGGGATGGGCATCCCCAAGAGGGCGGGGCTTGAGGTGTGGCGCTCTGAGGGGCGGGGCTTGGAAGGTGGGCTCAAAGTTGGAGGTGGAGGAAGGAGCAGGTGAGGGGGCGGATCCTCATCTGCCGTCTGTTTTCAGAGCTGGAAGAGGCCCACCAGAAGTGCCCACCATGGTGGTACAAATGTTCCCATAAAGTGCTGATATGGAACTGCTGCACCCCGTGGGTGAAGTTCAAGAAGATCGTCAACCTGATCGTCATGGACCCCTTCGTGGACCTGGGCATCACCATCTGCATCGTGCTCAACACCCTCTTCATGGCCATGGAGCATTACCCAATGACAGAGCACTTTGACAGTGTGCTCAACGTGGGCAACCTGGTACGGAGGGGGCACGGGGGAGGTGGTCCTTGCTGGGCAGGACGAGGGAGGGGCCAGGGGACAAGGGAGAGGTGGTCCTTGCTGGGCAGGACAGGGGAGCGGCCACAGGGCCCACGGGCTGTGTGGAAGTGAGGGGCACGATTAAGGGCATAAAGAGACAGGCTGGGGTTATTTTCCTAGCATATGGGAATACAGCGACATGAGTTGATGTACCAGGGGAGGTACATGGGGTGATCCGTGGAATTTGGGTTTCAGGGTATTTGGGGGCAGAGAGAGTGGGGATGAAGTACTGGCTTCTTAAGATCAGGACTCCAGGGTTTCTGGAGTCAAGATCATGCCCTGGAGGCAGAGATGGGAGAGTGGGAGCTTGGGGGTGGGGAGTGAAGTGCTGGATGGCAAGTCTCTCCACTTTCAGAGGTTGTTGTGGGCCCCTGGAGAAGGGCATGGCAACCCACTCCAGTGTTCTTGACTGGAGAATCCCATGGACAGCGGAGCTTGGCGGGTTATGGTCCACAGGGTTGCAAAGAGTCGGCCATGACTGAAGTGACTTAGCCCAGGGGCCTAAGAGAGACCAAGGGACCCAGAAGATAGGGTGTAGAGCCATGGGCACCCAGGCCCAGGAGGCCCCAGCTCACCCTGAAGGCCCCAGGGCATCATTCCCCAGCCCTGAGGCCCCCTGCCCGCTCCATTTCTCCAGCACGACCAGGCCAGCTCCCCTCTCAGCCCTTTCTGCTCCACTATTGTTGACACACACTGATCCGCCTGCTTATCCCTGCCCATTAGGAGCATTATCACCTCGTTGCCAGCCCCGGTGGAGCCTGACAAAGGGAAAAAGCCGCTGCCTCCTCCTCCAGCCCGGCCCCACCCTTCCCGATTCCCTTCTCAATCTGTCCAGGGTGGCCAATGGGCTAGATGCTCCCCCGACCCTGAGGGTGAGGGGAGCCTAGGGAGAGTTAAGATGTGGGACCTGGAGCAAGATGAGGCTGGGGTGGGCAGCATGGGAATCAGACCCTGGACTCCCCAGCCCACGAGGCACCCACATCTACGCCATGGAGATGCCCGAGGCAGCTATGGCCAGGCTGGGCTGGAGGGGCAAGGGCGGGCTTGGGACTCGCCGCGCAGCTGCTGGGGTGTGTGTGATGGGCCCAGCCCGCCGCCTGCCCACCCCCTGCCCACACTCTGCTGCTGTCTGGGCACCTGCTATGGTTAGGGACAGCTCCTGGGCGGGGCTCAGCATGTGCCTGGGCAGGCTGTGGACCCGGGGCAGCTGGTGCCTGGCAGGAGGGCGGGGGCCATGCCCAGGGAGCTTTTAGGGGCTCTGAAGCCCTCAGACAAGTCCAGGATTGTGGGGGATCAGCTCTGGTTTTCACTGATCCTCAACTTCACCTCCTGTCTGACCCCCCATCACCCCAGATTTCTGAATCCATCAAGATTTTCTGGGTCCTGGGACCACCCTCCGCCCCACCCCCGCCAACTAGGGTAGAGAGGCTGTAGAGTGTAGAGACAGGAAACTGAACTAAGCACCCCAAGACCTGGGTTTGAGACCTGACCTCATATGGACAGCGTGATTAAGAGCTTGTTGCTGACTTCTCGGAGCCTCAATCTTCTCTGGGATGGACGTGGTGATCATCCCTCCCAGCTTCGTGGAGATCAGGATACTGATGAGGCCATAACATGAAACACAGAATGCTCTACGAGTGTCAAATATTATTATGAGTGGGTTGAGACCCCAGGAAGTCAAGTGACAGGCCCACAGTCACAAGGCCAGGAAGAGATGGGCCCCGGTCTCTGAGCAGTACCCACTCTGCCCAGTGGCATGGCTGTTCAGCTCCTCATTCATTCACACACACCTGTGGGCCATGGGTACACATGTACCATGCCTGCCCCCTTGGGGCTCTGTCACCCTCTCTTCTGGCCTCGAGGGCTCTGCCCGGAGGTTTAAGAGTGGGGTGGGAGACTCTGGAGGCCCTGTGCCCCTGAGGCTTTGCACACCCCACCCTCCGCAGGTCTTCACAGGCATCTTCACAGCTGAGATGGTGCTGAAGCTCATTGCCATGGACCCCTACGAGTACTTCCAGCAGGGCTGGAACATCTTCGACAGTATCATTGTCACCCTCAGCCTGGTGGAGCTGGGCCTGGCCAATGTGCAGGGGCTGTCGGTGCTCCGCTCCTTCCGTCTGGTACATGAGGCCCCGGGACCCGGGCTGAGGGAGGGTGGGGTGTGGATGCTTGGAGGACACAAGCAGAAACCCCCAAGAAGTCAGAGGACTGGAAAGGAGGCCCTTCTGCCCTCATGTGCACCCCTCTGCCTCTCAGAAGCTTTCTCACTGGCAAAAGGGAGAAAGATGCCCTCCTCCTTATCACACAGGGCTGCTGGTAGACCAGAATGACAGCCCAGGAGCTGCCATTTGGACTTGACTCCTAGGTGAACTTGGGGGGACAGTGGGGTGGGGACTTCAGCCCATATTGCAGGCCTGAAAACTGAGGCTCAGGAAGTTCATCAGTAGTGGGATTAGGACTCTGAATTAGCATCCTTTTCACCACCTCGTAGGGACCTTTCATGCACCCACAAAAATGTAGAGAAAGTAAGATACGCCTCTGTGTACCTTTCACCTGGCTCCAACGGCCATCAACATCCTGTAGTTATTGTTTTATCTGTCCCCCCACTTTTTGTGGGGGAGTATCTTAAAGCAAATCCTGAGATTTTATTTCACTTGTAAATGTTTTAGCTTTTATATGTAAGAGATGAGGACTCTTTCTTTTGATCATGTGAAGAGGATGAGGTGGTAGGATGCGAGCATTCCCGTTTAACAGAGAGGTAAACTGAGGCCCCATATCCCTCAGAGGGTAGGAGCTGGAGCCATTCAAAAGAGTTCTTTCTGGGAAACCCCTGGTGGTCCAGTGGGTAGGACTCTGCACTCTCAGTGCTGAGGGTCTGGGTTCAATCCCTGGGGTCCCTGGGTCTCACCAACCCCTGCATTCCCCCTGCCCGGCAGCTGAGGGTCTTCAAGCTGGCCAAGTCATGGCCGACACTGAACATGCTTATCAAGATCATCGGCAACTCGGTGGGGGCACTGGGCAACCTGACGCTGGTGCTGGCCATCATTGTGTTCATCTTCGCCGTGGTGGGCATGCAGCTGTTTGGCAAGAGCTACAAGGAGTGCGTGTGCAAGATCGCCGCGGACTGCAACCTGCCCCGCTGGCACATGCATGACTTCTTCCACTCCTTTCTCATCGTCTTCCGCATCCTGTGCGGGGAGTGGATCGAGACCATGTGGGACTGCATGGAGGTGGCCGGCCAGGCCATGTGCCTCACTGTCTTCCTCATGGTCATGGTCATCGGCAACCTGGTGGTGAGTGCGTCTGACTGGGTGGCTCCCGAACCCTTGCCCAGAAAATCCAAGTGTCCCAGGCATGTCCGTGCCTTCGTTGTTTACTTGCTAAATTGTGTCTGACGCTTTTGTGACCCTATGGACTGTAGCCCACCAGGTTCCTCTGTTTGTGGGATTTCCCAGACAAGAATACTGAAGTGGGTTGCTATTTCCTTGTCTAGGGGATCTTCCTGACGCAGGGATCAAATCCTGCCTTGGCAGGTGGGTTTTTTACCACTGAGCCACCAGGGAAGCCCATCCATGCCTTTATTTCCCTTAAATAGGACTGTTGAAGGGTTCTTTTCCTATGAAACTGTGTTGTGTAAAATCGCTGACACGTGATTGTTTTATTCCTCCCCTGACCCTAGATGGCAGTTTTGTATGGTTTAACCCAGTGGCTCTCAAATTTTAACCTGCTTCAAAACTCTTGTGAGTTTCTCAAAACCTAGATTCCCAGTCCCAGCCCCCCAGAGTCAGGCGAGGCAGCTCTGAGCCAGGCCCCCCAAACCTGCATTTCTAATGAGCTCTGGGTGATGTCCTGTGCAAGTAGGTGAGACCTAGTGTTTTGGGGAAAGTAACATGATAACCGGAGTCAGACTGGCCTGTGCTCCAGTCCCAGCTCCTTCGCCATCTGTGTGACCTTGAACGAATCACTGCTCTCTGGTCAGCTGGGTTCTCTAACTCCACATGGGAGAAAAATGGTAGACTCCTCAGGGCAGCAGTGCCTAACCTTTTTGGCACCAGGGATCGGTTTCATGGAAGACAATTCTTCCGTGGACTGGCGTGGGGTGGGGGATGGTTTGGGGGTGATTCAAGCACACTGCCGTTATTGTGCATTGTATTTCTGGTGGTTCAGATGGTAACAAATCCACCTTCAGTGCAGGAGACACAGGTTCGATCCCTGGGTCAGGAAGATGCCCTGGAGAAGGGAATGGCTACCCACTCCAGTATCCTTGCCTGGAGAATTCCATGGACAGAGGAGCCTGGCGGGCTACAGTCTATGGGGTCACAAAAGAGTCGGACACGACTGAGTCACTAACACTTAACACTGTATTTCTATTATTATTATTACATCAGCTCCCCCTCAGGTCATCAGGCATTATATGCCAGAGCTTGGGGGCCCCTGCCTCAGCGGGTGGCCGGGGGGCCTGACCATGATGGAACAAGGCACAGTGTGGGTCGGTACCAGGAACTCCTGGCCCTTTTGTTCTCCTCCCCTCTCACCCTCTGCTCCTGGGAATCAGGCCCCGGGCGTTGGGAGGATGTGGAGATGGCCTGAACTGCATCTGTCCTGCCACTTTCTGGGTGGGGCGCTGGAGGAGGCAAGGGGGGTGCAGGGGCCCAGGAGAAATGGGATGTGAGGTCGTGGTCCAGCTGACCAGAGTTTCAGCAGCCGGGCGGAGGGAGGCGTCTCTCCTCACTCCGCCGACCCTGCTCCTCGGGGCGGGGTCACCCCTGCCAGGAGAGCTGTGCCCGGCTGCCCCGAGCGGGGGCGATGCTACCCGGGGCAACAGCGGGTGGGAAGACGCACGTCCCCACGTTCCGCAAAGGCCGGTGGAATCCTTGAGCTGCTCCGTCAGCACTTCTCAGATAACGCTGAGCTCCGCTGCGGGCAGAGGCGGACCGGCGGCCGGGGGCGTCACCGCAACTGAGGAGGGGACGGTGGGATGGGGTCCCGACAGCCAGACAGCAGAACCCAGGCTGACTGCTCCAAGGAGGGGGTCTTAGGGAGCGGGGAGAGTAAAGGGAAGCCTCAGCAGGACTTTGGGGCAGGGTTCGTGATGGCGGGGTTGCAGGCTCTGAATAGATGTTTGTGAGGGCAAGTTTAAGCGGCCTGGGAGTGACTGTAAGGGTCGCAGTGGTTTCTGTGTACATGTGAACTCAAAACCATTTTAGGCCCCTACTTGCCGCTTTCTGACTGGGAAACTTTGAGCAAGTTATTTACAGTCTCTCTGGCCTCAGTTTTTCTCATCTGGAAAATGGGGATGAGGCGGGTAGTGACTACTCTGCTGGTGGTCGGAAGGATTAAACCGACCTAAGTGCTCAGCAAAGCGCTTGGCCCACGAGGCCAGGGGAGCTCAAAGGTTACAGGCATTCAGGGAGCAGTGGCAGATTCCACACCCGCCGTCAACAGGCGCCACACGCCAGGCGCTGGGCTCCTGCCACGTGCCGGTTCCTGCGCCAGGGGCTTTACGTGTATTATCCCTACTGCTCCTGACAACCCCATGAGGCAGGTAATGTTGGCTCTGTGCTCCCAGGAGGCACAGCCCAGAACCACACAGCGAGTGTGAAACTGAGCCTGGACTAGAAACTGAGTCTGTGTACTTTCAACAGCAAGAGCATCAATATCATCATTAGTGATACTAACGATGAGTTAGCATCAGGGTACCAGTGGTGACAGCCGACCTCTGTTCATGCTCATACAGCATTCGGAGCATTTCCGGATATTATTCTCTCTCTTTTTAAAAAATTGTATTTATTTATTTATTTTTGGCTTTGCTGGCTCTTCATCGCTCTGAGGGCTTTTCTCTAGTTATGGCGAGCAGGGGCTACTCTTCGTCGCAGCGTGTGAGCTTCTCATTGCAGAGGCTTCTCTTGTTGCAGAGCTCAGGCTGTAGGACACTCAGGCTTCGATAGCTGTGGCACATAGGCTCAGGAGTTGCGGCTCCTGGGCTCTAGAGCCTGGGCTCAATAGTTGTGGTGCATGGGCTTAGTGCCTCTGAGGCATATGGGATCTTCCCGGATCAGGGATTGAACCCATGTCTCCTGCACTGAGAGGTGGATTCTTTTCCACTGAGCCACCAGGGTGGTCCCCGGGTATTGATCTCTTAATGCTCACCAGCCTCCATGTGGTGTGTGCTGGATTCTGTTTTGTTTTTAATATTAAAATATTTAATAATATTTAACTTTAATTGTCTGTGTCGGGCCCCAGTTGCGGCACACAGGATCTTTCATCTTCCTTGAGGCATGCGTGATCTGTGGCATGGGAACTCTTAGTTGCATCATGATCATGTGGGACCTAGTTCCCTGACCAGAGATCGAACCCAGACCCCTTGAATTGGGAGCTCGGAGTCTTAACCGTTAGATCACCAGGGAGGCCCCAGGGATGTGCTGTCTTATCTCTATTTTATAGACAAGAAAGCAGAGGCTCAGGGGGGTTCCTTAGTAACCTGTGCAGGATTTGAACCCAAGGAGTCAGGTCTCAGAATCCAGAACCACTGCACAGCACTGCCTCTGTATGTGCCCCCATGCCTCCCATCACACACACACACACACACACACACACACACACACCCTGACACCCTTCTCAGGCCCAGCTCTGCAGCTCTCCCACTTTGCTCAAAGGGAGCAGAGCGGCCTGGGGAGGCGCACTGCCAGCTCCTTGGGCACTAGCCCCGCCTACCACCCTCCCAGGCCTCATGGAAGCAAGTGTCTGCCAGAGGGCATGGGGCACCCTGCCAGGGAGGGTGGGGACCCAGGTCCCCAGCGTCCATGGCACTCAGGTACTTCCTTGGGGGTGAAGAAGAGGAAATGACCAGGTCATAGGGAACCCTCCCGTCGGAGCCCACTCCTGGGGAACCTAATGTCCATCCCCCTTCCCTAATTTAACCCACCCCCCCATGCCTTGCCTGGGGCAGCTATTTCTGTCCCAGGCAGGAGCCGTGTGCAAACCCTGGTGACCCAGAGAGCAGCTAATTCCCATCTCAGATGTGTTTCTGGCAACTGGACACCTCCCCCCAGAGAGGGAAAGACAGACCAGTACATTGTGGTGGGGGGCAAAGGCAGGACAGTAGCCAAAAGGCATGGTGATGGGCGAATCCCCCAGCACATTGCCCCAGAGAGAGAAGATGAACAATACATAATAGATACATATATATTTTTTAATTTTTCTGCTCCAGTTCATATTTATTTATTTTTAATTGGAGGATAATTGCTCCTCCAATATTGCATTGGTTTCTTCCCATATGACAATGTGAATCAGCTTTAAGTATATCTATATCCCCTCCCTCTCGAACCTCCCTGCCTATAATTATTTTAAAGATATGTCAACATGATAGTTAAGACAATGACAAAAAGATCTTAGAGGACACTGGTGAAAGCCAGACAGATTCACATGTACGGTCCTCCCCTGGTCACTCAGGGAATTGGTTCCAAAACCCCTGTGTGTTAGTTGCTCAGTCGTGTTGACCCCCTGGACTGTAGCCCACCAGGCTCCTCTGTCCATGGAATTCTCCAGGCAAGAATACTGGGGTGGGTAGCCATTCCCTTCTGCAGGAGATCTTCCCAACTCAGGGATCAAACCTGGCTCTCCTGCATTGCAGGCAGATTCTTTTTCGTCTTGGGGGCTTCCCTAAGCCCTCAAGACCCCTTGCAGATACCCAAATCTGGGGATACTCAAATCCGATAGAAAACTGCATAGTGCAGTTGACCCTACTTCTTTCGTGTCCAGTCGCACACTCAGCCCCACCCTGAGGCCCCCAGAGTAAGACCTGCCTCTGGTTGACAGGAGCCGGGACCTCCCCCTCCTCAGGCTGCACCGTCCTCCTCTGTCCTGGGAGGTGGGTTGATGGAAGATGGGGCCACTGCACTGCACAGCTTCTGGGGTGGCCATTCACACTGTAGTCTAAATAAATGATGTCCTCCAAAGTTGTGCAGGGCTTTCCAGGTAGCATCAGTGGTAAAGAATCCACCTGCCAATGCAGGAGATGCAAGAGACTTGGGTTTGATCTCTAGGTCAGGAATATCCCCTGGAGTAGGAAATGGCAGCCCACTCCAGTATTTTTGCATGGGCAATCCCATGGATAAAGGAGCCTGGTGGGCTACAGTCCATGGAGTTGCAAAGAGTTGGATATGACTGAGCGCACACACACACACAAAGTTGTGCAATGACAGGAAACCTGGATTCTGGTTCTGGATGTGCTGTGTGTCCTTAGGCAAGTCACTCCACCTCTCTGGAGAACTCAGGCTCCTCATTCATGAAATGCAGAGCTGGCCTCAGAGTTCATCGCACTCCTCCCACTACCATGTAAAACCTTCTATTACTGCACACATAACAGCCCACACGTTTTGAGTGCCTACTGTGCTCTCTAGTTGTATCAACCTTTCAATCCTCACAACAACAACGTGAGGAGGTAGGTACTGGAATCATCGCCATTGTACAAATAAGGAAACCGAGGCACGGGGCAGCGATAGGACTTGCCTCTGGACACACAGCTAATCACTTGGGGTTCAAGGCCAAGCGGCATGGTTTCAAAGCCTGTGAACCCCAGTCTCTACTTTGTGCAAGCCCACTGCGTTGTAATTGTCTGATCAAATGTCTGTCTCTAGGCTGGGAGCAAACTGAGGCCAGTCATTCCTGCACACAGTGGGAGAGGCTCAGTAAATATCCACCAAAAAATAAAGCTGAGGGAGGTAGACCAGTAGCCTCTTAGGTCCCTTTCAGTGGGGATAAGAAAGAGTGTCAGTAGAGCAGGGAACCCCGGGGGAAGGAAAGGGAGTGAGCCGAGGTAGATCAGACGTCCTTCCACAGCAACCGGGGACGTACGTCTGAGTCCTGGGAACTCCAGGTGGCACTAGTGGTAAAGAATCCACATGCCAATGTAGGAGACGCAGGAGACATGGGTTCAATCCCTGGGTCAGGAAGATCTCCTGGAGGAGGAAATGGCAACCCAATCCAGTCCAGCATTCTTGCCTGGAGAATCCCACGGCCAGAAGAATCGGGCTGGCTACAGTCCATGGGGTTGAAAAGAGTCAGACACAACTGAGGACACAGGAGCACGTACCAGGAGCCCGTGGACTATTAGAAGTCCCACTTACAAGACAAGAGAAGGCTCAAAATAGGCTCCCAATGAATCCCCGAAGCTTGGAGACGGGAGCCCTAGTTTTTGATCTGCATCCTCTAGCAGTGGAAGTGGAGGACAGAGTCGTGGAAGAGTCCCTGTCCCCCAGTGGGCCTCCTCAAACCCTGCCTCCGCCTTGGTCAGCAGAGTCCTCTCCTGCCCAAGCCTCAGTCTCCTTATCTGTAAAGTGGGCATGACTGTAGCACTTCTCAGCTCCAAGAGCAGTTTTGAGGGTTCTGTTAGGTGCTGCTGCTGATGTTTAGTCACTCAGTCGTGTCCAACCATTTGCAACCCCAAGGACTGAAGCCCCCTGCTCCTCTGTCCGTGGAATTCTCCAGACAAGAATACTGGAGTGGGTAGCCATTCCCTTTTCCAGGGGATCTTCCCAACCCAGGGATCAAAGCCAGGTCTACTGCATTGCAGGCAGATTCTTTACCATCTGAGCTACCAGGGAAGCCCTCTCTTAGATGATGCCCCTCTTTAATGCCCACCAAGAGGTAGGTCTGACTTGGAGGCCCGAGGACCCTCATGTGGACTGAAGGTGGCACCCTCAGGGCCCCGCAGCTAAGCTCAGGCTCCCCCTCACCTCCTGCTCTCCAGGTCTTGAACCTGTTCTTGGCCCTGCTGCTCAGCTCGTTCAGTGCCGACAGCCTGGCGGCCTCGGATGAGGATGGCGAGATGAACAACCTGCAGATTGCCATCGCTCGCATCACGTGGGGCATCGGCTTCGCCAAAGCCTTCCTCGTGGGGCTGCTGCATGGCAAGGTGCTGAGCCCCAAGGTTATCATGCTCAGCCTTGGAAGCATCGGCGAGGATGGGGAGGCCGGCGAGGCTCCAGAAAGTGCCCCCGAGGATGAGAAGAAGGAGCCTCCACCCGAGGAGGATGGCAAGGACCTCAAGAAGGACAACCACATCCTGAACCACGTGGGCCTGGCTGACGGCCCTCCCCCCAGCATCGAGTTGGATCACCTCAACTTCATCAACAACCCCTACCTGACCATCCACGTGCCCATCGCCTCCGAGGAGTCTGACCTGGAGATGCCCACAGAGGAGGAAACTGACACCTTCTCTGAGCCTGAGGATGTCAAGGTAAGCCCGTAGCAAGGTCCAGATTCAGGGCTCGGGAGTCAGACAGAGACGACTCTGCATTTATGTATGACCTTGAACATGGCACAAAGCCTCTCCAAGCCTCAGTTTCTCCATCTGTAAGGTGGGGTAATGGTACCTACCTTGTGGTGTTACTGTGAGCATTAGATGAGATGCTGTGTGCAGAGCATCTCTGTGAATGGTGACATATAAATACCATTATTATGACCCGCTCCACTTGTCTGAACACCCCAGGCCTTTCCCTGCACTCCTGCCCTGCAGCTCCTCCTGGGTCCCCTCTCACCAGCAGGTGGCGCTGTGAGATAGCATATTCTCACCTGAGAAGCCTGAATCCAGGGCTGGAACCCAAGGGGCCTCTCTTAACCCTGCCCTGGGGTTAAGAAGCCGCTACCAAGTTCTTGCTATTATCGTCTGTTTCTGTGTAGACGCCCCCTGGTGGTGGTGGGGACCCGGTCCCAACTTCCCAGCGTGGGCCAGAGTGCCAGGTCTGGGCTGGAGACACTGAGGAGAGGGGGTCAGGGATCCAGTGGGGTGGAGCCGAAGAACTGGAGAGCTGGGCCCCAGCCTCAGCTGGAGCCCTGATGCCCACCCCCTGCCCCTGCCCCTCCCCTGTAAGGGTTGGGGAGGCCCTGGCGGTTGCCCCCAGAAGCTCAGGTTGAGCCCCTCACCCACCCTCCAGCTCCATCAGGGGAAGGATCAGCACATAAGCTAGGGCAGGGCCCCCTGACCACCCCCACCCTGGCAGCGTGGGCCCAGCAGGCACCAGAGCCTGAATAAACTTTGCCCTGAAAGCTCTTGACTCCTTATTCCCCCCAAATACGTGGCATACTAAGTTACCAGGGAGCCGAGCGCCTGCCAAGCTATAAATACCCCTGGAAACGTGGCACCAACCTCGGTATGAGGAGTGGGGGTGGAGAAGGGCCGGACAGCAGCCAGGCCAAGGTGCTGGGGACTCTGGAGGGGGCGGGCACAGCTCCCGAGGGGCGGTGAGAAGTGGGGGGCATAGGCAGGGCCAGTGGCTCAGCGGGCATCCTGCCCGACCTAATGCCCCGTGCCTCAGTTTCCCTTTCTGTCAACTGGGCACCAGGCCCTCCCTTTCTGGCCACCATTCTGACAGCTGCCCCCGCCACCATCCCATGACCCTCTCCATTTTCCTTTTCAGGGGCCTCACCCCAGCCATAAAGGGGGCCCCTTGAGGAGTGGAGGCTGGGCCAGGAGGAGGTGAGGGAGGTCTGGCCAGGCTGGAGTACCAGCCCCCTACTCCCACTCTTTCTGAATTCCCCCATCCTTCCTGGATTCCTCAGCTGAACAGAGCGTAAGAGGGCTCGGACCTTGCTCCATCCTGACCCCTTCCCTTCTAGCCAGCATCTCTGAGCCTCTTCAAATCCAAGTGCCCTGAGGATAGGGCCAAGGCCTGGGTCCTTCTGCACAGAACCCCAGTGCTGGCTCAACAATCCAGGGCTGAATGAATGAATGAGTCTGTGAATGAATGAGTCTGCTCCACCCCCCACCCCCGCTTCCCCTTCTCCCTTCTGGGCCCTCCCCTCGGGGCTCCCATCTGGACCCCCTCTGCCCCACGTGACCCTGTGGCCTCCGCAGAAGCCGCTGCAGCCCCTGGATGGGAACTCCTCCGTCTGCAGCACTGCTGACTACAAGCCCCCCGAGGACGACCCCGAGGAACAGGCCGAGGAGAACCCTGATGGGGAGCAGCCTGAGGAGTGCTTCACCGAGGGTGAGGGCCAGCCCGCCGGGATGCCTCCCCCAGCCCGGCAGACCCTGGAAGGGGCAGGCCAGGCTAGGGCCCGAGGAGAGCCTCAGCTTCAGCTCACCGTCTCCTTGGGGACGGCCTGGGGACAGGCGAGTCACCAAAAGCAGCAGGGCCTTCTTCCTCCGATGGTGCCCTGCCCTTCCGCACCTGGGAGAATGCGACCCCAGGAAGGGGTGTCAGAGCAGATGCTTCTGAGCCCCTGCCCCCTCTGCCCCCTGCCGTGTGTGCCGTGGGTGACAATCCCAGCAGCCCACAGGCTGCTGCACAGAATCCCCATAGAGCCCTGAGTATGGCCGGCACGAAGCAGGCGCTCAGCACTGGCTTCTCTAAGGCTGTCTTTCTCAGCTTCGTCTTCCAGAAAGAGGCCTGCCTGGCCCTTCCGGAACATTCTTTGCCCAGAGAGTTTGGGTTGTGCAGAGTGGAGGCTGCCTGGGGGACGTGGGGGAGGATGGGGACAGCTGAAAGCCGTGGAACCTGCGTGGGTGGCCCGCACCCCTGTTCTCTGGCGTGTCTCTGCATGCAGTCAGGGTGGGGAGGGGGCATATCCTGGGAAGGGGAGGGGGGGAAACGGGCTGACCGTGACGGGTGCCCCTGCCGCCCTCCCTCCCCAGCCTGCGTGCAGCGCTTTCCCTTCCTCTACGTGGACATCTCCCAGGGTCGAGGGAAGAAGTGGTGGACCCTCCGCAGGGCCTGCTTCAAGATCGTTGAGCACAACTGGTTTGAGACCTTCATTGTCTTCATGATCCTGCTCAGCAGTGGGGCCTTGGTAGGCGCCGCCCTGAGGGCCGGGCATGGGCAGGGGCAGGGGCCAGGCTGGAAGCAGGCTGTGCCAGGGCTCCCTCCTTTCCGCACCATGGGAGGAACACTTGCTGGACAGGCCCGAACCCAGAGAGAGAGCCCTGAAGAACTCACCAGTGCTTCCAGGGTGTGTGGCAGACTGTGCTCATTTTCACAAAGAGGCAGATGGGCTCTGACCCTGTGTGCCTCCCTGGCTGACAGGTCCCGACCAGGGAGCAGGTGGGAAGGGAATATGGGGTGGGGGGGCCAGCCTGTGTCACAGCAAACCCCCTGCAGGTTAGTGAACATTCCTATCATTAGGTCTGGGGAAGGGGAGCTGAGGGGCTTCCCCCCACCAGGAACTCCCCCGCTCACCCCCACGATGGGTGCGGGGAGTCTGCCCCCGCATCTAACCCCAGTGCCAGACCCCTGGGAACCAGCAGCTGTAGGGACATGGCTGCTGCCCCAGCCTCCGGGCCCTGGCCACCCGCCTGCTGGTGCCCCCAGGCCTTCGAGGACATCCACATTGAGCAGCGGCGAGTCATCCGCACCATCCTGGAGTACGCCGACAAGGTCTTCACCTACATCTTCATCCTGGAGATGCTACTCAAGTGGGTGGCCTACGGCTTCAAGGTGTACTTCACCAATGCCTGGTGCTGGCTCGACTTCCTCATCGTGGACGTGAGTCCGCCCCACTCCCGCCCAGCCCCGCCGCCAGCTCCGGAGGCCCTCCTTGGGGCCAAGGCCCCGCACTCCCTGACCACCTGCCCTCCCGTTTGCAGGTCTCCATCATCAGCCTGGTGGCCAACTGGCTGGGCTACTCGGAGCTGGGACCCATCAAATCCCTGCGGACGCTGCGGGCCCTGCGCCCCCTGAGGGCACTGTCTCGATTCGAGGGCATGAGGGTGGGTGTCGAGGGGGACTGTGAGTAGGGCTAAGGATTGGGGGAGCAGCGACAGCTTGGAAGGGGGCTGGGGGCGTGTCTGTACTCTGGCCACCACCGGGAGTCAAGGTTTGGGGGTCCCCCAGGCAACTGATGGCAAAAGGAGAAGCAGGTGGCAGAGGATGAGATGGTTAGATAGCATCACTGACTCAATGGACATGAATTTGAGCCAACTCCGGGAGGACAGACGAGCCTGGTGGGCTACCGTGCATGCGGTTGCAAAGAGTCGGACACGACTGAGTGATTGAGCGACAACAACAACAAAAGGCACCCCCACACACCAGCCCAGGTGCCCGTTCCTGCCCGCAGCCCCCTCCTTCACTCCTCTCTGCCACCACTAGGGGGCAGCAGAGGCCGCAGCCACTCCCAGGAGGGGCCTGAGGGCACCCAGGCAGGAGAGGAAGGAAAGGTCTGTGGGTTTATAGGTGACTCTCCCCAGCCTCAGACTGGGGCCCCCCAGGGCTCCGAGCCTGCCCATCCTTCCCTCAGGCCGCTGAGGGCGGAAGTGACAGGTAAATACAGGGTTCAGGCAAGACCAAGGGGACTTCCCCGGCTAAGGCTGGAAGTAGGGGTTCTGTTAAGAGCAAGGCCTACTCTGGAGGGGACAGACTTCCATGAAGCAGATGATTGCAGATCAGCAGGGCACTCAGCCTGGGGTCTCCCATACAAGAGCCCGGCCCAGCCAGGGACCCCTCCCCACTGGGGGAAAATGACCTGGCCATGGCCGCACAGCTGGTTGATGCCCCAGCCAGGAATAGAATTGCCCTGGGCATCACCGGGCTTACACCACTCACTTTGTCTGGAGGTCATGAAACCACTTCTCCTTGAAAACAGATTAATTCTCAGATTCAGCTCAGCCGGAAACAATGAGGTTGGCCTGTGTGGCCAGGGCTGGCTGGGCACAGAGCTCCAGTCCCCAAGGTTCCTGCTGCTTCACAGGCTCCGTTCTTTTCTGGGTCTTTGTCTCTAATCCTGTGAGCAGATGAGCCGGGGGCCAGGTCACGGGGACTGAGTTTCCTATGGGGGCCGAGGAAAGAGTGTTTGTCTCCTGCCTGGTGACCCATGGCCGGGCTGCTTCCAGAGAAGCCCAGCTCCCCACCCTGGGCTGTTGGCTCCAGCGAAGCAGAGAGCCCTCTTCAGCCAGCAGGCCGGCAACCCCCTACCCCTGCTCCCTGCTCCCACCATCCCCCACCCCCACAAAAAGCCCAGTAGACTTCTCCTGCAGGCCTGGGTTCATTCAGATCAGCCCTCCTCCAGGAAGCCTTCCCTGCCTGGTCCCTTGGTTGGTGTGGGTGGGGAGTCCTCTCCCAGAGGAGTCTGGGTGATGCCCCCTACCCTGCTGCCTGGGAGGGGATCTGGCTGTGACTCCCTCCTCCCCACCCCCGGCCCCCAGGTGGTGGTGAATGCCCTCCTGGGAGCCATCCCCTCCATCATGAACGTGCTGCTCGTCTGCCTCATCTTCTGGCTCATCTTCAGCATCATGGGCGTCAACCTGTTTGCCGGCAAGTTCTACTACTGCATCAACACCACCACCTCCGAGAGATTCGACATCACCGAGGTCAACAACAAGTCCGAGTGCGAGAGCCTGATGCACACGGGCCAGGTCCGCTGGCTCAACGTCAAGGTCAACTACGACAACGTGGGCCTCGGCTACCTCTCGCTCTTGCAGGTGGTGAGTGTGACATGCGGCCCTGCATGAGGCAGGGGTGGAGACGCCCCTGGAATCTCACTGGGACTGAGCCCACGGCCACTCCTCGTTAGGGAACCTCCCACCTGCCTCCAGGGCTGGAGGACCCAGAGGTCGTGTCCATACCTGTCTGTATTTTGATTGTCTGTACTTGATGCCTGCCCAGTGGGACTCGGAGCAGGCAGCTTCTGGGGTGGGCAGGGAGGGAAACTCATGGATGGTGGAAGCAGCTAGCAGCCCCTCCCCTCACACCCAACCACACTCTCGCAGGCCACCTTCAAGGGCTGGATGGACATCATGTATGCTGCCGTGGACTCCCGGGAGGTGAGTGGGGGTCCCCGAAATGTGGGCTGGTGAGTGAGCCAGGGGAGAGGACTCAGATCCATCCCCACCCCACGCCGCCTCCTCAGGAGCCCCCGAGACCCCACTGCCTACAGGGGTGGGTGGGCCCACAGTGGGACAGGGAGCAGGAAGCGTGTTCCCCCAGCCCACCCCGCATACCCGCCCCTGTCCTGTGACCGCTGCAGAAGGAAGAGCAGCCACAGTATGAGGTGAACCTCTACATGTACCTCTATTTCGTCATCTTCATCATCTTCGGCTCCTTCTTCACCCTCAACCTCTTCATTGGCGTCATCATCGACAACTTCAACCAGCAGAAGAAGAAGATGAGTATCTAGCCCGCCTTCCCCCCTGGGTTCTCCCTGCGCTGGGCTCCCTCCTCACACCCGCTTTGTCCACTCCTCCTTTCGTATGTTCACAAACACTGTCCGCGCACCCGATCGAGGCAGAGCCTGGGTTCCGATCCCACCAGGTGACCTTGAACTAGTGACGGGGCCAGTGTGAACCTTGGTTTCCTTCTGTACAAAATGAGGCTCGTGCTGCCTGCTTTGCCGGCTCATTCTGAGGACCCAGTGAAATACTGATGGAAGGTGGCCCAAAATGGGCCATGAGGGCTGTGCTGGCCCCTTCCCTCTGTCTGTCACCCACCCCCCTTTCTCTGGACCCTTCCGTCCCCCTTCCCTGCCTCCTTCAACCCCCATCTCTGGCCCTCTAAGCAGGTCTCCTTCCCTCTTCCCACCAGGCCCCCCTGCTGGGATGGGGGAGGGCTTTACACAGATGTTTGAGGTAGGCAAGTCCTGGAAGCTGAGAAGGGGGACTCTCCAACCTTACGGGCCCCATCCCATTGTACTTTGGAGGGAAAGACATCTTCATGACAGAGGAACAGAAGAAATACTATAACGCCATGAAGAAGCTTGGCTCCAAGAAGCCTCAGAAGCCAATTCCCCGGCCCCAGGTACCAGCCCTCTGGGCCCCTCCCGCTACAGCCCATATAAGGCTCCTGCCCAAGGGGGCCCTGTGCGGGGGATGCAGAAGGCAGGCTGCTCTCTGCCCACCAGGCTGTGTCCCTGGTGTGAGGCTGGGGCCCCCTGCAGGAAGGTTGTGCCCACCTGATGGGAGGGGCACCTCTCCATAACGCCACACTTCATGTGCAAGCAAGAGCAGCCTGACAAACTCCAGTCACTGGTTTACCCCTTGCCTGACCCGCCCAGCGCCCCCAGCGTCCATTCAGCTCCTTAGCTGGTGGCCTCTGGGGGCAAGGGCCCCTGGAGAGGGGAGGAAGAGGATGTCCAGACAGGTCCCCCAGTGAGCAGCCACTTCGGGAGAAGGAGGAGAGGTTGCTGAGGGCCCTTAATTCGGGAAGAAGTTCCCAGAGAGAGGAAGGAGGCCCACAGACCCCACAGAGTGGCCCGTCTCCATGGGTCTCCCTGCCTCCCGAGGATGCCCTGATGCCTTCATTCTCTCTCTCTCGCCTCCCCACCCCCACACTCCTGTGTCGTGTCCTCTCGCCTCTCCTGCCGGTGCATGTCCTGCTCTGACCGCTGCCCGCACCCCCACCCCTGCTGCAGAACAAGGTCCAGGGCATGGTGTACGACCTGGTGACCAAGCAGGCGTTCGACATCACCATCATGATCCTCATTTGCCTCAACATGGTCACCATGATGGTGGAGACGGACGACCAGAGCCAGCTCAAGGTGGACATCCTGTACAACATCAACATGGTCTTCATCATCATCTTCACGGGCGAGTGCGTGCTCAAGATGCTGGCCCTGCGCCAGTACTACTTCACCGTCGGCTGGAATATCTTCGACTTTGTGGTCGTCATCCTGTCCATTGTGGGTGAGCAGGGCCGGGCTGGGCTGAGTCGTTCGGGAAGGCCCGGGGTCGCCCTCCTCATGTCCACACGCACACCTGCTCATGCACTTGGTATGCTTTTGCACACACACAGACACACACACACACATGCATTTGCACCCGGTGTCTACACTAAATGCACAGAAGCACAGACGGTGGGTTCCCAGGCAGCCTGTTACCTGTGCACACACGAGTACAGCTCCAGAAGCATTCACCTGACCTGAAGATGCACGTTCAGGTCCCAGTGTGCTTTGGGAAAGACATAAGAAGATGGTTCCAGGACTTTCCTGGTGGCCCTGTGGCTAAGACTCTGCACTCCTGATGCAGGGGCCCCAGGTTCGATCCCTGGTCAGGGAACTAGATCCCGCATGCCACAACTAAAGATCCCACATGTTGCAACGAAGACCCATCACAGCCGAATAAATAAACTAAAAAAAGAAGATGGATCTAGCAGCCTTACGCACAGGAGAGGTGTGTGTAATTATGACAGTAACTAGCTGTCATTTATCCATCACTTACAGTTGGCCTGAACTAGGCCATGCACTTCACAGTATTAGCTGTGTAATTAGTAACTGTTCCTAACAAATGTCCTGAGACTGGGACTGTTGTCATCTCCATCTTACAGATGAGGAAACTGAGTCACAAACCAGGTAGGCGACATGCCCATCATCACACACCCAGAGCTGTTCTCCCCCTCACTCTCATCCATGGCATCTGTGAACAGCCTTGGCAATGGGCCTTACCCACCCCCCCATCCACTTTGGCACATCCCACCTCCACTGGGCTGCGTCAGGGCAGAGATGGAGCCCAGGACCCCAAGAGCCCTGGGAGAGTCTAATGGGTCAGGGCACTCAGGCTGTGCACTGAGCGATGAATTTCTACTGCTCCTTCCTGGGGTAGACGAGCCCAGCACTGCATGCCCCAAGGAGCTGCGCCTTCCCCCTGCTCCCCGACCCTGCCGCCCACCCCCAGGGCAGCAGTGCTTCCTCGAGGCTTCCTCCCTTGCAGGCCTGGCGCTCTCCGACCTGATCCAGAAATACTTCGTGTCACCCACACTGTTCCGTGTGATCCGCCTGGCGAGGATCGGGCGGGTCCTGCGGCTGATCCGCGGGGCCAAGGGCATCCGGACGCTGCTCTTTGCGCTCATGATGTCGCTGCCCGCCCTCTTCAACATCGGCCTCCTCCTCTTCCTGGTCATGTTCATCTACTCCATCTTCGGCATGTCCAACTTCGCCTACGTCAAGAAGGAGTCGGGCATCGACGACATGTTTAACTTCGAGACCTTTGGCAACAGCATCATCTGCCTCTTCGAGATCACCACGTCGGCCGGCTGGGATGGGCTTCTCAACCCCATCCTCAACAGCGGGCCCCCTGACTGTGACCCCAACCTGGAGAACCCGGGCACCAGCATCCGGGGCGACTGCGGCAACCCCTCCATCGGCATCTGCTTCTTCTGCAGCTACATCATCATTTCCTTCCTCATCGTGGTCAACATGTACATCGCCATCATCCTGGAGAACTTCAACGTGGCCACGGAGGAGAGCAGCGAGCCTCTTGGGGAGGATGACTTCGAGATGTTCTACGAGACATGGGAGAAGTTCGACCCCGACGCCACGCAGTTCATCGACTACAGCCGCCTCTCCGACTTCGTGGACACCCTGCAGGAGCCGCTGAGGATCGCCAAGCCCAACAAGATCAAGCTCATCACGATGGACCTGCCCATGGTGCCGGGGGACAAGATCCACTGCCTGGACATCCTCTTTGCCCTGACCAAAGAGGTCCTGGGTGACTCCGGGGAGATGGACGCCCTCAAGGAGACCATGGAGGAGAAGTTCATGGCCGCCAACCCCTCCAAGGTCTCCTATGAGCCCATCACCACCACCCTCAAGAGGAAGCACGAAGAAGTGTGCGCCATCAAGATCCAGAGGGCCTACCGCCGGCATCTGCTGCAGCGCTCCGTGAAGCAGGCCTCTTACATGTACCGCCACAACCATGACGGCGGCAGGGGCGGGGCCCCCGAGAAGGAGGGGCTGATCGCTGACACCATGAGCAAGGTGTACAGCCCCGACAACGGGAACAGCGGTGTGCCGAGCAAAGAGGAGGAGAGGGGCTCCACAGGGGACCCCGGACCTGCCATGGGGCTCAGGCCCATCAGCCCCTCTGACGCACCCCTCCCTCCCGCCCCACCCCTGGGGCAGACGGTGCGCCCAGGGGTCAAAGAGTCTCTCGTCTAGCAAGTGGTGGTGAGGTGGCACAGCCCCGAAGCACCCCCTTGGTGCCTGCCGCTGAGGGAGCTAGGGCTGTGCGTCCGGGACTGACCCAGCTCCCTGGTGGGGACAGGCTTTGTCCATGCTGGGCTGTCACCCAGGCCATGGAAGGGGGGAATTGTACCTGAAGTCTCCACTCTGGGCTGAGGCCACTGCCTCCGCGATATTCACATTCAAGTTGCTCTCACCTCCTCGTGGGCCCTGCTGCCCTCCTCACAGCCCCGGGGAAGGTCAGAACATCAGAGTCTCTGCTCCCCACTTGGGAGGAGCCGGCCTGTGATGGAGGGATTGGCTGCCCTCCTGCCCCCAGAGTCTTAAGGGCTACTGACCTCTCTGCAGGCAGTGGCTCAGGCCTCCAGCTCCCTCTGGGACAAGGAAGTCTTCACCTCAGTGGGAGCAGACCTGAGCCCAGGGCCTGCCACCCTGTCCGGCCTCTGGGATGCGGCTCACCCTGCCTGCTCAGGAATTCTCAGGAGAAGGAAAACATCCCTGGTTCAGAAATGGCTCCATATACCCGGTGGTGGGTGGGTGGTGGGGAGGCCACTGGATGCTGAGACATTGGGTGGGTTGTGGCCCCTGAATCCTTTCCCGATTCATCCATTGCCCAGGCCCTCCGGCTCCCTGGCTGGCCCCTGGGAGAAGAGCAGAAGGGAAGATTCCCCTTGGGAATTATCTTTTTCTAGAAAGCACGATGGGGTGGGTAGCAGGGGTTGGATCCCACCAGTGTATTACTACACTGGGGGCTTCCTTGAACTGAGCACCCAGATCTCGGGTGGGGTCGGGGACCCTGGGGCTTGGGAAGAAGATTCCCGTCTTCCTCCTCCATCAGCACCACTTGGGCTCCTGGCAGCCTCCCTAGCCCCAGGGTCCCCTCCTCACCCCCCGCCACACCCTTCTCTTCCTCTTGCATCATCCTTCCCCCCCTCCTCAAAGTGGTCCTAAGAATGTTCTAGCTGAGCTCACGTTCGAGATTTCAACACTGAGGTGGGAACTGCTCACCTGGCTCAGGCCCAAGCGTCCAACTTCTGGCCACTGGAAGCTGTGCGATGCTTCTGTTGGCACCACCGATCTGGGCTCTTGTGAATAGACAGAGGCCGAGCTTGGAGGAGGGGGTGAGACACCAGCTCGGGGTCACTGGATTTACTCACCTGTGTGTGTGTGCGTGTGCGTCTGTGAACCACTGTGTCCCATAGAACCTGCATATGCATCTGTCTATGTGTATATCTGTGTGTGTGTGTGTGTGTCAGCGTGCCCTGGAGTGCTTAACCAGTGGGTATGCGTGTGTCTTCTCTGTCGGCCAGTCCGTGGAAGTGTCCTTGTGCTGTGAGTGTGTATGTGAGTGTGAACACACGTGGTAAGGTTTGCACACTGAGCCCCCCACCCCACCCCCACTGCACTTAGTTCCTCTTCTTTTTCTTCTTGTTTCTCGTGAACAGTTTGATTAAAACTCAGGAAGCAGCAAAACCTCCAAACAACATGTGTGTGTGTGTTTGCTTGTGTGCACGCCCACAGGCCGGAGCCTTCCTTTCTGTCTGCCCCACTCTGCCCGGACATTTCTTTCTTTCATGGCCGTGAGGGCACCCTTCTGCCTTCTCTGCTTCTCTTCCTCACACCCACTGCCCAGCCCCGCTCCCTGGCCCCGCCTGGGTCCTCTCTGGAAGGAGGCCCCTGCTTCTTCCATCTCTTCCTGCAGCAGTTCCGGCTCTTTCTTCAGAAGTTCCTCCAGGGGTCAGCCTCTTCTCTGACCAGCACCCTGCCCGTGTCCTTTCCTTCCTCCTCTTGGGGCCGGATGAGTGTGGCCCCAGAGCCTCAGCCTCTGTTGGACTGAACTCTCTCCACTGGGCCGGGTACAGAGCCAGCGTGGCTGAATAGGGTCCAGGCCTCCTCCCCCTGCAGACCCACAGCCATTGCACCTCGTCCGGGTGGGAACAGGCCCAAGCCAGGCCAGCAGAAGGCTCCTTTGTACAGTTCTTATAATAAACCTCCCGGTGCCTCGGACGAGTACGCTTTTTCCTTCTGTGCCTCTGTGTGCGGACGTGGACGGGAGCTGAGGGCGACAAGAAGGGCTAGGGGGATTGGAAACAAGTGGAGAAGCCTTGGGGAGCTGCCAGGTATTAGGGAGGGCAGGATAAGGAGGGCCCCAGCTCCCTCCTCTGGCTTAGTCTGGCTGGAACCCAGCCTCCTCAAGAGGCCAGATGAGGTCAGGAGTCGTTCCCTCACCCCTGCCCGCCCCACTAACAGGCAGCACCCACACTACCCCTCCCTGCCCACAACAGTACCCAGGAAATAGGCGTTGGGACCTGTATGCCCAGACCCTCCTCTCTGGAAGACCCCATCACTTTTCTGCCTCACCCATGGCCTGTGGGTCCACGGTGTGGCCCTTCCCTTTCCTGAGGCCCAATCCCCTCTAGGATGCTGCCTCTGACCCCAGAGGACCCAGCATCCCATGGACCTATGACAAAGAGAAATATGTAGTGAGCTCAGGCCACAATCCCAGTGAGTGAAATATAAGTTTAGATTTAATTTTGCTTTCCGACAGCCAGGGCTGTATTCCTCTAAACTAGTAAATATTTAGTCCCTTTCAAGATTTCTGTATCCCCACTCCCCTTTTCCTGAGTCCTGAGGTTACATGGCTCCCCTGGCGGCTGGGGAGGGGCACCCACAGGCCACCCCAACCTCCCTCAGCCGTGTCCTCGAGCCCCTTCCCACCCTGCGGATGTCTTTGCCTGTGGGGGTGGGGTGCCAGCAGGGTTTCTGAGCCCACATGGGGGTGCTGAACCCCTTCTCAGAGGTGGGGAAAGCTCCTTCTCACTTTTTACTTTAAGTTTCTCCAAACCTCGGTTGGGGCTCTCTCTGTCCTCAAGGACAGGAGAGCTTGAGAGTGCCCCGATCTATGTTGCCCCTGAGCCTTGAATGGTGAAAGAAAAAGGTAAGATCCTGGGTGATAAACATAACCGAGGTTCCTATTCAGAACCATGTGCTTCCCCCAGATATCAATGCTACTCACCACCTCCTGAGGGTGGACTGTGCTTCCACCTACGTCACCATGCACTTCAGATACAAGAGGCCCTTCAAGGCTCACGACTGCCCTGCAAAGGACAGGTGGCTCAGTGGTAAAGAATCCACCTGCTAATGTAGGAGACGCAGGTTCGATCCCTGGGTCAGGAAGATCCCCTTGAGGAGGAAATGGCAACCCCTCTCCGGTATTCTTGCCTGGGAAATCCCATGGACAGAGAAGCATGGCAGATTACAGTCCAGGGGCCCTCAAAGAGTCCAACGCAACTAAGCCCCTGAGCACACACAAAGAAGGTTTTATTACAGTTATTTGTATTTTGCCTAAAGGAGGAAACTTGGTCCCTGAGAGGTTAAGAATGGGTGTTGCTTAACTGGGGTGCTGTTGGCAGGTAAGGCAGGAAAAATCTGCCCCTCCCACTGCTGTGTCTTCGCTGCCCCTGGCCCAGGAACGCCAGTGGCATCCACTAGTCATTTGACCATGGCCACAGCCCTGGAGGGGGCTTCCCTTATAGCTCAGTCAGTAAAGAGTCTGCCTGAAATGCAGGAGACCCGGGTTCAATTCCCGGGTCAGGAAGATCTCCTGGAGAAGGAAATGGCAACCCACTCCAGTATTCTTGCCTGGAGAATCCCATGGCCAGAGGAACGTGGCGGGCTATAGTACATGGGGTCGCAAAGAATCAGACACGACTTAGCAACTAAACCACCATGGCCCTGGAAGGGCTTCCCTGATAGCTCAGACGGTAAAGAATCCAGCTGCAATACAGGAGAGCTGGGTTCGCCTCAATCCCTCGGCCCTGGAGCACTTCCAGAGCTGTCAGTGTAGGGCAGGACCACCGTTTGTTGAGAATCGCCAGGTAACTGGGGGAGGCTTCCTGGCTGGTGTACTGCAGAGTTAGGGGTCAAACCAGCATTCTCTTTTTTGTTTTCAGATACATGTTCTGTGACTTGGCTTGGTTTCTCTTATCTATTTATTTTGGGCTGTGCTGGGTCTTCGTTGCTGTGCAAGAGCTTTCTCTAGTTGTGGCAAGCAGGGGGTACTCCTCGTCACAGGTCATAGGCTTCTCATTGCAGCAGCTCCTCTTGTTGCAGAGCCCGGGCTCTAGGCGTGCGCGCTCAGTAACTACTCAAGCCGGCATCCTTCTGAGCCCGCCCGCCCTGGTCACAAGGGGCCGAGCAGAGTTAGTGAGGAAGGAAGGGCTAGGGGAGGGGCAGAGGTCATTCTTTCCAAGCTGAGGCTCTGCCCTCCCCCCACTTCCCGGGGATCCTGGGGGTCCCTGCCCTCTTGCTTTCCCTAACCCTGAGCTCCTTGTCTATTCTCCCTATACCCTCATCTCTTGTTCTGATGCTGCCTTCCTGGAAAGGTGGGGTGGGAGCTGCCAGATGTCGGGGTGTACGGCCCAGGGCAGCTGGGGGCAGAGGCGGAGGTGGGCTTACGAGGCCTCCTGTTCCAGGAAAGAAAAAGCGTCACAAGCCTCGGAAGGAGCTCGGTGCTGTTGTCACTGCGGACGGAACAGCACGGCCCCACCTGTGACAAATAACCCTGCAGATGGTGGGGCCCCCACCCCTTCCTGAAAATAGATCCCTGCCTGGCATGAATGGGAATGAGGTCCAAAGGACACATCTGCATTGCTGCCCACAGGAGATGCAGACATGTGTGTATGTTTGGAGGGTACCCACTGCGTCCCCAACCTCCATGGCCCCCCAGAGGCACCCTGGGCTGCAGACCAGCTCCCAAACAGCCTCACACCCTACAACTCGGCAGTACACCCCAGTTGGCAGCTACATGCACACACACACACACACACACACACACGGGTGCACCCCAACCTTTCTCCACCTTTCTCCCAAATTTGGGGGCCACCAGCCCCAAAGCTAACCAAGTCCTCCATCACCAGGAGGTGTTTGGCTAAAGGAAGAGACCCCTAGATTTCCCTCCATTCCTCTGGGGGAGTCTCCAACCACCCCCACCAGCACCAGGGGCCTGTGGTCCCCATGCTGACCTCAGCTGATGTTTATATTCCTGGGCTGTTTGTTCTGTGAACGGAACATCTGACACCTTTTCAGAGAAATGTTTTTCTCTTTGTTCGGAACATCTGGAACCAGCAAGAACATCTGGGACTGCCGGGAACAGCTGTTTCTCGGATGGAACCTGAACTCCCCTGTCCCCACTTCCCATAGCTCCAGCCCCAACCTGTGCTCCTCGGGTTGGGGGTGGGGTGCCACTGTACCAGGTGAGGCCTATGCCCAGGACTTAGGGGGCCAGCACCCAGACCTCTGCCTTCTTCACCAGCAACCCTGGCCTGGGTGGTGGGTCCATGTCTCCCAGAACTCAGACCTGCCAGCAGCACAGGCTGCTTGAAAACTAGCGGGTGGTGAAGAGAGTGAGATGTGGGCAGAGGACACAGGATTCAGCATCTTCTTTCCCTTTCTGGGGGGTGAAGGAAGAGACAGAGCAAGGGGCCAAGAGAGAGTAAAGAAGGTGCCATAATACGTAAAACTCAAGAACTCAGCTGTGGGGCTGAGGGATGCGCCTGCCATGGGCAGCTGTGCAAGTTATGCACTGCACAAGGGCACCGCCCCCCCAAGACCCCAAGGGATGAGGGCTGTGTCTGATCCAGGGCCAGGGCACATAGTTCAGCTTAGACAAGCTCCTAGACTCTGTGGTTCCATCCACTGCTCTGCTGACAGATGAGAAAAAGCCAGAGAGACTTTCTGTTTCAGAACTTGCAGGCTCCCCCAGACCAGCCTCTTGTCTTCCACTCCAGACCCCTGGAGCTGTGGGTAACACTTCTGTGCCCTGAGAGTCCGGCTGATTGCTAAGTGGTGGGTTTTCAGTAAGCCATCAACACCTAACTCCGCCATCTTTGGCAGCTCCCAGCAAACTCTCCCACCAAGTGAGCGAGGAGGGGCCTCTCGCCAGAGCTGGGACCAAATCTTCTCCCAAGTGGCTGCCGCTCTTGGCCTGTTCTTGTTCAAGAGCCTCTGTGGCTCCCTTCCTACACAAGGTCAAGCCTCCATCAACTGCCAACATGGCCACCTGCACTCTAGCCAAGAGGCTGGGCTCTGGGTCCATAGCTGTCCCCCCAGCACTCCTACCCCGTCCTTCCTGGATGTGTAAGTTGAAGGGTATAAGTTGGTCTGGGGTGGAAGGGCTGTGCCCACATCCATCCACAGGACCCGTGTGGATTCAGTTAAGTGCCTGGGACTCCAGACTGCGAGGCCGACGGGCCCCAGGACGTGATCTTGGGGGTTGGGATGGGGCCTCAGGGGTCCCTGCCTCCCAGGGGCATCTGTCACGGACCCCAGGGGCATCCGTCACAGACCCCAGCCGCAGTGCCCAAGCCGGGGTGACCCTTGGGTCTTAGCGGCACAGCTGACAAGAGAGCCTGCCCTCCCCCAGGGTCCCCAGAGAGCTGGTGCCTCCCCTGGGTCCCAATTTGCATGGCAGGAAGGGGCCTGGTGGGGAAGAGGCGGGGAGGAGGCAGACTGCAGCCCAGGCAGTTACACGTTTTCCCCCAGGAGCCTCCGTTGTCACGGGCTTGGGGCTGGAGACAGGGTGAGCATGGCAGGGTCGGCGTTGATTCCCGGGCTCAACAACTGGCTGGTGCTGGGGCTGCTGCTCCTTTCAGGTACTGCTCGAGGGGCCCAGAGGCCCCCTGGTTTCGCTCTTTCCACTGCTGCTGTCTCCTGCTCTTGCCTCCTCCGCCTTCCGTCTCTCACTTTTGCTGCCTCCTGTCTCCCTCTGACAGCCCTGGGGACCGGGTCTGTGGGAATCAGCCAGGCTGAGGGGCTGGTGGGCTCTGGAGTCTGCAGCCCCCAGCCCTTCTCCAGCCCAGAGGGTGTCGGGCTGAGCTGGGGGAGAGGTGCTGGTGGCTCTGACCTCGGAGAAGAGCTAGGCCGGGGAGGAAGAAAGGAGAGAGGGTCGTTCACCCCCAGGCGCTGCAGGGCCCTGGGTGGGGGAAGCGGTGGAGAGGCCGCCCCGCACCAGACCTGGGACAGGCCTGCTCCCCACTTGGTGCTCTGGTCTGGAAGGCGGTAGAGCCTTCCAGGCGGGACTTCTTCCCTCTCATCCAAGAGCCCACTCAAAGGCCGAGGGCAGAAGCAGGGCTGGGAATCAGATCCTCTGGTGACCCCACCCCGCTCTAGACTCTCCAGGGCAGGGATCGTGGAGCTGATGTCCTGCGGGGAGGAAGTGGGTCTGGGAATGCAGGGGCGGGGCAGCCAACTCGGAAGGACCAGCCCCGCCCACTTCCTCCCACCCAGCAGGTGAGAAGGTGCTGGCGGACAAAACAGATGACCTGCTCCGGGATCCCAAAGGTCAGCAACTTCCCCTGAACCTTCTGGGAGCATGTATGTCTGTGTCCAACGTGGGGGTCCCTGTCCGCAAGCTGCCCTATGGTCGTCCCGGCGCCCTGGCCCCCTTGGGTTCTCCCCACCCATCCCCAGGCCTCCTGAGGGTCTGTCTCCCTCTGTAAGACCTGGCTCTAAAGTTCCTCCAACCCCTACTTCTCCAGCGTCACCCACGTCAAACATGAGTCCCAAAGATCAGGGAGGAGGGGATCCCACTGGGTATGTAGGCCTGGGCTGTCTGGCTGGGGAGTTGGGCTTAGCCCCAGCAGGAGCCTGCAACCTTGGGGGCCCCCAACAGGCTGCAGGGGCTTAGGGGTTCCTAGGGCACCCCTGACTGGGGACCAAGCAGGAGGGAGGTCTCCTGGGGCAGATGGGTGGTGGGGAGTGTGGCAAGCTGAGAAAGGCATAGGAATAAAAAGAGGAACAGGACCACGCAGAAGGGGTGACAAGGGAGACATGGGCAGGAGATTGATGCGGGAGCCTTGATTGCCAGGCTGAGGATTTGCGGGGTCACCCTGAGGACTGGGGGCTGGTGTGGACAGGGAGAGGGGAGAACACCAGGCCAGGTTAGAGGCTGTCCTGGGGGCCCTCTGGCCTCAGAAGGTGAGGCCTGCATCAGGGGCATGGAAAGGCGTTGGAAGTTTCCAGGCCCTTCTAAAGGAAAATCAAATGGGGAGAGTGGGCCATTAGGAAGGGGCGGGGTCCGGCGGTGTGGCCCGCAGCTCCTCACATGGCTCAGTTCCCCTACACCTCTGCCTCATGACTGTCCCACACTCTGAGAAGCAAGGGCAAGCCAGGAGACCAAGCCAGGGGTCAGCGCTGCCCGGGACAGGGGCCATGGTTGCGGGGGTGGCGGACCATGGTCGGCCGGCGGTCCAGAATGCAAGGAGCAGGATTTTGACCCCAGCCCTGACACCCACAGGAAACACTTGTTCCCGGATCTGGCAGCACCCACGTTTCGTGGCCAAGAAACGGGGCTCCACAGTGGAGATCAGGTGCCACGTGGAGGATGATGGTCTCGTGAGCTGGTTCCGGAAGCCGAAGCCGGACTCAGAGCCCAAGACACTTCACGCGGAGCAGGGCCGCATCCTCCAGTCCCATAACAAATCTGAGGCCGTTCTCACCATCCTAAGCGTCCAGTTTCAGGACAATGGCATCTACTTCTGCAAGCAGGAGTGTGCCAAGGGGACCCAGAGGACAGAGCACGGCTGTGGCACTGAGCTCCGGGTCATGGGTGTGTGTGGGGCCCACCCCTCCACCCCGCTACCCCCCACCAGCCAGGGAGAGCATGGGGTGCTCCTGGAGCCCCACCAACACCCACCCCACCCCACCCCACCCCAGCCCTCCACCAGTAGGAGGGAGGGTCACACCGTGTTGGGTGGCTGTGACCCCGGGCACCTGGGAGAGCCGCGGAGAAGCAGGTCCTGAGGGGTCCGGGCCCAAAGCAGGGACAGGTCCCACCAAGCCTCACCACGTCCACCCACCTCCTCCCAGGGTTCAGCACCTTGGCCCAGCTGAAGCGGCGGAACACACTGAAAGATGGCATCATCATGATCCAGACCTTGCTTATCATTCTGTTCATCATTGTGCCCATCTTCCTGCTGCTGGACAAGGTGACCGTGGGGGCCGGCCAGACACCAGCAGGGTCTCTGTCTCCCCAGCCCCAGAGCCCACCCACTGACTCACCCATTCAAACACTCCCTTATTCATCAGCTGTTCTCACAGAGTGCCCCTCAACCCTGACCCTTGACCCTTCACCCAAGACCAATCTCCCTGGCCCTCCCCAGCCTGGCCCAGCAGGGGATGGGGTGGGGGAAGCTAACACTCTGCTCTCCATCCCTCCCCCGCCAGGATGACAGCAAGGCCGGGATGGAGGAAGATCACACCTATGAGGTAAGGGGCAAGGTGGACCCCCCCATACTCCTGGAAGCTCCGAGGGCCGAGGGGGGCAGTCAGAGGCACCATCGGCGTGAGGCCAGGGGAGTGTTCAAGGCCTGAGCTCCGTTTCATCTCTCCAGGGCCTGGATATTGACCAGACGGCCACTTATGAAGACATAGTGACTCTGCGGACAGGGGAGGTGAAGTGGTCGGTGGGTGAGCACCCAGGCCAGGAGTGAGGGGCTGGCCCTCCCCATGCTCCTGGGCACAGCCCGCTGGGCCCTCAGTGACTGCTTCAGAGACGTCCCCCACTTTTCCCTGGACCCCCGTCAGCCTCCAAAGCAGGCCTGCCAGACCCACCTGCCCCTCCAGCCCTTGGTCCCCATCTCTCACGGAAGGGACTGGCATAGAAGGGCTGCAGGGCAGTGATTAGGAGCAAGGGGGTCCTCGGGGGTTAGACTGGACCCCGCCTTCTGGGGGTCCTATGTGGGGGATCCATGGCCCTGTGAAGGCCAGGGAAGGCAGAGACTTGTCTGGAACCTGCAAGTGGACTCAGAGCAGCCTGGCTTCTCTGGAGAGCCGGGGCAGGGTCACAGCCTACCCCAAGTGGCCGCAGATGGGCCACAAGAGCTTCGTCCCTCTCCCGTTCTCTCCTGCTCTCTCCCGCCCTGCCCCACCCCAGGGGGCTGCTGGCCTTGAGCCCTTTCCCCCGTGGAATAAACAGTGTGTCTTGAGAAAACACACACAGGCTTGTGACGTCTGTGGTTCTGGAGTTGATAAGGGTACCTGTTTGGACACAAACGTTTGGGCACCCATCGGCCTGGGGGTGGGGAGGTCTGCTCAGCTCATGTCCGGCTCTCTCTGGAGGCCCAGTTGGGACCTGTGGTCGTGTCTGCTTTCTTTCCCCGCTCTGACTCTGGCGGGACCCTGAACAGCAGAGAAGGTCTGACTGGACTGGTCCTTCTTCTTGGTGGGGATGCCCGCGTCCTGCCTCCTCTCCAGCTGACAAGCAGTGCTTGAGTCCTGCAGGACTCGAGCGTCTCAGCCCTAGAGGAGCCACCCTCCCCTACCCACCCCAGTCCTCTTGTCCTTCAAAGTCCTCCACCTACAGGAAGCCTTCCCAAAACACCCCAGCCCCTATCTGGTCCCTGTTTGGACGCTGTCCTCCACAGCTCTGGTGTAGCTACAACTTTGCATTGCCCGTCTTGGCCTTGTTCTCCAGTTAAACTAGAAGGTCCCTGAGGGCAGGGCTTCCCCTGCCTCTACTCTACCCTCCTGTCCTCCACCAAGCCTGGAAATTGTATATACATTTTTTCTTACGAACTTTGACTTTAACTTTTCACAGTCAAAAATTGTTCTTTGTCATTCAATAAATGTATAGGTATGGATATGATTTTGGTCAAACATTAAACTATGAGATGCTGGAGATATATTTTTTTCCTTTTATTTTTTTTCATTTGACCCAGAGCTATGCAAGAGAGATTCCCAAATCAAGAGGCCTTGTGGTGGGGAAGCCTGGGGATTCTTAGTCAGATAACCCCTTCAGACTTTCTGCATAAAATCAGAAGCAAAACAATCCCCAGCCCGCCTGCTGCGGGAGTGACTGGGAGCAGCTCAGGGCTAGGACCTGAAGTTCAGTGCACCTCTGTGTGCAGAGCCGGACTGAGCTCCACTTCCTGTTGACCTTGGGGGGACCATGCTCTGGATTTGCCACTTTCATTCTGGATTCAGGTGGGAGAAACCCTTGCCCTCAGGGAGCTGCCAGTCTAATTGGAGAATCAAGGTCAGCATAGGGAGGGATGAGTCAGAGCAGCTCCAGCTGGAATTGCAGGTGAGGCAGGCAGGTGGCCAAGGACCCCACACCTGGGGTAAAGGTCCATCTCTGCTTTGATCAGCGGTGACCACACTGAGCCAGGCCGGGGCTGGGCCTGGCCGGGCCTCCTCCCTCCCTGGTCTCTGGGCTGCCAGAGGAAACGCACTTGTTTTGGCATCTGCCTCCACTGAACTGGAGCTCTTCCTCTCCTGCTGCTTTGCATAGTGGGGCTAATTCTGTCCTCGACCTCCACCAGGGACCCTGGGCAGCCGGCTGGGGGTGGGATGGAGTCTTCACTTCTCCCCCCAGGCAGGGTCTCCCCCTGCTTGGGGCTGCCCTCAGTCTAGGGAGGCCTTGGCTTTTTTTGACAATTAAATATTTTTGAATAACTGTTTTCCTAATGCTTTGAGGCACTGTTGACAGAGAGTCATCTGAGCAGGGAGGCCTGCCTTGTCCACCAGACGCCCCCAAAGGGCACTGATTTCGTGGTTTCGATGTAGAAGCCCTCGATGGCCTGTTCTTCTGTTTTAGAGGCTTTTACACTGTGGGTGTCTGCGTGTCTGTCGTGTGGGGCCCTGGCCCCCAGAACTGACAGGCAGTGGAAACAAAGCTGAGTGATGCTGGTGGAAGTGATAATTATCTCAGATCTCAGTTGCTTTTTCTACAAAATGGGAATCATAAGACTTCTCCAAAGGAAAAGAGTTGAACCAGATGCTGGTTTTTAGAAAATTATCCTACAGTTAAGTTTTCTTGTCATGAGTTTCAGCACATGTACAGATTTGAATAACCACCACCACATCCAAAATACAAAACATGAATCAGATTCTCTCACTGGGTCCCCCAGATTTTTATATATGGAGCATCTCTTCACTGCCAATAAGATTTTATGGAGCACCTCCGTATTCGTTTATATGATCTTTCCCCAGCATAACCCTGGAAGGGGACAGCTTCATCCCCACTTTACAAAAGAGGAAATCGAGGCCCAGGGAGATGATTACCATAATTGGCCACAAGTCACACACAGACCTTCAGACTCCAAGTGTGGCATTCTTTCCACTACATCACAGCTGCCTCCCCTGAAGGACTTTGTAGCTCGGAGGCTTTGAGCCAGAGGAGGAGGAGGGCCATCAGGAGAGAACCCTGGGACAGCTTTGTCCTGGGGAACCATCTCCAAATGTGTCCCCTTGTTCATGAGTCCCGAAGGCCCCGCTCCTTCCTAAGAGGCCCAGATGTGGGGCTGCTCCTCAGCCTTCCTCCTCCCAGAATGCAGCCCGAGGCCTCCTTGGTGGGCACATGCCCCGCTGCCCACTGGGGGAATCCAGCCCAGTCCCTCGGGGGCCTGGTGGAAGCACAAGCTGGTTCCTCCTCCGTTTTAGCTTGACTTCCGGCCCCCCTGTCTGCAGGTGCTGCTAGGTCAGGGGTGCTCTGGCCAGAGGGTTTGGGTGTTTTTCCAGCAGAATCAGAGATGAGAGAAAAACAAAACTCGGAAAGCTGAGGCTGTCTGGGTGTCCGTGGACAACCCCCAGCAGGGGTGCAGCCTTGCTGGGTCTTCTGTGAAAGGCCTCAGAGGCCATTCAGCCCCAGGGGAGTGGGGGTGGGGGGCTCGGGACTCCTGCGCCGTTGTGCCCTGCTCTCCGCAGGCAGCCTCAGCAGCTGGATTCAGAGTCCACACAACTGCGAAGTTTCTGGATTTGGCTCTGCTCTCCACACTGCTGCACCCGGGCACGGCATCCTCGGGAACCGCTATTGACTCAGATACAAACAAAAACCAAAACCAACCCTGCCCGTCCGTCGGGGAGACCTCGCCGGCCCTCTCCCAGCCCGAGGCTTTACTTGGAAACTTAGGTGACTCCACAGAGAACACAAAACAGCAAGCCTGAAACCCTGAATTCAGAGTGTAGTTTGTTAAAACACATTTATACAGATCATAATGTACTTTTCAAACAATAATAATAAAAGACATTGTTCTGTTCAGCCCTAAGATCACTTTCTCACGTGGCAGGAGTGGGCGGCCAGACGCCTCGTGAAGTCCTGTTTGGGGCTCAGGCTCTGTGAGCTGTGGGTCTACTGAACATCTGTGTGCTTGCCCTCAGCATATGCATGCCACCCCGTCCCCTTTTTACATTTGAATTTGCTCGGGTGCGTATTGCTGTGTGTTGCAAGATCCCACGTTATCATTTTTTCCACACTTGTTATGCGAAGTTCATTCTACAGACACAGCATGACCTGCCTGGCCATTCCTGGCCGGGGGGATATTTGAGTTTCTTTCCTTGACACTGTCCTTCCATCCACTCAATGCACTCGGTGGATGCTTGTTGAGTTTCCTGGGCCTGGGAATATGGTTCCAGCTGCCAAGTCCCTCCCCTCTCCCCAGAGCTAGACTCTCGCTTCTTAGCTCTTTCTTTCGTGGTAGTTTTCACAATGTGAAATTTCTGGATACATGTTACTGTTAGGTATTTATTTGTTTGCTATTATCTCTCTTTCCCATAGACTGTAAACTCCAGCAGAGAAAAGGTGGTGTCCTTTGTTTATCTAGGTCTGCCCATCTGCCTGGTACATGGATGCCTGGCACATGGAAGGTCCGGCAACTGCTTATTTAATTGGTTAATGTATGAATAAGAGAATGAGTGAATGAATGAAGGGGTGAAGGGCATGAGCCCAGCCTCAAAGAGCTTACCTTCCCCTGTGCGGGTAAGATGTTCACAAACAACCACAGAATAAGGTAGAAGGAGACAGAGGTTATTTCCAGTTGACAGCACCAATCAGGAAAGCACCTCAGACTTCCCACAGCTGCTGGACACACCCCGGTACTTACTACTTCATTCTCAATGGGCTTGTCCCCCTGGGGAGTCATCCCCAAGGTGAAATTACCCAGTAGGTCCAGTGATGTCGGTTGTTTTGCTCTTCTAGATTGTTCAGAGATCCTCACCCACTGTAAACAACACCCCCCGTCAGCTCACAGGGGTGCCTGCCCTCATCCTCCCCACCCCCACTCCAGAGCCCTTCTGGGCCCTTCCTCCATGCTTGAATCCTCTGGCAAACCCAAGGGTCCGATGAGATGAAGGAAGTGAAAATGTGATGTACACTGAAACGTGCAACACAAATGTGAAGGATGATGTGACTTGGTTCATTAAATCGGGCTGCATCAGGTTGTTTTTCTCTGCTGCTTGTTTTGGTACCTGTACCTGCGGATCTCATTCTGGGCTGAAGCTCCTTGAACATCTTCTTTTTCTTTTTGGCCATGCCACACAGCGTGTGGGATCTTCCTTGGCCAGGGATCAAACCCATGTCCCCTGCAATGGAAACAGGGAGTTTTAACCACTGGGTCACAAAGAGTCGGACATGACTGAACGACTGAGCTGAACCGAACCGAACCACTGGATTGCCAGGGAAGTCCTATTGAACATTTTCTGAATGGGGACTTGAGCCCACCCTGCCAGCTCTGTGCTAAGGATAGTTCTGTTCATGCCCAGCAGCCCTACCATCTTTCCTAGGTGAGGCTTCTAAAGAGCTTGGCACCATGAAAGACTGGGACCTTGGGCTGCTATCACTTAGGAGCTGAGAGACTCCAGGAAAACTACTTATCTCTGAGCCTGAGTATCCTTGTATGAAGGATATATCCTCATACAATCCTCCCCACATCACTCAGTACAGCGCCTGGTACATGGAAAGTGCTCAGAAATGTTGGCCTTACGCATGTCCCCTGGAGAAGCCTTTGAGAATCCCCACATAACATTCTTAAAGACGTTGACCCAATGAGCTGTGATCCACTCAGCCGTCAGACTTGTGCTGGAGTCAAAGAAGAAGTGGTGCATATCCTGGGGGCAATCCCAGCCTCTGGATTCAAGGAAGGCAGAACAGAGCTAGAGATGGGAAGCATGGACCTCAAGTGACAAGAGGAAAGTGGAGAGAGCTGCCTGCAGTCCCTTTGCGACTCTCTCGAAGACCAGGGCAAGTATGACTCTAAATAATGAGATGGCCCCAAGCCAAGTGGACTTGAACCTTGGAGGGGTTCTTGAAACCTGAAAGAGGCCACTTTCAGATCAAGAGTGGACTTTCCTGGCGGTTCAGACAGAAAGAATCTGCCTGCAGTGCAAGAGACCCAGATTTGATCCCTGGGTTTGGAAGATCCCCTGGAGGAGGAAATGGCAACCCACTCCAGTATTCTTGCCTGGAGAATTCCACAGACAGAGGAGCCTGGTGGGCTACAGTCCATGGGGATGCAAAGAGTCAGAGTAACACTCAGATCAAGAGTAAATCTGTGAGTATCCACGATGAGAACCCCAGAGACGATCGAATCTGAAAATATGAAGGGCTACCAAACACGCTGAAATTCATGGATTCCAAGATGATGGGGGAATTCATCTCTAACCCTATGGGCCTGGCCCTGGAGATGCTGATCACAGCCTCTGCCCACCAGCCACCATGCAGAGGCCATTGCCCGGCAGTCTCTGAAACCGGAGAAGCTGGGGGTCTGGCCCCAGGTCATGCCCCAAGAAAGGGTGAATGACTCCCTAGCATGGGCAGGAAAATCCCAAGTCTAATTCAAAGTTTATCTTCTACTAGTAATGACTTGCGGAGAAGGCACTGGCACCCCACTCCAGTACTCTTGCCTGGAAAATCCTATGGATGGAGGAGCCTGCTAGGCTGCAGTCCATAGGGTTGCAAAGAGTCAGACATGACTGAGTGACTTCACTTGGACTTTTCAGTTTCATGCATTGGAGAAGGAAATGGCAAGCCACTCCAGTATTCTTGCCTGGAGAATCCCAGGGATGGGGGAGCCTGGTGGGCTGCCGTCTATGGGGTCACACAGGGTCGGACACGACTGAAGCAACTTAGCAGCAGCAATGACTTGTGTGTGTGTCTTCATTACGAAAGATCCTGAAAAAGACTTTATAGAGAAGAGGATCACCAGTATCCCCTACACCTTCCAGTTCTGAGAAAGGTGTATCCCAGGGGCCCCCAGGATCCTGTGGGCCAACCAGAAGTGGGCTGGTAAGAGGAGATACTCGCCTACTCTGACTGGTCCCACCTGTTCTTGGCAGTCCCCTGCCTGGAGTCACCACTCCTCACATGTGCCCACCTTGTGTGGCTCTCGAGCAATCCTCAACTCGGGCTCCTGTACCCTCACTCGTAGGGAAGGCCTGAGGCTTCTCCTGTGGTCCACGGCTCACATACTGGTCCCCCCTGTATTAGCTAGAAGCCTGTCATGGGCGCTTCCACCTCAGTGCTGCTCCCCCCGGGTGACACAGAAGGAAGAAGTGGCAGAAGAGGTAAGTGCTGTGTGGGGCTCGGAGACCCTCCCCCACTTTCCCCCCGGCTCCTCCCCTTTGGTGGCACCAGAAGTAGAGGAAAGGGGCGTCCTCTCCTTTCCTGTGGGCTCCCAGGTGGCACAGAGGTAAAGAACCCACCTGCCAATGCAGGAGACGTGGGTTCGCTCCTTGTGTCGGGAAGATCCCCTGGAATGGGAAATGGCAACCCACTCCAGTATTCTTGCCTGGGAAATCCCATGGACAGAGGAGAGTGAGCAGGCTACAGTCCATAGCGTTAGAAAGAGTCAGACATGACTGAGTGACTGAGCACATACTTTTCCTGTGGCCCTACCTTCATCAGAGCCAGTTTCTTTCTTTCTTTAAGTAAATTTCTTTTATTTATTTGGCTGCACGGCGTCTTCATTGCGGCTTGCAGAATCCTTAGTTGCAGCATGTTGGATTGAGTTCCCCAACCAAGGATTGAACCCAGGACCCCTGCATTGGGAGCATGGAGTCTTAGCCACTGGACCACCAGGGAAGTCCCAGAGACTTTCTTTCATGACACTCCCCTCTGGTCCTCCTACAGTTGAGCCTGGGACAGTTCCCACAGGTCCCAGTGCCCTTGGTAGCAGATAAAGAATCAGGGGCATGGTTGGGTGATGGTTCACGAGTGACGGGGAAAAAAGAGAGCTCTGTCTTCTGGTCTTAAAAAGGGGAGGTCACAAGTTGCAAGCCCTCAAGTTCTGGACCACAAGGGTGTAACTTTTCAACGCTGGTTGGCAACACCATCACCAACCACCTCTAAAAAGGTTTGCTTCCTTCTTGCTTTCCCACAGGGTCAAGTGCTAAATGTATTTAGACTCAGGGGGTGGAAGGTTTAAATGGAGGGGAATATGTTCTTTCCTGCTCTTATCCTTGGGGACAATTCAATGCTGGTGACTTCTGGATGCTGAAATAGCCCCAACTCTGGGCACCAAGAGGTGGGACGTTTGTAGTTCTAGCCTTCCTAACTCAGGCCTTGCCTTGCTGTGTGGTCTCTGCCACACATCCCGTGTCTCTGGGCTGGTCTCACCTGGAAAATGACAAGCTCTGAAGGGAGGACCAAATGAGGCAGAAACTCTTGTGACTAGAGGCAGGATCCTTGTGATCAGGAAGCTAAAAACACAGAGTGGCGCCCACTCAGTCTGCTTTGAAGAAAGGACCTGGAGTGCTGCAACATGAGAAGAGTAAGCATTTGGAGATTTGCTGTCTTGGTTGAAGCAGCTCTTGTAAGTATGCCTCTTTGAGCCTCAGTCTCCCCGTCTGTAAAATGGGGTGATAACCATACCTCCTTCACAAGATGGTCCTGAAGGTCTAATGTAGGGCTGCATGGGCATGCTTTTCACAGCCTGATAAGCTCTATACAGATACTAAACGGAGGAGGAGAAAGCCTGGGAGGAGACTACAATGACTAGAGAGAGCCATTTTTCCGGGATGCTATGCTCCAGTGCTGGGGGACTCAAGCCTTCAAGGGCTCTTCCAGCTGAGAGTCTCTGACGGTAACAGGGCTACGGGAGCAAGCACTTGTGGTCAGTCTCTGTTCCTGGGATTTCTGCAGCACATCCGAGGAGTAGGGGCAATGCCTCAAGTGTCCGTCCTTTGCCCCCACACACCTGCCAGAGAGGGGACGTTCAGGAAAAGGGACATGCGGGGCTGAAGCCCTCTAATGGTCACGGGTTAGCACTGCATCCACCTCAGTTTGGATCAGGTGGCAGGAGGAAGGTGATGGAGCGAAGGAGGAACTTGTGCCCAGAAACCTCAGCATCTATTGCTATCCTTGGCTCCCTTTCCCCAAACACACATTCTCTCTGGTGGATGGACAGGAGCATTGCAGGGAGGAGGAAGTGGGTAGAGAGTGAGGAAGCATCCACATAGCTCTCAAGATACATCCATCCTGAGACAACACTTCCTTCAGGGGACCAGCTCGGGCCTCCCTGACCCTGGGGAACACCCCCACAATGACGCCCTGCCAGAGTGGTGCCTGGGCTTGGGGTACTCCTTTCTGCCTGTTGCTGTTTAGTGGCTCAGTCGTGGGTCCGACTCTTTTGTGGCCTCATAGGCTGTAGCTCCTATGATGGAAAGGACATCTTTTTTGGTGTTAGTTCTAGAAGGTCTTGTAGGTCTTCACAGAACTGTACAATTTCAGCTTCTTCAGCATTCCTGGTCGGGGCATAGACTGGATTACTGTGACATTGAATGGGTTGCCTTGGAAATGAACAGAGATCATTCTGTCATTTTTGAGATTGCATCCAAGTATTGCATTTCCGACTCTTTTATTGACTATGAGGGTACTGCATTTCTTCTAAGGGATTCTTGCCCACAGTAGTGGGCATAATTGTCATCTGAATTAAATTCACCCATTCCAGTCCATTTTTCACTGATATCTAAAATGTCGATGTTCACTCTTGTCATCTCCTGTTTGACCGTGTCCAGTTTACCTTGATTCATGAACCTAACATTCCAGGTTCCTATGCAATATTGTTCTTTACAGCATTGGACTTTACTTCCATCACCAATCACATCTACAACTGGGTGCCATTTTCGCTTTGGCTCCGTCTCTTCCTGCTTTCTGGAGTTATTTCTCCACTCTTCTCCAGTAGCATATTGGGTACCTACCGACCTGGGGAGTTCAGTGTTCAGTGTCATATCTTTTTTAATTTTCATACTGTTCATGGGGTTCTCAAGGCAAGAATACAGAAGTGGTTTGCCGTTCCCTTCTCCAGTGGACCACATTTTGTCAGAACTCTTCACCATGACCCATCTGTCTTGGGTGGCCCTACACGGCATGGCTCATAGTTTCACTGAGTTAGACAAGGCTGCGGTTCATGAGTTAGACAACGCTGTTGCCTGGAGTAACAGGTAAATTTGGCCTTGGAATACAAAATGAAGCAGGGCAAAGGCTAACAAAGTTTTGCCAAGAGAATTCACTGGTCATAGCAAACACCCTCTTCCAACAACACAAGAGAAGACTCCACATATGGCCATCACCAGATGGTCAATACTGAAATCAGATTGATTATATTCTTTGCAGCCAAAGATGGAGAAGCTCTATACAGTCAGCAAAAACAAGACTGGGAGCTGACTGTGGCTCAAATCATGAACTCCTTATTGCCAATTTCAGACTTCAATTGAAGAAAGTAGGGAAAACCACTAGACCATTCAGGTATGACCTAAATCAAATCCCTTACAATTATACAGTAGAAGTGAGAAATAGATTCAGGATATTAGATCTGATAGACAGAGTGCCTGAAGAACTATGGACGGAGGTTCATGACATTGTACAGGAGGCAGGGATCAAGACCATACCCAAGAAAAAGAAATGTAAAAAGGCAAAATGGTTGCCTGAGGAGGCCTTAACTGAGAAAAGAAGAGAAGCTAAAGGCAAAGGAGAAAAGGAAAGGTACCTATTTGAATGCAGAGTTCCAAAGAATAGCAAGGAGAGATAAGAAAACTTTCCTCAGTGATCAATGCAAAGAAATAGAGGAAAACAATAGAATAGGAAAGACTAGAGATCTCTTCAACAGAATTAGAGATACGAAGGGAACATTTCATGCAAAGATGGGCACAATAAAGGACAGAAATGGTATGGACCTAACAGAAGCAGATGATAATAAGAAGAGGTGGCAAGAACACACAGAAGAACTATACAAAAAAAAACCTTCATGACCCAGATAACCATGATGGTGTGATCACTCACCTAGAGCCAGACATCCTGGAATGTGAAGTCAAGTGGGCCTTGGAAGGCATCACTACGAACAAAGCTAGTGGAGGGGATGGAATTCCAGTGGAGCTATTTCAAATCCTGAAAGATGATGCTTTAAAGTGCTGCACTCAATATACCAGCAAATTTGGAAAACTCAGCAGTGGCCACAGGACTAGAAAAGGTCAGTTCTCATTCCAATCCTAAAGAAAGACAATGTCAAAGAATGTTCAAACTACTGCACAATTGCACTCGTCTCACACGCTTGCAAAGTAATGCTCAAAATTCTCCAAGCCAGGCTTCAACAGTACGTGAACCATGAACTTGCAGATGTTCAAGGTGGATTTAGAAAAGGCAGAGGAACCAGAGATCAGATTGCCAACATCTGTTGGATAATAGAAAAAGCAAGAGAGTTCCAGAAAAACAGCTACTTCTTTTTATTGACTATACCAAAGCCTTTGACTGTCGAAAAGCCTTTGACAAATTGTCAAAAATTCTTAAAGAGATGGAAATACCAGACTACCTTACCTGACTACTGAGAAATCTGTATGCAGGTCAAGAAGCAACAGTTAGAACCAGACATGGAACAACCGACTGGTTCCAAATTAGGAAAGGAGTACGTCAAGGCTGTATATTGTCACCCTGCTTATTTAACTTGTATGCAGAGTACATCGTGTAAAATGACAGGCTGGATGAAGCACAAGCTGGAATCAAGATTTCTGGGAGGAATATCAATAACCTCAGATATGCAGATGACACCACCCTTACGGCAGAAAGTGAAGAAGAACTAAAAGTGAAAGTGAAAGAGGAGAGCTAAAAAGTTGGCTTAAAGCTCAACATTCAAAAAACGAAGATAATGGTATCTGGTCCCATCACTTCATGGCAAGTAGATGGGGAAGCAATGGAAACAGTGAGAGACTTTATTTGGGGGACTCCAAAATCACTGCTGATGGTGACTGAAGCCATGAAATTAAAAGATGCTTTCTTCTTGGAAGAAAAGCTACGACCAACCTAGACAGCATACTAAAAAGTAGAGACATTACTTTGCCAACAAAGGTCCATGTAGTCAAGGCTATGGTTTTTCCAGTAGTCATGTATGGATGTGAGAGTTAGTTGAACTATTAAGAAAGCTGAGTGCTGAAGTTCAAAAGAGACACCTTTGAACTGTGGTGTTGGAGAAGGCTCTTGGACTGCAAGGAGATCCAACCAATCCATCTTAAAGGAAATCAGTCCTGAATATTCATTGGAAGGACTGATGTTGAAGCTGAAACTCCAGTACTTTGGCCACCTGATGTGAAGAACTAACTCATTGGAAAAGACCCTGATGCTGGGAAAGATTGAGGGTGGCAGAAGGGGACGACAAAGGGTAAGATGGTTGGATGGCATCACTGACTCAATGAACATGAATTTGAGCAAATTCTAGGAGTTGGTGATGGACAGGGAGGCCTGGCATGCTATATTCCTGGGGTCGCGAGGAATCGGACACGACTGAGCAACTGAACTGAACTGAACTGAGACTGTTGACCACCAGGCTCCCCTGTCCTTGGGATTTTCTAGACAAGAATACTGGGGTGGGTTGCCTTTCTCTTCTCCAGGGGATTTATCTGACCCAGGGATTGAACCTGAGTCTCCTGCATTTGCAGCTAGATTCTTTACGGCTGAGCCACCTGGGAAGCCCATTCGCTTCTGCTGCTGCTGCTGCTGCTAAGTTGCTTCAGTCGTGTCCGACTCTGTGCGACGCCATAGACAGCAGCCCACCAGGCTCCCCCGTCCCTGGGATTCTCCAGGCAAGAACATTGGAGTGGGTTGCCATTTCCTTCTCCAATGCATGAAAGTGAAAAGTGAAAGTGAAGTCACTCAGTTGTGTCTGACCCTCAGCGACCCCATGGACTGCAGCCTTCCAGAATGGGGTGCCATTGCCTTCTCCTCGCTTCTGCTACCTCCCCTTTAAAAAGAAAACCTATGGGGTGGGCTCTCAAGCTGAGACCCTGTGTGCACAGCCCTCTGGCTGGTGGCAGTGGAGACGGGATGATGACAAGCCTGGGGGACATGACCCCAGAGAAGGAACGGGAACAGGATGAGTGAGAGGAGGTTCTAAATTATCCATTAGCACAGGCTGCCAGTGGTCCTTGCATAAATGTATAGAGCACACAGGTGGGGGGAAAGGGAGAGAGAGAAGAAGCCAGGGTATAAAAATGGCCCAGCAGGGACCAATTCCAGGATCCCAGGACCCAGTTCACCAGACGACTCAGGGTCCTGTGGACAGCTCACCAGCTATGATGGCTGCAGGTAAGCTCGCTAAAATCCCCTCCATTCGCGTGTCCTAAAGGGGTAATGCGGGGGGCCCTGCCGATGGATGTGTTCAGAGCTTTGGGCTTTAGGGCTTCCGAATGTGAACATAGGTATCTACACCCAGACATTTGGCCAAGTTTGAAATGTTCTCAGTCCCTGGAGGGAAGGGTAGGTGGGGGCTGGCAGGAGATCAGGCGTCTAGCTCCCTGGGGCCCTCCGTCGCGGCCCTCCTGGTCTCTCCCTAGGCCCCCGGACCTCCCTGCTCCTGGCTTTCGCCCTGCTCTGCCTGCCCTGGACTCAGGTGGTGGGCGCCTTCCCAGCCATGTCCTTGTCCGGCCTGTTTGCCAACGCTGTGCTCCGGGCTCAGCACCTGCATCAGCTGGCTGCTGACACCTTCAAAGAGTTTGTAAGCTCCCGAGGGATGCGTCCTAGGGGTGGGGAGGCAGGAAGGGGTGAATCCACACCCCCTCCACACAGTGGGAGGAAACTGAGGAGTTCAGCCGTATTTTATCCAAGTAGGGATGTGGTTAGGGGAGCAGAAACGGGGGTGTGTGGGGTGGGGAGGGTTCCGAATAAGGCGGGGAGGGGAACCGCGCACCAGCTTAGACCTGGGTGGGTGTGTTCTTCCCCCAGGAGCGCACCTACATCCCGGAGGGACAGAGATACTCCATCCAGAACACCCAGGTTGCCTTCTGCTTCTCTGAAACCATCCCGGCCCCCACGGGCAAGAATGAGGCCCAGCAGAAATCAGTGAGTGGCAACCTCGGACCGAGGAGCAGGGGACCTCCTTCATCCTAAGTAGGCTGCCCCAGCTCTCCGCACCGGGCCTGGGGCGGCCTTCTCCCCGAGGTGGCGGAGGTTGTTGGATGGCAGTGGAGGATGATGGTGGGCGGTGGTGGCAGGAGGTCCTCGGGCAGAGGCCGACCTTGCAGGGCTGCCCCAAGCCCGCGGCACCCACCGACCACCCATCTGCCAGCAGGACTTGGAGCTGCTTCGCATCTCACTGCTCCTCATCCAGTCGTGGCTTGGGCCCCTGCAGTTCCTCAGCAGAGTCTTCACCAACAGCTTGGTGTTTGGCACCTCGGACCGTGTCTATGAGAAGCTGAAGGACCTGGAGGAAGGCATCCTGGCCCTGATGCGGGTGGGGATGGCGTTGTGGGTCCCTTCCATGCTGGGGGCCATGCCCGCCCTCTCCTGGCTTAGCCAGGAGAATGCACGTGGGCTTGGGGAGACAGATCCCTGCTCTCTCCCTCTTTCTAGCAGTCCAGCCTTGACCCAGGGGAAACCTTTTCCCCTTTTGAAACCTCCTTCCTCGCCCTTCTCCAAGCCTGTAGGGGAGGGTGGAAAATGGAGCGGGCAGGAGGGAGCTGCTCCTGAGGGCCCTTCGGCCTCTCTGTCTCTCCCTCCCTTGGCAGGAGGTGGAAGATGGCACCCCCCGGGCTGGGCAGATCCTCAAGCAGACCTATGACAAATTTGACACAAACATGCGCAGTGACGACGCGCTGCTCAAGAACTACGGTCTGCTCTCCTGCTTCCGGAAGGACCTGCATAAGACGGAGACGTACCTGAGGGTCATGAAGTGCCGCCGCTTCGGGGAGGCCAGCTGTGCCTTCTAGTTGCCAGCCATCTGTTGTTTGCCCCTCCCCCGTGCCTTCCTTGACCCTGGAAGGTGCCACTCCCACTGTCCTTTCCTAATAAAATGAGGAAATTGCATCGCATTGTCTGAGTAGGTGTCATTCTATTCTGGGGGGTGGGGTGGGGCAGGACAGCAAGGGGGAGGATTGGGAAGACAATAGCAGGCATGCTGGGGATGCGGTGGGCTCTATGGGTACCCAGGTGCTGAAGAATTGACCCGGTTCCTCCTGGGCCAGAAAGAAGCAGGCACATCCCCTTCTCTGTGACACACCCTGTCCACGCCCCTGGTTCTTAGTTCCAGCCCCACTCATAGGACACTCATAGCTCAGGAGGGCTCCGCCTTCAATCCCACCCGCTAAAGTACTTGGAGCGGTCTCTCCCTCCCTCATCAGCCCACCAAACCAAACCTAGCCTCCAAGAGTGGGAAGAAATTAAAGCAAGATAGGCTATTAAGTGCAGAGGGAGAGAAAATGCCTCCAACATGTGAGGAAGTAATGAGAGAAATCATAGAATTCGTTTTGTGCAGAAATTTTAAGGTGACTACACGCTTAGCCCAACTACCCTTGGGAAATGTGTGTGTGTTAGTCACTCAATCGTGTCCAGCTCTTTGTGACCCCATGGACTGTAGCCTGCCAGGCTCCTCTGTCCATGGGATTCTCCAGGCAAGAATACTGGAGTGGGTTGCCATTCCCCAGGGGATTTTCCCAACCCAAGGATCAAACCCGAGTTTCCTGCATTGCAGGCAGATTCTTTACTCTCTGAGCCATCAGGGAAGCCCTGTGGGAAATGGGAACCATGCAAAAACGGCTTTGGGACCAATAAGACCAGAATATTTGGGATCTGAACTGGCGCAAGAAATGTGGAAGAGAGATTCTAAATGCATGTGTACATACTAAGTTGCTTCAGTCATGTCCGACTATTTGCAACCCCATGGACCACAGCCTGCCAGGCTCCTCTGTCCATGGGATTCTCCAGTCAAGAATACTGGAGTGAGTTTCCATTTCCTCTTCCAGGGGATCTTCCAGACCCAGGGATCAAACCAGTGTCTCTTATGTCTCCTGTGTTGACAGGCAGGTTCTTTACCACTAGTGCCACCTGAGACCCAATTCTAAACGAGGGGTTGCAAATTCAGTGCCAACAGGTGCCAGGTATAAGTGGCAAGGGCTGCATGTGAAGGGAGAAATAGCAACCAGCCCTTAGGCTGCTTGTGAAGGATACAGCACAGAGGGGTGGGAACCAGGGCAGCCTGAAGTCTCAGGCCCCAGCTAAGGATGTGGCCCAGCCAGCCTTGTTACATTGCCTGATCCTGCATTCAGGACTGCAGGAGGACTTTCCTGGTGGTCCAGTGGTTGAGAATCCACATGCCAATGCAGGGGACACGGGTTCAATCCCTGATCTGGGAAGATTCCACATGCCTCAGGGCAACTACGCCCGTACATCACAACTACCGAAGCCCTCGCACCTAGAGCCTGTGCTCTGCAACAGGAGAAGCCACTCAGGGAGAAGCCTGCTCACCACAACTAGAAAGTACAGTAGCCCCTGCTCGCTGCAACTGGAGAAAGCCCTCTTGCAGCAACCAACACCCAGCACAGCCAAAACTAAATATATATATATTTTAAAAGACCTCAGGGGACTTCCCTGGTGGTTCAGCGTGTAAGGCTCTGTGTTTCCAATGGAGGGGGCCCAGGTTCAACCCCTGGTTGGAGAACTAGATCCCTCATGCTGAAATTAAAGATCCCAAGTGCTGCAACCTGACTCAGCCAAAAAAAAAAAAAAAAAGCTCAGATGCAGGGCTGCCAGACCTTCTGATTCTTTGAGACAGACAGGGTATCTAGACTTTCATGTAAAATCAAATGTTTACACATTGGCAACTAATTCATAGTGAAAACATTTTAAGGGCAAAATTTAACCCAAACACATTTGCTCTTCAAGCTGTCAGTGAGCAATTTGTTATTAGAGGAATGGATTGGGATAACTTGGAATAAGGGAAAGAATCAGAAGGACCTGGACTTGAACTTATGCTCAGGAAGAAATTACTTAACCTCCCCGAGACCCAGTTTGCTCACCTACAAAATAGAGATAATAATATTGCCTCATAAGGCTTGGGTGAGGAGTAAATGAAATGAGGTTTCTAAAGTTATTGACACATTACAGCACGCGAGAAGCTTCAGCTATTTTTGCATGGAACTGTGGGGTGCTCTGTGTTTTTCCAAAGGAATTAAATCACACTCTGCTTCCCTAATGGCGGCTTGAACGTTTCTTTTTCTTTCTAAATGCACTTCAAAGGGCAGTTTTAAAGTTGTTTTTAGTCACCCAAGCACCTTGGCTAAGTAACTAGTGATCTATAAATCAATGCTTAGTGTTCAAAGTAACTCTATTGTCTGTTAAATTTTGCTCATAACTTTATTATTTCTACTTTACTACTCACTTTAAGTTTTTGTCTTTAAAAGCCTATATTCTTTAAGTGGATTTTTAGATTACTACTTTAGAGCTTTATTCTTTTCAAATATAAGATTTAAAGGTATAAGTTTTCTTTTAATCAGTGCTTTAGCTACATGCTACAAATTTTGATATTTTGTGATTTCATTATCCTCGAGTTCAAATATTTTCCAAATTTCTTTGGGATTTCTTCTTTAACTATGGCAATTTAGAATTATGTTGCTTAATTTCCAAGTATTTCAGAAACAGAAAACAAGTATCAAAGCATTTAACAATATTGAATTAATATGGAGGATGTCCTCTAATGAAAATTAAGAAATTAACAACAAAGATGATTTTTGGGGAGGAAGCCTATTTACACCCTTAAGTACTGAAAAATGAGTTTTAAAATCTCCGACTAAAATTGCAGATTAATTTATCTCTCTGTTTTTTTTCTCTTATGTTTTGTTATTTCTATCCATATTTGTAAAACATGATGTTACAAAATCAATAATTCTTTTACAATGAAAATAATCAGCAAATCTTCCTTAAAAGCTTTTAGGAAGTTCTTAGATGCTGTAATGAATGTTATTCCAAATGGCACACATGTGTATTCACTTGGGATATCTTACATTTAGTAGTTAATGTAAATATACTTGGGGAGTGGTTGAAAGTTGGAATAATCAGAACCCTGGAGCTCCATTTCTTAGCTCAGAAACCATCCCTCTGCTTCAGGTCAATCTTTAATTGTCTGACTTTAAAATCATGGACTTTGGGGGAGTTCCTTCATGGTGCAGTGGCTAAGACCCCAAGCTCCAAATGCAGGGGGCCTGGGTTTGATCCCTGGTCAGGGAACTAGATCCCACATGCTGCAGCTAAAAAGATCCCACATGCTACAACCAAGACCCAGTGCAGCCAAAATAAATAAATAAAAATCATGGAATTTTGGATTTAGGAGGGCCCCACAGGGGCTTCCCAGGTGGCTCAGTGGTAAAGAATCCACCTGCAATGCAGGAGCCACAGAAGACATGGATTTGATCCCTGGGTCTGGAAGTCGGACATGACTGAAGTGACTTAGCATGTATGCACAGGGCCTCCTCAAGGTCATCCTAATTTCTTCTAATTTAGGATTCTTACGCTATAGTATCTCTCACAGGTCATACTCACTCGTGTAGCACTGGTGTCAAGGGAATCACTATTCACAAGGCAATTTATTCTATTAAACCCCTCAAGTTTCAATAAAGTATCGCTTACATTCAGCTGAAATCAATATCCCTGTAATGTCCCCATTTGACTTTAGAATTATTTGTAAATCTCAAGGTCTTTTAGAAGTTGATGTATTGAGCACAAATACTATTATCTATTACTTGAAATTGCACTCATCTCACATGCTAGTAAAGTAATGCTTAAAATTATCCAAGCCAGGCTTCAGCAATATGTGAACCATGAACTTCCTGATGTTCAAGCTGGTTTTAGAAAAGGCAGAAGAACCAGAGATCAAATTGCCAATATCCGCTGGATCATGGAAAAAGCAAGAGAGTTCCAGAAAAACATCTATTTCTGCTTTATTGACTATGCCAAAGCCTTTGACTGTGTGGATCACAATAAACTGTGGAAAATTCTGAAAGAGATGCGAATACCAGACCACCTGATCTGCCTCTTGAGAAATTTGTATGCAGGTCAGGAAGCAACAGTTAGAACAGGACATGGAACAACAGACTGGTTCCAAATAGGAAAAGGAGTACATCAAGGCTGTATATTGTCACCCTGTTTATTTAACTTCTATGCAGAGTACATCATGAGAAACGCTGGACTGGAAGAAACACAAGCTGGAATCAAGATTGCCGGGAGAAATATCAATAACCTCAGATATGCAGATGACACCACCCTTACGGCAGAAAGTGAAGAGGAACTCAAAAGCCTCTTGATGAAAGTGAAAGTGAAGAGTGAAAAAGTTGGCTTAAAGCTCAACATTCAGAAAACGAAGATCATGGCATCCGGCCCCATCACTTCATGGGAAATAGATGGGGAAACAGTGGAAACAGTGTCAGACTTTATTTTTTTGGGCTCCAAAATCACTGCAGATGGTGACTGCAGCCATGAAATTCAAAGACGCTCACTCCTTGGAAGGAAAGTTATGACCAACCTAGATAGCATATTCAAAAGCAGAGACATTACTTTGCCAACAAAGGTCCATCTAGTCAAGGCTATGGTTTTTCCTGTGGTCATGTATGGATGTGAGAGTTGGACTGTGAAGAAGGCTGAGCACCGAAGAATTGATGCTTTTGAACTGTGGTGATGGAGAAGACTCTTGAGAGTCCCTTGAACTGCAAGGAGATCCAACCAGTCTATTCTGAAGGAGATCAGCCCTGGGATTTCTTTGGAAGGAATGATGCTAAAGCTGAAACTCCAGTACTTTGGCCACCTCATGCGAAGAGTTGACTCATTGGAAAAGACTCTGATGCTGGGAGGGATTGGGGGCAGGAGGAGAAGGGGACGACAGAGGATGAGATGGCTGGATGGCATCACGGACTCGATGGACGTGAGTCTGAGTGAACTCCGGGAGTTGGTGATGGACAGGGAGGCCTGGCGTGCTGCGATTCATGGGGTCGCAAAGAGTCGGACACGACTGAGCGACTGATCTGATCTGATTACTTGAAAAAGTGTTTTAAAGGGAAAGTGAGCCATATTAAGAAGTATGCGTTGAATGAATGCGGCAGGAGAGGGGTGTTATAGCCACCAGTAAGAGGCCTCTATGCAGCTTCCTGGGTGGCGCTAGTAGTAAAGAACCCGACTGATAACGCAGGTAGACACAAGAGACCTGGGTTTGATCCCTGGGTTGGGGAGATCTCCTGGAGTAGGAAATGGCTCCGCACTCCGGTGTTCTTGCCTGGGAAATTCCATGTACAGAGGAGCCTGGTGGGCTACAATCCATGGGGTGGGAAAGAGTAGGACAGGACAGTGGGCTTGCCAAGACAGCAGTAAACTGCAGGGGGAGCCACACTCCAGACGGCTCTGGTTCATCTCCTTCCAAGCCTAGCGGAAGCAACTCAACCACTGCTGGTTGAGAATTACAAAGATGCTAGTTGATTTTGCAAAATTTTTGAATTTAAAAAGAACTCGACGAGCCCACATGTTCCAACTACTAAAGTCCGCTGCACTCCAGGGCCTGGGAGCTGCAAGCACTGAGCCTGCGTGCCTAGAGCCTGTGCTCCACAAGTGCAGCCGCTGCAATGAGAAGCCTGAACAACACAACGAACAGTGGCCCCTGCTCACTGAAACTAGGGGAAAGCCCATGCAGCAAGGAACACCGAGTGCAGCCATAAATAAATAAATAAAGTTGTTTTAAAAAAAGAGACCTTGAAGATCATCTTCCCTAAACTCTCTGATTTGCCAGCTATTCATCTGCTTCCTTGGTGACTCAGATGATGAAGAATCCGAGGGCAATTCGGGAGACCTGGGCTCGATGCCTCAGTTGGGAAGACCCCCTGGAGGAGGGCATGGCAACCCACTCCAGTATTCTTGCCTGGAGAATCCCCATGGACAGAGGAACCTGATGGGCTGAAGTCCATGGGGTTGCAGAGTTGCAAACAGCTAAGCAACTAAGCCGGAGAAGGCAATGGCAACCCACTCCAGTGTTCTTGCCTGGAGAATCCCAGGGATGGTGGGGCCTGGTGGGCTGCCGTCTATGGGGTTGCACAGAGTTGGACATGACTGAAGCGACTTAGCAGCAGCAGCAACAAGCAACTAAGCACACAGCACACACACACACATCTGCCTTTCAGCTCTCCAGCTGGGCACTGGATGGCAATCTTGAATGCAAATTAGAAATGCCTGGGATGTTTGCAGTAGCCTTCACTCCCTGAGATTCTAAATTCAATGAATCTGGGAGTGGAACCTGGACAAGAGAATTTTTAAATGCTCCCTATGTGAGAAGGTTGAGAATTGCTGAGTTGGAACCAGAAAGGTGAATTGCACATGTCCACATGTGAGCTTGGTAAAAAGGAACAAAAGGAGATGAGAGACCTGGGCCAGTTTCGGCACTTTCTGTTTCTGATTCTAGCCAGTTAATTTTATTTTCTATTTATTTTTTTAAGGCTTTTAAAAAATCATTTTTAAAGTCTTTATTGAATTTGTTACAATATTCTGCTTCATGCTTTGATGTGTAGACCACATGTGGGATCTTGGCTCCCTGACCAGGTATCAAACTTGTACCCCCTACACTGGAAGGCTGGACCATCAGGGAAGTCCATACCCAGTCAATTTTAAAAGTTCTAATAAGCCAGGAGCAAAACGAAAAATATTAGATGAGCCCTTACATATGAAGTACTTAGAGTAGTCAAATTCATAGAGACAGAAAGTAGAATGCTGGTTACCAGGGGCTGAGAGGAGGGTCAACAGGGAGCTGCTTAACAGGATTTGTTTTGCGAAATGAAAACGAGTTCTGGGGAAGGGTTATACAACAATATGAGTGTGTAGTAAATGTTATGTATATTTTACCTCAATTAAAATCTTCACATTGAGGTATAATTGATATAAAACATTGTATTAGTTTCATATAATGTATTAGTTTATATATTTTTAAATACATAAGCTATATGTATGTTTCATATAATGATCTCATATTTGTGTGTATTGTGATCACCACAGTAAGTCTAGCTAATATCTGTCAGCATACAGATCACAAATTTTTTTCTTGTGATGAGAACTGACTTTTTAAAAATATGGATCATTTTCAAAGTCTTAATTAAATTTGTAAAAATATTGCTTCCATTTTATGTTTTGGTATTTTGACCACTAGGGATGTGGGATCTTAGCTCCCCAACCAGGGATCAAACCCAAATTTCCTGCATTGGATGGTGAACTCTTAACCATTGGACCACCAGGGAAGTCCTGTGATGAAAACTTTTAAGATCCATTCTCTTAGCAACTTTCAAATAAGCAATACAGTATTAAATATAGTCACTATGTTGTATATTACATCCTAATGCATAATTTTAAAAATTTTTAAATATTTTTTAATGAAAACAACTTCCCTATGATTAGTGAGATGTACATAAGAAAGAATTCAATAGATAGAGCTCCAGTAATCCTAGACCCTTTGGAATAATGTTTTCCTGACTTCATTTAATCTTTTAAGTTTAACCGGAAATGGCCATCCTGAATTCTTTCCATCATTATTGCTGAAATACATACAGTGAGCTTTGTCCTTTTATACACATTTGAGAGAACGGACACTCTCCCCTTTCTTCATGAGTCCTTCTCAGATTTACAGGCCCTGGGCTTCTGGGAGAAGCAAAAATGATACTGCTTTGTGACTTCTTTGAGTCAGAATGCCCTGGCAAAGCTGAGAAACATTTTGAGGGATACCAGTATTAGAATGAACAATTCTTCCCAGTTTGTATGAGATTTTTCCAATTTTAGCACCAAAAGACCCATGTTGCAGGACCCTCTCAGCTCTATGCAAACTAGGACAACTGGTCACCCTACCAGTAGTTCTAAATCTTAGGGAACATAAACTTAAAAAAAAAAGAAGGAAAAAGTAGAGGAAAGAAAACAGTAGAAAAAGAGGAAGAGAGAACACAGTGGAAAAAAGAGTAAGGAAGTATTGATGATGTGTATGACTTTTGCTCATACACAGAAACAGTGGCTGTCATGGATTTCTGATTCTTGCCTTTCAGTTTATTATGATTATCACCATCATTATATAGCACAAGCTAATACTTGTAAATACACATATATGACACCATGCTAGTGTATTTATAAGCACTAAGTCATCTTTTCCAAATATAGTTGTATACTACATAAATGTTATTATTATCCCACTGAAGATTTGTGTTTTCTCAGGTCTAAAAGAAAGTCACCTTGACTTTTCTAACAGGGTAAACTTTTGGAGTATTAAAGGTAGCTCTTCACCTGGAGAAAATCAGGATAAATGCAGTTAAGTGTGAGCTGGTTGCTCTATTTTCAGAAAAGGAGTATGATCAAAAGCTTTCAGGGTGTGGGGTCTCCTGGAGACACTGCCCTTAGTAGGGTGAGCAGAGACCAGCTCAATTGTTTCGGAAAAGAAATGTAAGAAGATCCTTTGTGCTTTAAGAATTGAATTGACTAAGAGGGACCACCTCCTCTGGACAGAGAAAGGAAATAGAAGTTCCGAATCTGCAAGGGGAAGAGCCTACCCAAATCTGAGGAGACTTAGGGAACAGGCCATCCAAAGTACCCTGCTCTAAGAACCCCATGCAAGGTGTCCCCTAAGCTGGACCTGAACAGTAGATCATCCTCCCTGAAGGATCAGTGGCAGCCCACCGGGAATCTGGATCTGTATGGGCTGGGAAGGACGCTGTCAACAGTGACACCACGTGGCAGTGAGAAGCAAAGGCAGGAGCAGGCTAAGCCTCCAGGCTCTCTAAGGTGGACCAAAGAGCTCGAAAGACCCCTTCCTCCCTCCTGTTTAGGATTCACTGTTCCATGGAGCTCTGGGCTCATGAGGTGGGGTTCGCACATGACAGCTACAGACCTGATGCAGCTGATGCCAAGACACTGAAGTGGGTAAAGATTCCTGGATGATGTAACTCTGTACTCCTTTCTCGAACCTGTTTTCTTACTTCCCCAAGCGCTCAATTCAGAAAAGTGGATAATTGCTATTACTCACACGATGAGAGAGCAGTGCCTAATTAGAAAAATGGAAGCGGAGGTCATTTGGAGGGTTGCTGTTGTACAAATTCAAACAAGGTATTTCCCAGCACCCCCCGGAAGCCTTCCTTGACCCTGAGTTGGGTGTTCTGCCAAGGGTCTGTGCAGCCCCATTCCCAGGACTGTGCTTTGCTGTTGACAAGCTCTAGCTTCCAGTGGCAGGGATAGGGCTTTGTTCACTAGTATATCCCCACTGCTTTGTGTGTATAAAAACCAAAGGATTATTTTATACCTAATCCACAACTCAGACTCAGGGAAGGTCTGGGAAGAATGAAACTATTTTTACTTTGATGCCTGTTGCTGTATTTTCTAGGTGGTGTTTTCAATTTGGGGAAGGCTGTTGCCCTCTATCTGGAAGTCTGAACTTTAGTTTTGAAGGCAAGCCAAAAATGCTACTTCCTGAACTACTGCACCACCTGCCCTGGGCTGGCTATGAACATTCTTTTCTTAGAAATTTTACTCAAAATGCAACTATGTGACTTAATAAAAACTTTCACACACAGAAGAAAACTACTTTCAGATAATGTAAAATCACTTTTATTTTTATCATATCCAACACTTCAGTGACCCATATATAACTGATTTGGGAGAAAAGACTGGTTTTAGAAATATTTATATCTTCTCTAAGGGTTGAATATAATCTTTCCAATGAACAGAAAAGCAAGCTCTATCATATGGTGAACAGTCATATGAGGAGTCCTCCTGAAGCTTAAAGGAAAGTTTGCAGACATATAAAAATATATACTTATATATGGAAAAGTAGAATAAACATTGGGATTCTACCCTAAGAGCTTATACAGGTAAAAAAAAATATGTTTAATATGAACTCAGATGCTTTACTCTGTAACGGATTTCTAAAGAGTAATTCAGAGATGTTTAGAGTCCCAATTTCAAGGAAGAACTCTATCTTCCACTTCAAGGACAGAACACTGGGCTAGGAAAGCTGCTTGTCTGTCCCAATGTGGAATTTCTTATGATCTGTATACTCTTCTAGGAAACGCAGCAGATGGTTAGGGAGTTGAAGCCTAACTAGCCACTGAGCCTTAATGATGTTACTAAGCTCAGCTCTGGAGCCAGTATTCCTGAATTCCCCATTAGGGGAGCCCAGAATGTGTAATATATAGGCGGGAACTGGCTTTTGATTCCTAGCCCTTTGCTGGGTACTGACTACCTTCAAACTCTGGTCCCTAGACTAAGAAATTGGTTCCCATTTAGTCATGAGGAAATCATGAGAAATGCATTGTATTTCAGAGATATTTCTGGCTATCTCTTCCATCTGATGTTTGGGAGCAAAGGGCAGTGGGAATGGGGATGACAAGGCACTTCTTTTCTGAATCTGAGAGTGGACTGATGAACACACAAGGAGCAAAAGGCCCGCTCACTAGTTGAACACTGGGACCGGATTCTTACAGGAGCTGGGCTTGTGGCTGGATTGGATCCTCAGGATGAGGACCAGAAATATTGCTTTATGGGACCACAGAACAGAAGATAACGTCTCCCTTTCTCTTCCACCCCCTCCTTCCCTCCCTTAGGAAACCCCAGTGGTAGAGGTTGCCTTCAACCAAGTAACTTTCTAATTAACAAGTATGTTCATTGTGCTTTTCTGCTTGTTGAACAGCAAACTGGCTTTCCTCTTCTTTGTTCTTCTCCTTCTGCCTATAGGGCAATTTCCTCCTCTCCACTTTGCAGGGCCGATAGTTTAGATACAGTGCTACGGTGATCACACCCACTCCAAGGGCGACAATAATAATCACCAAGACAGTAGAACTGATTCCTTCATCCAGTCCTGCGGAAGCACAGAAGACAAGAGAACTGGGAGGGTTAGCAGGCAGGAGAATCACCCTGCCTCAGCCCACCAGGCTTAAGTGTCGGCCTCACCCTCCCCAGCCCACTGAGCTCTTTCTTGTCTCCTAAGAATCCCAACCCCCTGAGGGATCTCCACCCTGGGCCTGGCAGCAGGGGAGCCGCAGTCACCTTCAACAAGGACCGAAACGTCTTTGCTGACAGAGCCCAGCTGGTTGGTGGCTATGCAGCAGTAGGTTCTAGAGTGGTTCTGGGTCGCCTTCTGTGGCACTTCAAGGTCAAAGACTGTTCCATTCCAGGTACATATCAAGACCGGTGTCGGGTTTCCCTTTGGGACACAGGCAAGCATCTGCTCCATCCCTTCCAGCCAGGTCTGGTTGCCAGGGCAACCAGATTCCTCAAATCGTGGCTTGTCTGGAAAGAGAGTCCCCAGAGGAGTCAGTTCAGTGTGCCACGTTTCCTCATGACCGCCATGCATTAGCTCCCTCTCCCTCCTCTAACCCAAATGATGTGTCCCCTCCACCCAACAGCTTCCTTTCCCAAGGGGAGGACTGTCAGTTCCCTGCTTTGAACTACACTTTTTCCTCCTTGGATGAATCTGAGATGCAACAGGGCATTTTAATGGGTTAATACTAAATGAGCTTGTTCAGTGGTGGTCCTGGGGTCCCTGCTCCTCATCTTTGCTTCTCTGTGAGGGATATCATGGGTAGAGGTGAACCTAGAGACAAGGATTTTTCTACTTTTCAAAATACAAGTTTTCATGAAGAAATCACCCTCCTCAGCATAGGCTTCAGCTGTTTTTACTCCCTATGTTCTCAGCCTTTGGCCCTCAGCCGGATCCCTTTCTCTTTTGTTCCAGTTTCCCCCAGGTTTCTCCCTACTCATTTTCCCATGAGTAAGGTAAGCTTGCAGTGCTTTACGTTTTATTTTTTCCTTTGATTTTCTTTTTTAATGAGAAAAATGTGGCAACTCTAACAATGCAGCTATTGGCTAAGATCTCTGGAAATGTGAGACTAACAATCCATGTTTTGACAAGAAAGATCAGGCTTCTACTCACACAAGACATGGAGTTGGATCACAGTGGTTTTGCTCAACTGCTGACCCTGAACCTCCAAAGAGGCCTCACAGGATAAATTCCGGCCATCATCTTCCTCACTGGCATTAAGTGAAAGCCAGGCAGGCTCCCCAGGTGCAGGAAGATCTGGGGCTCCCTGAAGCCGCAGAGTAGGGCTCGGGGATGTTAAAATATGCCCCGAGCAGGTCACGTTAATTTCTGTTCCTGCCAATGGGTACATTTCTTCTATCTCTAGGATTGGTGGAGGGAAGCCTGTAAGGAAAGGAAAAAGAGAATCAAATATATTTCTCAAAACTGGCAGCGACTTCTGTACTCAGCTGCTGGTGGTACCCCTCGGGTAGGCAGACAAGAAGGGAAAGGCTTTGGATACCATTACTGCTTCTATGCTGACTGGCAGGAGCAATGAGATGGTTTTGGAAATTTGAGAACTTCTCTGTAACAAATGCCACATGAGCCTATTTGGCTGTGCCTCTGTGGCAAGGAGAACAAGATGTCTTTTCATCTCACGGATTTCTTTCTCACCTCAAATCACTGTACCTAGGAATAAGTTCAAGCGTCCACAATCACTCTGTCAGTAGGATGGTCTAAAGAAACAGGGTGAAGGCTGGATAGAAGTGCTGCCTCAATGCATCCCTGCACTTATCTGAGAAAGATGAAGACCAGAGTTCACTTTGGAGTATACCAAGCAAAGGTTCATGGGGACACCTGCAGCTGAATAACCAAGCCTTTACTCTGGAAGTTTTCAATGGCAGAGAACCTTCAAGGGAAGGGAAGAGGCAGGTCACTTACTATAGACATACACTGGCTGGCTTGTTTTCTGTTCCACTGGACCCAGAGATGTAAGGCAAGACAGCTCCTGATCACCAATCTCCATGGCCCGAACGGTGGCATTGGCCCATATTGTGTCTCCCTCCCAGAAGAGAAAGGGGCTAAGCTCCTGGTCTCCCAGGAACATGTGGATCATTACCTCTTCGGCTGGGAACACCCTAGCCACCTCGCAGCTCACCGTTTCTGCCATCCCAACCTCCAGAAGTGAAGAGACCCGGATTTGGGGGCTCTGAGAAAATTCTGCGAAGAAACGAAGAGAAGGGAAGAAAGGAGAAAGGCCATGATAAATTGTATAGGACCCCACAATGTAGGGAGTGCGGCTAAAAGCTCTCTGTTCCCCACAGTGAGTTTAAAACTCAAGTAAAGAAGCTCAATTACTCTTCCACCCATATCCTAAACCATATGGGAAATGAGTCCTAAAGGCCAAGGTAAGATGAGGAAAATGAGCCCCAGGATTCCCTCCACGCCTGGGCTCTGACTCACCAAAGATTCGGAGTACCTGGAGGGCTGAGTTGCTGTGAAAGAGCCCCCCACCATGTGAATTCAGGTCCAGTTCTGCACGGCAGGAGAAATTGCACCTGTCATCCTCCCGTTGGGCTTTGACACTGATGGTGACCTCAGCTCTCTGGGAAGCCATAGCTAAGCTCCTAAAATTCTTCCGCTGTAGTTCTTGGTCATCCTGGAGAAGGGTGAGGGTGAGGTTCTCCAGGGGTGTGACACTGGGCACATGACATGTCACCGTGAAAGCTTCATCCACGGCCACCCACGCAGGCTGCAGCTCCACAATCACCTGCTCTGGTGGCTCTTTAAGACCAAGAGATAGGTTTGATGAGAGAAGGATACTTACCTCTCCAGAGAGAAAGTAAGAGGACAGGAAGCCTGTGATAGAAGGTAGGACTGCTACTCTTAGACCATCTGATGAACAGCATCAGCTCTCTGCCCTGGATGAGATGAGTCAGGCTTCTTCCCATCGAAGGGGGCTAAAGTCAGAGCCAAGACATGTGACTGCTGAGAGGCCCCTTGCTTTGCCATTTTGGAGAGCCCCTTTGCTTTGGAGGGGCCCCTTTGCTGCCATTCTGGAGAGCTTCTCTCTTTTACCCGAAGTGCTTCCGAGGTGTGAGCAGCATCTGAGAAGCTCCTGGGCATCACATGAAAACTCTACCATAGCTAACCAAGCTCCAACCCCAGAGGCCACACTCATGGCTACATCTTTGCCGATGCTATTTGCTCACCTGAAAGATTCTTCTTACCCATTCCCATCACTTCAAATCCTAACCATACACAGGGGTGAAGTTTAAGAGCCTCCTTTTCTGTGGAGACTTCTCCAACTACCACAGCCTATAAAACCCTCTTTTCTCTAATCCCTATTTATTCTAAGAATTTGTGACAATTCAACACTAATTTTACACCTTTTTTTTTTTTTGTAATTTACAGATCAGCATCATTAGCATATGCCTCTTGTATCTGAACATATTCTCAAGCCCAGATGCCAGGATGCACTCTGTGGTCTGCTCCTAATTTAAAAGCCTACACCAAAGGGAAACAGAAATAATTGGCTAGAGAATCCCTACTGTATGACAAAAATCTTTAGTAAGGGCCCCAATTCTCTCCCCTAAAAGAAATTCTCTAACTATTCCCTATGTAAGGCATAGTAGTCACGTTCCCCCTCGCTTCCCTTCCTCCCCAGCCCTCGGCTGCACTCACGGTACACAGTGATGCCAAGGTTTATGTCCTTTTGGATCCCTGCACAAGAGAAGAAGCATTGCAGGATGGAATTCTGTGTGACATCTTCCAGCAGAAACTCCTTCCACTGAGGCCCTTTGCCCACCTGGGTTTTCTTTAATAAGGTTTCAATTCCACCGGGTCCTGGGTCTGGACAGGTAGTGCTGCAGTTGACCATAAGGGACTGTCCATACTTTACAAGGGCCTGATCTGGCCAAACAGAAACCTCAAATCGCTCTTCTGGGGCTCCTGAAAAGGTCAACCAGACATGCCAAAGTCTCTGGTGAGGACCACAAGACTTAAAGAGAATACAGAGCCTGGTCTACCTATGTACAGGTTAGAGAATAGGAAACCCACTCTGAATAAACAGGAACAGGGGACAGGACAAGAAAAGGGCCCTAAAAGGACAAGTTAGAATCCTGACTCTACCACCATTCCCCGCCTTGTCATCTTCTAGGGATTGATTTCTCCATTAGTGTCCCTATGGAAACTATGGTGTTGCTAAAAATCATGCCCATAGAAGCTAAAGAAACCTTTCCCAAAGAGACTCACCTGGGTCAGGGATCAAGGCCAGCAAGGCCCAGACACCAAACAGTAGCATTTCCATCCTGATGAGAAGGGCCAAAAGCTGGAGAGGAAGAAGGAAAGCAGCAATGCTGGAGGAAGTGACCAAATAAAGAGGAAAAGGAAGTAGGAAATTCTTTCTTTGATACTGTTAAAAGTTACCTCCTTTCCTGACAACCTACAGGGTCTGGAGAAACTGCAGCAAGAGTATCAGTGCTGTGACTGTATTAAAAGAAATTCTTTCATCTATCCATTTCAGTTTGGTTTATGTACACAGCAAAAAGACAACAGGAAAATATGGGAAATAATGAAGGGGTATTAGGTTAAGTGAGACTCCTGTATCAGTTTGTGCTGCACTTATCTGTTTACATGTTTGGTTCTATTTGAGTCAATAGAAAATGGCTGTCAGCATGGAAATATGAAAAATGAGGTTTAGAGAGATGAAATTTGGCAGTGTTTATCTGGCCCTGTCCAGTGGAAAGTGACCCAGAATCAAGAAAACATGTTCACTAGACTCTTGTTCTCTTATGGGAGAAATGTTTCATCAGGCTTCATGAAATATCCCTCAAAATAATCCATCTTTCTGATCTGCCTCCAGGCTCACCAAGCAACACTTGGATTACACTTTGGCTGAGTCAAGTCTTAAACGTCCACTTCTTTTCTCTGTCAATCTATACCAAGAGTTTCTTTCAAAATCCAATTCAAGCTAATTTCTTTTAAGAAAGGAATTTCTTGACTAATGCTATTTTACTTCATAATCCCTTTACACATTATCTGTACACTTGATTCCAAAAGTGATTTCTGAAGCTATCTACCTTAAAATATAGTTCACCTCAGTGGGTTATTTTAATGATGTAATCATAACTGTACTGCTGCTGCTGCTAAGTCACTTCAGTCGTGTCCGACTCTGTGCGACCCCATAGACGGCAGCCCACCAGGCTCTCCCGTCCCTGGGATTCTCCAGGCAAGAACACTGGAGTGGGTTGCCACTGCCTTCTCCATTGTGTGAAAGTGAAAAGTGAAAGTGAAAAGTGAAAGTGAAGTTGCTCAGTCGTGTCCGACTCCCAGCGACCCCATGGACTGCAGCCCACCAGGCTCCTCCATCCATGGGACTGGAATTCCTTAAGAACAAAAGATAATTTTATTACCTTGCTTCTGCAGCACCTAGCACAGTTTCTAGCACATCATGCGTATTCCATAAACAAATGACAGCCCTATAATTCTGCATTTTTTCATACATTAGGTTTTGTACAAGACTACCATTACCTGTATGCTGGTCTGAAAGAGGGTTTTTTCGGTCTCTTTTATTCACACATAAAACAATAGGCTTATCAAAATTTACCCTCCCAAGTAAACACTAACATCCAAAACAATCACTTCTGCAGGCTATAAATTTAATCCAGTAACGACACCATTATTTAAAAATTTTTTGGAAAGTGATCTAGAACTAGATTTTAAGCTACATAAGAAACACCAGTCTCTTCATTAAGCTATTCTATTATTCTTTGTGCAAAAGTGATATTATTCACTCATCTTATTCCCCAAACTTAACTTTGAGTGACTTAACGTCTCTTTCAAAGGAAGATGTCCTATCATGGAAGAGATAATAAAGTAACATCAGACTGTGAAGGAAATCTCAAAACAAGAGTTTTGAGTAGTAACAGCTCTGTGAAAAAAGTACAAAATCCCCAATTGGGGCTACTTATATTTATATTCATACATTCTTTCTGCAAACAATTATTGAGCCAGGCTTGTAGTAAGATGTTGAAGTTACCAAGATTTATCCTATTACATAAGAATTCCTGGGAGTTAGTGGGAAAGACAAATGTAAATACAAATAACAATATACTCTGCTGAGCGCTATTGGGAGGGAGTACACAGGCAGGTACTCCAGCCACTAAAAGGCTGCGAGGAGAATGGTGGACGGGACTTCCCTGGTCCAGTGGTTAGAACTCCGCCCTTCCAGTGCAGGGTTTCAGGGATGCTGGATGGCTTTGGCTGTGTAGCTGAACTGGACTTCCTGCCCAAGTTTGGGATGCTCACTATCCATTTACATTCCAAGGGTATTTGCAGTTTCTTATACAGATTGAGTCACATCCTACTCTTTGATCACTCTCTCCTGCCTCTGCCTGGAATTCACTTCTTCCTCCCTGAACACTGCTTCACCCAGCTCAATGTATCTTTGCAACAAGACCCACAAGCCCGAGCTTCCAAGGCCGTATCCCAGCACACCCTCGGACGCTTCGGCTGCTATCTTCTCCCTCAGCGGCACCACCTTCTAACACCCTCCTCCTGATCCGTTAGGCCTGGGAGTCCGGTCTACTTCCGGCCTGGACTGTAAGGGCCCTCTGAGGGCAAGGCCTTTTTCACTGATGGATCCCAACCACCCAGAACGGTTACAGACGTTCAACGACTATAAAATGAACGAATGAACTAAATATATATTGACAAATATGTGAGTGAGGGGCTGTGCCCATCGTTCGTATAAGAGAGTATAAAGGTCAGTTCTGCCTCAGATGGAGTTTCCTGAGAAGCGTGTGCACTGCCCCACAGGCCCTGAAGGCCTTTAAAAGCATATAGTATTTAAAAAATTTAACTATGTGGGAAATATACTCAGTGAACGCTCCTCAACGATTCCCAAGTGTGAGGAGGCAAAGCCCGCCAAGAGGTCAGACCCCCACAAATTTGACAGGAAAGCCGAGGTCAGACCCCCCAAAATTTGACAGGAAAGCCGGGAGGAGACCCCGGCAGGAATCTAAACGAAGAAAACAAGACCTAAAATCTCACTGAGGGCCGCTCCTCGCTGCTCCAGCCGCTCCTCTATCAGCTCCGCGGCTTCGCCCGCTACGCCTTCAAGAGCCGGCCACGCGCTCAGACCGTTTGGTAGGCACTGCCGGGCGAGGGCGCAAGACGACGCTCCTAGCCGGAGGATTTGCCTATTCTGCCTAGAAACCCATGACGTTTGCGCAAAAGCTTAGCGAGGGTTGGCTGAGGCAGGAAGCTAAGACGACCGAAGGGGGTTACGGAGAAGATGAAAGTAGGGTTGCCTGTATCCTGCTTGGCAGAGAGCACATATTTGACTCAAGGTAATGCTTACTGCATAAAACAACGTGAAAACAAAAGGTAAACGGTCGCTGTAGCAAGTAATGGCCCTATAAGGAAAACAAGGGATTGTAGGCAGCCCTGCCTGTTCGAGGGGTGGTGCGGCCTGAACAGGTGGACTCCCGCGCGGGAGTGGGCTGCGCGCGCAGCTTTGTTCCTGCCTTGTTCCTCAGCGCGGGCTTGGCGTTGTGTCTAAGTTAGTGACTCGCACGAAGCCCAACTGGGACTCTTCCCGGCTCTTCCTGGGTGGACTGGGAAAGGGATGCCCTGCCAGTGCCTGCTCCCGTTTCTGTAGCCCACTCCCCACATAGAAGTAACACGCTTGAGAGAAATATTGGTTCAGGCTTCACTTCCTACCCAATATGCGTGCGCCCTTGCTCCCCACCTGCCCCAGTCAGGTCCTATCAATAAGCAAAAAAAAACCGGGGTGAGCTTATAAATCTTACTTTGTTGCCTCTTTCCACCCTGACACCCTTTTGTCAACTTCCACGTGGAACGTCTCCGGAGGGTCGTGTCTCAAAACCCTTTCCCTGAGCCGAAATTAGGCCATTTGCTTCGGCATCCTTTTGCGGCTCTGGCTCTCCTGTAACCACTGGTCTGATCCTAAGCCGTGGGCTGAGTTTCTTGATGGAGTGAAATTTGAAGATTTGGAAGGTTTTTTTGGAGCGCTTACTTCTCTAGTACCCTAGTACTACCTAGTACCACTACCTCCTCTCTTTCCCTACTCACAGTGTCAGGGAGAATGTTGGATAGAAGAAAAGCTTTGAGGCTAAACAATTTTGTCCATGAATATCTTACTAGCTTTAGGACTACGGGAAATGTAGGTAACTTACAGTGTCCTCCTCTGCCAACAGGAGTGGCGTTTAGTTTGTTTATATGAAAGTGCCTACCATTGTTTTTGACACTAAACATAGGTGTGCAATAAATGGTCATTAGTTTTTTCCTTTTCCAATCTCAGAAAGGCTTTTCCTGATTACTCAAACTGCCGAGCTTTATTTTTCTTTATAGCACTTACCACCACCTGACTTTGAGCTAAATATCCAGCGACCAACTTAAATGGGTGAGCTGTTCTCTTCCCAAGTCTGCATTTAGTGATGTTGGCTGGTTACCTGAAAACCAAAAACTCTTTAATTGAAGTATAGTTGAGTTACAATGTGTTAGTTTCTGGATATATTCATATTCATGTATATAGAATAAACTATGTATATTCTTTTTCATATTCTTTTCCATTATTTATTATAATGGAAGTATATGTATATTATATATACATATATGTATGATACATACATATCACTGAAATTGTTAGAGGTTACAAATTAGGGTTTGATTGTATTTTTCTGAGAAATGGTTGGTAGACATTCACTAGTACACCACCATATATATCTGTTTGTTTACCTGTTTATTATTTTCTCTCTAGAATATTTTTTTATAATTTATTTTTTATTTGTTTGTGCTCTGTCTTTATTGCTGCACCAGGGCTTTCTCCAGTTGCAATGAGCGGGGGCTACTCTTCCTTGCGCACGGGCTTCTCATCTCAGAGCATGGGCTCTCAGGCACACCGGCTTCATTAGTTGTGGTGCACGGGCTCAGTAGTTGTGACTTGAGGGCTCTAGAGAGAAGGCTCAGTAGTTGCGGCGCACTGGCTTCGTTGCTCCGTGGCATGTGGAATCTTTGTGGGATCTTACCCGAGCAAGGATCAAACCCGTGTCCCCTGCATTGGCAAGTGAATTCTTATCCACTGTACCACCAAGGAATTCCTCTCTCTAGAATCTTGTGTCAAAACACGAGGGCATGATTTTCATCTATCTTATTTATTGCTGTCACCTTAGCACTCAGAACAGTGATTGCACATAGCAGGCACTAAATATTTAGTAATTGAGTGAGCTAGGAGTCTGTGAAGACTGGTGATTTCATACCTTAATTTTCTTTGTGGGGAGGTGTGACGTAACTCCTTAAGAAGACTTCCAGTTTTATGATGCCAGCCTCTTTGACTGCTTTCCGTTTTCCCTCTGCTTCCTCATCCATTGTTGCCAAAGGTAGGGGCGAGGATGAGAATCTGGATCTGTCCAGAAAAGATATCACCACCACCCTCTTTTAGGCAACAAGCTTGGTGCATCATCCCCACCCTTGGTGTCCTCTAAAAGTAGGAGAGAGTGGAAGATTTGTGCTTGTCAGACACATACTTTCAACTTATCCTAACCCCAGATGACTCAAAAGGCCAAAACGGGGATGACCCCTAACACTGTTTTTCAAAGAAGTATTTCTTTTGCCTCTTCATAAAGTTCCCAACAATTACTATTGTATGGGCTAGTTTTTGGAGAAGGCAATGGCACCCCACTCCAGTACTCTTGCCTGGAAAATCCCATGGATGGAGGAGCCTGGAAGGCTGCAGTCCATGGGGTCGCTGAGGGTCGGACACTACTGAGCGACTTCACTTTCACTTTTCACTTTCATGCATTGGAGAAGGAAATGGCAACCCACTCCACTGTTCTTGCCTGGAGAATCCCAGGGACGGGGGAGCCTGGTGGGCTGCCATCTATGGGGTCGCACAGAGTCGGACACGACTGAAGTGACTTAGCAGCAGCAGTTTTTAAAGCATTTGGAGATTTCTGAGAAGTTTTAATTGATAGGTTTCTATTTTGTTTTCATGGGAATATTTTAAGAAATATTTAGTTTGTCTGAAGTTATAGAGTAACTTAAAGAGTTTATGAAAATAGGGACTTTCTTGGTAGTCCAGTGGCTAAGACTCTGCATTCCTGATGCAGGGGCCCTGGGTTCAATCCCTGGTTGGGGATTAGATCCCGCGTGCTGCAAAGAAGAGTTTACATGCCACAACTAAAGAGTTTGCATGAGGCAACAAAGACCGAAGATCCCCTGTGCCGCAATTAACACCCGGTGCAACTAAATAAATAAGTAAATTTTTAAAAAAATAAGTATTTTTAAAGAGTTTATGAAAATAGAGTATATATCAAAATTTATCAAGCTGCAATTTAAATATGTGAAGTTGATTGTCAATCATAATTCAACAAAACGTCTTAAAAAGTCATTATAGAAACATTTGGGGCTTCCCAGGTCGTGCTAGTGGTAAAGAACCCGCCTGCCAATGCAGGAGACATAAGAGACTCGGGTTTGATCCCTGGGTCAGGAAGATCACCTGGAAGAGGGCATGGCAACCCACTCCAGTATTCTTGCCTGGAGAATCCCATGGATAGAAGAGCCTGGCTGGTTATAGTCTATAGGATTGCAAAGAGTTGGACACAACTGAAGCGACTTAGCACATAGAAATACTTAATATTCTACATTAAAACTCTTATTTTTTTTTCAGTATTAGTAAACAAATTTCAGTTTCATGTGAGAATGTTTCAGTTTTTTAACACATTACTTTAGTATGTTATTTCTAGCAAAATGTATTTCTGATGTGATGCTTCTGTTGCTTTACCTAATTTTTAGCATGTTCACTGTTTTTTGTTTTTGGTCCTTTACAAATTTATTTTCCTGGTTAATGCATATCAAATGTAAGGCTAGTTCATAAGCTCTAGCACAGTAACCTCTTCAAGCCACCCTCATTTCTCTTTTGTGGCTTTGAATAGTTTTGCTCATTTATGTTAACTGTTTCTGCAAAGTGGTACCAAGTCAACTTCCTAATCACTGCTTGTGAGAAATAAAAGTTTCAGCACTTATAGTTGGCAGAATTTTTTTCAGCTTACTTTTTTCAGGTACTTTTGAATGTCATTTTCTATATTGTCATATGCTCATATTTTTACTATGCTTTTTCCAGTTCCTCAGCAGCATATCATCCTTAACTTTAATTTCTTCAATTAAAATTTTAAGCTTCAACATGTTTAAGGTTGTTTATATAATCCCATGTAATAAAAATAGCTGTGTCATGTAAATATAGCTGTTCTTAAAGTTCTGATAATTTTATAAAATGATCACTTAGTGAATTGAATTTTGGCAAGTGAGCTCACTCCAGCCCACCCTTCCTTTTTATGAATGGTGCTTTCCTAGGGAAGTGGAGAAGTCATGCCTTCAGATGTAGAATTGCTTTGGTTCAGGTGGTTCATGGTCACGTGACTGGGTTATAGAAGCAGCAGGTCTGAACCTGACAAAAGCAGAAGAAACCCCAGCTAGAGAGCTATCCTTTCCTGTACCTGTGTCTCTCATTTGACTACTTTTTTACTTGATTTCTATGTTCTCCAAATCTGCTGCCTCCCTGATCCCTCAAGACTCTCTCTCTCTCCCTTTTGTTGTTGACTAGTTGCTAAGTCATGTCCGACTCTTTTGTGACCCAGTGGACTGTGGCCCACCAGGCTTCTCTGTCCATGGGATTCTCCAGGTAAGAATACTGGAGTAGGTTGCCATTTCCTTGGGGATCTTCCCAATCCAGGAATTGAAACCGTGTCTCCTGCATTGCTGGCAGATTCTTTAGCACTGAGCTACCTGGGAGACCCCCTCTTTCTCTCTTACCTGCTTTTTATTCCTGGGACTGGCAATACCTGACTCAGGGCAACTTGTTAATAGAGGCTAAATAGCTAGTTAGGATCAATATAGCCTTAACCAGAATCAGAAGAGCTTATGATTAAGGCTTAAACATCAGGAGTTAGTATGAAGTGAATCAACCCTGGCGACCCATCAGAGTCAAGGTAAGGATAAGATCTGAGTAGGGAGTAAACAAAGAAAAATCCAGGAATTCAGGTGGAGGGTCACAAGTCAATACAATACGTCCATGGGAGTGAGACTGTAAAGCTCAAGAAAGATTTGAGTCAAAGTTAACTATTATGGTTGTTGTTCAGTCACTCAGTCTTGTCCAACTCTTTGTGACCCCATGAACAGGAGCATGCCAGGCTTACCTTTCCTTCACCATCTCCTGGAACTTTCTCAAACTCATGTCCACTGAATCGGTGATGCCATCCAACTATCTCATCCTCTGTCATCCCCTTCTCCTCCTGCCTTCAGAACTGTTATGGTTAAGCTGGTTTTACTGAACCTTCTGTCCTGATGGATTACCTCCTGATTGGAAACAACTTGAAACAGAGTTCTGGGATGGGGAAGCAGAGGTAACTTTTATTAGAGTTATTTCCTGAGCAGGCATTGTTTCTGCACCGTCCTGGAGTTCACACTGCAGGAGTGTGTGGATGGAGACAGAGCCCCACACAAAAGTCACAGCACAATAGGATGAGTACTCTTAGATTTACAGTGTTGGTGGGTGAGGATCAGAAATGATGGAGACTTCTAGAGGCAGTGACATTTGAGTTGGTCTTGAAGAATAAACAGACTGTTGCATAGCAGGGAACTGGGGAAGAACACTTACTCACTTAATAAATATGTATTGAGTACTTTACTCTATGCCAGGTATAGTTCCAGGCAGTGGGGACACAGCAGCGAAAAAGTCCCCAGCTTAAACGAGCTTACATTTTAGTGACATCATAGAAGAACCACAGCATTAAAGGCATGTTCAGGGAAGGGCAGGTTCAGTGTGGTTTGATGGTAGAATTCATGGGATATTGTTGGGGAATAAAGCTATAGAGATATGAGGAGGACAAAGAATAAAGAGTCGATTGTGCCATGTTTATAGACTTTTCTGTACGCCATTGGCTTTTAACATTTTAGAAACCTTTTCTGCCAAAGATATCTTTTCAAGGTCACTCAACATAAAAAACAATAAAAGTAGAGCTCCTTGGTTACAGCAGGGATATGGAGGCGGAGCAAGGGAGGAACTCCTAGCTCAGCCCTCTCAACCTCACTTTCCGCTCTCCACAAGAGCGCTGAGAAACCCAAAGGACCCCAGTGGGTTTAAAACCCACTAGTGAAGGTGATGGCAGACACGAATGTGGGAGCACTGTTCCTCTGCAGCTAATAACAGACCAGAGGTAATGGAACAATAACAACTACCAACAAGAAATCATATACAGTGGGTAAGTGCCTGGATTGTGGATTCTCAGGTCAGATTAGAACCAGATTTGAATCTCAGCACCATCACAGGAAGAACAAGCAAGTATCTGAATCTCTCTGCCTTGATTTCTAAAACAAATGTAAAAGTAGTATTTACATTATATACATTGTAGGGATTAAATGCGGAGAAGGCAATGGCACCCCACTACAATACTCTTGCCTGGAAAATCCCATGGACAGAGGAGCCTGGTGGGCCGCAGTCCATGGAGTCGCTAAGAGTCCAACACGACTGAGCGACTTCACTTTCACTTTTCACTTCATGCATTGGAGAAAGAAATGGCAACCCACTCCAGTGTTCTTGCCTAGAGAATCCCAGGGACGGGGGAGCCTGGTGGGCTGCCGTCTATGGGATCACACAGAGTCGGACACGACTGAAGTGACTTAGCAGCAGTAGCAGCAGCAGGGGTTAAATGAGGTAATGTGTAGTAAATGCTTAATAAATGTTAGCTATTCTCTGCCTACTGTCTAGGAAATCTTTCTCAATTTCTACCATGTCTTAGATATATGTTTTCCCCCTAAAACCTTGAGGATATTTTTTTCATAGCAATTAACTCATTGCTGACATTATCATTTTATCTCATTGCACTTGAAGATCATTCACTTGTTTACACATACACAGAGGGTTGTACCAGAATTATTTGGGAGGTCTTTTTCTGAATACAGCACAGGGATCCAGTAGTTGTGTGTGTGTATGTGTAGGGGGGTGGCTTGGCAAGGATAGTCTGGAATAGCTCCCCAGCGGATTCACCCCTACTACTTCCTCTGGAACTGCTGTTGCTCTAGCAGCTTGAAAGGGCTGAAATGGACATCAACTGCATTGTCAAGAATTCTTTACCCACTCTGCAGTGGTGGGGAGGGGCCCTGGTGGAACAATTCCAGTGGTTTGTTCTCAGACTCGAAGGTAACCCACTTTTAGGGAGAAAGAGGAGAGGGATCTCTGAGAAGACAGGAGAGCAGCAGCAGCAACAGCAGGGTCTATCACTGAAGGATAAAGCTACCAGGAAGTAGAGATGGGTAGAACTAATAAAAAAGGGTTGCACTATGAACAGGATCTGGGGTGCTTTGGTGCAAGACTTGGTTGGGGATGAAAACATAAAACAGAGAACTTATATGAAAAATTCTATCTTCGTGTACTGAGTAGCAACAGCATTGCTTGAGAGCCTGTTAAGAATGCAGAATCTTGATCCCTAGCCTAGAACCCAAGCTTACAGAATCATAGTCTGCATTTTAAACAAAAGCCCAGGTGTTTCTTATGCTCCTTAGAGTTTGAGGAGCACTGGTCTGTATCATGGAAAGTCACAGAACACCTGGCAAGGCTGAAGCACTTTTGAGTACCTCTGACATAGGGCTGATTTCTGAAAAAGTATTGAAGTTTTGAAAGTCGCTATAAATCTTGGAGACAGACCTTATTTAACTCTAGGAGTCTTCTCGGAATGCAAAATTCCTTTGCCTAGAAACATCTCTTGTGGATTAAAGTTATTACTAGGCTTCCTTAATGGGAGGCAGAGGCACATTCAAAATATGCGATAAGAGCTCGGCGCTTGGCCAATTCAACCCTTCACACAGTGGATCGGGTCCGGAGCAGCCAAGTCCGTTGGCAGCTCTGGCTTTTAAAGTCAAGTTGGCAGCTGCCCTGCCGCAGAGAGAAGCTCGTTGTCTTTAATTCTAAAAACGTAGAAACGAGGACAAAACTTTTTTAGGGAGCGTGACCCGGTACCTCGGGGATTCGACTGCACCGATGAGAAATCAGCAACTACTCTTACACCGTACTCTTACCTCCTGACCTTCGACCTCTGCCCCCCTTCCCCCGGCATTTCCGCGTGCCCCTTCCGCTCCCGCCCCTCCGGTGGAGGGCCGACCCAAGGGATGTGGGCGGGGCTTCGGGGGCCGGAGGTTAGGGGCGGTGCCTGTTGGGGGCGGGTCTCGCGAGGGGCGGGATTTGAGGAGACATCCTCGCATTGGGCGACTAGGTATAGGCGGGGCTTAGTGCTGGGCTGGGTTAGGCGGGGCAGGGAGTTAGTTACCGCCTCTGGGTAACTGGACGCTGGCGGCCAAACCTCGGAGGCCCGGGGAGGCAGCGGGCCCGTAGCGGATCCCGGATCCGGAATTTTCCGGGCAGGACCGGAATCAAGATCGGCCCTGCCCCAAAGTGGGTTTCTGAAGAACTCGCTAACTTGGATTAGGAAAGCCCGGAATCCGGATCAACAAGCCCCAGAACCCGGAATTTAGATCGGAAAGTCCCGGAGCACGGAGTGCGGAGCGAACTCAGCGCGGAGCGAACTCAGCGCGGAGCCCGGAGTCCGGACTGAGACACCGCCGGACGGGACGGAGCGATGTCGGGCCGTGGCGCGGGCGGGTTCCCGCTGCCCCCGCTGAGCCCTGGCGGCGGCGCGGTTGCCGCGGCCCTGGGAGCGCCGCCTCCGCCGGCGGGACCCGGCATGCTGCCCGGACCGGCGCTTAGGGGGCCCGGGCCGGCTGGAGGCGTGGGGGGCCCCGGGGCCGCTGCCTTCCGCCCCATGGGCCCCGCGGGCCCGGCGGCGCAGTACCAGGTGAGGAGGGCGGATGGGCGGGTGGCGCAGCGAGCACTCCCGGGTCAGGGGGCCTCGAGTGAGGGCCCTGGGGCAGCCTCCTGAATAGGGGGCACAGAGGCTCTGCATGTGGATTTCACGGGGCATGGTGGGGGGCAAGGCTGGGGACCCTCGGGCTCGGCCAGGTGGTGGTGGAGGACTTGAGGGAGAATGTAAGAACGACTCGGGTGGAGGGTTTGAAGCATTTGGGAGCGTCTCGGGATCTTCCTTGGAACAGGGATTCTGAGTGAGAGATGGGAGGCGTAGTCGAAGCTAGTGAGAATGAGAGATCTAGTATAGATTCTCGGGTAAAGGGTCCTGGGAAGTGATGAGAAAGTTTTGGGAAAGAGCCCTCATTGAGAAAGCAGGGTTACCCTGCACTGGTCTTGGTCCTACTCCAAGTCTGCTCTGGGTTTTTTTTTCTCCCCCTAGTTGGGAACTGGCAGAGTTTTAGCGTGTCTGAGATGGCTCCCAGCTGCTAAGGAGGAGGAAGAAGGGCCTGGCTTCCCAGGGGCACAGAAGGCAGAGCGTGGGGATTGCACCCCGTGCAAGGGGAATCTACTCCTGGGCCAGGCCCTGGCACCTTCACACAGGGATGCCTCTAGGTTAGATCAGAGAGGGTCGTGGACAGGCCTGAGGAAGGAGGAAAGCTTAGCCCATTTTGGACAGACTTTCTGGCTTTCTGCCTGGTGTCAGAGTGTCCAGGAGTTGATTAGTCTGGAGGAACAGAGAGGCACCACTGAGTACTGCTGGTCTGGGACTGGAGGAGCCTGCAGAGAGTTGCTTCAAAGGGTTCTGTCTGACCCCTTCTGGGTCTGGCTTTGCAGAGGACTTCTCGGGTTGCAGCTTCAAAGGCCATCAAGAGACTGCGGGGTCAGTGTGTGAGGAATCAGCCTGACACTGGGGGTGGGCTTATCAGTCCCCAAGTCCATTGTTTCTGATTGCCCCAGAATGCTTGGGAATTGCCCTCATCCTTTTCCCCCTGCCCTCCTCTCCACTTTTAATTAGCCTTTAGGTTCTAAACAAGGACATATCCCAGTCTGTGTGCCCTAGCACTTGACACTGACGTCTTGCTAATCTCTCAGGGCACCTGGGAGATTCTCATGTCTCCTCTCCCTCTCGCCCCCAGGTAGAGGTCCCGTAAGTGGATCCTCATAGAGTAGGAGCCCTGGGTCCCCACTTTGTGAAGAGATGCTTCACTGGGATGGTGATTTTTCCTCCTTGCTCCTCATGTTCCCTCTTCTCTCTGAACCAAGGATCTGGCTATTGACAGAGACAGACCTGGTCCCCAAGACTCCAGCTGGGATTCATCTTTCCCATCTTGCTCTCACTCCAGGGGATTCATGGGCCCAGAGTGTCACTGAGGGATCCCTATATCTGTCATTCCAGCTCTTAGATGAGTTAGCCGAGGAGCCTCCCTGGGGGCCATTGGCCCCGGGGAAGGCTCCAAGAACCAGATAGGAACCTCTCTAATTTCCTAAGCCTGGGGAAATCCCTGAGAGGACGGATTCCAGGATGATTTTGAGGGAGTGGCCTTGGACCTGTGGCAAGGCTGAGCGAACTGGCTGGGTACCCCAGGCTTCCAGGAGAGGGGACCTTGAGGAAGGCACGGAGCCTCTGCCTCCCTGGGCTTCCCCTGCAGCTTCTCATGGCCTCCTCCTCCTCCAGGGAAGGGGCATGTGTGTACGTGTAGGGGGAGGGGTGCAGAAGTAAAGATAGATGTCTGGGGAGGGAGGGCCCAGTTCACGTCTGCTGACTTCAAGGAGGATCCTGTGTGGCCTCTTTCCAAGTCCAGTTATGTGACTTCTGGGAGAAGGGACTTGAGATCTGAGGAGCAGGGGGTGTGTCTCTGCTGGGGCATGTGAGGTGAGCAGGAGGAGCGAGGCTCTCAAGCTCACGTGGGGCAAATAGGGGAGCTTACTGATGGAAGGAAAGTGATGACCCCACCTCCTTGCAGAGTGTTTCAAGCTGTGGGTCACGGTCTACTAAGGAGCTTAATGAAAACATAATTAAAAAAAAAAAACCACTACACCCCCTCCCCCGCCCCCCGCAAAGAACACAGATTGCTGGGTTCACACCAGAGAGTTGAAGGTATTTTGTATGTCTGCAGAGGTAGGTTCTCTTCTTGGTCCTTAGGCCCAGCCTTCAGAGGCACCAGGGGCCAGACTGGAGGCGGCAGCATCAGCCTGGCCTCCCACCCCTGCTGTCGTGGGCGGTGGAGCCAGAGTCCGATTGAGGACATGGGCTGTGCTAGGCTGAGGGAGAGGAGGTTACTGCTCACATCTGAGGCTCAGGGCGTGGAGCCAGGCCTCCCTAGCCCTGCTGCAGGAAAGGGGTCAGGGAGCCTAAGAGATCAGGGCTCTGGTCTTTTTTTTTTTTTTTAAGTCTTGGGTTGTTTTTTAGAAGAGGAGGAATTACTGGTGCTTCAGAGCCCAGGTGTGGAGCTTGGCCAGGCTGAGCTGGGACTGCAGGAACTGTAAGCCGCCTTTCCAGGGGCCCCCTTACCCCCTCGGGAGAAGCCTGGGGCCCTGGGCGAGCTGGGGGGCCTCGCAGGCCTCCTTTAGGCCAGGCCTGTGCCGCCTGGTTTTGGGACTTCCTGTTCCGGGAGCACCTGCCTAGGCGGGCTGCGTGGTGCTCAGGACCTCCCACTCTGCAGGTTCCCTGCCTCAGTCGTTCCACCCCCTCAGCTCAGGCACTGGTGGGAAACACTGGAGTCTAGGGTGCGAGGGGGCCGGGCTCTCAGCTGTGACCACCCTGAGTTTTTTTTTCCTAGCATCTCTAGCTGTGTAGCTATGGCTCATTAAGGCAGAGAAGCAGGCTGTCTTTGCCTCTCAGCAGCTCAGAGGAGCCTCCTGCTGATGAGGAGACTTGTGGCAGGACTCCAGAGGTCCCTGACAGAGCCCCCCACGTTGAACCCCATCCTCCCAAACGCTTCCTTCCCACCCCACTCCTTTTCCCCTCCCCCTGTCTTTGGGTCGTGTTTCTTATGTTTTTCTCTGTGTTTGCCTCTGGTCAAGAATCTGACCGTCCTTGGTGAGAACGTGGGATGAGTGCTGGATGAAGAGTTGGAGCAGGAATCTCATCTCTGTGATGCTGGCGGGGAAGGGGGTTGGGGGGGGCGGGGGTCCTTTGATTTGGTGTGAATCCCCACCCAGCCTGGCTTGGTTGGCTGGTTGTGCTGGTTGCATAATCTGGGCCCTGGGGCCAGCCCTGTGAAGCTGCCAGGGACAGTGTGTGCGAGGCAGAGCTGCCAAACAGGCCTTGCAGGCAGCAGCAGCCACGAGGAAGGGGGTGGGGGCTCCTCCCCAGTGGGTTCCACAGTAATGTTGGGGAGCCAGACCTCAGTGGGAAATCCCTTCTGCAGGCCTTGAAAGGAGCCACCTCCCACCCAGCTTCCTCTGCTGATCCTAAGACTTTGATCCTTGCATCCCAGGCTAATCTTATCTCCATTCTCCAGCTTGGCATTGCCAAGCAGCCCCAGCCACCAGGTGGCGTGCGGACCGCAGGCAGAGGCCAGATGCCAGCTGCTCTCCCTTCCGCAGACCACTGGGGAGCCACAGCTTCCCCTTGGAGTCTTCAGGCCTAGAGGTTGGGGGCTGGGCAGCAGGGAGGTGAGAGAAGGGTCCAGTTCTGGATGGTGAGTAGAGTAGGGGCCATATGGCAACCAGATGGCCTGTGTACTCTGCCTGAGGCCGCCCCCACCCGTCGGGACAGGCTCCAAGCCATCCTGTTGCAGCTTGCTCACCTGGGGTACCGCTGCTGATGGGCCTGCCAGCCTGTTGGACTGCCGTTCCCTGCTCAGTCTCACCACCAGGCTGGTGACGGGGACGGGCACTGGGGCTGTGCCCCATCATCCTGCTCGCATCACAGCCACAGCCCACCTCCTGGCTACAACACTGCCCCCAGCTTCTGCCTTAAGCTGGGGAAGGAGAGGATGGAGTGCTCGGTGGGACCATCTGAGAGCCTTGAGGCCGGCTGGTCCAGGGAGCCAGGCAGAGTGTTGCTGGGGCCAGAAGGTGGTTGCAAGTGGCGATGGGCCCTGAAAAACTCCCCCAGGCCCTTCTTCTCCCTTCAGGCAGGGTTCTCCTCCCACCCCCTGGGCTCTGCGGGCCTCATTCGCTGGCACGGCTGCCAGGGCGGTTGAAGGGGGCGGGGCAGGTGTGGTTTACACTCCTGCTCTCAGGCGCCTGCTCCCCTTTGTTCCTGGCACTCCTGCCCGGGCTCGGCGGCCCTGCCGTGTGCTGCTCAGGACTGGACCCTGCCGAGGAGAGGGATGGAAGGAATGGGTTACGGGCCCCGTTGGGCCCCACCCCTGACCTATGCGTCCCCATTGGCTCACTTCCCCCAGCGGCCTGGCATGTCCCCAGGGAGCCGGATGCCCATGGCTGGCTTGCAGGTGGGACCCCCTGCCGGCTCCCCCTTTGGCACAGCTGCTCCACTTCGACCTGGCATGCCACCCACCATGATGGACCCATTCCGAAAACGCCTGCTTGTGCCTCAGGCCCAGCCCCCGATGCCTGCCCAGCGCCGGGGGTAAGACCATCCTGTTTCTTCTTCCCTTCTAGCGTAGCTCTGGCAGTAACAGGGTTTCTGCGTGTCCTAAGGGCTGTGATGACTGAGGAAGACTCCTGGTTGTCTTGGGAAGGTCCTGGGGACTGGAGCGGTGGGGAGGCGGGGAGGTCCTTTGGACCATGGACCTCTTCATTGGGTTTCTGTCCTCTTAGGTTAAAGAGGAGGAAGATGGCAGATAAAGTTCTACCTCAGCGAGTGAGTATGTTGGGAGAGGGCCTACGAGGCCCACCCAAGGGCTGGTTGGCTGAGGGTGGACTCAGTCTCCCCTCACCTTGGGGCGAGGGAGGAAGTGAGGAAGGAGCCAGAGCTGCAGCTGAAATGAGCTGATGGATCCTTGCTCCCTCCACACCTCCAGATTCGGGAGCTTGTTCCAGAGTCTCAGGCGTACATGGACCTCTTGGCTTTTGAACGGAAGCTGGACCAGACCATTGCTAGAAAGCGGATGGAGATCCAGGAGGCCATCAAAAAGCCTCTGACGGTGTGTGCAGCCCCAGCCGCTCCTGGGCCTTGCCAAGCTTCTCTCCCTCTCCCTGGCCTTGTTTTCCAGGGGCCAAGTGAGGGTCTCAGATGGGCTAGAGCAGGATGTTTTACACTATAGGATACAGCCCATTTAGCATGAATTTGCTTTAATGTGGTGAGGCCAGCCTGTTTTTAATGGAACATTAGGGTTAGGGTTGTAGAAATGATAAAACTTAACAGTAGCAAAGGAATTATGACATTTTTGTTTTATATATTTGCATATATGTGCAGATCCTGGATTGTAATTTAAAGCATTAATATTATACATCATGGTCAGAAGTTTGAAAGGCAAAGCTGGAGGGTAGATAAGGATAGTTCCTGTCTTCTTCCCTGTCCCTAGAGAAATTTTATCTAGATAACAGTTCCTTGAGTGGTGGAGGCTTTCCAGGAGATGATGTTCTGTGGCCATGATGAGTGAGTTTCACTTAAACTATGAGCCAGCGACTTCTGATAGCACCCTCTGTGCGTCTGTCATACCACCGATCCCCTGTATTGGACCTGTTGGTACTGCATCTGTTTCCCCGTAAAGTCGTGAGTCCCTTGAAGGTGAGGGATGAGATATCCTCGCCCAGTTCCCAGGGCCTCACTAGGGGCCTGACCCACAGCCCTCTGTATGGGTGTGAGACGAGTTCAGACGGGAGGATTGGGTAGCAGCTGGTCACTGTCTAGTTAACCTGTTGTCTTTCTTTAGCAAAAACGAAAGCTGCGGATCTATATTTCCAATACATTCAGTCCCAGCAAGGCAGAAGGTGACACTGCAGGAACCACAGGGACCCCTGGAGGAACCCCTGCAGGGGACAAGGTGGCTTCCTGGGAACTCCGAGTAGAGGGAAAACTGCTGGACGATGTGAGTTGGGGAAGGAGGTGTCTGGAGGGGCGGTGGTGTGTGTGGGTCTCAGACTTGGGCCAGACACTTGGGCACTTCCGGGGTCATCCTGCTGGAGGGAGAGGGCACAGCACCCAGTCCAGAGGTGGGAGGTTTGTGTGGTTGTTACAGTGGTTTTCCTGCAGATGGCAATAGAGTGTCCTGAGGAAGGGGTGCCCTTGCTAATTCCGGTCCTTTACTGACAGCGGGGCTGCCTCAGGCCCCTTTCCGTGCCTCAGGTCTCACTTTTCCCCGCTTCTTTTGGGGCCTGAGAATCCTCAGTACCCTGAGCTTTAGGACTGAAACAGTACTCCTCTGTTCAGGGCTTAGTATGTGGCTTAGGCTCGAACCTTCAGCGGCACGCGTCTCACCCTTTTTACATCCCCAGCCTAGTAAACAGAAGCGGAAGTTTTCTTCCTTCTTTAAGAGCCTTGTCATCGAGCTGGACAAGGAACTGTACGGGCCTGACAACCACCTGGTGGAGGTGAGAGCGGGCCTGGGGCTCGGGAGCACAGGGTGCCGTGCCAGGTGGGCAGAGAAATGGCCTCAGTCCCCTCGCAGGGCCAGGTGCGTACGTTGCCCGCCCCTTTGGTGATGAGCTTGACTCCCCTTCCTCCTGCCAGTGGCACCGGATGCCCACCACCCAGGAGACAGACGGCTTCCAGGTGAAACGGCCCGGAGACCTGAACGTCAAGTGCACCCTCCTGCTCATGCTGGATCATCAGGTGACAAGTGCCCTGAGGCCACGTCTGGGGTCGCGGGGACTCTCGTCTGGGGCTAGGGGCAGGTGCCTATCGTAAACCCTTCCTGTCCCTGCCCTAGTCTGCTTTGGTTTTTTTTTTTTCCCTCCTCTGACTCCTGTCTGTCCATGCCAGCCCCCTCAGTACAAGCTGGACCCCCGCCTGGCGAGGCTGCTAGGGGTGCACACGCAGACGAGGGCTGCCATCATGCAGGCCCTGTGGCTCTACATCAAACACAACCAGCTGCAGGACGGCCACGAGCGCGAGTACATCAACTGCAACCGCTACTTCCGCCAGGTTAGCGGGGACACCGCCCCCTCCCCACCGGCCCCCGCCTTGCTGTCGCGCCACACCGCCCCAGGACGGGCCACTGCCCCGTGTGCCCGCCAGGGCGTCACCCACCCTCTGGCGCCCTCCCCAGATCTTCAGCTGCGGCCGACTACGTTTCTCTGAGATTCCCATGAAGCTGGCGGGGTTGCTGCAGCATCCAGACCCCATTGTCATCAACCACGTCATCAGGTAAACAGGAAGGGGAGGAAGGCTGCTCGCAGGGCAGTTTACCTTTGGCTTGAATTAAAGCCAAAGCAAAGCAGCACGTTTGGTTTCTTGCTCCCTGGGTGTGTGTGGTTTGGCCCCGGGCGGGTGGGAGGGAAGTTAGCTCCCTCTCCCGTGTGCCGTGTAGCGTGGACCCTAACGACCAGAAGAAGACAGCCTGTTACGACATTGATGTGGAGGTGGATGACCCGCTCAAGGCCCAGATGAGCAATTTTCTGGCCTCTACCACCAATCAGCAGGAGATCGCCTCCCTTGATGTCAAGGTGGGCCCCAACCTCCTCTGGGCCCCAGTGAGCGTGGGCAGGTGTCGGGCATTTCCATTTATATAGCACCTTGGGATGAGACCTGAGTCCTTTGGGGTTGGGGCTGGAAGCGGATCTTGTCGGGGTGGGAGCCAGTCTGACACGTACCCCTTTGCCCAGATCCACGAGACTATTGAGTCCATCAACCAGCTGAAGACCCAGAGGGATTTCATGCTCAGTTTTAGCACTGACCCCCAGGACTTCATCCAGGAGTGGCTCCGTTCCCAGCGCCGGGACCTCAAGGTGTGCCCCTTTTTCCTGAGGGTGATCCCACGTTAAGCTCTGGGGGTTCTGTCCCCAGCACCCTTCTTCTGGCTCAGGGGTGGGAATCGTGTTCAGCTCTCCTCCTGGCGCTCTACAGATCATCACTGATGTGATTGGGAACCCGGAGGAGGAGAGACGAGCAGCTTTCTACCACCAGCCCTGGGCCCAGGAAGCAGTGGGGAGGCACATCTTTGCCAAGGTGAGGCGGCTCTGCCCTGGCTGGCCTGGAGGGCACACCGGAGGGCAGGGTGGGCAGCCGGGCCTGAGCCGCTGGTCTGTCCCTCCTCCAGGTGCAGCAGCGAAGGCAGGAACTGGAACAGGTGCTGGGAATCCGCCTGACCTAACTGCTCAGGGACCCCTTCTTTTCTTCTCAGACTGGAGCCACACCCTCAGCCTGGAAGGGGACCACCCTCTGGGGCGCAGACACGTAGGATAACGAGGGGGTGAGGGGCACGTCCAGTCATCTTCGGCTCCCCGGCTTTAGTTTCTTAAGTGTAGTGATAGGATTCCTTGTTGCTTGGTCCTCCAAAGCCTTTTACTTACACATTGGCTTTAACTGGGTTCACGAGAGGCCTCCTATGCCCCCTGCAGGCAGGCCCAAGAAGGACCTGGAGGCTCTGCTTTGACATTGTAACCAAGACCTTTTGGAACCAAAGGCCCCTGGCTTTGCTTGTTTACAGACGCCCTTGGGGCGAGTGTCCATGCTGGCTCCAGGGAGCGGGGAGAGGAAGAGGGGCACGGCTCCCTTTCTTCCCAGCCTTTCCAAACCAAAGTTCTTTGCCATTCCTACCAGCCCAGCCTTGCTGCTGGTAATTTCCTTTCCTTCGGGTTATTTGCACTATTTGTGGAGCAGGATTTTCTATGCGGGAGCCACTTTTTTATAGGGATGTGTTGGGGGTTTTCAGGGAGCCCTACTTGGGGGTCCCTCCTTATTTTCTTTTCTCAATCTATGCAAGCGGCTCTGGCCGCCATCATCTCCTGCGATGCCAGAGGGCTGCCACCCCGGTTCTTGGGCCCAGAGGGTAACGCCTCCTAGGGAGAGGGCACCCTAATTTCTCTGGCGTGGCCCGAGGCATGGGTGTGAGTGTGCTCGGTGGAGGGCAGTGGGAGACGGGGAGGACTGTTGCTGCTCTTTGGAGCCTGGTAAGGAGGGTGGGCCGAGGGCTTGGCAAACGCCACATCTGGCAGGTTTGGAAATTTCCAAATAAATCTTTGTTTATTGGTGGTACCCAGACTTGGTGATTGAACAGTGCGGCCGCTGATTAACAGACTCAAGTCCTCAAGGTCTTGACCGGCAGAGCTTTATTTGAGGGATCCACACGAAGGACATCCACCTCACTTCCATAGTTTCTTGATGGACATGTTTTTCTCACTGTCCTTTTGCATGACCTGGAGAGAGAGAGCATTTGAGTTAGAGAGCCAGTGAACAAGTACCCGACCCCACTGCTCCAGAGCCACCACCAGCAAAGGCAGAAAGGTGTGGCCCCGTACCTTAGCCACTGCCATCTCAAAGTCCTCCTGCGTGACGTGGACGCGGCGCTCCCGCAGCGCGTACATGCCAGCCTCGGTGCACACGCCCTGAGCAGGGAAGAAGGCGGCGCTGCCGTTGTGCCCTGAACCCAGTGCTTCCTGCCTCTGCCCCCTTTCCCTTGGGCACTCCTGTTACCTTCACTTCAGCCCCTGACGCTCCTGGCATGAGCTCAGCAATTTTTCTCAGGTTGATCCCCCGGGTCAGGTTCATTTTCCGAGAATGGATCTTCAAAATGTCCAGCCGGGCCTAGCGATGGGAGGGGAAAAGCCTGAGCCCAGGGCCTACCACCACAGCTGGGGCCGCTGCCAATGCTGCTTATTACAAACCTCCTCGTTGGGGGGTGGGAATTCAATTTTTCTGTCTATGCGCCCTGGGCGGAGCAGCGCCGAGTCTAGGATGTCAATCCTATTGGTTGCCATGATAACCTGAGTGGACAAAGCAGGTGGCGTCAGCTAAGCCCTTCCGAAGGCAGGCTGCACCTCACCCAGGGCCTTCCCTTGGTCCTTCCCCCAGCCGACCCCACCGTACCTTGATATTCTTGGTGGCCTCAAAGCCATCCAGCTGGTTGAGCAGCTCCAGCATAGTGCGCTGGACTTCACTGTCCCCTCCAGAGCCCCCCTCCAGCCTCGAGGAGCCAATGGAGTCAATTTCATCCATGAAGATGATAGATGGAGCGTGTTCTCGGGCCATGACAAACAGCTCCCTCACCATCCGCGCCCCTGTGCGGAGACCAAGCCGGGTGTCAACGAGCTAACGAGTTCCGCCCCCTCCCCACCTTAGTTTCATGTTTATGACCACAGTTACCTTCCCCGATGAATTTCTGTACCAATTCAGAGCCAGACACACGAATGAAGGTGCAGTCTGTATGATGTGCCACGGCCCGGGCCAGCAGTGTCTTCCCCGTGCCCGGAGGTCCGTATAGCAGTACCCCCTAGAGAGCAAGGGTGGGGCTCAGGGAAGGAAGCTGGCCCCCATGTTTCATTCAAGGAACATTTACTGAGTGTTTGCACTGTACCAGATTCCATGTTAGACACTAGAGATAAAGAAGTGAACGTCAAAGTCCTTTCTGGAGCGTAAACCCAAACCATTCGATGGCCTGGTAGCGTCTCTTCCCCCAGCCCCTGGCTGAGCAGGACCAGTGGAAGCAAGCTCCAGTCTACCCGGGGTGGGGTAGCTGTACAGTAGCAGCATGGCCCTCGCACAGAAGCTCTGCTCACCTTGGGCTGCGCGATGCCCAGTGCTTCAAACAGCTCAGGATGCTTCACAGGCAGCTCAATCACTTCTTTGATCTCCTTGATCTGTTTGTCCAGTCCACCAATCATCTCGTAAGTTGAATCTGGCACCTTCTCCACCATCATCAGGGACACCAGCGGGTCCACCTTGTTAGGCAGGATCTTGTGCAGAGTGTAGCTATCATTTCTGAGGGCCACCCGGCAATTGGGTGTCACCTGGGCAAGGGACAGAGGTTCAGGAAGTGGTGTGGTGAGAGCTGACCCCCACCTCCCACCTCCCGGGCTGCACTCACATCATTGATGTCGATGTTCTTGTCCACGTCGACGACAAACTTGCCCTCCGGATGTACCTACAGAAACAAGGGCGTATGACCGTCCCTGACAGTTACCAAATCACTAACCTCACCCAGAAGACCCATGAGTCTTACACCAAGGTGAGAACAATGTCCTCACGGCGCATAAAGGTACGGGAATGCAGAGGCAGGTGGCTGGTGCCGGGTCCTGCTGCCTTTACCTTGACTAGCACTTTTTTCTTATCCATGGCCCGGACTACTTCCCCCACGTAGGAGCCCTGTTCCTGCAGCAGCTGTAGCTCCTCCCGCAGCAGGCGAACTAGATGGGAAGCAGACACCATGATTAATCAGAAGTTTTGAAGGGAAGGACTCAAAAAAGAAAGTCTAGAATTCACGTGTTTAAAGAGATTACAATGCAACTCAAGAGAGAGATGAAGCAGTGGGCACTTAGGTGAAGACTCGCTTCAAGGAGACTGAACACTCAGACCTCACACCAGTTGCCTCCATGCAGCCCTCCCATCTTTCCCTCCTCACCTTTTGCATTAAGCTCATTCCTCTGTGCCTGTAGCCTCCGGAGATTTTGGCTCTTATCATTCACAATCAGCTATTGGAGAACAAGAAGCAAAGGGTGGAAAACAGGAGGAGGTTAAAATCTTGGCTAAGACCCTCATAGGCTGATATGAGCTGAGTGAGGAAAGCACAGGGCACCTGCATTCCCCATTCAGATTCTCCAATATGACTTCAGCCTTGACCCCGTCCTCCAAGAGCACCTCTGGAGCGCAGGACAACCATGGGGTTGGGGTTGGGGTGGAGCTGCTTGTCTAATACTGGTCTAGGAATAACAAACCGTAACGGAGACAAGTAACAGCTGATTAACATAGTTTCTCAGAGTGGGAACTTGGGTATCGAGGGAAGATTTCTGAGTCAGAATGCTAAGTTCCAGCCCCACTGCTGGCAATCATCAGCTGAGTTAAAGCCAAAGAAAACCATGAGAAAGGTCTAGATCTGTTACCAAACTGCAAGTGGGTATAGCACCCCTATCCTGGCTCTTTCCAGGATTAACATAAGGAACAAAGGAAAGCACACATTGTTGTTCAGTCGCTAACTCGTGTCTGACTCTTTGTGACCCCATCGACTGTAGCACACCAGACTTTCCTGTCCTTCACTATCTCCTGGAGTTTCCTCAAATTCATGTCTACTGAGTCAGTGATGCTATCCAACCATCTCATCCTCTGTCGCCTCCTTCTCCTCTTGCCCTCAGTTTTTCCCAACATCAGGGTCTTTTCTGATGAGTTGACTCTTCATGTTGGGTCACCAAAGTATTAGAGCTTCAGCATCAGTCCTTCCAATGAATATTCAGGGTTGATTTCCTTTAGGATTGACTGGTTTGATCTCCGTGCAGTCCAAGGGACTCTCAAGTTTTCCCCAGCACCACAATTCAACAGCATGAATTCTTCAGTGCTCAGCTTTCTTTATGGTTCAACTCTCAAATCCATACATAACTACCGGAAAAACTACAGCTTTGACTATATGGACCTTTGTTACACAGGTAAAGCATTTCAAAAATGACAAACCAAATATGATACCCACAAATGTACCTGAAGTTCCTGAAGAATTTATTTCCTGAAGAAATGTACCTGAAGAATTTTCCCTTGCGGCGCGCCTCTATCCAATTTACGTTATTTTCCTTATTTCTGTGGTCCTTGCTGCTTCTCTAGGCTAGAGCACTGGGCTGTTCAGTTTCATTTCATTCAGTTCCATGGAATCAGCATTTTCCAGACTCCTCAATTCTTTCTTCTCTCACTCTGCCCCAACCCTTCTCTGATAAATGTCATTTCCTGACCCTATGTCTTCTCTTCACAAGAAACCGTTTCATTAGGGTTTTAAAAGGAACGACTTTTGGCTAGGGGGTACTTTTATGTTAAAATTTGACTCTTGAAGATGTGTAAGAAACTGTGAATATTAATTATCTTCAAAAAGGTGGGATTTGAGGGGAACACGAGACAGTTAATTTCATATATTTTATACTATTAACTTGTTATCAATACTACTTTTTCCACTGCGCCGCAGTGGAATTTCATGGATTTGTAGAGATCCGCTCATCCCCCTTCTAGCTCCCTCTGGACCTTTGAAGTCCGTTCTCACCTGGAGTTCTTCAATCTTGGACAGATAATATTGGCGGAGTCCACTGCCTGCTTTCCCCTCTTCCAGCTCCATCTGAGGACAAAGTGTAACTATTAACCAAAAGGCTAAACATCCAGGGGATAAAGCTACTTGCACGTTGATTTCGGAGATTTAAGGTTTGTGTTCTCGTCCCTCACTCCATCTCTTCACAACCATTTCCTTAAGACTAAACTAAAACAGAATGAGAATGCCGCCTACCTCTTAAGACTTTCAGAAGGATCAAGAAACAGCGCACCCGGAACGCTACACAATCCCGAGATGTTATTTGTACAGGCGCAGCCAGCAGGAAACACGGGGCCCACGACTCCCGCGAGTGGGTTCCCGCTCCCACTGCTCTCACCACTCCTCCTCACTCAATCGGCTTCCACCCGGTCTTCCACTCCCGGCCCCGCCGTGACCCGCCGCGGGCGGCGCTGACACAGCAGATCCGGTCCCAGACAGGGCCCAGTCTAGATTGGCCCACCCACCCCGGGCTCCCCCGACCCGCTGGCCCCGGCTGGCTGCCCACCTCGGATCGCACCTGCTTCGCATCCAGCCCCAGTCCCCGCCCGGCCGCCGCCGCCATACCTGCTCTGGTCCGTCAAGCGCCATCTTCCCTCTTCCGCGGAGACCGCCGGCATCAGAGCCGCTTTGGCGCGCAGGCGCAAAGCCGGCGCTTGCTGGGGTGGGGGTACCAAAGACTCGGGAAGAGAACAGTTCCGGGTCAATGGGCGGGGTGTGAGGACGGAAGGTAACAAATAACAAGGGCCATGAGGGGAGGGACGGGGGTACGCGAGATCAGGATCTTTGGTGTAAAAGGCACAGAACTCCTAGTTACTCTCTAGAAATTCGGTTTTGGCGCCATTTCTCCTGGTGCCAGCTTCCAACATGTAAAACCTGGGGAAGGATTACAGAGAATAAGATTTGTGGCCACGCTCTAAATGGCGGAAAACTTGGAGCCGGGACGCGAGGGACGCAAGCGGAAGCGGAAGTACGTATGCTGCCCACATGTGTCTCTCCAGGGTGGAGAAAACGGTGCTGGCTGCCGGTGAGTGGTGTCGAGTAAGACTCTGAGTGTCTCCGCGACGGCGAGTGGAAAACGGAAAGCGGAATCTAGTGCTCCGGGAAGAGACGTTCCAACTTCTGCTTTCTCTCCCGATTGAGTGGTGCCTCCACGTTACACCATGGGCAAAAAGAGCAAAGTCGGAAAGAGCCGGCGGGACAAGTTCTATCACTTGGCGAAGGAGACCGGTGAGTCAGGGTTCGTGCTGTCAGAGCGGGCGAGCCACCGACCTTGGTCGGTTCGCCCCGCTTTCCGAATATTGAGTTTCTTTTCCGCAGAAGGGGTAGTGGGTCGGGAGGCCGCAGAAATCCCGTTGGGAAAGCGCTTCGCGGACCTTGTTACAGTATTTTGTCGCCGCCTCCAGGTTACCGGTCCCGCTCTGCTTTCAAGCTGATCCAGCTGAATCGCCGCTTTCAATTTCTGCAAAAAGCCCGAGCATTGCTGGACCTGTGCGCTGCACCGGGTGGATGGTGGGTAACACCTTGGCACCTGACGCTCCTTATGGAAACTTTCTGGGTTCCAGCCTTGGATGACTGAGAATTGCGTTGAGGGGCGGGAGGGATACAGTAATACCAGCCTCAAATTTCTGTACACCCCAGAACTGTAAGCTTCAGGAGGGAAGATTTAGAACGTGTACATACGTTTGACTGGTACTGACCAGCGTTCTTCAGTTCCATTCAGTTGCTCAGTCGTGTCCGACTCTTTACGACCCCATGGACTTCTGCACACCTGGCCTCCCTGTCCATCACCAACTCCTGGAGCTTGCTCAGACTCATGTCCATCGAGTTGGTGATGCCATCCAACTATCTCATCTTCTGTCGTCCCCTTCTGCCTTCAATCTTTCCCAGACCAGGGTTCTTTGCGTTCCCCAATCAGTAGAAATTGATTAGGGGCCAGACAGGAAATTCAGGCAAAGCTTTATTGGGGCCCCTGCTGCAGCAGGAGGGCATGAGAACGAGTAAGACGTTCCCTTCGTTGCTAGCTCCTGGAGGGGTATGAGCTGATTCTTTATATGGGGTGAGGGTTGCTGTGTATCTAGGAGCCCAGCCTTAGGAGTGGCTTAGGTGGTTTGCTCACCCCTTTGGTGATGGTGAGTGTCAGGGGCAAGTGCAGGACCCTGCTTTTGCTCTAGCTCTTCATAAGTGGCAGTGGATTTGTTTGTTTTTTGTCTTTTGTATCTTGTCCAAAATTTACCCCAGCTGGGCATGCATACAGTTATTTTTAGTCACTTGTGGTTTGTATTTTATTACTTGAGGAGTTGTTTGTTCAACTGCAAACACTGCAGCAAAAGGTCCCAGGTCCCAGAGACTCCCAACACTAGGGGTGGGAGATCAGATTGTCAAGGGAGAGGGAGAGGTGGTCGAGGGTATTTTAATCTTTACTTCTCTTTTATAGGCTGCAAGTGGCTGCCAAGTTTATGCCTGTATCCAGCCTTATTGTGGGTGAGTGACCGGTGGCTCTCTTAGGTGTGCCAGGGGGTGGGAGAGTGACACACTATGGTTCTGCATTTCCTTCCTCCCTGCTTGAGGCAGCCTTTTGGAATCCTCTGCCCTCTTTTCTTCCAGGAGTGGATCTGGTCCCAATCAAGCCTCTTCCCAATGTGGTGACCCTCCAGGAGGACATCACAACAGAACGCTGTAGGCAGGTAATAGGAACCTTCTTTGTCCCATTCTTTTGATAAGTAGACATCTGCATCCATCCCTCTTCCCACCCTGATCCCCTGAAGGCACGTTTTTCCTGTTTACCATGCCCTAAGCAGTGTCCACAGATTCTCTCTCTGACAAGGCCCAAAGACACTGTGTCCATCCAGCCTTTGTTTATTCACGAAAGAGGTCTTTGGAGTTAGAGGAAGTGCAGAGATTTCCATGAAATCCTTTCCAGCAGGTTTTCTATAGACTAAGCTCCACGAGGACAGATAGGTTTGCTTATCGTTGTATCCCCTGTCCACGGCACAGGAATTGGCCTGTGGCGGGCACTCAACAAATGATTGGGTGGACAGATGGCTGAACCCAGTGATTCTGTTCACAGCCATGTCTGTATTTCAGTTACAGTAATCTCTTCCTTCTCTGTAGGCCCTGAGGAAGGAGCTGAAAACCTGGAAGGTTGATGTTGTGCTCAATGATGGGGCCCCCAACGTCGGGGCTAGCTGGGCCCATGATGCTTACTCACAAGGTGCCGGGGTCAGAGGACGTGGAGATGAGGGTGGAGGCGGGCATGCCCTCTCAGGCTGCGGAGGTCCTCAGCTTACCATCTCTGTCCCATAGCCCATTTGACGCTGATGGCTCTGCGTTTGGCTTGTGACTTTCTGGGCCGTGGTGGCTGCTTCATCACAAAGGTTTTCCGTTCCCGGGACTATCAGCCCTTACTGTGGATCTTCCAGCAGCTCTTCCGCCGTGTCCAGGCCACCAAGCCCCAAGCCTCTCGTCATGAATCTGCGGAGATCTTTGTAGTCTGCCAAGGTAGGTGTAACTTCATTTGTTCTCTTGATTCAGTCTCCTACCTACCAAAGCACACTTGCTTATGAATCCTATTATCTTAGGTTTCCTGGCTCCTGACAAGGTTGACAGTAAATTCTTTGACCCCAAGTTTGCATTCAAGGAAGTTGAAGTTCAGGCCAAGACTGTTACAGAATTGGTGACTAAGAAGAAGCCAAAGGTGTGTTAAGGGAGTGGGCCCACTCTCAGGTCATGGAACATGGGGGAGGCTGGGCCTGGTGGGTCCTACAGACAGCCCAGAAGGGACTGACTGCTCAACCTTCGTTATTTCCCTTCTTAAGGCTGAAGGCTACGCTGAGGGTGACCTTACTCTCTATCATCGAACCTCCGTCACTGATTTCCTCCGAGCTGCCAACCCTGTTGACTTCCTCTCCAAAGCCAGTGAAGTGAGTCCCCAGACTTGAGGGCTGTGGGGGAGCCCCGGAAACAGGGCCTGAGCACCTCCCTATTCTTCTCCCCCCAAAACAGATCTCACTAGACGACGAAGAGCTGGCACAGCATCCAGCCACCACTGAGGACATTCGGGTGTGCTGTCAGGACATCAAAGTGCTGGGGCGCAAGGAGCTCAGGTTCACGCTGGGGGTGGGCAGAAGTTCTGGGAGCCCCAAGGGGCAGCGGGGAGGCCTGGGAGGGACATGACGCTGGATCTTGGGGAACAGGATGCTGCTGTGCTGGAGATGTGGGGTCGGGGCCTGAGTCCTCGGACTTATGTGGCTCACACGTGAGGTTTGGGGTATGGACCTAAACCAGGAGGAGGTTGGGACGGCGACAGTAGGGTCAGGAATGGTATTTCTGGGGCAGGTCCCTACTGAACTGGAGAACGAAGCTTCGGCGATACGTGGCCAAGAAGCTGAAGGAGCAAGCAAAGGCACTGGACATCAGGTGAGGAGGGAGCTAAGCCAGGGCAGGTGCTGAGCAGGTGTTGGCGGGAGGCGTCTGTGGAGATAATCAGCTCCTGGGACACTTGTGTCAGCCTCAGCTCCGGGGAGGAAGAGGAAGGAGAGGAGGAGGAGGCCGCAGCCGGGACTGGGCCGCAGCCATCTCAGGAGGAGGAGGAGGAGGAGGAACAGCTGAACCGGACTCTGGCGGAGATGAAGGCTCAGGAGGTGGCAGAATTAAAGAGGTGAGGGGAGCTGGGGGACCACCACGGCCGAGTCCCTTGGTGGGTAAAGATCCGGAAGAGTGTGAAGGCCTGGCTGGGGAGTCTCCAGAACTGGGCAGCTGGAACTCTTCAACCCTGCCCCTCAGGAAGAAGAAGAAGCTGCTGCGTGAGCAGAGGAAGCAGCGGGAGCGCGTGGAGCTGAAGATGGATCTTCCCGGGGTTTCTATCGCAGACGAGGGGGAGACTGGCATGTTCTCCCTGCGTACCATCCGGGGTCACCAGGTGAGGTGGAGTGGGGCCCCCGCAGGAGATGGCAGGACCTGTGTGGGTGTTTAGAGGTGGGCGCCCTGGAGGCCTTTGGTTTGGTACGCTGAATGGCTCGTGGCTGCTGTCTTCGCCCATAAGTGACTTGGTGAGGGGAGGCTGGGAAAAAACAAGAGCCTTGTATTTCAAAGACCAGGAGGAGACGTACACCTAAAATAATGGTAGAGTAGGAAGCTTTGTGATGCTAAAGCTGAAACTCCAGTACTTTGGCCACCTCATGCGAAGAGTTGACTCATTGGAAAAGACTCTGATGCTGGGAGGGATTGGGGGCAGGAGGAGAAGGGGACGACAGAGGATGAGATGGCTGGATGGCATCACTGACTCAATGGACATGAGTCTGAGTGAACTCCAGGAGTTGGTGATGGATAGGGAGGCCTGGCGTGCTGCAATTCATGGGGTCGCAAAGAGTTGGACACGACTGAGCGACTGAACTGAGGAAGCTTTGTGAGTGTGATGTAGATTTATTTGTCCTTGTAGAACTAGAGTATCAGAACCACAAGGCTCTCGTTGCCAGATTAGGTGATAAGTGATGCAGCCAGGGTTCCTGGGTTTCCAGCGCGTATGCTCGGGGGTCTGCCTCGGGGAGGCGGGCACAGTGTTGCTCAGTTCACTGGGACCAAGTCAGCGCCTGGCTGCACTGGGCTGTTGGACGGTGCTTTCTGCTGAATGCTAGAGAGCCTGCTTTTTCTGGTAAAAGCAGCATCACAAATAAAATGAGCTTCTGTGGGTCTTGTGTGGAAAGGTAACAGCTGGGTCACATCATACTGGAGCCAGAGAGCATGCTGGTCCTGGAGCGGACCATGCCTTTCGCATGCTTTGCCTCTCTCCTCATCTGTAAAAGATATTAACAGAAACCACCTACTAGGGTGCTAGGAAGGAATAAACAAAGATGGTTAGATGTGATTGCTGGTGTGTAAGTCAGGAAATAGTAGCTGTCTTTGCCATGAGAACAGATTTTGGAGTTGACAAGTGGTTTATAAGTGAAACAGTTCTTCCTGTTAGATGTATGTTGCTGGGCTCCTTTATTCAACGGAAACAACAGTTGTAGACATTCTCCAGTGATAAGGTGCCTTCTGAGTAATTTGAAAACCAGTGATTTTAAAACATTTTAAAGTTTGGCACCAGTTAGGCCATGGGGTGCTTTTCCATAAACCTGTTCCTTCCAGTAATTGAAGAAGAGAATGCTGAGTGGCGTGGCCTAGGATGGGGTGTTTTAAACGGTTAACCCCGTCACCTCCCTGTCTATAAAAGGAGGTAATGTACTTGCCACAGTGTGTTTTCTAACGTTGCTGAGACTAAGATGGTGAACCGGGAGGGCTACAGCACTGTGTTCCTTGTCGTGCCCTTGACCTCTGTTTCTGTCGCTCCTCAGTTGTTAGAGGAGGTAACACAGGGGGACATGAGTGCTGCAGACGCGTTTTTGTCCGACCTGCCACGAGATGACATCTATGTATCAGATGGTGAGGATGACGACGACGCATCTCTGGGTAGTGACCTGGATCCAGAGGAGCTGGCAGGAGTCAAAGAACCTCAGAGTCTAAAGGACCGAAAGTGGTAAGGAGTGAGTGAGTGAGTGAGTGTGAGTGAGTGAGTGTGTGTGTGTGTGTGTGTGTGTGTGTCTGCAGAGGTGTCTATAGGGCACCCTCAGCTCAAGTCCCCAGTGGGAGTGGGGGGCAGCAAGCCCTCCAGGGCATTGACGCACCCACTGACCTTGGGACTACAGTGTACGATTTGCTGAAGCGGAAGATGATAAAGAGGAGGAAGAAGAGAATCCACTGTTGGTACCATTGGAGGAAAAGGCGGTGCTGCAGGAAGAACAGGCCAGCCTGTGGTTCTCCAAGGTAAGCAGAGGCTAGGGGCCGAGACAGACCAGGGCTGGCATTCCCCGAGAGAGAGGGGGTGCCTGACGATTCCCCCATCGCAGGACGGCTTCAGTGGGATTGAGGACGACGCCGACGAGGCCCTGGAGATCAGTCAGGCCCAGCTGTTGTTTGAGAGCCGTCGCAAGGGGCAGCAGCCGCCGCCGCCACCGCCTTCCAATGAGGAGACCAAAAGCAAGCCTCCCCCATGCCAGGGTGAGGCCCCTAAGGAGGTGGGGGCTCCTAAGGGGTCAGAGGTCGCCCCTGGGCCTGGAGAGGAGGAGCGCGATGGCAGCTCCGACAGTGACAGCAGCAGCGAGGACGAGGAGAGGTGAGTGGTGGCGGCTGACGGGAGGGCTCAAGGAGCAGCAGTGGTTCTGGCCCATCGTCTGGGAGCTGGAGCTGGAGAGCTAAATACAGATGGTTCTGGTTTAAGTGATCTACAGTACAGCCTGAGGGCAAGGTTTCTGGAAGTTCCCCAGGCAGTTTTAATTAAGAACTAGGGTTGGGTCTGGGTGGCGTGGGGTACGGTGGGACATGGGTGCACGTCCTTCCCCTCTTGCACAGCTGGAAATCACAGCGCGGGAAGAAGCGCGGCCGTGGGCCTAAGTCAGAGGACGACGATGGGTTTGAGGTGGTGCCTATCGAGGACCCCGGTGAGAGCGCGGCACTGAGTGGGAGGGAAGGCCGCCGGAGGTGTGGGTATTGGGGCGGAGCTGTGACCTCTGCTTCCCTCCCTAGTGAAGCATCGGATCCTGGACCCTGAAGGCCTTGCTCTAGGTGCACTTATTGCTTCTTCCAAAAAAGCCAAGAGGGACCTCATAGACGACTCCTTCAGCCGGTGAGGGGCCAGAAGTCATGAGAATCGACCTGGGCAGGGTGTGGCAGGGCTGGTTTCTGTGAAATCTGATCTGGTGTTCTCTCCACCTAGGTACACGTTCAATGAGGACGAGGGGGAGCTTCCAGACTGGTTTGTGCAGGAGGAAAAGCAGCACAGGATACGACAGTTGCCTGTCGATAAGAAGGAAGTGGAACACTACCGGAAACGCTGGCGGGAAATCAATGCACGGCCCATCAAGAAAGTGGCCGAGGCCAAGGCCAGAAAGAAACGGAGGGTGAGCTTGGGGCTACCTGAGATGCTGGGTGGGCTGGGCTGGGCAGGGATAGGAGAAGAGGCTGGCCTGACTGTGAGGTCCCCCGACAGATGCTCAAGAAGCTGGAGCAGACTAAGAAGAAGGCAGAAGCTGTGGTTAACACAGTGGACATCTCAGAACGGGAGAAAGTGGCACAGCTTCGAAGGTGAGGGGCCGGGGGTCACCCACAAAGGTACACAGAATCAGGGAGCGGCAGGAAGCCTCTAACCTGTGTCTTCCGCTTACAGTCTCTACAGGAAGGCCGGGCTTGGCAAAGAGAAACGCCAGGTCACCTATGTGGTAGCCAAAAAAGGTGTGGGCCGCAAAGTGCGCCGGCCAGCTGGGGTCAGAGGTCACTTCAAGGTGGTGGATTCGAGGATGAAGAAGGACCAAAGAGCACAGCAGAGGAAGGAGCAGAAGAAAAAGCACAAGCGGAAGTGAGCGGGGCCGCTAGGGCCTCTGCGGGACTGTGAGGACAAGGAGGGGTTCAGTGCCCCTTCCGGCCTCCTTGGTGCCAGCCCTGCCCTTGCCTGCCTCAGTCTTTGAAAAGACAGGTTCCAGCTACCTGCACTCTAGTGGTCCTGGGCAGTGAGGGGGGCATCATACTGACTGGAAGAAAGGGCTCCCATCAAAGCCCCACTAAAAATTCCGTTGGTGCTATCAGAGCCCACAACCCTTCTGTGAAGGACGTCGGGCACTGGGCAAGAAGTCTCACCACTGTTAAATCATAAGGGAAGCCCCATACCACAGTGGCAGCCACTGCAGCCTGTGCCTGGGCAAGTGGTTCTCTCGAGTCTTCCCCCGTTATCATCTGAATAAAACCAGGATAGATGTCTGACAGTTCAGTTCCTGGGAATGTGACAGATCCAACACTTGGGTGTTCGCACCCCTGTGCACTGTGCTAATCGTATTTCTATGTTCCAGCTCATGGTGAAGTAGAAATGACAAGCAATCCACAGGTCCCAGTAGTAAAACATTTACTAGAGCAAGCAGAAAGGAATGCACATCTTAAAGAAACCTTCACAAAGTCACAAAATTTGAAGTATGTATATTTCTTTTCCTTTTATAAACAAGATAGAACAAAAATCATCAAAATCATTTCAGCAAAAGATTTTTCTACCATTGTGGCAAGTTAAAAAAAATACAATGAAATAGAAGACACTTTAAAAGCTGTTGTTGGGTTTTTTTTTTTTTTTTCATTTTAAATTTAGCAACAGTTTAGGCCCAGAGCAGTCCTGTTTCCAGGATCGTCTTTACCCCTCAGCTGCAGGGACTCTGGGTCTGGCAGGCTGCTGCTTCCTGCCTCAGGGCTGGACACTAAGCTGGCTGGGAAACCTGAGCGTCAACTCTCATGTAGCATCAGGCCCCTCCCCTCCCCCCACCTCCCCTGCAGAGGATTGGAAGCGCTTCCGTGCACATCCCAACACCTCCAATGACTGATCTACACCATCAATCCAGCCTCAAATGAGGACTGCCTGGCCACAGAAAAACTTGTTGATGTTTTTAAGGTGACACTTTAGTAAAAAATATGCACTACATACAATATAAACCTAGAGTGAGTTTTGTGCCCTGTAAGGCCCCTTCTCCCAAGGTATCCTCAACTGACCCTCGTGACACTCACCCAGAGCCAAAAGAAGCTGCCGACTCTGGCTTCTTCTAAGACGAAAGCAGCTTCCCAAGAAAATACCTGAAACGTTCCCTAGGTGAATGGGTCACGTCTCCAAACTCCAGCTGTCCACTAAGGGCCCAGGGTCCTTATACCTTGGGCCCCAACCCAGCCCTGAGACACCTAGTTACCAAATCTAAAAATAAAATTAAAGACAACTGATTTCACACTTCAGCACATACCCTCTAACTGTCCCACCGACTTTTCTTGCGCTTGGGCGGCTCGGGGACAGCAAAACCATCAGGAGTCTTATCTGTCTTGCTGTCCATCTTGTCCACCTTGGGGCTGTCCACCTTGGGGTCCATCTTGCTTTCACGATTACAACTTTCCTTCCTGCTTTCACCATTCCGACCGTCATTGGCACCCCGGCTCTCCCCGTGTCGGCCTCCGCCCCCTCCATGCCTGTTCTCTCCATGAGGATGACCATCAGCATGACGGCGGCTATCGGTGTGACGGCTGCTGCTCTCTGGGTAGCGGTATCCATCTCCGTGGCGACCCCCATCTCCATGGCGACCCCCATCTCCATGCCGTGGGCTATCGCCATGCCGATTGCCACTCTCTCCATGACTGTGACGACTTCCACCCCGGTTCTCAGTATATCGCTCTCTTTTCCCATTGCCACCCCCAGTCCCTTCTCGGCTGTTACTCCCTGAAGCTGTGTTGTTGACCCCTGGAGCTCCGGCAGAAGGGTAGGTCACCGGGGCACTGCTGAGGTTCCCAGGACTGCCAAAGCCTGGGATACCCTTCGTGGCACTGGCAATGGGGCTGTCAGGACTGCTGTGGCCCTGCTGGGCTGAATTAGTTGGAACTGAATTCAAGCTCCCTGCACTAGTCCATCCACTCGCCCCAGCTGCAGAGCTTCCAGCCTTCTGGTTGCTTAAACTGGCAGCAACAAAGTGACTCTTGTACTGTGACTAAGAGAGACAAGAGCAGTGGGTGAGACAGTAAGTTTAAGAAACCTAATGGCCCAGCTAGCTAACTGGAGGTACAGAAGGATGAGAGGCGGTTCAGGGCATAAGAGACACAGAACCAAACTTGTCTCAGCTGAAAAATGGCAATCACTCTCAACTAGATTACAAGAGCCTTGGCACCTTGATGTTTCTTAGAGCAGGGAGGGAACACTGATACTGTTGTAGGTCGAGGGCCCTGAGCGTGCCTGAAGGGGATGACCAGCAACAGGGGTTTGTCCAGCCTCTACACCTGCAGCTCTAGGTAAGCTGCAGTTAAGCCGATATTCAGAACTGAAAATGGGGGAAGGCCCTCGGGAAATCCAGCATCTAGTCTACAAGGCCAGCTACCATCTCGGCAAGATCAGGGCCCCTCACCACTGCCCCCAGTGCTTGATTTCACACCTGGAAAGCCGCTTTCATCGCCGTCAGCCGGTCTCCCATGGCTCCCGTGGAGGGCTTGTAGGCCTCATAATTGCTCATTACGTTGTTGTTACTTCCTCGGTCCTAAAAAATAAACACACGCATGAGTAAGGAAGAGTAAGCAGGGACGCCCACTGCCACAGAAGGGCCTCAATATGCTGGAAACTCATGAGGGAGCTGAAATAGGTGTGGGATTTTTTTATGCTTTTCAACCCATTAAATCTATTTCTGAGAACCCACCCTAACAATAAGAAATGAGGTCAGATTATGCCCAAAGCTGACCACAAGGCAGTGCAGCACATACATAACTGCTCAGGCTCTACATCCAAACCCCGAGGAGTCTGAACCTCAGCTTCAATCTTCCCACAGTGTAACCCTGGGTGCCTCAGTGTGCCAGTGTGTTTACTCTGAGTGACTGTGAAGCCTGAGTTAACACGTGTGGCTGCTTGAACTGGCCGGGCACATACTACGTGCTCGGTATTACCACCATCACCTGCATGACCCATAGCAGCAGCATCACTGTGACAAGGGGACAGACCACTTCACCAAGACACCAAGTTAACTACAGTGATCCAGACACGTAGACTGACATCTTTCTTCCTTGGCTTAAGAATCAAAGTGACAAGAAAGTTATGAGAGCCAGGCAGGGGGAGCTTTTGTTATTTGGTTGGTGAGAAAAGCCAGCTCTCGTATCTGAACCAATTTCCCAGGGTGTAGTATTGTTTGTGCGTTTAGTTACAAGATACAGCTGAATTATAGAGGGACCCTCTGGCTTCAGGCCAATGCTGGAGGGCGTGTAGAAAGACTGCTAGGCCCCACCTCCAGAGTCTGATTCACCAGGTCTAGGGTGGGCCATGAGACTGCATTTGCTCCAGGTCCAGGGACCACACTTTGAGAACCAATGCTAATCTACGCTGATTTCCTGAGCACATCTAGTCAGTCAAGGACACACAGTTACTTCTTTAATATAAAGTCACATTAAGAACCAGCACTGTACTGACTTAACTCAGCAGATGACAGAGTTTTGAACTGAGACTCAGGTAAATAAGAACAGTCCTAACGTCATGAAAGGCACAGGACCAGTCTGAAGGACATTGCTCTAGTCTGCACTCACCGAGTTCTCAGAGCCAAGGCCAGGCCGCTCCCGGTAGCCCAGGCCTCCGCCACCAATGTTCAGCTTTTTCCCCTTTCCTCCTTTGAAGCGGGATTTCCGAAACCAGGCATTCTGCAGCAAACACAATTCAAGGTTAAGTCACGGGAGGAAGAGGCACCCAGAGAAAGAGAACAAAGTCAAAGAGGAAACTAAAGGGGAGGGAGAATCTTTAGCCAATGTATCTGCAGCAAAGGAGGAACTGTTCGCAGGAACCACAGGTCAGCTTCTTTTTGGTAGCTTAATCTGTCAGATTTGCCAGGAGCCTTTAGCTAAGGCTTCCTTTCACTGCTCCTTTCTTCCTTCAGAGCTTCCAGGAAGGGAAATGATTACAACACACTTCAAATGCAGAGCAGTTCCTCTGGGCCACTTCTAACTTCCTCGTGGAAAATGAATTTATTTTCTATTTCTCAGACAATCTATATGTAAAATCTCTGGGGAAGCTTAGAGCTTTATCTGACTATCACAAGTTACAATCAAAAGTACTTGAAAGGTGGCAAGGTGCTGATCAGAGAAGCTGATCAATCTGAGAGCACAGGAAGCCTGAAGCACAATGAGATGTAGGAAAAACGCCAAAAACAAAATATATGTGGTTCAGAAACTTAGTTAAGATTGGCTCCCCAGGAGAGGGAAAGGTGGCAAGGTGATGATCAGAGAAGCTGATCAGTCTGACAACACAGGAAGCCTGAAACACAATGAGATGTAGGAAAACACCAAAGACAAAATATAGTTTAGGACTGGCTCTCCAGGACAGGGAAGGAACCATCACTCTACTCTCCCCTGAGATGCCGGTCCTTTACTCCCAGGGTGGGAAGCATGGGCAGTAGTACCACAGTACAACTGCATTACAGGTGAACAGCCCTGCAGGCTGACCTATGAATCTGAAAAACACGGAAGTCTCTACTATCAGAACATGTATCCCAAATACATTGGCAATTTGGGAACTGTGTGTATCAAGATGACTCAAGATTTAATTCAGTAGAATGCCTCACTCAGTTTTGATTAAACAACCAGTGTAGTCAAAGGTCTGAGAAGTAGTGAAATGCTTTTTTAAAAAAGACATCATACATTTTTAGCCCCCATCAGAAAAAACTGGGGTAAAGGGCAGTGAGGGGAATAGTAACTTTGATGGTAAAATTGCTCACAAGTGTGATATGCGGCAAGAAGGAAGACATTTGAGGGACAGATTTTAGCACAAGAAAGGATAGCTTTTCAATGTGTATGTTGCTCAGAGAATGAGAAGGCAAATCAGATGAGTTTTAATGTCCTACAATACCAATCTATGCTTTGTAAGTGCTACCTGCCCAACTTTATTGTCATGTTTCTAGGTTACCTGCCTCTGGCATACTGAAGTTTTTTCACTGAAGTGTGTCCAGCCACTCACCTGCATGGCCAGATCTAGGAGCTCCTTGGAAACATGCTGATTGGCTCCTTCCAAGTTCCGAACAAGGTCACCAGCAAAATTGCTGTCCTTGGGTGTCAGCAAGGTATAGGCCACGCCCTTCTCACCCGCTCGTCCTGTGCGGCCAATCCTATGAGTATGGGTGTCAATATCTCGTGCCACATCATAGTTAATGACAGTTTTAATTGAAGGGATGTCCAGACCACGGGCTGAAATAAAATACCAAATTCTTTTATTCTTTATCAGAAGTCAAAACACCAAAGTCACCCAAAATGCTTACTTCCTAAGAAGCCACATTCCTCTTATCTAAGCAAAGCACACGGTTTGATGTGCTGAGATATAGGTACGTGAGCCACCCTTCTAGAAGGAACGCTACTATTATAGATTCTACAATGCTAGGTACACTAAGTGTGTAGGGACACCTATCTTCTACTACCAGTAACCTGCCGTGGCCTCTCTCTTGACCAGAAATATGTTGGGGGAAAAAAAAATTTACAACCAACATCAAATGTGTCTTGAGGCTGAGAAGTGATCACCTTTCTGAGAGAAAATACCAAGTTTTTAAGTGTAGCTATTAAAACTCATCAGAACAAACTCAAAAATCACACTTCAAAATTTTTTTCTGATCTCGAGTGAAATATGTCAAACTACATAATCAAACTAAGATATCTACTACATTTAGGGACACAGCCTACGATGTAACTGTGTTAACAGTTTCATCCTCAAGTGTCTTCCAATTGCAGGGATTCTTTTTTTTCAGAGAGGAATACTAAGTGGGAAGTGGTACTCAGAGTTCCAGACTGTGATCACCGTGCTCTGAGCTGCTGCCTCATGGGGTGTGGACAGCCGGGCCAGCAGAGTGCCTTCAACTGGCCTCTTCAGACGTTACAGGTCTACGTAGCCAGACAGAGCAACCCATACAACACAGGACCCGAGGGTTACTGGGGAAACGCATACCCTACCTGCAACGTCTGTGGCCACTAGGACGGGGATGTCCTTTTTCTTAAAGTCTGAAATAACCTTGTTTCTTTCACTCTGATCCATGTCACCATGGAGCAGGCCAAGATTATGACCCTCCTGCTTAAGGTTATTGGCCAGCTCTTCAGCATTGGCTTTCTTAGTAACAAACAGGAGGACACTCCCTGAAGAGGTAAACTCCACTAGACGCCGGGTGAGCCAGTTCCATTTACTAGGTCCAGAATGGAGAATCTCCACAATCTGAGTCACATCTTCATTTGCCTGAAAAGAAATGAAAAAGATGACGGCAACATTTGTGCCACAGGGCACCTGAGTAAGAACTCGACACCACACTTTCCACCTGTGTCTAGAAGAACCATGAACAATCCCCGTATCCTTGGGCCTTCCTTCAGCAAGTCAAGTGCAACTCAAATTTTACATCCCTTCTCAAATCACAGTGCTCTCCACCTCCCCTGATGCACCTCCTGCATTGGCAGGCGAGTTTCTTTACCAGTGTGCCACCTGGGAAGCCCTCCGCTAACGTGTACATATACCTAGATAATCTCTAAGCCCCAATGCTCTGCAATACTTTTCTACATGCCTATTCAGATTATTCCCAATAGAGTAAGAGGTCCTAGTACGACTCATATCCACACATAGAAGGCACTCAGCAATCAAAGTGGACAATGTTTAAAAGCTAACTGCACAGAACTTTTGGAGAAGGCAATGGCAACCCACTCCAGTACTCTTGCCTGGAAAATCCCATGGACGGAGGAGCCTGGTAGGCTGCAGTCCATGGGGTCGCTGGGAGTCGGACATGACTGAGCGACTTCACTTTCACTTTTCACTTTCAGGCATTGGAAAAGGAAATGGCGACCCACTCCAGTGTTCTTGCCTGGAGAATCCCAGGGACGGGGGAGCCTAGTGGGCTGCTGTCTCTGGGGTCACACAGAGTTGGACATGACTAAAGCGACTTAGCAGAAGCAGCACAGAACTTTACTAGCGTACTAAGCATATTAAGGAATTCTCAAGGTTGCCTTATTTGATTTCCTAATCACAATTCAGAGAAATTTTCCACATAGGGCATATGTATAGGTGAGGAAAACAAAAACTTAATTCCATAGGCCTTTCAAATCTCCCCGCTCCACACTGCGCAGGCCGCCTCCCACAATCACTGAAGATGTTACTTCCATGCAAACCGACCAGCATCTTTCAGACAAGACTTGCTCTTTTTTTCTCCAAAATAAATTTTTTTAAAAAGAAACCTTTTATTGTGGAAAAAATTTTAACACTCAAAATGAATAAAATGAACAAAATCAACTTCCATGTAACCATCACCAAACTTCAACAATTATTAACATTTTGCCAAACATATTTCACCTATTGCCCCCAACCCTTGTGCTTTTAAAGCAAATTTGAAACACATTGCCTCATCCATAAGTGCATAACGTTTTTTCTCTCAATAGTGAGAAATGAAATCCATGTCACCAGTGTGAAAAATAACCCACTGGGACTCCATCTGCCCTGCTCAGGCTTACCTCTCCAATATCTCCCTGTACCACACGAATGGGGTCAATCAGGATGTCTCTGGCCAGTTTTTCGATCTTTTTCCGAAAAGTTGCACTGAATAAGAGAGCTAAAAGGTAAACCATGTTAAAGAAACAGTATCACTTCTTTTTTGAATACTCACTAAAGCTCCTACTGACATTCACTGCTCAGTTTTTGAAAAACGAAAGCCCAGTGAAGTTTACAAATTAATTCACTAAGGAAAAAAAATTACCATTGTTTTACTTTTACACATTTTCAGTTAAGGCAGATGTTGCTGTCAGTATGGTTCAGAAAAAGGCTCTCGACTTCAAGTCAGCAGATCTGCACTGTGTATCGCCTCTAGCCAGTGATAAAACGTTATGAACTGTGGCATGTCATTTAATTCTCAGTCTCGGGACTATCATGTGTAAAAATGAGTGAGTTCTATCTGGTGATCTCTAAGGTCCTGTCTAGCTCAGATAAACTGTCATTATCTTCCCCTTTATGGTTCCTCACAAGTACAAACATGATTATTTTTACTGCCATAACTGAGAGTTATAAAATAAATAGGTGTTTATTCTGAGTACAAATGTGGCTTAAGGAAACTGCTTCATACGTACTCTGTCTGTCAGGACGGAACATGACTTGCTATGGATCGCACCTGGTACTCTGGAAGAAGTAGAAGAATAAAATCAGTATTATAACTCTGCGTGGACAGTTTGGGATACCTGGAAAATCATTTTATTAATAGCAAAAATCTTTCTATAAAGACATTATAGGAACTAAGGAAGTTCTGAACTCCCAGACCTGTCACTCAGTGTGAAACTCAGAAACACTTAGCCCAACACCTAGCTGGGTTAGGCTCAGTGGTGCTCCACTCAACAAAGACAGTTATTCAGAATTTTCACACAGCTGGTTAAGTCAAGGAGGACAGGAAAGCAAAGGCCTTGAAGGATATGGCACCTACCTCCCGAATAACACAGACCTTGACCTCCACAATCAAAGGCAGGTGAATAAAAATAAAGCCTAGAATATTCTCCCTATATTCACAGGCACTTTCAAATGTCCTCAACCCAGTTAAGCCTAACATACTTTTCCTGAAAGAACTCCTAAAAATAGCTAATGTCTTAGCTCTATCTCTACGGTCCAACCCTACCCAGGAGTATTTTTAGCTTCTCACACAGAGAAAAAATTAAGTCTAGAAAGACATGGAAAAAACTAGTGTCATTAAGACAGAGAAAGAAGAATCTGGTATTCAAAGCATACCAAATCCCATGTCAAACATTCGATCTGCTTCATCAAACACAAGGTAGGAGACTCTCTGAAGGTTGGTAGCTTTCTTCTTCACATGATCAATCAGTCGACCCTACGAGAGCCAGAAAATGAACAGGAAGTCAAGTCATCCCAGTATCTGCTGGATACTGGTTCCAGCCTCATTCCCTATGAGGAAGCTCAAGTCCCTTAAACGAAATTAAGCAGTATTTGCACATACAACCTATGCATACCCTCCTGTATATTTTAAATAATCTCTACATTACTTATAACACACAGTGTAAATGCTACATAAAAAGTTGCCAACATATGGAAAATTCAAGTTTGCTTTCTTGACTTTTTTTTCCCCTGAAGATTTTCAATCCTTGGCTGGCGGATCCCACAGGGAAACCTGCCAATGTTGAGGGCTGTTTAATTAAATGTATTTACAAGAACTTTCTAGAGTTCTGCTCCTGGAAAAAATAACACTCCAGTTTCAGACTGCAATATACAACTAGTCTGACAGCCTTGGAATTTATGCACTACTGCGCTCAAAAGAACAGAAAATCTGAAAACTCACTGGCTTCCTCCTTTAATTGTGATTTAAACTGTAGAAAGAAGGTGAAAACTATTTTTTGTGAGGCTTTGTGAAATGACCAAAGTTAAAGCCTTACTGATGGGTCTTAATGTTTAAACTACAATCTTCAAGGCAGTTTTGACCATATTCTGAACTTAGGCTCTCCATAAGCACGGATCCATTTTCCAGGACAGTGTTAAGAAAAACTGTTTGATGCAGACAGAAATTTGTAGCATATAAAGAATCTTACTAGACTGCTATTTTAGTACAGCAACCAAAATTAAACCAAAGCCACAGCTATCACTGCCTCAGAGTATTCTCAACCCTGCTTCACTACATTTCAGGGGAAATGCCCTCCAACAACTGACATTTTTTCCATACTGAGAGGCTGATAAGCTATTTAAACCCAAGACATACTTACTGGTGTACAAACAACAATCTCTGCCCCTTCCTGAAGGGCCTTGGCCTGTTCCCACATGCTCCCTCCTCCATACACAGCCACTGATCGAAGATTGTATGCCTTCCCAAACCGCTTACACTCTGCATGGATCTGCAAAGGTAACATAACGGCATATGAACACACACCTCTGTGACACTAACCTCTGTCACAGTCCAAAAAGGAGTTATGAAAAACACATAAAATGTGATGTCAATAGAAAATCAAAAGGTAGAAAATACAAACACAATTTTATTCATAGAGAAAATAAACAGGCTACCATTATCACATCTTAAGAGGCTATCTAAAATCTTGTTGTGATTATTCTTTTTCACTTCTCTTCCTGACCCTGTTATTGCCTTTCACCGAACAAAAGGCAAATCAACTGGTTCCCAAATCACTTGGTTATATAGAAAATACATAACATGCAATATTTTCCAGAAGTTTCCTGAGAGCACAACAATGTGAATCTACTTAATGTCACTGAACTGTATACTTAGAAATGGTTAAAGCAGTAAATTTTGTGTTTTTCACAAATTATTAAAAAAAGACACACACAGTTTCCTGGTGATTCTACCCAGCTGATTAGTCCTCATTAGTTAACATATGGAAGGGGGCACTCTACATAAAGCACATACCTGCTGGCAGAGCTCCCTAGTGGGACACACAATCACTGCAATTGGTCCATCACCTGGTTCCAGTTCTTTCTGGTCCATTATATGAATCAACATGGGCCAGATGAACGCAGCGGTTTTCCCACTGCCTGTTTTGGCAATACCAATCATGTCTCTACCACTTAATGCCACAGGTACACCCTAGAGGAAAAAGAGAAGTAGTATCCACTCTAAACTTTCAATTTTAAAGATGAACTGAAGGCAACCCTGAGAAAGGGCAAATGACTAATAATGACATTTATTTCCAATGGGACAAAAATGTCCTAGGCTATGCACACTGGTTATGAAATAACAAGAAATACCTGGGGGAAAAAAAAGAATGAAACATCTGGATTCCCATAAACTTCATTTATAGGAAACATTATCATTGGTAAAATTTAACAAAAAATTGTCCCCCCTCACCATGAAGGTATAGAATGTCTCATCCACATACTGAACTGTGTGGAAAAGAATGAAGTCCATTTATAAATGGGAAACGGAAGCTATTACTTTCAGTTATAAATGAGAAGTTTCAGGCCATGGACAAAGGAATCCTCTTAATTGACAGTGCTACATCTCTCCACACACAAACTTTTGTTTAGTTTAGGCTTAATGAACAGTTTTCTTCAGATCATATTTTCAAGACATTTATCAGAAACAAAAGAACACTTCTTAGTCCTTTAGCAACTTTTTAAAACAGGTAAGAAGTAGAATTATTAATACAGCACACTAGTGAAAGATACAAGTGGCCAGATAACAGGGCTGACCCGAGGGCAGAGTGGGCTACATTTTTATAATCAAAGAAAAGTGATGAAGGGGTGAAGAACACCTCATGTCCTAGGTCTCAGTTGAGTCCCTAAGACAGGTCACCAAATGAGGGCCCCTGGCTTTTGCACAGGGAAGAATTCAAAAGCGAGCCATAGTGAAATGAAGGCAGTTTATTTGGAGATTCACGTTTGACGGACAGAATGTTGTTCATCTCAGAAGGTGACAGCAGTCAGTAACTTAAAGAGTGGTAAAATATTCACTTCTGCTTTTTTTTTAATTTTTAAAGGTTTCAAAAGTTCTATCCCTGTCGATACAGTTCTGTATTAAAGTGTTTTATTGCTTTGTCAGTTTAAAAAAAAAAGATCACAATATCATTCCACTTCATTTTTCTTTCGCTGTCTTTACTTCGGTTCGGTTCAGTCGTTCAGCCCTGCCCGACTCTTTGTGACCATGTTTACTCACCTGGCACTGTATTGGAGTGGGCTGTGTGTACTCAGACTTCCGAATCTGGTGCATAAGTTGTTCATCAAACCCAAAATGAGCAAAACTACTTCCTGGTCTAGGAGGTGCAGCACCAGAAACCTAGAGACAAAGACGACTTGCAGGAATGACTTGTACTTCAATATAAATAGCACTAGAAGGTCAACAATATTTACCTGTAGCTCTCCAGTGTTTAGTTGGAATATGAAGAAGTGAAAACCTAAGTCTATACCTAGTAGCTTACAATGTGTGAAAAGGTAAATTCAAATAATAACGGACCTAAATCTCGCATTAAAAAAACTCCAAAATAAATATTTCTGAGATAATGGTCAGGTTATTTTAAATGATTACGGGCCTTGAAATCTCTTCAATCACAATTAATTTTCTCATAAAAAATAAAAAGAAGTCAGGTTCAAAAAACTGGAAAAAGTCAATATATTTTTTCCATGTGTATAACTATTAACCAAGTGGTAGAAAAAATAAAATTTACTCTAGAAATAGAGTGCAAATGAGGTCCAAATGCAGACACACCTATAACCCACTGGTTACAAAGATACTATCTACTGCTCCAATCTCAGTCATGCCTGAAGAGACAGTGTCCTGCTTAGTGCAGATGCAGACACTGCAAACGCTGAGTGTCTGAACTGTACCCAGGTGAGGAATGGGGCTCCACCTCCATGCTGACTCCAACAGTGCTAAGCTTTCAATGCTTCTGGGGTAATGTTGCTATTTCCAATCAGTGTTTCACTTAAAAGTTTTTTTTTTTAAGGGGTATTTCTTAGAAAACAGACAAGTATGTACACACACACAAAACCACTCAACCACCTACCCCTCAGGAAACAAGTTCAAACATCACGTAGCAACTGGTATGGCCAGAAAGCTGTCCACACCAGAGCAGACATCATTGTACTATCCGTATGTTTCACTTAATCTCTAGCAGCACCTTAAACAAATGTGGTCAAGGTACAACCCAAAGCTTTTTAGTGGACAGTTTAAAACTATTATTCTGATATTAGTGCATGCATATTTTGTAAAGTTGTTAATTCTTCATCTAATTAGAAAATCATGCTGTATATAATGTGAAAAGCAAGTGCATCTTAATCTTGAAATATTTTAAGACTTCCCATATTGTTCACATCAGTTAATCTTGTCTCCTCTTTCTAAAGATGGGGACCACTTGCCTTTAGCCCACCCAACAGTTCTTAATTAGCACATTGCTCTCATGGCAATCAGAAACACTTACTGATTAGTTTTAAGGTCATATGACCTATTGTTCCAACACAACACACAGTTAAAAAAACAACTACACAAAGCTGACTGAACACATACATATAGCAACTCATGTGTATGAATAAAATAAAAAAAAAATCCTATCCTAAAATAGGTGTAAAACTAAAACAGTAAAATCAGGACACAGAGTCCAAGGGGTCTAATTATTACTCTACCAAAGACAGTTCAAGGACTTTTGGAGAAGAAATTCAAGATTATTTCAGTATGGATAAGCAATAATACTAACCCTGAACTAATTAATTAACATTAATATGAATCTCTGCCTTACTAGCTGACTTACCCGAAGGTTGAGCTTATGCCGGAGATCTATTAGCTGCTGTGGGGTGAGGTTGGTTATCTCTTCATGTTCATTGTAAAAATTTTTCTCAAATGGTGGATAGTCAATCTGCAGGTCCAATTATTCAAAGTTAGTCTAGAATTCAAGATTCGATCCTGTAAGTTTGATTTTAATGCAAAATCACCTTTCACAAATACTATACAAGTAAAGCCAAAACCAGCTAGAGAGAAAAAAGGAATTCACTTATTCATGACACAAATCCTCAAAGTACAACCAGAACTTTTTCCCATTCCTGTTTGAACAGCCTTGATGCAGACTAAGGAATCTCTAATGCCAAAGGACTCAGATATTCCACCCTGTAACATTTAAATATGCTTTCCGGTAAGCTGTTCACCTAGATCTAGGCCTCTGATAATATTTCTAAGGAGTTTCATTCTTTTTAAAAACACGGAAATGTTTTTGTTAACTTTAAAAAAAATGTACTGTCGGGCACTTCCAATTCCAAAGAGGGAAGAAGTCGTTTCTGCTACTCCTCTCATAGCTTACTGTACCAAGAAAATGAAACACTAGCATATCACCACATATGAATCTGGCTAAATGATTCTCTTTCTGACATGATATGTCTACAACAAATCTATTTTTTTTAAGGAGAACTTAAGCATTTGATAGGTGGTCAAAAACTTCATAATTCTAGATATAGCTTAAAATTAATTATCGTTCTATGGTACTATCAACAAAGAGAAAGAACTAAGTTCTCCTTTAGCATTATTAACAGGACCTTTTATTACGCTCCCCACAATGCTGCACCAAGCCCTTTTCTTCAGTTCTCTTATCAAAACAGAAGCTCTATGAGGGTAACAATTTTTGTCTTAACAAAAATCTACAAATATCGAAGTTTTTTTACACACACACTTTTTTTCCTTTGGTTTCCAAGCAAGAGGGGGAAAAAAAAAAAGAATGTGAAGAAAGGGTATTCTTTCTTCATTTCTGGTCTCTCCTGGCAGACTTCTCATTACATTAGGACAACTATGGGATATACCCCAGGCAGGATGAAGTTTGAGTACTCTGTCAAGTATCTCAGATATCTTATTAGACAACTATTTCAAATACTTGTACTTGTTTCCTTATTATATTTTCACTCTTTATCACGGATGCAGCCTCCTAGATAGATTTCATTTAGGTAGCTTCATTTGCCACATGTAAAATGCCAACTGCTTAAGTGGTTAACAGCGCAAAAGGAAAATCTAAAGAACTAAATATAACCCACACTCTAGTCTAGACCAGTAGCTCTCAAACTTTTTGGTCTCAGGTACCCTCTACACTTAACAGAAATACAATGAGATTTGATTTTAAAAATGGTTATTATCTACCGTTATTTATTGTATTAAAAAAAAGAAAATTTTTAAATTTATAATTCATGTTAAAATAACAAACCTCATGACACTTTAACATATATGCTTTAATAAAGATAACTTTTATTTTATAATACTATTTCACATTTTTCCAAATCTTATTATTTTCTATTGCATTCAAATTGTTGCAATGTGTTGTTCTGATTAAAGCCAAGGAAGAAAACCTGGCCTCCCAAAGATATGTAGTTGGAAAAGGGAAAAAGAATATTTATTAATAACCTTTTCAGATGCTTGCAGACTTTTACTCTTGACACTACACTCAACCTTGACAGGTACACATTTCTTAAAGGTTATTTTCATTGTGTAATCCAAAACCATATGGACGAATTTTCACATTTTGTCACACTATAATTCATGGGTCTATCCTGCACTTTGAATGGGGCCTTTACTCATGCATGATTCTGTAACATCATGCATTGGCTCTCTGAAAATACTGGTTCACTGAGATGGCTTGAAGATCATCCAAGACATTTCACTGTGTAATTAAAAAAATACACATTTCATGGCTGATTATCAACAGACTTTAAGGATTAGAAAGCTGTCACCTATAGCCACCACCCTGAAAGCGCCCAATCTCGTCTGATCTTGGAAGCTAAGCAGGATCGGGCCTGGTTAGTACTTGGAAGGGAGGAAGCTGTCAAACTCACTGTGATGAATACAGTGTCCCAAATTCTAATTTCTGCATGAAAACTTGAGTCTCTATCACTGACAAGAGACACTTTTGTTTTCCTTGATGTGCCATTCATTTTCTCAAGTGAAAATGGTGTCCCATGAAAAAAAAGCAGCTAGCTCAGTTCACGGGAGAAGGCAATGGCATCCCACTCCAGTACTCTTGCCTGGAGAGTCCCATGGATGGAGGAGCCTAGTGGGCTGCAGTCCATGGGGGTCGCTAAGAGACAGGACTGAGCGACTTCACTTTCACTTTTCACTTTCCTGCATTGGAGAAGGAAATAGCAACCCACTCCAGTGTTCTTGCCTGGAGAATCCGAGGGGCGGGGGAGCTTGGTGGGCTGACGTCTATGGGGTCGCACAGAGTTGGACACAACTGAAGCGACTTAGCAGCAGCTCAGTTCACAACTTGAGCACTTAAGTGTCTTTCTTTGAGACAACTGTCATATCTTGGCATGCAATAAAAATGTTTACCTGCCCTTTCCCATTTTGTCACATGGAATGTAAGAGTAATGTAAATAATTTTTGTTTCATCAAGGATACTCTGACGTGAAGCTGGCTTCTATTTTCGATACTGTGACAGTCAGGCAGGGAAGAAGGCAGTGACCACCGAGACAACGGGCACCACTGTCCCAATTCAGGCTAAGGTATCAGCATTGCCTTCAGCCATCAGTGCCGATGCCGATGCAGTGAAGACGGCAAATCACCTCAGCATTACCACGAAAACTCTTTTGACTCTGCAGACTCCGTGCAAAGACCCTTCTAGGTGTCCTTGGACCACACTCTGAAAACCACTGCTCTAGATCTAGAATCACTAGGGCATGCAAGCTCTAGTCTGATATTTAACCTGGATGAAATACTGATTTTTTTCCCCCAAGCGAGTACACAGATATCCTCATTTCCTTTTCCTGATTTAAGAACAGCCTTTCATCTGCCCCAGATCTGGGAGAAATAGTAAAGATTTACAGCAATTAAAAAGCAAATGCAGGTCCACGGACCCACAGTTAAAGGAAGATGGTAAGTGATGGTATGGAAAACAAGTACAATTGCTTGAATACAATTTTTCACTTAAAACTGAATGTGAGCAAGAGACTCAGCTATACCTTGAATAGTACAGGCTACAAAGTCTCAACCATTCAGTCACCTTCTGATTCAATCACTTGGCAAATACGACAAAATTCCAAAGAAATATTCTCATGACATAATGAGGAGTACGAATCAGAGGAGTACTCTGATACTGGGAAAATCTAAATATTAAAGCTGAAGAAAACTGCATCAGCTTGAAAGAGAAAACTGCATCAACTTGAAAGAGTCAAATTCAGCAATACCATACCTCTGAATGATCAATGGGAGGAAGAGGATCAATGATTTTTTTTGAAGGTGCAATTGGATTTCCATCACTATCATATTCCAAATTATCTTCCTCCTCCTCTTGAACCACACCAGCAGTTGGATTCTCTGCCATATACCGAAAATAAGCTTCCTGCAGGAAAGCACAAGATCATAATCATACCCAAGTATAACAGAACATTTTTGCTCCTGTAATTAGTGCACACAGTGTACCAGATGACTGCACAGTATACATACCTACCCAGTAAGATAAGACTCTTACTAGCAATTCCTTTAACAATAGCAGTATTCAGAGGGACAATCAGAGGAAATGAGACAGTTACTATCCTAAAGTGATTTAGGTTGCTTAACAGAAGACTTATAAAACTGTCAGTTCCACAGCCTTCCTGGGGTGGAGTGTCTACTACCTACCCTGCTGAGAGCTGTGGAACACATGCTGTGGCTTTACCAATCCAAGTTTGGAAGCTGACACTGATTAGAAGGGTCACCAACCTAGAAAGGGCTCACTCTGGGTCCCTTCTCTCCATCCCACAACTGAATGGGGAAAAAATACTAAAGGACTGTCATTTAACGAATGTTCCATCTTGAAACACAAGAATCACAAACAGAACCCTTAGAAACAGGTCAAGGTTAGGTGTTACGAGAGGTTGTCTATAGATCCCACACTATTCTACTTTTTGATTTATCAGAATAAACATTAACTTTGGATTAAAAAAAATCACGCTGCGTAAAGCTCATCTTTATTTGTGATATCGTACTTGACCAAAATTTCCATCTTCAACATGGGGGAAAGCCACATGAATCTTTATATTACCAACTGGTCACACAGGTAGAAAAGGAGCAAGTCAAATGACATTCCCTGCTGAACGTCAGGAATGGCCATTTCAGTGAAGACAAGCTCTAGCTTGTCCCCAGGACAGACTTTGTGGGGTGAAAGTAAAAGATAGAAATACTGCATAGGAACTCACTTGGTCATCTTCCTCTTCAATGTCATCTCGAATACCCCTGGAAAAACAAGCGGAGAAACAAACTTCCCTGCAAATGTTCCACATACCCAGCTCCATACTTATAGCACATTAGTGTTGAATTCCATACAGGACAGGAACTCTCAACACTAACAATAACAAAGTAGCAGTAAGCACACTGGAAGCCATCCATCCACCACGCATGTCTGATTTCACACTATAAGCTGCAGTTTGCATTTCTTTTGAATGGGATGATGTGGTACCCCTAGAAACATCAAATATATCAATACTAACAAGAATATAGGGAGTAAAAACTTGTGAAGAGATACCCAAGGGCCCTAGCTTTGTATATCCCACACAACAAACACAATGCAGTTGTGAAAAGGATTTTGTATTAAAAGCAGAAACAAGAAGAACACCTGCATTTGGTATACACTAAAGATGGTCACAACTGCCTTAAGGTGCCCCAGAGTTTTTAGCTCTGAGTAACTGCATTCAGCCAAAATCCTCAGGGACAGGGAGAAAAACTACATCAACTCTTTAAAATCTGGGACTAAAACAGTTCATGTGGAGAAGTGGACTTTCTCCACTTGCATCTCTCAGGAACTATGAAAGTATAGTTGCTTAATTCCCACAACCATTGCTTTTTAATCAGACTTTCTGCCTACCCTAGAGCACTTGCTATTCCTAGGGCAAGCAACACCACCAGTGGAGGGTAGCTGGAAGGGAACACAACACAAAATAAGCACCCAAGCGAGGGCAGACCCTCCGTCTGGCACAGGAGCCTTGGGTAGGGGCTGAGCACTGACTGCCAAGCAGAGGGCAAAGTCCAACCTGCCTGCCTGTGCTTGGTAGCAAAAGCAAAAGCCTTAAGAAAAGTATATTCAGCAAGGGAAAGAGGAGAATTCTCTTTCCTAGAAAATAAAGTATTTCAAGCTCTGACTAGATGCTAAAGCATGTCGCCCTCAAATCAGATTTTATTATTTATTAATAATATACATAGTTTTTTTGTATATAATTACGGTTACATCTTAAAAATCAATCACATATGCATAAACCTATTTTATATTAGTTATGGGGACAAAACTCAGAAAAATGAACCCAAACTAGTAATGATGCTCTCTTGCTTCCCTAAAAACTATTTACAGTTGAATACCAAAGAGAATGCAAATGCAGTCATCTCTATTACCTACAAAAATATTATTTAAGGTAATAACTTTAAGTCAGGACATTTGTGCAGTTTAATTTTTCTTTATAAACTTTGGGGGAACAGGCTTTGCAATAATGTAGCAATTGTCATGTAACCTTTCTGAAGGAGAAGAAAACAACTTACTTTACGTTTTTTCTTTCCTTGTCCTTTTCTTCAAGCCTCTTCATGTCTCTAGCCGCCTGATCCTAATGAAACAAAAGGCCGTATGGAATCACCAACTAAAAACATTGAAAGGAAAATTTCTTTATAAAGAATTTTTAGATTCAAACAAGCACCATCACAGTTTTAGCTATGCATTTTGACAACTGCACTGATGCAAATTGTTTTTTGACAATTATTTTTTAGAGAGAAATACCCATGTTCTAAAAACTTGACTATATATGCAGATTCCATAGTTTTTATCTGCAAATATACCATGTGTGGAAAAATTAGTAAAAATGCTTGATTGACTTTTTTTTTTAAAGAGTGCCATTGCCTTCTCCATAATTACCAAAGGGGCTAGTAAAAAAATGCAGATTTCTGTATCTGGCTCTAGAAAGGTGGTTCTGAGCCTTGGGTGATTCTATCCCCCGTGGACATCTGGCAATATCAGGAGACATTTTTTGGCGGGCACAACTTGGGGTGGGGGCAGCTGTTACTAACATCCAGTGGGTGAAGGCCACAGATGCCTCTAACCATCCTGCAACGCACAGAACAGCCCACCAGAGAACTACCCAGCCCTAAATGCCCTTAGGGTGAAAACCTTGCACTAAGTAAACTGCAGCCATGAAATCAAAAGGCACTCGCTCCCTGGAAAGAAAGCTATGACCATATTAAAAAGCAGAGACATCATCTTGCCAACAAAGGTCCGTATAGTCAAAACTATGGCGTTTCCCATAGTCATGTACAGATGTGAGAGCTGGACCATGAAGAAGGCTGAGCACCCAAGAACTGGTGTTCTGAACTGTGGTGCTGGGGAAGACTCTTAAGAGTCCCTTGGATTGCAAGACCACCAATCAATCCTACTGGAAATCAACCCTGAATATTCACTGGAAGGACTGATGCTGAACCTCCAATACTTAGGACACCTGATGGGAAAAGCTGACTCACTGGAAAAGACCCTAACGCTGGGAAAAGCTGAGGGCAGGAGAAGGGGACAACAGAGGATGAGGTGTCTGGACAGACAGCATCACTGACAACGGACATGAGTTTGAACAAACTCCAGGAGACAGTGAAGGACGGGGAGCCTGGCATGCTGTAGTTCAGGGGTTCAAAGTCAGACACGACTTAGCAACGGAAAAACAACAAATAAATCTACTAAATCAGAACCCTTTGGGGTGGACTTAAATACATGTAGTTTTCCCATTTTTCATAGGTAATTTTTATATAGCAAATTGATAATTATTGATCTAAATTAATTCTTTGCTTTATACACGTGAAAATCAAGGGTAGAAGAATAAACTACTTTTCGCCAAGGTTAAAACGCATTCTGCTAACTGTTTTTTGTTGTAAAGCAATGTGAGTTTTTCTGACTTCTTTGATTTGGATTAATGCAATACCTTGGCAACAACACTCTCCCCAAGATCAGATAACATCCAATCTCTCCGTCCGAAAATCAGCAAAATGCCTTTGGATACTACAGCAGAAAATATCTGGAAGAATGATGTTGTATCAAAAAGATTTAACCTCCAAACAGCTTCAACTACTTGAAATTCCAAGCAAGAGAATTTGGACCATTCTTGGATACTCCTACTCAAAAAGGGCTATGCCAGTTTGCACTACCAAAAATTAAATCTAAATTTAAACCTCAAAAATCAAGAGTTGATTTTTATTCTAATTCATCACTAGGGATCTGAAAAAATAATGAGAAACACAGCCCTTTGGGAAATGTCCATGTATCAAGAAGATTAAAAAAAAAAACCTAAACCAATATGTATATGATATCTCAAACAAAACAAACCATTTATCCATTGCCTTTACTTCTAGAAAGAATCATTTAACACACTGTATTTACAAAATTGCTACTATCTTGCAAAGCACAGGTATGTTCTGAGTAGTTCTGGTAAGCATTATGCAGAAATACACAACACAAGAACTCAGATGCTGAATGATACAGCAAAAAGAACATGGGCTTTGGAGTTGAATCCTGGCTCTGCTACTTTTTAGGTATACACTCTTTGGAAAGTAATTTATTCTAAATCAAAGGTGGGAAACCCAAAATACTCAGTGGGTAGCAATTTCACAATGAATGAAGTGAGGCAAGATAAGGAAAGTTCTATACTTCTGACACGGACATGTTTTGCTTGCATTTTACTAAGTTGTTTTTGTTTAGCTGCTAAGTTGTGTCCGACTCTTTGTGACCCCACGGACTGTAGCCCTCCAGGCTTCTCTGTCCATGGGATTTCCCAGGCCAGAATACTGGAGTGGGTTGCTATTTCCCTCTCCAGCAGATCTGCCTGACCCAGGAATCAAATGCACATCTCTTGCTTGGCAGATAGATTCTTTACTACTGAGCCACCAGAGGAAGCCCTGAATATTCTAAAGAAGCATGCTCTAATTTTTCTTTTAAACACATAGCCCTGAGTTTTATTTTCGGATATTTGACAACAGACCCACACTCAGGAAATCTACGTCTCCACTATAAGAAAATTATAACACAAATATGACGGTAAAAGGCTCTAAGCGATGGCCTCAGTGTCAAGAAGACAACAGGGACTGATGGGCGAAGTAGAAAAAGCCTGCCTTGCCCAAAGCAGGCAGTTATTTTGTCAGCAACAGCCTGTTTTGTGCCACACACGAATGCAGTCCCAGTCCTGCCACATTTTTCACTTTTCAGGAGACTGATCTTTTAGACAAAAATCTCCGGATCTTAAAAAATGTTGGCTCCTATTTTTAAAAAGCATCGTTTACACCAAACAAAACCACATCTTCACTGGATTCTTTCCCCCTCCTGCTTCCTCAGAGGAGAGATGAATTCTGGCTGAAGACTTCAGGTAACAAGTAACTGAGGAATCTAGAAGGACTTTACTTCATAAACAATGAAGCGACAGTTTCTGAGTAAGAGGAGTAATATGACAAGAAACACGCTTCAGCCCAATTACTCTGTAGCTGTCCACTACATGAATAGGAGAGCAGAGAGCCTAAAGAAAGGAGGGAATTAATTTAGACCAGGTAAGAGTTAAGGTAGAGGGGAAGATGACCATAATGGAAACAGAAACAGATACAAGAGATACTGTAAAGACTGACAGAAGCTGGCAAATGATGAGAGGAAGGCAGTACTATGTTCTGCAAGAGCTATTTCTCAGGACTACTAAGCAAGAAAAATCAGATCTGCATCCCAGCTCTGCCACACAGTACCAATGTGGTTTGGAGAAGTGATCTGGATTATCTCAGGGTTCAGTTTTTTTTATCAGTTAAGAAGTTTTATATAGTTTTTCTGCCTATTCACCTTTGTTATTCTGAGGAATAAATAAAGCAAGACATGAACATGCTTGATCAGTTACTAGAAAAAAAAAAAGAAGGGACTTCCCCAGCAGTCCAGTAGCTAAGACTCTGCCTTCCAATACAGGGGGCACAGGTTCCATCCCTGGTCAGGGAACTAAGATCCCACATACCACACAGCAAAAAAGAAAAAAAAAAAAAAGAGAAAGAGAGAGAAAACCCAAACAATAAATGAAAGAGAAGAAATCACAACAACCACAAAAAAGCCATAAGAGAATACTATGAACAATTAGATGCCAACAAATCCAACAACCTAGAAGAAATGGACAGCTTTCTAGAAACATGCAGCCCACCAAAACTGAATGAAGAAGAGAAACAGGTAAACTGAACAGACCGAACATAAGAAATTAAATAAAATCTATAATTAAAAAACTCCCTACAAACAGAAGTCCAGGACCAGGTAGCTTCACTGGGGAATTCTACCAAAAATACAAAGAACTTACACTGATCTTTCCCAAACTCTTCCAAAAGACCACAGAGGAAGGAACACTCCCAAAGACATTCTATGAAGCCACTATCACCCTGAAACCAAAACCAGACAAAGACACTACCAAAAAATAAAAGTATAGGCCAGTATCTTTGATGAGTATATGTGCTGTGTGCTATGCTAAGTCGCGTCTGACTCTTTACGGCCCCACGGTCTATAGCCGGCGACTCCTCTGTACATGAAATTTTTCAGTCAATTACTGAGTCACTTTTTGCTGTACAGAAGAAATTAACACAACACTGTAAATCAACTATACCTTAATAAAATTGAAAAAAAAAGAGGGGCTATTTGAAGGAAGAAATTAAAGCCAATTTGGGAATTTTCTGGCAGTCCAGTGGTTAGGACTGTGCTTTCACTGTGGAGAGCCAGGGCTCAATCACAGGTTAAGAAACTAAAATTCCACAAGCTATTTATTGGGGCCAAAAAAAAAAAAAGTTAAAGGGACCAGGGGAACACATCCATGTAAAAATAGCCAATATGTTTCTAGAAAAGCAGAGCTGAAACTAAAGAGAGACTATGGATCTAAAGATATTAATTTATTCACACAGAAGTTAATTTTGGAAGTGGGTGAGATCACTAAGGAATGTATAAAACCTGAAGACAGCACATTAATAAAGAGAACTGTAGCAGAATCATATGAGAAACTGGAAGAGAATCACAAGAATGACAGATAACAGTCACATGGCTAGGTAAGGACTTTTTTTTTGGTGTAATCACATGGTAGTTGTTTTTTAAGAGTTATAGACATAGAAATACCAATAGATGAAATGATATGTCAGAGATTTACTTTAAATAATGTAAAAGGGGGTGGGAGGTGTCAGATAACAAAAGACTGGCCAAAGTGTTACCTGATAAAGCAGGGTGAAGGGCATATGGGAACTCATCTTATTATTCTACTTTATGTGTTTGAAATTCTTCATGATACAAAGTAATTAAATAGAAAAGTCAGAGACATGGGAGAAAAGAAAAAAAATACAAAATCACAAAAAGCCTAGTGAGAAGAGTTTTAAGGAGGAAGAGGTCACAAGTCTCATTTTCTACAGCAAGGTCACGAACATGGATAAAAAGAAATAAACACCAGAAGTACGGAATACAGAATCTGTAATTTTAGCAAATTCCTTAAGTTTAATTACCTTACATAAATATGTATTCAATAAAAGCTAGATTGAGTAAGATAGTATTCACTCCATTTAAGACTAAACCAAGAATTATTAAAATAGAACATACCACACACACGCACACTTGAGCCACTATGTTCAAGGGCTACAGTTCACATTCCTAGGCACCAATCATCTCTGAAAATGCTACAGGGCCATGGAAGTATATTTAAGAAACTATGGAATACAAGAGCAAAATTCTCTCAACAAAGGGCCAATAAACAAATTCTGAGGACTGAAGCACTAGGTTAATCTGACCTGTTTCTAATTGCTAAAGATGTTAACGTAACAGAGTTGATACTTGCCTCCACTTCAGCCATGAATGCCTCTAAGGGATCATCATCACTGTCAGAGTCTACTGGCTTGGAATGGAATTGCTGGCGGGTAGGTGAGTTCTCAGCAGGAATGTAAGGTAAATCAACGTTGCTAGAATCTTCTTCCTCATCTTCAAAATATCTGAAAATTAAGATTCATGATTGATAAAGTGAATGTTTAATTTGGGGGTGGGTGAATCTTTCATTTAACAAAATTTTTATTATGGTATGTATGTTACCATTAACAGATTTTGGTCCTTAGGCTTAGGACTTAATTATTAAGTATCATTTGATATATGCCAAATTCTAATACGGCAAAAAAACCACAGCAGATTCTCCATTTCAGTACTGTCTGCTAAAAATTACATTTCTAGTTCTGTCAAAAGGGATGAGTTTCCAATACAAAATTATCAACAGCATATCACTGTTGAACAGATACAGCAAATATTAAAGCATGCTATGGAAAAAATACTTTTGTATGAAATATCAAAAGCCTAGTTTATTTTTCACCACACTTTAAAAACTTTTAGAGATTAAATTCATAAGGCTAGAGATGTTCTTAAAAAGTTCTGGGCTATTTTCTAAGAACCAACAAAAAAACTTCTAGAATTGAAAATAAATGCTCAGGAGTATAGCCATTATTTTATAACTGTAAAAGGAGAATAACCTTTAAAAACTGTGAATCACTCTGTTGTACACTCAAAACTAATATAACATTGTACACGAACCACACTTCCTCACCATACTGTGTTACGTATTCAGAAAACAACTTCAACATCTGGAAAAAGTACCACTTTCCCTCTAACAGATATCCCAGAAAAGAATATTGATATAGCTATACACTAAAACAAAACAAAAATACTGTTTAGAGCTTATCTCAGAATTAAATGAAAGAGTAATACAACAGAATATTAAAGAGATCAAAACTACAGTCTAAACTTCAAAGCATTTCAAGTCTTCATTTTAAAAGCTCTAACCATTCTTACATGCTATACACACACACACAAATGCATATTTCTCTATACAATAGTTTCATTTAATGTATCCCTGAGCTGGTAAACTGGTCTCTAGAATAATGATCCTGGACTTTGCTAAATCTTAAACACTTACTTATGAACTTAATTGCTAAATAATATACCAATTTTTTAAAATGCTGCTAAATACGTTAAAAACTGTGATCTTGAAGGTTAAAAAAAAAAAGCTCAACAGTGTAACGACCAGGCTAGAAATAATAGCAATACAACATTTCTTTAGATCTGGCAAAAAAAAAAAAAAAAAAGAACTTAAAATCTGTAAAGAATTAGAGCTCAAACTTTCAAACCCCAGCTTTTCAACAATCACTTTATTAGACAATCAAGTTACAAAAGGTAACTGGTAAATATGGTTCCTGAGAACTGTGAGCAAAAATCTGAGATTTTCCTACCACTGTAAGATGTTACAACACAACAGTTTAACAGTTTTAAGGACTTCAGTGTTGAGTCAAACTATGTCTCTACCAGTTCTGATAACTGCCTGTGTTTACCAAACAACTTCTATGCTTTAAATAAAAAACTTCAGTGAAGAACATCAAAAACCATGTAAATTAAATAATTCAATTTTAAACAAAACACTTTAGCCGTATTTAGGTTTCAATGGCCTCAAATCCATTTTGGAACAAGGAAAAATAAAGGACCACACAAGTATTACATTCCTTGGGAATGAGTGAATGTAACAATTTAACTTGTTAGGAACAATGCAATTCAGTGAGATAACCAATTTAAGAAGTCGTTATTGAGAAACAAATGGTTTTTTTGCTTCAATTTTTTTGATGGAATGAATACCTCAAAGACTAACCTTGCTAAATTACCAGATATTATTACCACTTACGCATTTTCTTCATCGAAATTGGCCCGTTTAGAACCAATTTTGTAGAAAGAAGGGAGCTGGGGTGGAGCCGACTTTCCAAAGCCAGAAGCAGAGCTGGCTGCCCCAAAGGCACTATGGGACTGCTGCGGGAGCTTCGGCTCCTCCTTCTTGCCAGCACTGATGGCAAAACCGCCAAAGCCAAAGCCCCTCTTGGTGCCGGGGCCACCTTTATTCCAGTTCATGGTGTCAGGGACTGATCTGTTAGGAACAAGACACATGGACAAATTTAACTTTATATAAAAGTGAACAGCCCACTGATGTTCATGTCTCTTCCAACCTTTACCTACAATTTTAAACATTTGCCTCTCAATTAAAATTTTAATTTTGGTACAAAAAAGATTGGCACAACACTGTAAATCAATTATACTTCAATTAAAAAAATTTTAACTTTGGACTTCAGATATGCAATATGCTAACCTCAGATACGCAGATGACACCACTCTTATGGCAGAAAGTGAAGAGGAACTAAAAAGCCTCTTGATGAAAGTGAAAGTGGAGAGTGAAAAAGTTGGCTTAAAGCTCAACATTCAGAAAACGAAGATCATGGCATCTGGACCCATCACTTCATGGGAAATAGATGGGGAAACAGTGGAAACAGTGTCAGACTTTATTTTTTGGGCTCCAAAATCACTGCAGATGGTGACTGCAGCCATGAAATTAAAAGATGCTTGCTCCTTGGAAGAAAAGTTATGACCAACCTAGACAGCATATTCAAAAGCAGAGACATTACTTTGCCAACAAAGGTCCGTCTAGTCAAGGCTATGGTTTTTCCTGTGGTCATGTATGGATGTGAGAGTTGGACTGTGAAGAAAGCTGAGCACCGAATTGATGCTTTTGAACTGTGGTGTTGGAGAAGACTCCTGAGAGTCCCTTGGACTGTAAGGAGATCCAACCAGTCCATTCTAAAGGAGATCAGCCCCGGGTGTTCTTTGGAAGGAATGATGCTAAAGCTGAAACTCCAGTACTTTGGCCACCTCATGCGAAGACTTGACTCATTGGAAAAGACTCTGATGCTGGGAGGGATTGGGGGCAGGAGGAAAAGGGGACGACAGAGGATGAGATGACTGGATGGCATCACGACTCGATGGACTTGAGTTTGAGTGAACTCTGGGACTTGGTGATGGATAGGGAGGCCTGGCGTGCTGCGATTCATGGGGTCGCAAAGAGTCGGACACGACTGAGCGACTGAACTGAACCTTAATAAAACAGTCACATTTTCTTGTTTTTTGATACACATTTTTTAATTGGGAGATAACTGCTTTACAATTTTGTGTAAAGTTGTACACAAAATCGCTGGTTTCTGTTGTACAACGATGGGAATCGATCATAATTTCACACACACACACACCCCCTCCCCTCCATCTTGAGCCCCCTTTCTCTCCGGGTATCAGTCATACTTTTACACACACATACACTCCTCTCCCTCTTGAACTCCCTTCCTCTCCCCTTGAAACAGTCACATTTCCTAAAACACCGAAGACACCGTAATTTATTTTACTGAGCTCTCAATTGGAACAGGAATTCAGTATTTAATATCATACCCTTCAAAAAGATTCGATTGCCAGTTGAATATCTTATTCAGTTAGCCTACTGTTAAAGATTACAAAGAAATCTCCTGAGCATCATTCAAACTCATTTAAAAATAAAACTTTTTATCTTATTAGTCTTGGTTTCAAAAAACTTTTTAATGAAACAAGTTACCTAAGTTTCACAGAACAGCAGAAAACTCGGAAAGCAAAAAAGAACAAAATTTAACACCACCTGAAACTCCTCTCCCAGATACACAATTTTGTTGATATATTTTGCTTTTTTTTCCTATGCGTGTGTATACACACACACAATTTAAGATCAAAACTGAAACCATACTGTACAAATTGTTTTATTGATTTCTTCACCTTATGATACACATGACTATGTGAATAAATACACTTCTCTATTTCTGTTTCTTTTTTTTTTTAAGTTGTGAAACATATCCTGTGTCTTTGTCTATACTCTTTATTATTTCCTTAGGTTCAATTTTTTAAAAACACAACTGCTTATCAAAGGGAAAGTGCGTTTGAAGTTTCACATTTATGGACAAGTGTCCATTATACACTGAGTAACACGGTAAGGGCATAAAACAAGGCTGGTGGTATGATTCAATGTAAAAATGTGTACCTGTACCAAGACAGCTGGAGGGCTATTTATCAAAATGTTAATACCAATCATTTGAATTTTACTTTTTTTCTCTTTTAATAATGGTATTAAAGTTTACCATTAATAAGAAAAGTTTATATTTTTATAAAAGACTCTGAAGTCAATGTGAAAAGAGTTTCAAAAACTGCTTTTTACGATGGCACTGTTGAAGTGACTAGGAACAGGAACAATATGCTCTGCTCTTCTGGTGCTATACCCCGCTCACCGGTTTTGGTTTACTGCTGTTACACAGTACTTGGTTCAGTCTGCTTAGTATTGAATTGGATCTATGCTACGTCAATCTCTACCCTCAGCTCCAGGTAGGGACTGTCTGTACTCATTTTGGACCTTTCGTAGAAAATATTCACGGTTAGGGAAAGCACTTAATAAGTAATAGCTCACTCAAACATAATTAAGACCATTTCTTGCCTTCTTCTGGAATTCCTTAAGAGGAATCAACATAATTCTAGTGAGATGATATTTAGTTAGAAGATTTACAAGCCAGAAAATTTTAGCATCTGAGAGTACTGTTTAACCAATCTGTGAGCCTGGCCTTCCAAAAGCTGTTCCTAAGCAACAAAAATTACAGATTTTGAATTTTAACCTTTTCCCTAGGGTATATAATGCGTAATAAGAGGCTGTTAGTAATTAATCCATTAAATTTTGGATTCTGAATTTTATCCCTTTTCCTTCTGTATATAATGCATAATAAAAATCTAATAATAAACAAGCCATTGAAATAGGTAAAGGAAGGATGGAAAAAACAAACGTTGGTAGATTTTAAGAATTACATGAACAATCTCATGGCTTATTGAAAGCCTGTTGAGAAAGTTCAGGCATTGTATTGGGCGCTGGGCATTTATCTATGAAAGATACAGTCCCATTCTCAAGGAATTCAGTGTAGTTTTAGGCAGCTTACAAAAAGAAATGATGTGTAGAGGTATTACAGAAAGCGCATTCATTGATGGCCCAGTAGAAGAGTACCCAACCTACCATGAATGGGGGACAAGGCAGTTTTTCTGGAGATGACAGTGGTGTTAATTTTTTAAACCTGAAGAGGTATTAGACCAGGGAAGAAGTGCCAGAGAGAAATTTTAGATCAAAGAACTGTAAATGCTACCACAAAGGACTGGAAATAGTTCAGTGCAGCTAGAGTTCTCTAGGACTTTTGGGAAAGTTGCATGCACATGTTCAGAAAGACAAACGGCCCAGATATAGGGTTGGTGTACTACGCTAAGAATACACCATACAAAAATATACTCTGCCAGCTGTAAGGAATCATTAATTTTAAGCAAAAAAGAGGACATGTTTTGGATCACCATTTTAGAGACATCAGATGAGAGATGGCATGAAAAGTTGGGACACAAGGAAAGTGGTTAGGACATTATCATAAAAATGTAGATAAACCACAACAAGGTACTACAAAACTAAGGAAGTGGCTATGAGGAAGGGCGGGGTGTAGATCTGATGTTTTACTGAGGTATTTACGAGGAAGAATCAACTGGGGAGAATGACCAAATCAGACGTGGAAGCTGAGGAGGAGGAAGGAGGAGGAGGAAGAAGGAAGAGTCTAGAATAATTTTGGAGGGTTCTGGCTTTTACAGATTGGGTGAATGACAGTGCCATTAACAGAGATGGAAACCCAGAAAAGTCACGGGTGGAGAAGCAGGTAGAAAGTGAGATCAGTTCACAGTACCTATGGGAGCACTCAGGATAGCTGGCAAGTAAGGTCTGTAAGTGCAGAGAGAGATCTGTGAAGGAGTTCTAGGTACCACATGAGATATCCGCATTTGAGGTTACTAATGTAGATAAGCCAGCAAAGAGGGCAGAGAGAGCGAGAAAAGAGGTGTTAGTGGAGGTCCATACTTAGGAAGGATCGGGAAGAGAAGCTCATGTGAAAACCTGAAAAAGAACAGAGAGAGAGACACAGAGGGTAGCAGAGAACAGTGACATAGATGGTGCGAAGTTTTACAAGCAGAAAGAAATGTCCAATGTTAATAACAAAAGAGGAGATGGGGCGGGGGACGGGGCGCGGCGGGCTAAGAACTGAAAAGCCCCTGTTGAAGCAGTAGGGAAAAGGTTAAGTGATGATTGGTAAGGGGTAGAGGCTGAAGACAAGGCCAAGAGGAGTACAGATTACTTTCCAGGCCTTTTATCAATGTGAAAGAGAGTGTGAGGTGTTAACGAGAGGAATTTTGCCTTTTGTTTAAGGAAGACATCTAACCACGTTTATATGCTAAAGAGGAAAGGCCAACACAAATAGAAAAACTGAAGATTTAGGATGACAGGAAAAATCACAGGAACAAGGTGTTGCCGAGAGCTGAAGAGAAAAGACCAAAACCTTTAACAAGGAGTAAATAACACTTCCCCCTAGGCTGAGGACAGGAGAAAAGGATGGGCATAAATTAATCCCACTAAATAACCAAAGGGCTCAAATTACAAGAGAAATAAATCAAATACTTGGTTTTAAAAATTCAACTTCTGCAAACAGGCAAGCAGCATGACCTTGGGCAGGTGAGAGTTGCTTAATAGCTTAAAAATATGCAATACTTTAACTCTTCCAAGATGTGGGTCAACCCAAAGACTGAGAACCCTTAAGTGCCCCCACACCTTTCACTAGTGTGATCTAGGTCACACTGCCCATGTTCCCCAATTAACTGTCTCCAGCAATGCCAAACAATTGTGCTTTCTACAACCCACTGACTAGAATGTCAGCGCCACGTGGGCAAGGACTTTCTTGTTTTGTCCAACATAGTATCTTTAGTGCCTGGTGTACACAGTACTCAAAAATTTTTCGTTGAATGGATAAATATCAGGCTCTTCAAAATTCATCCCAGTATCTGTGAAATCCATCAGCTCCTATTATTATAAGCCTTGCTATCTAGCCAACCAGCTGTCCTGATGAAATCTAAGCCAGGTCATCCTCAGATACCACTGATTTTGACTTTCTTGAACCGTTTTCCTACTATTAGTCCACGTGTATGGCTACAGGTCCTCAACAATCAGAGGTCTGAGGGACTGTAGCAGATATAAGAAGCACAAGATGGCCAACCTCATCTCTATTTGGTTTTATCATTTTTTTTTTTAATGAGCCCTCCTCTGCTTAGGTTATAAGTCAATGAAAGTAATTTGCATTCTCTAGGCAAACACTGGAGAAGAGAAATCTACTCAATAGTTAATAAGGAAGTCAAAACATAGTGAGGACATTAAAAAATTAATGTAGTCCACCATTCATGGGTCTTCTCAAAGCTCCCTTTATAGTGGCTTATTAAAAAACCATAGAACTATATGATATAGCATTTCCTCTCCTGGCTGAGTATATGCCCCAAAGAACTGAAAACAGGGACAGACATTTGTTACACCCATGTTCCAAGTAGCATTATTCACAAGACAAAAGGTGGAAGCAACCCAAGTGTCTACAGATGGATGAATAAACTAAATGTGGCAAGATAAATATATAGCAGTAGTACTCAGACTTAAAAAGGAAGAAAATTCTGACACACACTACAACACGGATGAGACTTAAGGACGTCAAGTTAAGGAAATAAGCTGGACTTCCCTGGTCATACAGAGGATAAGAATCTACCCGCCAATGCAGGGGACACAGGTTTGATCCCAGGTCCGGGAAGATTCCACATGCCCTGAGGCAACTAAGCCCTCGGGCCTAGAGCCTGGAAACTGCAACAAGAGAAGCCATCGCAATGAGAAACCCACACACCACAGCTAGAGAGTAGCCCTCGCTATTACAGAACTAGAGAAAGCCTGGACACAGCAACGAAGACCTAGTCCAGCCAGAAATAAATAAAAGAAATAAGCCACTCACAAAAGGACAAATATGGTATGATTCCTCTTACATGAGGTACTTAGTCAAACTCAGAAGCAAAGTAGAAGGGTGGTTGCCAGGAATTAGGAGGAGAGAGGATGGGGAGTTACTGCTTAATGGGGGCAGAGTTTCAGTTTTCTAACATGAAAGAAGTTCTGTGGACACTGTGGTGCTGACGGTAGCAAAACAGTGTGGACGTACTCAGCGTCCGTGACCTGGCCACTTGAAAGTGGTTTTGATTTTTCATGTGTTATTTTACAAGTTAAAAAAAAAACACCCTTGAAAATCAAAGAATCAGAATTCAACTACACATGTATTTTTAGAGTGTTATTTTATCTGGTTTATGAGGGAGAATGATGCTGTCCAGACCTCAGTTTCTACTCTAAAATGCAAATATACTTGTGAAATTTCAGTTACATTTTTTCTCTTTAAAAAATACTGTTTTTAAAAATAAAACATTTACTTTGAAAAGAATTAGCTAATAGAACCATAAGCAAAATGTATCAGCATTTGCTTTAAAGACAGCAATATGAGTTGGGTCTTAGAAATCACCAACATGTTTTATGTAGACCAATAATCACCTTCTGTTTTGTGCCCAGTACTGAGAGGTAACATCTCTCCCTTCCTTAACCTACAAGAAGTGAGGGAAACAGCCCTATGAGGTAAAGTATTAACTGAAGTAACAGTGGGTCAGAAATAAATAGCAATAAGAGAAAATAAGAATTCCCACCTCTTTGGCAGGTGTTTGTTAATATTTTGGAACTAGGGAAAGTCACACTCAAAGGGGGTGAGCACTCAAACCTCCTTCGGGGTTTCTCCAGACCCTGACCCCTCACCTTCTGGCCACACACTTCTGATCCCATCATTCCCTTCAATTCAACAGCTCTCTAGTTACTCAATCAGGCTGGAATGAGACTCTCCATTGTGGCAACGAACCGCTTTACATGCACTCTGGTGAATGCTCTTCCCTCAACCTGCATTCTGTTCCCACCAGATCTCTCATTTTATCTATCTGCCAAAGCCTATCCTTCAACGCCCATCTCAAATACCAACTCCTAGAACTATGACATGAATATGATTTCCCAGAGAAAAGCTACTTTCTTCATTAAACTCCTGTTCTAGTCTTAAAACACCCAACATCTATTCAAAACTATCTGTGTTCTTTTTTTCTCTCTCCAGCTCCATGTTACAAACTCTATGGCTTATTCATTTTCTTTTTCTTTTCTGTTTTCCAGAGAATACACTCATCATTCATATTTATTCAACATATAGGAGACCTGGGGAGATTCATAACTTGGCCAACGAGAAAAATTAAGGACAGCATAAAGTATCAATACCTGCTTGGTACCGTTTTAGGCACTAAAATGTGATTTAGTAGAAAATCTTAACAGCACAGTAAAGCAGCACAGACCATGGAGGCAAGCTGCCTATGTTTAAACACTGGCTTTGCCAACTAACTTGATGTGAACTTCTTGGAAGTTATTCAGCTTCTCTGGCCTTACTTTGCTCGTCTCTAAGATGGTGAGACTATCACCTACTTCATAGGGTTGGTGTGAAAAACTGAATTCACATACAAAAATACACCCGGAACAAAACCTGGCAAATGGTGCACAATGTGTATTAGCTGTCATGTTTATCATTATTTTTTTTTTCCCCAGAAATCAATCTCTCCACTGGTTAATGGAGAATATCAAGCTAAGACTTCTCAAGTTTCTTTCAACTTAGAGATTCCATACCCTGGTGCCATATGACACTGAAAATGTCAGAGATCACTACAAGTTGACAAATGGGGACAGGTTTCAAAAGAGAGCTAGAACCCAGAAGATGAGTTTTTTATTTTTTTTTTTAACACGGAAAGATATAAGCTGAGTAGAGAAGTATGATGCAAGGAGGAAAGCTAGAAACAGCAAAGTCTAGGAAAGTAGAATAAGTGTAGGAACATAAGGAAGATAATTTGGCTAGTTTATGTTTTGAGAAATGGTGGAAAATAAGATATAAATGACTTTAAAAATAGTGGACTAAAAACAAATGATTATAAAATGTTACTTTTTCATTATCATTAACATTGTGTTTTTGGAGTAGGAGTAAGATTTCTAGTGACAGTTGATCACCATCTACTCTATCTAATAATCTGCCTTGAGAATAACTCACACACTATAAATCTGATTATTTAGCAAGAATCTGTACAAAACCCAAGAATTTCAACACATTCTTCTAAAGCCAAAATAAGTAACTGCTAGATTACACTTGTTTTAGAAGCATCTCTTTTCTCTCTGCCAGCTTAAAGAAACTAAGAGCTGATTACATAAAGATGTGATAAAACTAAAACATAAAGAACTGTACTCTTCCACAAATTGCACTGAATTATTAACAGTGTAGGTCAGATCTTACCATTCCCCTGCTCAAAACTCTCAGTTTCCATCTCAGGCAGAAGAAAAATGAAATCTTCACAACAGCCTAAAAGGTCCTGGTTATCTGGTGCTCCCTGCAACGCCTTGTTCCCCTCCCTGACCTTATCTCCTAATAATTCCTCCTTTTTGCTCACAGTACTCCAAACATGCTGGTCTTGTAACTGTTCCTCTAACAAGCCAGCATTGTCCTCTTCAAGGTCTTTATACTTGCTGGTTCCTCTGCCTGGAAGGATCATTCCTCCAGAAACTAGGTGGGCTCACTCCCTCACCTCCTTATCTAGTCCACTTAAACATCAGCTTGTCTGTAAACACTTCCCTGACCATGCTGTTTAAAAAGGCAACATCTCCCCATTCCTCTCTTCAGCTTTATTTTTTTTCACCTAAGGCATTAATCATCTTCTAACATACAGTATAATTTATATATTTGTTTTCTCTCTTTCCCTCACTACAACGTTTCATGAGGGTCAGGGTCACAAACCAAGCACACTGGTAGGGAATAGGCACACAGAAGTTATCAACAAAAATATTTCTTGAGTGAATGAACTGCATATTAGGCCATAGTATGTCCCATCTGGGTACAGGAAAACACAACATACATTTTTTTTCCTTCACCACTTAAAGTCTAAACATGAATTCTGGTGTCAAAGACCTTCCACTGGGCTTGGCTCTGGAAAGTTAAAGCGAATTAAAACAGCATCTCTGCTCTTTAGGAGTTCGGTGGTGTGTATACAGAAAACAGATATATACAAAGATCATTCACAAAAAAACAAACTGTATGGGAACCCTGAGGAATCTGAATGACCGCCCAAAGGGGTGAGGGGGCAAAGCTTCCGCTAAGGTGATAAGAAAGCTAAGATTCCCCCGAAGTCTCGACTAGTATGATTGTTCTTCCTTATATTATTGGTGCCTAAGCTTGCAACTCCATATAAATTATTTACCCACATTAGAAAGGCTCTTTAGCAGGCCATAGAAAAGTTTTGTGAGGAGGCTGATGCTAGTCACAGATACACTCAAAACTACACAAAGATCACCGACTATGCCTTTCACTGTCTTCAGATTTGGCAACTTTGGCCTGGCAGGTCCCCCGATCTGGAGACTAGCATCTGCTAACTGCTGCTGGCTCGGATCAGAATCCTCCCCATGCCTATGCCTCCCGAAGCCCAGAACCCTGCAAATCCCTTCCCGGACGGGCGAGCGCCGCCTCCGGAAAGCCGCCAACTGGGCCTCATCAAGAGTTGTGGGAGAAGCGGGAGCCGTAGGAGGGCGACGAGGCTCCGAAAGGCTCCTTGAGTCTTCAGTCCCGCACTCCTACCCCTCCCCGGGCCCCTGCGCCTCGGCTTCCTGGAAGCTCCGCCGACTCTTTGTTAAGAGAGGCCGCGGTTCCCTGGCCCTCACTAGGCCCCGCAGTTGCCTGTGGTGCCCCCAAGGGGTTACGGCCCCGCGTCCAGACCCACCTCGCGCAAACCTGCTGCTGCGGCTGCGGAGGCAGCTGCTGCTACCGCCGACTCGGAGAGAACCTCACGGCCCGAAGTACGCGCGGTCCAGGCCCAGTCCCGCCGCGCTCCTCCCTCTCCGCCCCCTTCGCTACCGCCGCCGCCGCCACCGCCTCTTGGCCCGTTGCTGACGGAGGGGGGAGGGGAACAAAACCGGACATGCGCAGTGCGGAGAGCGCGGGCCGAAGGGCGGGGCCTGGTCTACGGCTCCCGGAAGGCGCCCCGGGCGCTGGGCCTTAAGGCTCCCAGATAACTTCACAGACGCCTCGGACCTGAGTGAGGAGTGTTCATGGCCCGTATAGGGAGTGGGTCTGGGAGTGAAGAAAGTAGTAGTGGCAGGGAGCTGCCCCAAAAAATAATCCCCCACAAGGGGCTCGGGTGGAAAATACATGCACACGAAATTGCCGATTCCCTAAACTCTGCTCCTTAGCAAATACGACCTGGGCGACATTTCTCCGCGTGCCCCCGGACACGTGGTCTTGTAGAGCATGGTGACTTTTAACTTCCGGAGCACGGGTTCACTGTGATGACAACTAGACTGAACCCTAGCGGAGAGCACTGGGATAGGCGCCGGCAGCTCCGGCCCAGGGGCGGTGCTTATGTAATTCTCCCGGCCGCCCTACCTCGTCTCAGCTAGGCGGGGGAGCAGGCGGTCTCGCGCAGTCCCCAGGGCTGTGTCCTGGCCCCGTGCCGCGCGCAGGCGCGGGCCGGCCTCACGCATTCTACGTAACGGCTGGCGGAGGCTACGTGAAGACTGGCGCGGCGTGACTGAGCTGCCTGGTCAAGCTGTGTCCTAGAGGCGTCGGGACAGTGAAATCGCGGCGACCCGGCAGGCGGTGGCCGGGACCAGAGGCAGGCGGAATAGAGGCGGCGGCTGCAGGAGCAGTGGGCCGAGTTCTAGCCCCCGGTGCAGGTAAGGCGCGGGCCGTGACGCGGTCGGTGGGGCCTGGCCGGGCCGAGCGGTGACGCTGAGTTGCGTGGCCTACCCGGGTCCCTATTCCCAGTCCGGCCCCTAAGTCCAGCCTTTTGGTGACATGCTTCTATCCTCGCGCCTTCTCGCCTTTCCCGATTTTCTTAAGAACATACCAAACTTTGTCCACCCCGAGTCCCTGTTTTCTGTTGGGAGTTCTGTTCGGGGTGACTTTAACGGTTTTGGGCAACTTCCAGAACTCTGAGCAAGTGCCAACCCGCAGAGCAAAGTTAGAGCGTGCAGCAAGAATAATGGAGCAGAGAACTGATTCTCCGTGCTGGGGAGAGATTAGGCCCAGCTAGTTTGACAGACAGAAGCAGCAACCTCGATGGTGACTCTTCTCTGCAGGTTTCTAACATAAGACATTTTTATCCAGCGTTTGGAAGGAGACAGGCTGGAATGTCTCCATGATCTCCAGAAGCTTTAGGGTCTGGCCATTGTCAGAAAGGCCCACTCTAAAACGCCAACAAGAAATGATTTCCACACTTAACGCTCATCTTTCGTTTTTAAGTCCTGACCCAACTACAGCCCACTCCAGTATTCTTGCCTGGGAAATACAGTGGGCAGAGGCTTGGCGCTACAGTCCATGGGGTTGCAAAGAGTCGGACACGACTTAGCGACTAAACCAACCGCTGAGATTGCCGAATAAGCTAGGAGAAGAAATCAGACAGGACTTGTCAGTGCCAGTGTGGCCTGTCCAGGGAGTCTTGGGTCTGCCCCTCCGGCAGGGTTTGTGCATTTGAGAAATGAGTTGACAGGTGCCTGCAGAGAGACTTCTGAGACTGAAGGCCAAGGCACAGATGGCTTGGATAATTTTAACCTAAATACCCTTAAAGGGGCTCTGTTACAATGCTGAGTTATCTTAGAAGTGCTTCTGTGGTGTAAACATTCTAAGTGGAAATTCACAGACCTTTTGGCAGGCAGGCAGTCAGGCTGACTGTGCCAATGTTAACCTGTATTTGCTTCTCTATTTGAAAAAGTTTCTAACACGGATCTAAAAGGGAATACTAAAGATAAAGTATTTTTACATCTTACAGGGCGTTCATAAGGCACAGTGGAAGGAAGTAATAGGAACTGCTATTTATTGCGGGCCTTACATGTGCCAAGCACCTATCTCCTGTCACATCCACTGTAGCCCTACGAGGCATGGAGTGAATGGACCTCCTTTTTTTGTACCTGGGAAACGGATTTAAGTAGTTTGCCCAAGATCATACAGCTGGCAAATGGTAGAGCTGATGTTTTGTTTTGCTTTTAATTTTATTTATTTATTTTTGGCTCTGCTGGGTCTTCGATACTGGGAGGGCTTTTCTCTGCTTGTGGTGCTTGGGCTTCTCGTTGTGGTGGCTTCTCTTGTTGCCAAGCACAGGCTCTAGGACCTGTGGGCTTCAGTAGTTGCAGTTCCCAGGCTCTAGATCACAGGCTCAATAGTGGTGCTGCACTGGCTCAGTTACTCCAAGGCATGTGGGACCTTCCCGGATCAGTGATTGAACCCACATCTCCTGCATCGGCAGGTGGATTCTTTACCACTGAGCCACCAGGGAGGCCCAGAGCTGATGTTTTAAAGCAAATCTAACTCCACCGACATAGGTGCTCCTTTTCATACTTTTTCCACTTTTGCCCATGAAGCTGAAGAGTGAGTGGAGACACAGCAAAAACCTCTTCGAGACTGTTGTCAAGAAGGCATCTGTGTTTTCTTATAAAATGTCCCCTGGTGCTAATCTCAAAGATGAAATGTTGGAAAGGATAGAATATTGACCTCTCCTTGGAGGCATTTTTCAAATCATTTGTGCCTTTCAAGATTTATGAACTTTGTCCGATTCTAAGACTATTGCTTGAGCCGCCATGAGTTGGAGGGTATTGGGCAATAGTCTTTGATATTGAACCAATTTCCTTTATGAATTTATGGTATTGTAAATATGAGATACAGAATATTCACGATGCCAGAGCACCTTGAGAGATTAGTCTGTACTCCCTTTTGCCACCCATTCACTCTCAGTGCTCAGCTCCCTGCATCCTGCACCACTTCCTTGCAGTTGCCAATCATGACTTCCTCATTAACATTTGGAAATTTTTGGTCCGTATTTTACTTGAACTTTCTGCTGCAATTGAAGCGAACCTCTGTTTCCTTAGAGATGTGTTTCTCCTTTGGCTTCTGTAATATGATAGCATTTGAACCAAAGTCTCTTTTTCTCCATCCATTCCTTAGTTTCCCATTCTAATTCTCCCTACTATGCCCACCTTTGGCACCCCACTCCAGTACTCTTGCCTGGAAAATCCCATGGACGGAGGAGCCTGGTGGGCTGCAGTCCATGGGGTCTCGAAGAGTCAGACACGACTGAGTGACTTCACTTTCACTTTTCACTTTCATGCATTGGAGAAGGAAATGGCAAACCACTCCAGTGTTCTTGCCTGGAGAATCCCAAGGACGGCGGAGCCTGGTGGGCTGCCATCCTTGGGGTCTCACAGAGTCGGACACGACTGAAGCGACTTAGCAGCAGCAGCAGCATGCCCACCTTTTAGCTGTTATGATTTGTTTCAAGATGTTTTGGCCCTTTTTTTTTTTTTTTAATCTAACTCTTCATGCTCCCTGGGGATCTGATCCATTCTTGAACCATCTTATTTCCAACTTAGGCTCATAGCCTTATTTCAAACTGCTTCCTTTTCTTCTTTTGTAAAATAAGTTATAATACCTTTTGGAATTGTGAAAATTAAGAGAGAAATGTTAATCAACTAACGTACTGTTTGAAAACACTCCAAACCTTTCAGCCGGTACTAAATTTAATTTATTGTCTTCCCCCCATTTTTTCTCCCCTCCTTTGTTGTTCTTTATCTCAAGGACGGCTTTGTCCAGCTGTTAATCAAGCCAAAACTTGGAATCACTCAGGATCTTCTTTTCCCACATTCTTTATGATGACAAATAGAGTTTTTAAATACCTGTCAAATCTATTTTCTTGTTCATTCCCAATACCACTGCCAGTTCAGTCATGTTTTATCTTCTGTCTTTCTCAGCCACTTCCAGTTTTTCCCACCTCAGGTGCCCCTCTCGGATTCACCTGTGTATGAGCTGTCAGGGTTAAATTGGAGATCTGATTGTGGCACTCTGTTACTTAAATCCTTTAGTTGATTCTCATTATCCACACGTCTTAGTGTGGTGTTTAAATAAGAACCATCATGTTCTTGGGCTTTCCTGGTGGCTCAGTGGTAAAGAATTGGCCTGCCAACACAAGAGACTCAGGTTCATTCCCCAGGTTAGAAGATCCCCTAGAAAAGGGAATGACAACTCTTTCCAGTATTCTTGCCTGGGAAATCCCATGGAGGGAGAAGCCTGGTGGACTACAGTCCATGGGGTCGCAAGAGACTCAGACACAACTTAGCCACAAAACAGCAACATCATCACGATCTGGCCTGTGCAGGCCTGTTTAGCCTCCTTTATCCCATTTGGGTCTGCAAACCCAATGTTCTATCATTCCAGACTTCTAAAATGTGCTGCTTCCTGCCTCTGTGCTATAGCTGTTCCTCACATTACAGTGCCTTCTCTTGAGTGCAAGAACTATCCTTTTATTTTGTAAAGAACATTTTATTACAAAAACATCATAGAAAAATTAGAAAAATAGAAAAATCATGCAGATTGCCCATACTCCTATCATATATAATAACTACTCTTTGTATGTAGATGTATGTGTAACCTTCCAGACCTTTTTGTTTGAGTATTTGCTTCTAAAACAACACGGGTTGGGTTCTAACTTCATTCATTAATGAACAAAAAGTAAGCTTGTTTTTGTATATATGCATGATTTAACCAGTTTTAGATTTTTCCTATCATGCTGTAACACATATCCTTAAAGCTAGATTCTCTTGGCATAGCATCTGAAACAGTGATGTGCTCATTGACAGTATGTTTGATTTGCTTTGGTAGGAGCATTTTATGAAAAGCAGTGAAAGCCAGAGGGGTTTTTATGTTATTTTACAGGAACTGGTTAGCCTTCATTGGTTATTGAATCCTTGTAAAACAAGAGTCATGTCTGAGAAGAATAATGGTAGTTTTTAGAGAGAAGTAGGGAGAGAGTTGAGACAGGGAAACCATTTAGGATAATACTGTACTTCTTGAGTAGGCGGTGATAACTTGGGTTATGGTGGCTTTGGGAATCTAAGAAGGAAACACCAGAATTTGGTGACTGGTTAGATTTCAAAGGGAAAAGAAGATGAGAAATTAGTATCTTGCTCTTTTCAACAAGTAAGACCTAGAAATATAGGACTGATACGAATATCAAAATAGAGAAATTCAAGTACCTATTGAGTTTGAGGTGACTTTTGGGCAGGGTCAGAATGCAGCCTGAGAGGCAGGCTGTCTGTACAGTCTGCAAATTAAGAATTGTTTTTGCATTTTTAAAGGGTTGTTGTTGTTGTTGTTTTTTAAAGAATACGCAACAGAGATAGGTATGTGGCCCACAAAGCCTATGATATTTCAGTTCAGTTCAGTTCCGTTGCTCAGTCGTGTCCGACTCTTTGCGACCCCATGAATCGCAGCACGCCAGGCCTCCCTGTCCATCACCAACTCCCGGAGTTCACTCAGACTCACATCCATCGAGTCAGTGATGCCATCCAGCCATCTCATCCTCTGTCGTCCCCTTCTCCTCCTGCCCCCAGTCCCTCCCAGCATCAGAGTCTTTTCCAATGAGTCAACTCTTCGCATGAGGTGGCCAAAGTACTGGAGTTTCAGCTTTAGCATCATTCCTTCCAAAGAACACCCAGGACTGATTTTCTTTAGAATGGACTGGTTGGATCTCCTTGCAGTCCAAGGGACTCTCAAGAGTCTTCTCTAACACCACAGTTCAAAAGCATCAATTCTTCAGCGCTCAGCCTTCTTCACAGTCCAACTCTCACATCCATACGTGACCACAGGAAAAACCATAGCCTTGACTAGACGCACCTTTGTTGGCAAAGTAATGTCTCTGCTTTTGAATATGCTATCTAGGTTGGTCATAACTTTCATTCCAAGGAGTAAGCGTCTTTGAATTTCATGGCTGTAGTCACCATCTGTAGTGATTTTGGAGCCCAAAAAATAAAGTCTGACACTGTTTCCACTGTTTCCCCATCTATTTCCCATGAAGTGATGGGACCGGACGCCATGATCTTCGTTTTCTGAATGTTGAGCTTTAAGCCAACTTTTTCACTCTCCACTTTAACTTTCATAAAGAGGCTTTTTAGTTCCTCTTCACTTTCTGCCATACTACCTGATATTTATTATACTATACAGAAAAAGTTTGTAAGGCATCACAATGGACAAGTCTGTTAGATGTTTGGTGATGTAGGGCTGGTGTTTAGATAAAAAGAGAGGAGGACTAGAAATATAGCCTAAATAGATTTGGTGATTGAAATCTAGCTACTATTCAAACTCTGCCTCACATGCACTCCCCTTTTTTGTAAAACTTACGCATTTGGTAAGATGATTTCATTATCCTTAATATTTTCATATCATTTGGCACATTTTGTTGCCAGTCAGATTTCATTATATGAAATGGGCCAGTTAATAAAACTACTTCCTTCAGAGGGTTGTTAAGAGGATTAAATTAGTTGCTCTTTGTAAAGCCTTTAGGACAGTGTGTAGCACTTTGTATCTTAAACATTTGCTTTGATGGTGATGATGATTTGCACGTATAAAGTTGATTTAATGCTGAAGAGCTTTTCTATTTATGCATTATTTTTATTACAACTAATAAATAGTTGCATCACATTCTTTTATTATTCCTCTTCCCAGTTTCTATATAAAACTTTTTATAGGCACTCAAAAAAAAATGCTTCCTGAATACACAGCATAAATGGAAACCCAACCTAAAGGAATTAAATGACTTGTCCAAGATTTTACAGATAACTGGTGAGAGAGCCCAGACTAGAACCCAGGCCTCTTGAGCCTCACCTTATTGTTGTTTCTATAATACTATCTGAAATGAGTAGTATTCAATAAGAAAAGTGGGAGAATCTTAGATTTATTTTTTAACTATTTACAAAATGTGATCAGTATATGTAGAAAAGCAGTCCATTTAGGGTTTTTTGGTTTTGTCTTTTTTTTTTTTTTTTAACAGAACTGTTAAGATTTTATTCAGAATTCCAATAACTATGTATATTAATTTATGCACAACTTATATTCCTAAAGGTCTTGCAAATTAGGAGGAAAGCGTGCTTTACTTTTCAAATAAATATTTGTTTTACACTACTTAATGAAGAGGAATACATTTCTTCATGTAGGCCTTCCTACAGTAGCATTTCCTGTTCTATTTTTTTTTTCTTTTTCATAATTGCTTCTCTTGCAAATATATTTCCTTTAAATCTCTTTCTCTCTCTGTTTTTTTGTTTGTTTGTTTATTGACATATAGTTGATTCATAAAATTGTGTTAGTCTCAGGTGTACGGCAAAGTGATTCAGGCTTTTTGTTCCAATTACATTCCATTATAGGTTATGAAAGGTTCTTGAATATCATTTCCTGTGCTATACAGCAAATACTGTTGCTTATTTATTTTATATATAGTAGTTCATATGTGTTAATCCCATATTCCTAATTTGTCCCTCTCCCACTACCTTTCCTCTTTGGTAACCGTAAGTTTGTTTTCTATGTCTATGAGTCTGATTCTGTTGTGTGTACAGATTTATTGATAGCATTTTTCAGACTTCATATATAAGTGATATCATATCTGTATTTGTCTTCTTTCACTAAGTATAATACTAAGTCTACACATGTTGATGCAAATGACAATATTTCATTTTTTATGGCTGAGTAATATTCAATTGCATATATATATATATATATATATATACATATATATATATACACACACACACACACACACACACATCACATCGTCTTAAGCCAATCATCTGTTGATGGGTATCTGGGTTGTTTCCACGTCTTGGCTATTGTAAATAGTGCTTCTATCTCTCTAGTAATTAGTGATGTTGAGGATCTTTTTATGTGCCTGTTGGCCATCTGAATGTCTTCTTTGGGAAAACATCTATTTAAGTCTTCTGCTGATTTTTTGATTGGGTTGTTTGTTTTTCTAACATTGAGTTACACAGCTGTTTATTTTGGATAGTTACCCCTTGTTGGTTGCATCTTTTTTTTTTTTTTTGACTCATTTTTGACTCATTTTTCAGGTGCAATGAAAGGCTTCCATGCTTTCTGTGTTATCCTTTTGATATTTGGGAGTGTCTCTGAAGCCAAGTTTGATGATTTTGAGGATGAGGAAGACATCGTAGAGTATGATGATAATGACTTTGCTGAATTTGAGGATGTCGCAGAAGACTCTGTCACTGAGTCTCCTCAAAGGGTGATCATCACTGAAGATGATGAAGATGAGACCACCGTGGAGTTGGAAGGGCAGGATGAAAGCCAAGAAGGAGACTTTGAAGATGCAGATACCCAGGTAAAGCTGCTTTTCCACTGATTTCTCTGGAAATTAGAAGGATGGGACATGGTGTAACTAGCACTTAGGGAGACCTTTACTCTCTGGTATGTTCCTTTTTGTTCAGCAGGTGGAGCTCTTCTAAATGTTTGTGGTTCGTTGCCACCTTTTACATTCAACAAAGAATGAATTGTATTTTTCTCTATGGAAAGCGGGGAAGAAGTGGGCTAGATGTGTATTGGTGTGTGGGTGGGTGGAAATTGTGTCATTTGGAACCCAGGGTTCAAATGCATGGAGAGTTGTCATTTGTTTAAAATATGTCATATCTCTGTGTCCTGCCCTTGCTGTTTTCATGTTCTGTTTTCCTCTACAAATGGTGCCTGTAAAAATGAGATAAAACTGCTTGTGAGATTTATGGGGGAAACAGATTGTGCCTCGTTTTTGTAGGAGGGAGATACCGAGAGTGAACCATATGATGATGAAGAATTTGAAGGTTATGAAGACAAACCAGATACTTCTTCTAGCAAAAGTAAAGACCCAATAACAATTGTTGATGTAGGTATATAGATTTTGAATCCCAAACTGACAAACAAAATATCTTGCTGTCATTAATCTCAGAAATATAATTAGTGACATGCAGCTGGCGTTGATATAACCCTGGGAGCCGTGGAAGAGTTTGACATCAGTTCCTCTGATAACACTGTGCACATAGAAAAGCAACCCTATGTTTTTATTTTAGCCTTCCTAGTTTTATTTACCAAGGAATGAAGAAGATAGACTTTGGGTTTATTTGGGGGATGGGGCTCAGAATCAAGATAAATACAGAGGGGTTTCCAGCTTTTCATGCCGTATGATTATCCTCAGATTTCCTTAAAGAATCTTTTACAAAAATGACCTAGAACACCGAAATGGGCCTATTTTCAAAGCATAACCATATTCAGTGACAGTTATCTTAAGTATCCGCTTCCATGTATGGATAGTCTCCTCCTTTATCCCTTGAGTTAGCTTTGTCCTTCAAAGCCTCAGTCAACATTAAACGGAATGACTGTCCTTCCTCAGGTTCCTGCACACCTCCAGAACAGTTGGGAGAGTTATTATCTAGAGATTTTGATGGTGACTGGTCTGCTTGCATACATCATGAATTATATAATCGGGAAGAATAAAAACAGTCGCCTTGCTCAGGCCTGGTTTAACACTCACAGGGAGCTTTTGGAGAGCAACTTTACCTTAGTAGGTAAGTTAAGCTAATGCAGGTCTAGCCACCTGCTTGAAAACTACGCGGTAAGAACTGCTTCTTATTCTCAGTATCAGCATCTAACTGCTTTCCTGCACTGTGAAGAGGATGCTTTTTTCCCTCTCTCAAGAATCCCTTTTTTGTTAGATTTTTGCATAATGAATACATTGCATTTATGAAATAGTTTTCTTATCTTTCATTATTCATCATTTGCTATGCAGCTTCTGATAGAATTGAGGTAATCAGTGTTATCAAAACAGGTTGATAAAAATCTAGCCAACAGCAAAGAGTTTTGACATTTTTGGTAGCTTGTGAAATGCTTTCAATTCATCTTTTAGAAGCCCTGCAGAATTCCTTCAGGTTTTGGGCACTTTGGTTTGAGATCCACTGCAGGGGTGTACAATGGAGGACCTCAGAGGAGGCCCTGTCACTGTGTAGGGTAGGGGGTCAGGTGGGCTCACCCACCTTCACCTCTGTTTGGCTTTAAACACTTTATTCCCCTTTGGTAGTAAGCAAGTATCCCTCTCTTCTGCTCTTAGTGGGACTGTGTACTATGTTTCCTGAGTGCTTTGCATACATTGTTTCTTATTCAATCTTTAGAACAAAATTGTCAGTTGGATATAGTTTCTATTTTCCTAAAGAGGGAACTGAAGTCCAGAGATGTTAAAACTTGTCTAAGCTATTCGGTTGCAACCATGATATATTAGAACCTAGTCTACCTACTTTGCCTGGAAAATCCCATGGATGGAGGAGCTTGGAAGGCTGCAGTCCATAGGGTCGCTGAGGGTCGGACACAACTGAGCGACTTCACTTTCACTTTTCACTTTCATGCATTGGAGAAGGAAGTGGCAACCCACTCCAGTGTTCTTGCCTGGAGAATCCCAGGGACGGGGGAGCCTGGTAGGCTGCCATCTATGGGGTCGCACAGAGTCGGACATGACTGAAGTGACTTAGCAGCAGCAGCAGCAGTCTACCTACTTCCAAAATCCATGCTTTCCACAATAGTATACTCTTTCAGTACTTTTTGACCTGGAAATTAGGAAAAATATAAGCAGCCTTTAATGTCTTCACTTCCTCTGGTATGTGTTTAGTTGGTGTATCAGTCTGCTTTACCTTGTAAGGTTGGACACTTTTTTGGTACACTTAATGAATTAAATGAAGAGAGGAAGTGACTAGAATTTGAGCTTTTTCTAGTTCTAAAATTGGAGAAGGAAACGGCAGCCCACTCCAGTATTCTTGCCTGGAGAACTCCGTGGACAGAAGAGCCTGGTGGGCTACAGTCCATGGGGTCACAAAGAGTCAGACACAACTGAGTGACTTAACGCTTTAACACACACTAGCTCTAAAATACAACACTTAATACCACTTTTATTTTGCTGCTGAAAAAGCAAACTTGGATAAAGTTAACTGAAAGGAGACACAATGAGGGAGTGCTGACTAGTTAATACTAATGATATTTTTTATTCAGTACATAGGTTTTGTTTTAGTTCTTTATTTTTAAAAAACTTTCGGCAGACACCTAAATTGACTTTGTTCTATTTTGTACCTATTCTTGAGATATTTATACTCCAAGCTGGATGTCATTAACTGATAAGGACACGCAAGTAATGCTAGAGTCCATAATTTTTGAATGGCAACAATAAGAAGTAAAAGGAATAATGCCTATCTCTTGTAATCTATGTGTAAAGAAGACTTCTATAAGATAGCTAAGTATTGCTCACCTAAAGTTACCATCATGTTGGGGTCAGAGTAGAAGAGAGTGTGGTGATTAGGCCCAACATTTCCAGCGGATCATGGTAAGTGGTTTTACCCCCAGGGGATGATGGAACCAACAAGGAAGCCACCAGCACAGGAAAGCTGAACCAGGAGAATGAGCACATTTACAACCTGTGGTGTTCTGGCCGGGTGTGCTGTGAGGGGATGCTTATCCAGCTGAGGGTAAGTGGGGAACTTAAAATGAGATCTAAAAATCATCTTTGGGGAATTACCTGGTGGTCTGGTGGTTAGGGCTCTGCACTTCCACTGCAGGGGGCCTGGGTTCAATCCCTGGTCAGGGAGCTAAGATCGTGCAAGCTATGCAAGCAAATAACTTAAGTATTGTCTTTTTACTGACTGGCTAATGTAGCGTGTATTTTATGAAGCATGTGAGTTCCCTTCTAAGGGCTTTTCCTTAGAGCAAGTAGAAGTTGCAATTGTTCTCTTGGGTTTCTTTTTTCTTGTTTTCTAGTTCCTCAAGAGGCAGGACTTACTGAATGTCCTGGCCCGGATGATGAGGCCAGTGAGTGATCAAGTGGTAGGTATTCGACCCCTGGTTTTCTCTGTACAGATTGGCTTCTTCACGTCTTAGAGCTTATTCCATTTCTTGCCTGGATTATACTTGGACTTTGTGACAACTTGTGTCCTTTGTCCCCTCCAAAATGGAACCTTTTCTGTTTAGACAGATAATGTTCTACACAATGTGCAGCTAGCTGCAACTGGGGGTGCGGGGGGTGACCCAGGAGCTACAAATAATATCTGGTTAATAAGGGCTGTATCAATAATATACAATATTTTGTATATTTTTATTGGACTGAAACTCAATTGTTATTTAAAAGCTCTCCTTTTTTTGTTGTTGCAAACCTGTTTGTTTATGTAATTTTTCTAATATGGCCACAGATGATTTAATCTACACATTTTTAGAGCCTCATCAATTAAAACTCAAAGGAGGAAGTTTTGCTGCATCTTCAGCATCTTTTTCATAGAAATTATTCTTTATTGTGTTGTGGTAATCAGTTTTAGTTCTTTCCTGAGGTAGATTTAATCTTTGCTTTTCCTCTGAGCCAGGCAGCCTTTTACCTTTTTTTGTTGGTTTTTGTTTTTCTATTTTTCCCCCTGCAATCATAAACAACCTCAGCAAACAAGAAGTTCTTTGTATTTTTAAGCCCTTTTTATCAGGAGGGTTCTGCTTAAGGTGTTAACTTTGTATAGTTTCCCTCAGTGATCAAAGGGTAGAAAACCTTTTCTTTAGCAGCTGCCATCTCCTCAGATCTTTGCCATATCTCCCTCTGTTAACATTTCCTTCATCCTTATATATACTGGTAAATTTTTACCTAAACTTTTAAAGAGTTAATAAAAGAAATAGGACCATGTTTTATCATACCAGACTCTTCAGGCTTATAACTTTATCTCTCTGGTCCAGTGTAGAGCATTAAAAACCGTGTAACTTGCTTCTGGGGTGTTGCTAGCTCCCAGTGCTGGCAACCGATTCTCTGACTCTCCGGATGCCAGCGGGGTGGCCAGCAATTCAGTTCAGTTCTGATACTGTCTACCTGGAGTTAGTGCCAGACCTATGAGTTAAAGGTCTCAGACCCACAAGATTGCCCACACTTCACAGGTCCCAGGCCACCAGACATCTGATTGCCCAGATATAAATATATAGAGTTCCCACAGCCGTCCCCTCAGAGTCAATAATTTGCTAGAATAGCTCACAGAGCTCAGGAAAACATTTTACACTTACCAGTTTATTGTAGAGGATGAAGTTCAGGAACAGCCAAATGGAAGAGAGGCGTGGGGCAAGGTATGGGGGTGGGGTGATGCACAGAGCTGCCATGCTTCCGGAGCTTAGGCCCTCTTCCCAGGGCCATTCAGGCTTTGGCAGAATTCAGCTCCCTGTGGTTGTAGGTTCCCATTTTCCTGCTAGTTGTTGCTGGGAACCATTCTTAGCTCCTTGAGGCCTTTCTCAGGCACTTGCCATGTGGTCCGTCCAGCTCCCACCGCTCCCCCCCCCCCAATCCCCTCCATCTCCTCGTCCCGCTCCATTGCCCTTTCACACTTTGACTCTTTCTTTAAGTAGGGCCCAGTCCCGTCTGAGGACTCCCTTGGTTATATCAGTCCACCTGGGTGGAGGGCGGTGTCCCTTTTGATTAACTCAGTCAGCTGATTAGGGACCATCTTCCAAGTAACACAATATCATGGGAGCAATAATACCACATTCCCAAGTCCTGCTCATATTCAAGGAGAGGATGTGGCAGTCGGCAGTAATCTTGGAGGTTGTCTTAGAAATCTGCCTATCATAGAACCTAATAAGTGAGGTTTCTTTGTTTTTTTTTAAGCAAATAAAAGTAACTATGAATGATGAAGACATGGATACCTACGTGTTTGCTGTTGGTGCTCGGAAAGCCTTGGTGCGACTGCAGAAGGAGATGCAGGATCTGGTATGTCAGGTTCTTCTAACTCAAATAATACGTAGAAACTGTGTCTCTTTATTACATAAAAGTTCAACTTCAGGGCATAAGATAATTATATAACTTGACCAGTTGTATCACCTTGAAACAGGTCAGTACCTATTCTCTTGAGAAAAGAAGTTCCTGTGCATAATAAAATATCGTGTCTTACTTTCAACCGCTTTTTCCTCTAGAGTGAGTTTTGTAGTGACAAACCTAAGTCAGGAGCGAAGTATGGACTGCCTGACTCCTTGGCCATCCTGTCAGAGATGGGAGAAGTCACAGACGGAATGATGGACACAAAGGTAAAGACAGTAGCAACATACATTTGCAAACCTTGGCCATGCACAGGGCAGCCTCCCTGAAAGTTATGCTTTAAGTTCACCATTTTATCTTCCTTTCCCACACAACCATGAAAATACCTTCCTTAAAACACTAGACTCACTTGTCAAGGCAATTTTATTAGCCAAGAAGTTCTCTCTAAACCAAGAATCAGTTGTCCCTAGGATTGCTAATGGCATTCAGGCTTTTTGGAAAAGGACTACAACTTTAATCCTTATCACCATATCATTTAGTATCTTTTTTTTTTTTTTTTAAGTTTCAGTGAGAATAGAAAATGGGTATAGGGATTTCCCTGGTGGTCCAGTGGCTAAGACTTGGTGCTCCCAATCCCCAGGGTGCCTGACTTCAATCCCTGGTCAGGGAACTAGATCCCACACGCCAGAACAAAAGATCCTGCATGCAGCAATTAAGACTCGACACAGCCAATAAAGAAATAAACTATTTTTTTTCTCTTGGTCGTATATGGTAGCAGCACATCTTACTATCATAAAAATATAAGATAGCTGAAAGACAGTTCTAAATGTAAGTTCTGGGTAATATGGTTGTGAAGAATCCCTGAAAATAGTTTACATTTTATGTGCATGCTTTCATTCGTATTTTTCTTTGTTTGTTTTTTTTTTTGGGGGGGGTGGGGTATGGTTGCTTTTTTCATTTGTATTTTGAACGTTATTTTGGATGAATTCTCAGTTGCTCAATAGAAAGACTTTTGATCATTGGTGTGACTAAAAAAGGTGCTAGTTTCATTGTAAAGCTTTAGGCTTCATGACATTGTACAAAAGTCAGGAGGATTAAAGAATGAATATCTTTATGAAAAAAGGGAGTTGCATCAAACCTACTTTAAAAAAAATAATTTTCTTTTCTTTATTTCAGATGCTTCACTTTCTTACACACTATGCTGACAAGATTGAATCCATTCATTTTTCAGACCAGTTCTCTGGTCCAAAAATTATGCAAGAGTACGTATGAGATAAAAATATTGATCAGTTTTCTTCACTAGCTTTCTGTGTTGAAATACCTGCAAGGTGCTTCTGCAATTACCCTTCCCAAATGAGTTTTCCTTTGCTTTGACTGCATGCATCGTGAAGGTAATTGAAAACCTATGAGAAACAATCAAATAAGCTCCCCCCCCCCCCCCCCCCCCCGTTAGCATGTGTCACTGCATGTACGCATCACCCACTCAGTGAGTAAAGGAGAATCTTACAGACTGGCTAGTACTAAGAAAATACAGCTAGTAATCTCGGTCTTTTATAGTCTAGGGTTGTTTTTTTTTTTTTTTTTTAATTTATGATGTGAATCTGTGGTGTCTGACTTGTGTTTGATTGATTGCAAATGTAAGCATTTTGTAATTCGTGGCCTTTTCCTCCTTCTTTAACGGTTGGGTGAATATATTCTTTCTAGTGTATTATCAGATACCTTTAATGCTTGTAAAGTTTCTGGCTTTATAAAAACATTGTTCAAACACACATATTCAGGACTTAAATTTGTTGTTTGATTTCACACCTGGTCTCAGGGGAGCACATTTAAGTTTACCCTTGGTGTAGAATTGGTTCTGACCTAAATTTTTGGCTAAGGACTGTGGAGTTGAGTACAGTAGAAAAGCCAGTTTGGATTTTAGTTTTGTGTCAAAATCACCAAGATAATCAAAATTGCTTATGCCTCTAGATAGCATTACATCATCCTTACCTTGCTCAACTCAGTAATAATACTGTGGGCAAAGTATCACGTTGCAGATTCATGGAGCATCTTATATGGGGTGGGGGTATGGAAGGTTGAAAGTCAAAGATTACAAGAGGAATCTTTGGTGAGTCAGAAATGAATTATTATATGCTACAGTAGATTATTTCTAAATTTATTCTGATCCTGACTCAAAAAACAATAGCTTTCATTATAGGAAGATAGATAAAGAGTTGGAAATAAAACTTAAAATCTGTCAAAATAAAAAGGTTTTAAAATATGGGCCTCATACTTAAATATAGGCTCATTTCTGGCTCCCCAGGTGAGATGAAATATATCCTGCCTAGAGGGGACATCACTGGAGGTGTTCAAGGATAGGATAAAGATCACTTGGGAATGCATCCATCAGATAGACGAGAGGACCAGATGACCTGTAAAGCTCCTTCGGTCTCTGAGATTGTATTTGACTTGGGGATACCAAGACAAATAACTGTGCTGATTATTTGCAGGTATCTGTTCATCTAAGTGAATTGTGTGACTTATGTGCATGGAAAGTCTCTCTCTTATGTTCTTCTAAATAGCCTTTTATTTTATGACAGGGAGGGTCAGCCCTTAAAGCTGCCTGACACTAAGAGGACACTATTGTTTACATTTAATGGTAAGTGTTCTGCTTCCTGAGTTTTGTTTTCTGTGAGATGATCTTAAGGAGAATATGGCTTCTTTCTAAAAGATAGCAATAAAAAACTACAATAAAACCAACCCCATGGCAGCATCTTGGTTACTAGGTTTCTTCAATAAGAGATCCTTGTATATATTTTAATTTCTACTTGTTGCTGCATTTTAGCTATCTAAGAAACTTGGAGAAAGGAGCCTATTAATATAAAAAGTTAATACCAGAAGTCTAAATGCTGCCATTAACTCAATAAGAAAATGGTTTTGTTTTCCAGTGCCTGGCTCAGGTAACACTTACCCAAAGGATATGGAGGCTTTATTACCCCTGATGAACATGGTGATTTATTCTATCGATAAAGCCAAAAAGTTCCGACTCAACAGAGAAGTAAGACTTTATTTTTATTATAAGTTGGAGCCTTTTTGTTGTTCCCCTCTCCCTGTTGGGGGGCAGCAGGGAGGAGGGGGTCATCTTTTGCTTATTTCAGTGATTTTATCTTTGCTAGCTGGCTTGAAACTGCTCGGTGGGAGTGGTTTTATAAAAGAATACTGAATGGGATTTTGTTTCTGCTGGACTGAAATGGATTTCTGATGAATTGCTTTGTTTCCTGGGGAAAGGGCAAACAAAAAGCAGACAAGAACCGAGCTCGAGTGGAGGAGAACTTCTTAAAGCTGACGCATGTGCAGAGGCAGGAAGCAGCCCAGTCCCGGCGGGAGGAGAAGAAAAGAGCTGAGAAGGAGCGAATCATGAATGAGGAGGATCCTGAGAAGCAGCGCAGGCTGGAGGTAAGACAGACTTTTCTTATCACTGGGGTAAAACATTTATAAGGGGATGTCTGTTGGCGCCATCTTGGCTGTTAAATGTAATTCTTTATAGGAATGTGCACAGGCTAAAAGCTTAGCATTTTCTTAGTATTTGGGACAGTTAGCACTATAAGAAGAAAAAGGAGGAGTAATCTTCCCTGTTCAAACCGTGTTAGATTGAGTCTCGATCCTGGTGAATGATATGAATTATTCTGTTCCCAGCACAAGCCCTTTCTGAAAGTTCCACTATCATCTTTCAGGCCAAACACGTACTGAGGTAGAAAGAAATTAGGAATTTTAATAAAAGCCAACACATGTACCTACGATCCAAATAAACTTGTTTTATAAAATTTCTATTTTGATTATAGATTAGCGAATTCTAATTTTTTTCTTTGTGTTTTGTTTTTTATTTTGTACAGTTAGAATCTCAAACTTAAGAGTTGCTTTTGTTTTAGGATTTTTTAAAAATTTATGTTTAATTGGAGGATAATTGTTTTACAATATCATGTTGGCTTCTTCCATACAACAACATGAATCAGCCAGAAGTATGCGTATGTCCCCTCCCTCTTGAGCCTCCGTCGCCCCCATCGCACGCCTCCAGGATGTCACAGAGTGCCACCCGCAGCTCCCTGTGTTACACAGCGACTCCCCACTAGCTGTCTGGTTTACATGCGATAATGCGTGTGTTTCAGTTCGACTCTCTCAATCTGCCCCACCCTCTGCTTACCCTGCTGTGTCTGCAGCCTGTTCTCTGTGTCTGTGTCTCTATTCCAGCCCTGAAAATAGGTTTGTCAGTACTATATTTCTAGATTCCATATATGTGTGTTAATACATGAAATTCTTTTTTTTCTGACCTCTGTCTGTATAACAGGCTCTAGGTTCATCTACCTCACTAGAAAGAACTGACTCAAATGCTTTCCTTTTTATGGCTGAGTAATATTCCATTGTATATATGTACTGTAATTTCTTTATCCATTCATCTGTTAATGGACATCTAGGTTGCTTCCATGTACTAACTATTGTAAATACTGCTGCAATGAACATTGGGGTACATATTTTTTTTTTTCAGTTATCATTTTCTCAGGGTATATGCCCAGTAGTGGGATTGCTGGATCATATGGTGGTTTTATTCCTAGATTTTTAAGGAATCTCCATACTGTTCTCCATAGTGACTGTATCACTCTACATTCCCACCAACAGTACATGAGGGTTCCCTTTTCTCCACACCCTCTCCAGCATTTATTGTTTGTAGATTTTTTCATGATGGCCATTTTGACCAGTGTGAGGTGGTACTTCGTTGTAGTTTTGATTTGCATTTCTCTAATAATGAGTGATGTTGAGCATCTTTTCATGTGTTTGTTGGCCATCTGTATGTCCTCTTTGGAGAAAAGTCTGTTTTTAGGTTGTGTTATGTTGTGTTTCAAACATTAGCATGTTCTCATATTTTGTGAATTAAGATACCATGGTCCAGCTGTAAAATTTTAAACCTTATAAATGCTAGTCAAAAAAAGAGAAAAACAGAGTCCTGGGAAATGCAAATTTTAATGAGAATAACCTCACGGATTGAAGAAAGTACTTGGAAGTGGAGGAGGCAAGCTGCTAAGAAAAAGTGAGCCCTCGTGTGGTACTTTAGTTGCCAGGAAGAGTCATGCCATCGAGCGAAGTGACCAGAATACCACAGGCCTCCTCTCATCCTACCTATTCTTAGCATTTTTTGTTTGATTTGGTTTGGTTTAGTTGATGGATATTTTTCCCCTGAAAATAGAGCTCTGTGTTTGTGCAATCTTCTTTATAAATATAATTGGCTTTTTAATAGACACACAGGAAGAATCTACATGGACTCATTAATAGATAATGCCTTTCAATTTTCTATGAAAATGTTTTTCTATAAAAAAAAAAGTTCTCCAAATATTTCTAGGGTTTGAAACTATAATAGGCTTAAGAAAAGGGGGGGCCCAGAACTTAAGTCAGATTGTAAGTTGCTTGTAGGTATAAACCATGTATTTTTTTTAGAACCACCACTTTGTAATATCTAGGCCTAGTTATCTTATGAGAAGATCCAATGAATTAAATGGGAAAGGAGCTTACCCCCCTCCCCGCCCCCCAAAAAAAATTCTGTAATGAATTTCTGGCTTGAATGGCTCATGTATACATATGATCTTGACTTTTTTGCCACTGCTGGTGGAGCTTTGCTTGTTTTGTTCCATATTTAATTTGAAAAATATAGAGAAACATATACACAGATATTGGGACTTCCCAGGTGGCGCTAGTGGTAAAGAGCCTACCTGCCAGTGCAGGAGACTCAAGAGACATCGGTTCAATCCCTGGGTCAGGACGATCCCCTGGAGAAGGGCATGGCAACACACTCCAGTATTCTTGCCTAGGAAATCTCATGGACAGAGGAGCCTGGCAGGCTACAGTCCATAGGGTCACAAAGAATCGGACACAGCTGAAGTGACTGAGCACACACTCAAGCATACTCCTAATTCCTAAATAAAAATATGATAAAAATTCTCAATCAAACATTATGGATTGAAAGGTGTTGGGCTCGGGTGTAAAGGCTATGCTAATAAGAGATTTATAATTAATAACTTGATCAAACAAGATCTTAAGGTTTTCTGAACTGAAATACAAATCCTTTGCATATACATACGTTAAGATGAAAGTTGGGCTACTCTTTCTTGTATTTGGGAAAAATCAAAATAACAAAGTCTGCATAAGTGTACTGTCTAATTTCGCTCTAAAGATTTTAGTTACCTTTACTTCAAGTTAATTTTCATTAACCAACATACGTATTAGCAATTCTTATAACTATCTTCTGAAATGTTATTTGTGGTGTTAGTCTAAACAGTATAGGCAGTATTCAGTTCTGATTTTTTTTTTTAACAAGTACTTAAATCTTAGTTTGGATTCCCTCTTTCTCTTTAGGAAGCTGCTTTGAGGCGTGAGCAAAAGAAATTGGAGAAGAAGCAAATGAAGATGAAACAAATCAAAGTGAAAGCCATGTAATAGCCATCCCAGAGAGCTAAGTCCTAACGCCACCTTTAAGTTCAAAATTCACAGGAAACAAAAGCTACCAATTCGTTTCTCATCTTAAAGTTTCCCTGTGACTGAGAAATCCTTATTTCATCACCTGTTCTGTTTTGGCTTGGAGTGTTACAGAGGTTATAGATACATTGGAAGGGGTCTGTTTCAGTCATTTTCTTCCAGATAGTCAAATTATTTTGATTATTTTATAAAAGGAATGATATATGAAATCTGTGTAGTTTTAAAACATTTAAAAAATTATAACATGAATCATAAGTACTTTTAGTGCTTGATATTTGAAGAAATATCATGAAATTTATAGATATATAATTAGATTGCTGCTTTTTTGTTTAAGCTAGGCAGTTGAAATAGCAATGAAGATTGACTATAAACCACAATTCCACAAATAACAATTGGAATTACACAATAAACATTTCTTGGTGTTCTCTTCTGTGTCTACATTAAACTTGTGAAAAAAAATAAAATTTAGAACACTGTATGTGGTATGGAAATTTCAGGGACGCAACAGTCTAGTTTAGTATATGTTTATAGGTGGGAGGTGCTTATGACAGTATCATAGGCTATCTGTAGGCTTTAGGATACTTACATGTACATGGAAACTTCTAGGGATAGGAAGAATAGGAGCACGGCTTTCTCCTTACCTGATACAATGAGCTCATGACAATGTGAATGCTGTATTTTAAGTGGCTGTATGTTTTCTTGAGTAACAAATGCATGAAAATTACCTGCTTCACCTAGGTGAGATCAGTGGTCTGCGTGAAGTCAACAAAAGTTCTCCTTGGTTGCTGCAACCTGTCGGATGTTCATGGAGAAGCTCTGTACTACTCTGTTATGGCTGTGTCCCTGTGCTTCTCCTTCTGCTTTTATATCTTCCACAGTTGAGGCTGGGTATATTTCTTCAAAGAAGTAGCCATGAATATGCATAAATATACTTTTTAACATGAGCTTTCCTAAACTACAGAGAGTTCTTCCTGCCTCTTGAGGAAGGAACTCTTGGGGGAGAGGCCCATCTGTTCTGCACGAGCATTTAGCTTGTTCAGATCTCTGCATTTTATAAATGCTTCCTACTAAGAAAGCATTTTTTAAAGTCACTGCTTGTACCAGGTAATTTTTGCTGGGGCTGGGAAAGGGTTGGGTTTTTTGTGGGAGAGGGGTGGGTGGGTATTTTTTGTTGATGCTGTATGTGCCAGTGTGTTCCGAGGCAATAACAAGTTGCTGTGAAAACAGCATGTGCTGCTGCCTTTGTAACTGCATGGAAACTCTCCACATGGGTTTTTCTCTAGGTCAGTGCAGAAATGTGTAAGCTGGGAGATGCAAATGTAATATTTTTTTTAACAGTTTATGAAATTAAGTTATTAAATATAACAAAAATAAGATAAAGTTGAATTACTTTAATGCTATATAATTCTCAAATTAGCCTTGTTTTACAAACCTTTAACCTGCATTTTAGAAATCAAAGTTGATATGCTTAGCTATCTTTTGATTAATAAAAGCTTTCTTAAAGTCCCACACATTTGGACCATGGCAGCTAATTTTGTAATTTAAGCATTAATATGAACTACCTATGGACATATATTAAACTAATTGACAAAAGTCTCAGAGTGCCGCCTTTACTTTTCTGGGGTTTCCCTACAAGAGTATAAGCCCATAGGAATGTCATTCTTGTTCAGTAAAAGTCAGCACTGAAATGCTTTTCCCTCAAAAGAGTTGGCATTGACAATAATCCTTTTGTTGTTTAGTTGCTAAACCGTGTCCAACTCTTTGTGATTCCCTGGGCTGCAGCACACCAGGCTTCCCTGTAATTGTTAGCAGGTTTTGGTTTTGGAGTTTGTTTTTGTTTCTTGGCCTTGCTACGCGGTTTGCAGGATCTTAGTTCCCCAACTGAGAATCAGACCCATGCCCTTGGCAGCAAAAGCATGGAGTCCTAACCACTGGACCCCTCTCCTAATTCCCACCAGTTGTTTATAGAATGTTTTCTATTTTTAGAGCCCTATTAATAGGCTTCTCCCCCCAAGTCCCCCACTAAAGTTAAGACACCATTGTTTCTCCTGTGACTGAGAGGACAAAGAAAGGAGAATGTTGTTGACTGTCACGTGTTAGAAAACCACTAAGCCATCCAATCTTGTCTGCATTGCGTGGGCATTTAGCATTGTGTGGTCGTTTAGCAGTACCGCAACAAGTGCTGGACTGGAAGATAGAGACTTGGTTTTTAGTGCCAGCAAAACCAGTTACTAATCCTTTGACTTTGGGTAAGTCACTAACCTCTTTGAGTCTTGTTCTTCCTTCTACAAAGTAAGGATAGTAATTATTTTCTCAACCTGCCTCACATGTAGATCAACACCAAGAGGTAATACGTGCAAAATTCTCCTGTAAATGATAGCACTATAAAAGTGTATCATCTAGGTTTATTCTCCAAGTGGTGTATTTTTGCTTTATTCTGTTTTGCTTTTCTTTCTCTCAGTGGAAACCAAGCAGATCCTTTCAGAGTTCTCTAAGTTCTAGATATAACGTGTGTGTCTACACAAACCATGACAGAGTTTATTGCGGTGGGGGGTGGGCAGTTTACAATTCTGTTTCCTTAATGATAGAACCTTTCCTTGTCAGGCACCATTGTGAAACTTTCCTTTAAATGGGACAATTTGCATTCTCATTCCACCCATCCAATAGGAATTGGAAATGGGAAAATTATTTAGAGCAGTGTTGTACAAGGACCTATTGGTTTCGGTGCAAGGGATGAAATACTGTACTTTATCATTCCAGCTTCTTTAAGTTCTGGGCTCTATTCATTTTAAATGATTTGAAAAGAGATAAGAGAGAGGAGAGAGTTATTACACTCCTAAGAGTGGCTTCTATTACAGACTGCTAAAACAATAGTGAAAAATACTGCTTTTCTTAGTTTCTGGAATTTGGTGAAGGGCCAAAGATTTATTTGCATTTGGATAAGTGTGATGGTTTTATCTTTGTGCAAGTTGAATGTCATCATCTCAGCTGTGATCTGAGAAGTGATACAAATTTCAGAAAAAAGTTTTGTGTTTTTTTCCCCCCTAAAAGGAAGAACTTCATGTCTATTACTGTATTTGCTTTTAATGGATATTACTAGGTTTTATTTTCATCTTTTAAAATTAAAAGACACCCAGTCCTTTTAAAGTATTTAGTTCCATATAAGTATTTAGGTTATTTGCTGTATCAACTTTGCTTTCCTATCACATTTTCAACTTAAATGCTTAAATAGCTTTCTTTTACCTTTTCTTGCATGTACTTATATTACTTACCAAGGTTGAAGCAAAGCTAGAATTGAAGCCAGTTTTCTGCTTCAGGAAAGAGCTCTGGGTTTGTGGGTTACGACCCAGGTGGTGTTGTAGTGCTGTAACAAGTCTCTTTCCTCATCTGTAACTGGGCATCATCTGACCTTTCTGAAATGCCTGTTCAGAGGATCGTATTAGATCATAGCTATAAAGTGCTCAGGACTTCCCAGGGGGCACTAGTGGTAACGAACCCGCCGGCCAATGCAGGAGACACAAGAGATGCAGGTTTGATCCCTTGGTCTGGAGGAAGGCATGGAAACCCACTCCAGTATTCTTGCCTGGAGAATCCCAGGGACAGAGGAGCCTAGTAGGCTACAATCCTTAGGGTCGAAAAGAGTCTAAGACACGACTGAAGTGACTTAGCACACATAAACTGCTTAGACATAAAAAATGCTCTATAAATAATGCTGCTCAACTTGTTAACCTACTCATCGTAAGCATTTCCAGCTGTCACTCGAGTATTCTAGGCAATTAGTTTTACTGTTCCCACAGTTAATTTATGTGCTATCTTGAAGAGGGCATTGCAGTGCTCATCAGTCCCATCTCCATTCCTCTAGGCTTCAAGCAAATTTCAGAAGGCTCCAGAAATCTTGAAGAGTTCTAGCCCTTATTATACATAAGTGAGAAGCATTACGGAGCTTGTGCACCCCAGAACTCATAAGTCAAAAGCAAAGCAAGAAGACACTGAGTTTGTAAACTTTAAAAATTGGCCTTTCATTACACCAGTTTTCTAAGTTATCTGGATTTAGGAGGCCTTTCTGCAAGGAAATTTGCTCCTTTAAACAGTCTAGGCCGACGATTCTCAAACTAGTGGGCAGTCATGAAGATGGTGAGATCTTTTAGCCCCCTTGACCAACTGACATCCAGCTAGAAAATGTAGCTACAGGGCTGGGTATCAGATGGGAAGTACTTCTGTATTTAAATTCCCTATCCTGGTGGCTGCATTATATTTGGCATCTTTTCAGGCACTGACTCCTCCAGTACTCTTATTTCCAAAGTCTACATGGCAAAACGATCTTTTCCGAAGAACATCACAAGGATTTTACTTCACTTTTTGCTACTTTATCTTGCTTTGTCAATTTACCAAGTTCGCTGCTGGGTAAGCATCTTATTTGATAATGAGAGAATAGTGAGAATACTGCTTGGGAATGCTAAAGTAATAGATAAGATCAGACTGATGTGTGTAAAATTCAGGAAGATCCAGAGATGCACTGCAAAGAGTTCACATTGACTTTAGGCATCAAATTTCCATCATTCCCTGTTTGAATGTAGCTGAACTCACCCATCTTGGAAGTTAAACCAATATAAATCTGTCAAGGATCTTAGCCAGGAAGGGCCAGTGTTCATTATTGGATGGTGTAGATCCAATTTTGGATCCAGCCCACTCCCACCCCCGCCTCCGTGAGAGGAGCAAGTCACTGAAAAAAACGCGGGCTCACGGAAGTCTTGCTCCATCACTCATTGCTTCATCCTTTCTCAAGCCCTGCATCCCTTGGCTGAGGCTAGCCTCCCCGGAAAGGCAAACTTAACAGGTTTCTGCAAACGGCACATGTCTCAAAGTCGTGGGTACGGAAGGATTCAGGACAAAAGATCCAGAGAGGGACAAAAAAAGTTGAGCAGTTTTCCTCCCTTTATAGAAGGCGGCACAGAGAAAGGGTGGGTTTCCCCTTTGTAGCTTGTCAGTCTGGTGCCCGAGAGGCCAAAGTGAGGGGCGTTTAAGACATCTTCAAAGAAAGTGCGAGACTGATTTTTCCTAAAGTCCTACCACAGGAAAGGAAAAAGGACCCGCCAAAAAGTAGCCAAGTCAGCAGCCAGCGTTGGTTTGCCTTCCTCTAGTCCCCTTGACTCTTCATTATTGAAATCATCCCACTTCCTTCCTGCTTCCGGGACCGAGGCTCACAGAGCCCTTTTCAGACCCCGAAGAAGACCACATCAAGGACAAGCTAGGTCTCTGGCTTCCACACGCGGGGGACACAGGTTTCATCTGTTGGAGACCGAATGCCCTCAGGTTTGCGCTGCGCGTAATCAGGTGACTCAGAACTGGAGAACCGCTTTGTGCGATAGCTGCTAAGAAAAACCCCGCCGCACTCGAGGAGATGCAGGAACCACGCTGCTTCTCCACTAGCCTCGCCCTGGTTCAGGGGGCTGGGGCGGGGCGGGGCTTCCCCAATGGCCACGCCCGAGCCTAGAGGGCCGGGGCAGGGCGGGGCTTCCCCAAGGGCCGCGCCCGAGCCTAGGGGCCCGGGGCGGGGCGGGGCTTCCTCTCCCGCGCTGGGTGGGGCGGAGCTTCCCCACTTGCCGCGCCCGGGCCGAGGCGGGACGGAGCTCTCCTCTACCAGCCCTCCCCGCGTCCCTCTACTGCGCATGGCACGCTGCGTACCTCCCTCCCAGCAACCGGCCTGGCGGCAGCGCGGCCTTAAACCAAGGAGGCGGAGCTCAGACTGGGCCGGGACTGCTTGCTAACTCCAGGACCAGGTACCGGGCTGGCGGGGGCCGCCTGGTGCGCTCCGGGGATCAGTTCCTCCTCGCCCTGACGCCGATTCCTTCTCCTCAGGGGCGGGCCTTCATCATAGCGGCCACCCTTCGCCTCCCTCGTCCTCCGCGGGCCCCCTTTACACACGAATCCTTCTCGATTCCCACAATGAGGGGCTGTAGCCCGAGAAGAGAATAGGCTTGGGCCTGGCCCGGAGACACCGCAGCGGAGTTGCCGGGCGGAAGAGGCGAGCGCCTGCTTTCTCTCTCCTCTTCCCCCCCTGATTTCCAGGTGGGAAACCTGGGGCCCAGGTGACAGTTTGTCCTGATGTAGCGAAGAGGAGGCATATCCTCTCCCCGCACCCCATTTGCGCCTCCCTCATCCGCATCTCTTCCCAGGCGGGACAGGCAGCAGTAGGTCAAGCCCTCCTAAGAGAAGAGCTCAGGTATTCCTGAATCAGCCTAAACAGAGCTTCTGATTGTCTTGTTTTCCAAAATGCTTAAGTGCCCACAGCACCTTGGGGTGGAGATGCGGGATGGGGGTAGGGAAGTGAGCGCGAGGAAGGGGAGTGGTTAAGTAAAATTGTCCAAGTTTTCAGGAAATGGGGAACCAACTTTTCTGCCCAGCCTTCTGCTAAGGTATCCTACTATATTCGAACTTAACTTCATCCCAAAGAGGAAAAGACGTGCCAATTGATCCTTTTCTTACTGTAACATTTGTTGGGGTAGAACCGAATTCCAGTATGTTTTTGTGGCATTAAGACAGTTTTTCATTGACTGATCTATGCTTTTCTTTAGAGATCCCCAACATTGTTTCTTGTCCCTGAAAGTTGAAGAAACCAAATCTTTTCTGATTATCTGCCTCAAGCCTATTCAGCCATAAGATAAAGTGTTGAATTGGTTAAATCTGTTGCCCTTTAACTAGATTTCTTAGAGGTGTTGTGACCCAAATGCAGTGTTTATAGTTGTAATCCCAGACATGGAAGAAGTTTAGAAAACCAGTGACAAAAATAGGGGAAAAAGAAAAATTGATAAGGTAAATAAATTTTCCTTTCTATACCATGTAGCATCTGGTCAGTGTTGTCAAATCAGATGATGCCTTTTCAGTCATTACATCTTTACACTCAGTCTTGAGGCTTCTCCCTAAGCTTCTCTGTTATCACTTACAGCTTCTCGAGCACAGGCTTTGGAATAGACCTGATCAGTCCTCTATTACTTGCCTGTGTAACTTTGGTTATTGGTTGTTGTTGTTGTTTTTATTTTAATTTTTTGGCCATGTCATACAGCATGTGTGATCTTAGTTCCCCACCAGGGATTGAACCTGCTCCTCCTGCAGTGAAAGCAGGGAGTCTTAACCCTTGGACTGTGAAGGAAGTCCCATGTCTGTGTAATTTGGGCATTTAACCTGAGTCCTAATTTCCTGATCTGTAAAACTAGGATCAATAATAACTTATTGTAAGCTGATCTCCATGAAGCATTTAACACAGATGCTGGCACATGCTAAGTTCACCATAAGTGTCTGCTGCTTTGATTATTTTCACTATTAATTTAACAGACACAAGAGTGTCCATGTTAAGTGTTGGTCACAGTAGCCCCTGGGAATGCAACAGTAAACAAGATGCATTCCCTGCCTTTACAGACTCTAGTGTAGGCCGTTGAGAGAGTGGTCTGTATAAGGATTGAATACAGAGGCCAAGCATCTAACCCGGGTTGGGTGGGGCAGTCTTGTAGGACTTCCTGTAGTAAAAGGACAGACAAAAGATGAATAGATTGGGAAAGCGTAAGTGGTCCACGAGGGGAAGCAGGATCTTTAAAGTTTTTCCTTTGGGTTCCATTTCCTACCTGCCTTTGAAGTTGTGCTCAGTCGTACCCAACTGTTTGTGACCCCCATGGACTGTAGCCCACCAGGCTCCTCTGTCCATGGAATTTTCCAGGCAAGAATACTGGAGCAGGTTGCCGTTTCCTGCTGCAGGGGATCTTCCCAACCCAGGAATCAAATCCTTGTCTCTTTCGTGTCCTGCATTGGCAGGCGGATTCTTTACTATTGCGCCACCTGGGAAGTCCATTGCCTTTGATGCTCCATGTCCTACATATGAATTTATCCCAAGGCTTACTTCCCAGCTTTCTGTTTTTCTCTCAGCATTTTCTTCTAAAGTGAATTTCTGTCACTTGTACAGCTTCAGAGCCATCTCTAACCCCTCTTTTAAGCATCAGCCTTACTTTTCTAACTAAACGGTATTTCCACTTGGGATATATAACTTTTCTTAACTGCAGCATAACTTAAAAACTCAAACTCATCTTTCCACCAAAATAACTTCCATCTCTGACTTTTCCTATTTTGTCTTTGACACACTATTCTTCGCAGTTACTCAGGCACACACACAAAAAAAAGTCATCAGAGTTGTTCACAGGTAAAACAGGTTCCCTGATAAGGTAGTGAGTTTTCAAGCAGAGACTTGATAATCTTATATCCAGGTGTTTATAAAGCTGTTCTTCCAAAGAGTGGAGGATAGACTCAATGACTTGTGGTGTCCTTACTAACTTATTTTTCTTTCTCCTTATCCATCTGTTTTTTTCATTGGAGGATGATTGCTTTACAGTGTTGTGTTGGTTTCTGCCTTACAACAACATGAATTAGTCATAACTATATATATGTATCCCCTCCCTCTAGAGCCTCCTTCCCACCCATCCACATCTGTTTCTCAATATTCCTTCTGCCACAGGCTCATATCACCACAGATGTGGCCCAGAATAATTGTATTCCCTCTTTTTCTTTTTTTCATTATACTGGATTCTAACTAACATTCCTTTCTCTGGGTTGTTTTTACCTCCCTCCTCTCACATCTCTTAGCAGATTATACAACCCCTTACAACCTTCAGTTCAGTCGCTCAGTTGTGTCCAACTCTTTGCAACCCCATGGACTGCAGCACGCCAGCTTCCCTGTCCATCACCACCAACTCCCGAAGCTTGCTCAGATTCATGTCCATCGAGTTGGTGATGCCATCCAACCATCTCATCCTCTGTCGTCCCCTTCTCCTCCCAGCTGAAACACCAGGGAAGCCCCTCACAACCCTAGCCCACCTGAAAAAAAGAATAGAAATGTGGCCGATTTTTTTCTAGATTCTTCAAAAGCATATCTGAGTATTTATTTTAGTCATTTTACTTTGAAAATCAGCTTTGTTCAGATATAATTTACCTGTAACAAAATACACCTATATCAAGTGTACAGTTTGTTGAGTTTTGACAAGTACACTTACATAACCACCATGCAATAAAGATACAGAACTTTCCCATCACCCTGAAAAGTTCTTGTGTGTCTCTTTGAAGTTGGTCCCTTATCTCACTACTGGGTCCAGGCAACCAAGACTTGCTTTCTGTCGTACTTTTGCTTTTTCTAGGATTTTATGTGAATGGAAACATTATGAAGATTTGTGTCTGACTTTTTTCCCTTAACCTGAAATTGTTGCCTATATCAGCAGTTTGTCCCTTTTTATTGCTGAGTAGTATTACATTGGTGTCTGTTCAGTTCACTTCAGTCACTCAGTTGCGTATGATTCTTTGCAACTCCATGGACTGCAGCATGCCAGGCCTCCCTGTCAATCACCAACTCCCAGAGTTTACCCAACTCATGTCCATTGAGGTGGTGATGCCATCCAACCATCTTATCCTCTGTCATCCCCTTCTCTTCCCACTTTCAATCTTTCCCAGCATCAGGGTCTTTTCAAATGAGTCAGCTCTTCCCATCAGGTGGCCAAAGTATTGGAATTTCAGCTTCAACATCAGTCCTCCCAATGAACACTCAGGACTGATCTCCTTTAGGATGAACTGGTTGGATCTCCTTGCAGTCCAAGGGACTCTCAAGAGTCTTCTCCAACACCACAGTTCAAAAGCATCAATTCTTTGGTGCTCAGCTTTCCTTATAGTCCAGTTCTCACGTCCGTACATGACTACTGGAAAAACCATAGCCTTGACTAGACGGACCTTTGTTGGCAAAGTAATGTCTCTGCTTTTTAATATGCTCTCTAGGTTGGTCATAATTTTCCTTCCAAGGAGTAAGTGTCTTTTCATGTCATGACTGCAGTCACCATCTGCAGTAATTTTGGAGCCCCCCAAAATAAAGTCTGACACTGTTTCCCCATCTATTTCCCATGAAGTAATGGGACTGGATGCCATGATCTTAGTTTTCTGAATGTAGAGCTTTAAGCCAACTTTTTCACTCTCCTCTTTAACTTTCATCTGGAGGCTCTTCAGTTCTTCTTCACTTTCTGCCATAAGGGTGGTGTCATCTGCATATCTGAGGTTATTGATATTTCTCCCGGCAATCTTGATTCCAGCTGTGCTTCATCCAGTCCAGCATTTCTCATGATGTACTCTGCACAGAAGTTAAATAAGCAGGCTGACAATAGACAGCCTTGACGTACTCCTTTTCCTATGTGGAACCAGTCTGTTGTTCCACGTCCAGTTCTAACTGTTGCTTCCTGACCTGTACCACATTTTTATTTATTTATTTTTTAAATTTTACTTTATTTTTAAACTTTACATAATTGTATTAGTTTTGCTGTACCACATTTTTAAAATCTATTTACTAGTTGGTAGATGCCTGAATTGTTTTTAACTTGGGGCTATTTTGAATAATGCTTTTATGAACATTCATATACAAGTTAATGAGAAGATATGTTTTCATTTCCCTTGAGTAGATGACCTAGAGCAGAATTATTGAGTCATGAGAAGCTATTAAACTATTTTCCAGAGGGGCCGTAGTTGTTTGCATTCCCACCAGCAGTGTATGAGAGTTCCAGCTGGATGTCCTTGTCAGCACTTAGTATTGTCAGTCTTTGTTTAGCCATTTTGATGGGTGTTTAATGGTATCTCTTGGTGGCTTTGTGTGTGTCATCATTTCCTTGATGACAAGTAATGTTGAACATCATTTCATGTGCTTAGTGGCTGCTCCTTTATCTTATCTTCAGATCTGTTGTTGCCATTGTTTAAACTGGGTTATCTTATTATTGAGTATAGAAATTCTTTATATATTCTGTATATAAAGTCCTTTGTAGATACACACACACACACACACACGCATGCACAGAGTATGTTTTCTCCCAATCTTTTCAGTTTCTTAGTGGTGTCTTTCTAAGGCAGACATTTTAAATTTTGATAAAGATTAATTTGTCATATTTTTCTTTTATGTTTCATGCTCTTGATGTTCTGTTTTTGAATCTCTACTTATCCCAAGATCATGAAGATTTTCTCCTCTCTTTTCTTTAGTAGTTCTAACTTTTTCTTTAGTTCTATGATCCATTTCAAGTTAATTTTTGTGTGCAGTATAAGGTCAGCATTGAGGTTCATTTTTTTCTAAATAAATATCAAGTTGTATGCAGACTGTTTTTCCCCATAAAATTACTTTGGTCATTCTCTTGAAAAGTAATTGACCATATATGTATGGGTCTATTTCTAGGTTGTCTGTTCTGTTTCATTGACCCATGTATCTATCCTTAGACCAAAGTACACCATCTTGATTATTTTAGCAATAAAGTAAGTCTGGAGTTCAGGTAATAAAAGTCTTCTGACTTTCTTTTTCAAAATTATTTTGGCTATTTTAGCCAAATATTTCCGTGTAAATTGTAGCCTGAGCTTATCAGTTTCTTTTGAAAGTCTGCTGGGATTTTGATAAGCATTGCACTGAATCTGTAAGTCAATTTGGAGAGAAATGACATCTTAATAATATTGAGTCTTCCCATTTATGAACATGGCATATCTTTTTATCTAGATAAAAAGGTCTTACAGGTCTTACTCATAGTTTATTAAAATTATTCCTAATCATTTTATGTTTCCATTGGTTTATTGATGGTATTTTTAAAATTTCATTTTCTGATTTGTTGTTGCTATATATAGAAATACAACTGGGTTTTATAATTGATCTTTATAAATTAATTTTCTTAAGTATAATGATTTTTTTTGTAGAAAACTTAGGTTTCTACATAGGGCTTCCCTGACAGCTCAGTTAGTAAAGAATCCGCCTGCAATGCATGAGACCCCGGTTCAGTTCCTGGGTTAGGAAGATCTGCTGGAGAACGGATAGGCCACCCACCCCAGTATTCTTGGGCTTCCCCTGTGGCTCAGGTGGTAAGGAATCCGCCTGCAATGCAGGAGACCTGGCTTGGGAAGATCTCCTGGAGAATGGAAAGGCTACCCACTCCAATATTCTGGCCTGGAGAATTCCATGAGCTGTACAGTCAGTGGGGTCGCAAAGAGTTGGACATGACTGAGAGGCTTCCGCTAGATTTCTATGTATACAGTCTTGTTATTTATGAATAAAGAATTTTACGTCTTTTTTTCCCATCTGTATGCCTTTTATTTCTTCTTGCCTTTTTGCATTGGCCAAGACCACTAGTACATTGATGAAGTGATAACGTTTTTGCTTTATTTCTGTCCTTAGAGGAAACTCATTCATTCTTCTTACTATTAATAGATGTTAGCTATAAATTTTTATGTGTATCTTTTACCAAGTTGACTTGGTAAATCCCATTTCTATCCTATTCCTTTTTGACTATTCCTAGTTGACTAAGAGTTTTTTGTTTTTTTTTTTTTAAACTTGTGGCTTAGTGTTGAATTTTGTTAGATGGTTTTTCTCCCTCTATTGAAATGATTGTATTTTTACTTGTTTACTCAGTTAATAAGATAAAATTACATCATTTAAAAAAATTCCTTAAAATTGGTTGTTCTTTATTTGCAAGCAGCTTCAAAAACAGTTTTGTGTATGTTGATTCATTTTTTAATGTTAAACTGATCTTTTATTCCTGAACTAAACCCTCCTTGGTCATGATGTATTATCTTTTAGCCATTCTAGATATAAATTCTTAACTATAAATAGCAAACATAGAACAAAATCAGGATGATATGAAAAAACATACATTTGAGAAGTGGCAAAAGGTCTTGGGAATGGGTAACAAAAATATAAAACTTAGCAAAAAGGTTGGAAAATAAAGTTTGAAGAAGTTTCCTGGAAAGTAGAAAGTTGTAAAGTAGGAGTGAAATATAACTTTAGTGGATAATCCTAGAAGTACACCTTTAACTATTAGAATTTCTGTTGCTATTTCTTGCTACAAAACTAATATTCCCCAGAATTGGAAGACCCACATTTCCACATTACAAAGTCTGAATACTTTGTAGCTAGTCTGGATTATACCCAGAGGATGGAGGGCCTCAGGAAGGCAGTCTCCAAGGAAAAATTGCAATGAATGAGTTTGAGTGTATGGAAAAATACATTGATAAGACTAATAGCAGAAATGTTGAGGTATTTGGGAAAAGTTAATAACTACATGGAAAAACAAGCAAGTGAAAAAATGAGGCAGTTATTAACTCTGCTGGGGGTGGGGTGGGAGAAAGTGTGTGTAAGACAAAAGACATAGTCATCTCTAACTGTTTGCCTCTGCTAAGAACCAAGTCCTCAGGCTTCCTAGGTGGCACTAGGGGTAAAGAAGCTGCCTGCCAACGCAGGAGACATAAGAGACTCCTTATGAGTTCGATCCCTGGGTCACAAAGATCCCCTGGAGGAGAGCGTGGCAACCCACTCCAGTATACTTGCCTGGAGAATCCCATGGGCAGAGGAGCCTGGCCAGCTACAGTCCGTGGGGTCACAAAGAGTTGGACACGACTGAAGCAACTTAGCATGCAAGAACCATGTTGGTGTACTCAGTAATGTAAATTTGGACCATGGTTTTAACCAAAAATTATGTCAGAACTATGTTGGGAGAATGAAGGCAGGAAAGTAGGGTGCAGTTGATGTAGGAGAGCCTAGTTTTCTCCTACCGTGGTGGGAAGTTAGTAGATAAATGTCTAAAATGGGTAAGTCATCACATGTAAACAACATGTAAAAACGATGATTAAAAAGAAGGATAAACAACCAGAAGAATTAAAGGTAATTGCTTCTACAAAGGGGTCAAGATAAATTAAACATTTTTTTTAAAACCTATAACAAACTTCACTTTCCTTACAGAGAAGCAGTATTTCGGAATGTATTTGGCCATAGTACATCCAGGTTTATTGTCACTGAAAGTTTCTCTAAAATGTCTTTATAGTCCAGCAATTTATAGGTTTAGTTCAGTGCTTTTAATGGTAGACTCAGTAAGTTTTTGTTAATCAACAAATATTTCTACAAAAGCGGACTTGACTAACAACTTGTGTCTATTTTCCTTTTAGGTTTAAATTTTTGAAATTGAAGTAGGTCTACACGTTAGGAACTCATGTCTTTTCTTGTAAGTAAACCAGAGCGAATTAGGGTGAGTGTTTCTCTTCTGCCTTTACTATTTTTTATTTTCTGAAAAGCAGTGTGTTTTAGCAAATATTGTAGACATTTTTTTTTTCCAATGTGATGCTCAGAATCATATAGAAGGGAGAGATATAGAAAGTCAAGCAGGTATTGCAGCCTCCACTGCACAGAACAGAACTTGCAGGCACACGCTGACCAGAGACACAGAATATCATACTGCCCACCAGCTTGTCTGATAAGAAACAAGGTGGCTTATTTTATGAGTATCAGTCACACATTAAATGAGTTGCTGGCCCTTTTCATTGTAGATATGCACCCACTAATGATCTGCCTGTTTTCTGCGCGTTTTCAGTGAGTTTGTGGGTTTTAAAAATCAGCATCAAATTGTAATCATTGGAACACTTTTTTGAGCCCAGGCCATCAGCAGTAAAAGCACAGAGTCCTAACCACTGGACTGCCAGGGAACTGCCATCATAGGTTTTGACTGAAGACTCTGAAAAATTTTGTTACACCTGAGAACTTCACTAGCTAAAATGACCTCAGGAACAAATACTGGGTTTAACTTCCATGATTTCGTAAAAGACTGTCTTATTTATTATCAAATATTCAAATCCAGTAGTAATCATTTTAAAACTCTTTAACAGTATATATGTAATATGAGACATTGTGAATAGACCACCACCTTTTGTGGTTTGTGTAATCTCAGCTCCTTGACCAGGGATTGCACCTGGGCCATAGCAGTAAAAGCCTGGAATCCTAACCACTAGGCCACCAGGGAATTACCTGACTATACCACTTTCTTTAAATATTAAGGTGTAAATTATATTTTGTGGTACAATGCATATGAATATTTTATATGAACTTTTTTTTTAGAGTGTTGCTTTTTTACTTGGAAAAAATTGATACAGAGAAGGATAGAGAATGATGGTATTGTTTCAATTCATAGTCCTTATTATGCAGCTTTTTTTTTGCAACTTATTTCTGAATGTTCCTTATCCTTTTCTTCTGTTCATGTGGATAAGAATAATTTATATTGGAAAGAATAAACTTTGCTATTAAGAGGGAAAAAAATACAGAATACTTTGCTATTAAGAGGGAAAAAAAATCCAGAATCCTGAACTCTGCCCAGTGGAAAGAATACCCTCAAGCCAATGGGCTTCCCGGGTGGCACTAGTGGTAAAGGTTTTCACCTGCCAGTGCAGGAGATGTGGGTTCGATTCCTGGGTGGGGAACATCCCCTGGAGAAGGAACTGGCAACCCATTCCAGTATTCTTGCCTGGAGAACTCCATGGATGGAGGACCCTGCCGGACTACACTACAGTCCATGGGGTTGCAAAGTCAGATGCAGCTGGGCACACGCACAGGCAGCCACTAACTTCCTATTGTAAACTCTGAATGTTGATTCAAAGTGATACCTTCCCTTAAGTGAAATGCAGCCTTGTTCCCGTTGTTTTTATGTATGAGCTGCTTTTCTCTCTCAACGTGATTCAGGTGAAACCAGACCTCTGATTAGTATGATGGAAACCCATACTTGTTTGAAATAGGCCAGTTATATAAACCATAGATCAGTCATGCTAGTTCAGTCCTTGTAAACTTGGTAGAAAATTTAAACGTTGATGATGTCTTTAGAACCCCTACTGGATGAAAGAATATATAGCTGGCTGATTCCTTTTACAAACTACTAGGGGCTTGTGATGGAGAAGGCAGTGGCACCCCACTCCAGTACTCTTGCCTGGAAAATCCCATGGATGGAGGAGGCTGGTAGGCTGCAGTCCATGGGGTCTCGAAGAGTCGGACACGACTGAGCGACTTCATTTCACTTTTCACTTTCATGCATTGGAGAAGGAAATGGCAACCCACTTGTGTTCTTGCCTGGAGAATCCCAGGGACGGGGGAGCCAAGGGGCTGCCATCTATGGGGTCGCACAGAGTTGGACATGACTGAAGCGACTTAGCAGCAGCAGCAGCAGCAGGGGCTTGTGAAAACCTGTTTCATCCGTTTTCTGTGCTGTGAATTCATATTTTTTTCAAATTGGCAATAATGACCCAAAGCATGTAGAGTAGACAGCCATGGACTGACTAAGATGCAACCCAAAGGCAGTTTTATATACAGGAAGGACAAAAACAGTTCTCATTATTAGGGCCAGTACTACTTGTCATCTGTCAGATTTAAGAAATGCTCACCAAATTAGACAAAGAAGAATAGAGCAAGGAATTAATCTATTGTTTTTGGTCTATTTAAATCCCAGTTTCTTTTCAAAACTTTTCCTTAGTAATGTAGCTTAACTATACTACATGATTCAGTTTTCATAGTTGTATTTTTGTCTTTCTAATTTTTTTTGGCTAATTTTTTGTGGCTAATTTTTTGTGGCTTGGAAGAAGTACTAATTCTCTCTGGGGTTTTCCTCTTTAGCGGTGGGTCTCGGAAAAGTTCATTGTTGAGGGCTTAAGAGATTTGGAACTATTTGGAGGTAAGTACAGTATGGCTTTTAGCCATCAGTTCAGGATAAATATCTCTACCCTTTTCTTAATTAAAATCAATTTATAGATATTAGCAATTCCAAGGGAAAGTTGTTATATTTATTTGGTTACAGCTGTTATATTTATTTGGCTCTTTTTTGAATCCATGGTTTCCCCCAAATTTGAGGGCTAATCTGGCAGTTAGTTGTCCTTGGCCTGTCTTGATTGTTAAAAAGCCAGTATTTACTTAAAAGCACACATGTTTCTTCTAAGTATTTGTCAAGTTGAAATACTTAAAGGGAAAAAAATAAGTGTTTAAAAGCCTCTAGCCTTGAAGATTTAAAAAATAAAATTATGATCAGGACAGAGGTAGCAGTGATATAAAAGTTATGGTTTTACTGATGAATCTAATTGACTCATCTTTTCATGAGACTTAAGAGACTAAAGAAAAAAATCTGTCAGCACAAAGGCACTAACTTCCTATTGTAAATTCTAAATGCTGATTCAAAGTAAAGTAGATTTGCAGTTTGGAGGTTTAATAGACCCAACCCCTTCCCTTTGGCTATTTTCAAATTGAGCTGTTTTGGGAACTGTGATCTTAACTGAAGGCAAGGAAAATTCCTTTTCTATAAAAATAGTAGTAATAAAGCCCCATTCTTTGTGTCTAAACACCACAGATACTCACTGTAGCTCCTATAGCTAAAGAAATGGCTTATCAGATTGAGTATATTGGTTAGCTGATCCAAAATACCCTGAAAGACTTGAGTAATTGAAAACTCAAACACGTTAGTTACCAGGTGGTACCTATTAATTTATTTTCCCTAATGCCACTCAGAAAACTTCTGGAGTTGAATTATTCATGAACTTTGTCGAAGGGCTGTGTAAAAGACAAATGAGAGTTTAGAAAAACGATGAGTTATTTTTGTTTTGATTATAAAGAATAAAAATAATTACACAATACAGGCAAGGCTTATGGAACAGAAATACTATATCTGCTCCCATACTCATTGTCTTCCCATCACTAATGGTAACACGATGGTTTAAAAGTAAACACTGGCATTGATGAAAATTGAGTTGGAAGTCCAGTTTACATTAGTTTAAAATATTCCGGTTATGTGAATTAGATGATTTGAGTGTCTTGAGTGTAGGATTTCTGGGTGTCTTGATAATTGCCTAGTCTCTGATCTGAGGAGGATGAAGAAATTGTTCTGTATATCGTTTACAGCTTAATGAAGTGTATATTGAGGTTGATACAGCTTGGGCTTTGCCTTCTATGAAGACTGGGTTTCATTTCCTTTCACCTGTTCACCTGGCTTCTTATCTTTGCCTGTAAGAAGCTGTCTTAAGCAACCGCTCCTGCCGTTTGTACACCAGGAAACTGATCCACGGCACACACACACATCTTATTTCGATAAATTGAGGCTAATTTACCCTGCAGATATTTTGGAGATGTGTAATCATTCCAGTCCTTTACAGTTAGAATCTTTACTTCGATTATTTTTCAGAATGGAGAAAATAAAAAGCACAGATACAGAAGTTGTCCTCTTTTGGAGCAGAAAGTTATTTAAGCTGTGCTTTGCTTTATTCGTGTTCACCAGGTGTAGCAGAGGGCCCAAAAGCCCTTGCTTTCATTCAGAACAGAATGTATCTGACTGAAGAATCAAATTCAGTAATGGTCCCACAAACACAGGTTGCTGTATTAAAACTTCTTTTGTCTTTTTTTTGGCAAATCTATTTTTTATTTCCTGTACTCCCTGGGAAATCACCAACAGTGTCTATAATTTTATAATGAATTTTTATAAAACTATAAGACTCTGAAACCAGCCTATTGAAAGTAATATTGCGTGCTGATGGAAAGTAATTGTATAACTGAAACTATAGCAGTTGAGTTGTACTCAGTAAATACCTGTAGAATAAGAGTCTTGCCAAGTTTCGAAGAGCCATAGATTCATATTTAAAACCCCATATATCTGCAGCATTTTTACTGTGCATCTCTGTGTGTGTGTGTGTTTATATGTAGCACTGTAGGCAGTTTTTGCTATAATGACTTAAGTGGTTTCTATTAATAAATGTAGTCCTAAGTGCAGTGATTGCTGTTTTAAATGTGGGTGTGTCTTCTGCCAAAAACACAAAATGCCAACAACCAATTTCTCTACTCCAGAGCAGCCTCCGGGTGACGCTCGGAGAAAAGTAAGTGATTTCCTAGGCTGTTGCACCGTGGCTGTTGCATGGAGTTGGCTTGTGGAGCTCTGTTTGGTTTTTTGGTTGGCTTATCATTTTACATTTCTGCTCGTCTGCTCTTGAGTTTTATTTGCAATATCATTCTTCTTGTGGGGACTCAGGTTTCACCCCGGAGAGATTCTGATGTGTACTTTGAAAACTGAAAAAACATCTCAGGCACTCTTTCTCTCTCCTCCCCTCCTAGCTCTCCCCGTCACCTGGCCGCCCTCTCCAAAAAAAAAAAAGAGAAAGTTTCAACAGTCTAACGTGGTTATCTTGCAGTGACTGGTGGTACTATATTTTCTGTCCTTAGTCAATTAATAATAGATTTCAGTCCACAGAGAGAATATAGATCTTTGTCTAGATTATAAGGCAGGACTTCAGATCTACTTTAAAAACAAACCCCCAGATTTTAATGTACAAACCAGAAAATGTATTCTTTTATTGGCAGAAGTTTTAAGAATCCTGTCCCACTTCTGACCCTTCTACTTTATTTTGCCAACGGGAATAACAGCAGCAAACCAAGCTGTTTCTGATACGGTGACTCAGTGTCTTATGCAGAGAGAATCAGAGCGCTTTCCTCCATAGACCTCTTTCTCTTTTCCAATGACGACCTTCGTGCCTTTTGCAGGCAGCTCCAAGGTGGGTGAAAGATAATGCTGCTCACTAGGAGTTTATTTTTTTTAGGAGTTTATCTTTGAGCGAAGCTTGCTTGGCAGTGCCTGTCTTTCAGATCCGAATATTTTCCAGTCGGGAGACCAAAAACGTGCCCTATACGAACAGTTAGGTGTTCTTCCGGAGTCCAGTGCCAGTTGTATATAGTTTTATGTTTCCCCAGCTGCTGATTTTATACCAAAAGTCATCCTGTGTGAAACCTGTGGGAAGTTGAATGTACTTATTTGTTGGGCATTTCATAGATAACGTCTCTGTGTGCTTTATTGCATTTTGTTTTACATTCTTTAAACAAAGTTATTTAATGGTCATTTCTCAATATCAGTAGCTTATGTATTTTTCAAATGCTTCAGAATGAACAAAATACTTTTCACGGTAGGGGAAACTAAGAAAAGACTTTGATAGAATAAGTTTCTTTAGGCAATTTGAGAGTACACATTACACTAATAAAACTACGCCATGCTATGTTTAAAGAGAATGGACTTCATATCTCATCTTTTTCATCTGAATTTTGACCTTGTCTAAATCTGAAACAGTATAATGGACTAACCTGTGTTTCTTGTGGGAAAATCAGACCAAACCTCTTCCTTTCGAAATATTATTGCCTTTGTTTGTTTTCCTAAATAAAGATCAGTTTCTCTCTGAGTTTAGACCGTGGAACATCCACAACGCAGAAAGCCTCCATTTTGGGGTCATTTCCAGGGAGCTGGGGACAGAATGGTAGAGGGGCCAAGCAATCAGCGCTAGTTCACTGCATAAACTTCCAAACTGCCCAATGAACTCATTCATATTCCCAGTTACCTAAAGAATTTCATTTTCTAAAACACTTTAAAGTACTTTTCTGTAGTCCACAAAGACAGTTGAAATACTACATTTGTCAAGTTACAAGCTAATCATATCAGTACTTAAATGAATCATTCCTTACCTAAGCTCAACAGAAGTATGGCTTTAGTGCATAGATAGTATGTCTTATATGCACTCTTGGCAAGAGACGCGGAGATGGGTAGTTTTAAGAAAAAGTATCCCATCTGTAGTTTTTCCAAAGGGAATTATTTAAAATGCGTGTAAAAAAATTTATCTCAGGACTCAGCTGTCTTTCACAGTCCTCTTTTTCAAATTAGAGAAACAGAAGGCATTTTGCCTAGAGGTCAGAGGAGAGACCTTAAAACACAGTCGTTCCGGATGTGTTCTCATCGGGGCCAGTTGTTGGCTGCTAATAACACGGACTTTCTCACATGCAGGTGTCAGATTCTCATCTGCAGAGTTCCCCTGGTAACAGGAGCTAGGGAGTGTGTTGTAGCAGGGCTGGCATTCACAGGCTAGGTCTGTATGTTGAACTGTCTCCAATGGAACGGGCTGGTACATTTGCTTCTCCTCTTCAACCCATGGGAATAACAAGGTCATGGGCAGAAAACCTCCTGAGTTCAAATGTTGGCTTAAATTTTCTTTCTTTCTTTTTTTTTTTTTCCATTTTTTGGCCACACCGTACCAGGGAAGTCCCATAAATGATTCTTTTTTAAGTAGATGCCAGCATGGTTGTATGCATCGGGGAATACATAAGTGAAGAGACATACAGGCCTTGTCCCCACAGAGCTTATATTCTAGCATGGGAGACCAGACAGTAGACAGATAAACTGCGGTGATCATTGCAAAGAAAATGCCAGTGACCCCAGTGGGGAAAAGAAGCGAGATGACATCATAAAGTGACTGGGCGCCTGTTTGCCTTTGACTAGAATAGATGAGTTGCAGCCTCGGAGGTGAGGAGGAAGCATCAGTGAGAAGATGGGGAGGGCAGGGAAGGAGCAGGTCAGGAGTGATCCAGACAAAGGCACAGCTGGCGCGCGTTTGCTACGACCACTTGCTCGCGGGGGTCAGGTGCAGCGAGTCTGGGCAGTGAGGCAGCGGCCGAGTCAGGTGGATCCTCGGAGGCCAGAGTAGGGGCTGGGTCTGAAAGCACCCCCTTGGATTTTCTGTTAACTGGCGACCCTGATTTTCCTGAGGGTATATTGATACTTGAGAAAACAGCAAAGCAGAGCGAGAATATGTGTAGCAGGTTTCAGGTTCAAGGTTATGATGGCTGTCTCCTCGATGAGCGCATCCTGCCGCTGAGATTCTCCACAGCTGGGGGTCGCCACCTTGGAGCTCTTCTTGGCTTAGGCTTTTTGCTCAGATCGCTACTCCATTTTGTTCCTTGATGGTCTGAATCTCTCTCAGCTGCGGGAGGCACCTGGCATGTAACCAGTATCTGGTCTGAAGATGAGACTTTGAAGAAGCTGCAGTGGCTGTTAAGTGATCCTGGAACCTGTTTTCAGAGCATCTGAAAGCACAGCTACATGCAAAAACCAAAAGCAAACCAACCTTAACCATGGATCAAGCTCTATTTAGGAGTCTCTGTTTTCTCCATTTTCTCTGTTCCACCTTCTTTGTGGAACAGGAGAACGACCAAAAAGTAGACAGCAGGCGAGGGAGGAGAATACATGTTTACTGAATACCTGTAATCTACCAAGCAGCGCTGAGCTCTGTACATGTTTCATCTCGTCCCATTGTCACAGAAACTCCAACTCCGTGAAGCGGGAATTATTCCAGTGATGAGATAACGGAGATCCCAGGGGTCAGAGGGGCTTGCCCAGGGTCATGGCACAAGTGACAGACTGAGTTCAAGTTCAGCCTCTCCCTGGCCCCTAAGCCTTGAGTCTTAGCATTATCCCGTATGTTTTGCTTCAGATAGTCTTTCCCGAATTATCTTCCCCCAGATTTAACAGATGTGAGACACACAAGGCATCTTTGAGAAATATGTTAGGTTAAACAGTGTTAGTTTTTGTCAAACTACAGAACTTCTCAAAGCCTTTAACATGCGTGCACCCCTTGTGATTGTCCACGAGGAGGAGTGTGCTGCATGTTGTAACTTAACTGGATGTGTCGACTGTTTTTTATGCATTAACTGCCAGGATCAGTGTTCCATGGGGCCTACTTTGGGGAAATCAAAAAGTGGTAGAAGAATGGACAAGAGATAGAGGCATTTTCACTCTGGAGAAAATCCACATGTCCAATAAATACATGAAAAGATGCTCAACTTCATTAGCAATCGGAAATGTAAATCAAACCCACAAAGAGACTGGCAAAAATTAAGTCCAAATACACCAGGTATTGAGGAAAAGCTGGGCTGACAAGAGCAAGAGTATTGCTGGCGGGAGTGTAAACTGATACAACCTTTGTAGAAACCAATTTGGCATTTTTTCTCCTAAAGTCAAATGTTCATATACTCTGTGACCTCCAGTTCTACTCCTCAGTATAAGCTTTAGCGTAACTCCTGCATGTATGTGTCAAGGGACCCATTCGAGTGTGTTTTTAGTAGCACAGTTCATAATAGCAACCCCAAAAGCCCATCAGCATTGAAGGATAGACTGAAGTTGTTCATAAGGTGAATATTACACAGTGTGGCTAAATACAACAATATAGGTGAATCTCAGACATATAAAGTCAATCAAATGAAGACTACAGTTTGCTGACAAGGCTCAACTTTGCTCGACTGGGTTCTCCTTAGTGTAAGCGCTGCTGGAGACAAAACCCCATTTGGTTTCTTGCACCACTGGCAGCATCAGTTGTTTTGAAAGCAGATGTGTTTCAAACGTCAGGGACCCCCCACAAGGCGATACCAGAACATTGCTCAGCTCACACACTCCGCTGGCTCATGCTGAGCCAAGAGCCTCTGAGTCTTTGAAGACCTTTTCCTAACCAGAGGGCAGGTTTATGAACGCAGCCTATGAAATACGAGCTGGTCTAAGAGTCTTCATTTCAGTTAGACACACATCTGAAGAAAAGAGGATCCAAGAGAAAAGTACTGATAGTCCCTAAATAATACAGATAAAGTTAGATCTGGAAGAAGGACACTGAGCCTATTAAACTGAAGGAAGAGCGATTGGCCTGCCTTTTACTTTTTTGGGCATTTCCCATCAGGACCTCACCTGTGATGCCCGCATCCGAAGTGGCTGAGACCCAGCTTCATCTGCAGCTGAAGTGCACGGGGAGCAGGTCCCTTCTGCTGCCTGGGATGAGGGCCGAGACGCGATGGCTCTCTTCCCTGCCTGTAGCCCCATGTGTTAGCTGTTTTCTAGCTTCCCTTAGAAATGTCAGGGAATGACTGGTCTGGCCTCTTTTTTTTTTTTTTTTTTTTAATTTAATTAATTTATTTTGCTGTATGGGGTCTTAGTTGTGGCATGCAAATTCTTAGTTGTGGCCTGTGGGATCTAGTTCCCTGACTAGTGATTGAACCTGGGTCCCCTGTATTGGGAGCTCGGAGTCTAAGCCACTGGACTGCCAGGGAAATCCCTTGGCTGACCTCTTGGTTTGCTCAGGAGGGAGACTCTTATGGCCAATAGTGAGATTCAACATTTGATCTTTGGGAATTATTTTCATCAGGATCTTAATTGCAGCTGGAAATCCAAGAGAACCCCCTACCCACCCATTTCCCTTCTCTTTTCTAAATGTGCCTTTCTCCGGACATCCTTCCCAGGTAAGAATTTCAGAGCTTTTAGCTATGAGCCAGCTAAAGCCACAGCTTTTAGCTATGAGATGAGCCAGTTGTTGGGAAGGACAAGCAAATCAACTCAACTACGCCTGACCCTCATCCCCATCCACATTTGTAGTTAGCCCTCACGCGTACTCTCAATATAGTGCCAGTGGCGGCACTGAACTGGTGAGATTTTACTTTACCTTTCTCATCAAACGGTGCTGGAACTGCTCCAGAGTCCAGATTTGGGTGTTTAGATGCCAGTCTCCTCATGGGTCTGAATTACCGTCTTCCCCATTCCCACCCCTGCCCCCAAGTTTCTCTGACTAACCTCTTTTTCTTTTCCTGTAGACCAATGAGGCGAGCTCAGAGTCGATAGCATCCTTCTCTAAGCCGGAGATCATGAGTAGCTTCCTGCCAGAGGGAGGGTGTTACGAGCTGCTCACCGTTATAGGTAATGTCCGAGACTGTCACGCTCCAGGGAACCGCAGTGGTCTTTTCAGCATCCTCAGATGAATGTGTGCCAGAAGCTGTTAGCCAGTTATCAGGATATGTGGTGACAAAACTGGCTTTTTGGGGAAGGTCTTCTGTGGTTTTCTTCTTCAAGGTATGGAGAAAGAGATCAATCACGTTTTCAGGAGAGGGGCTCTTTTTCAGTTTTTTTCTGCACACTCCTGGTGTCCTGGGCCATCATCAGTTAGGATAGGTGTCTGAGAAGGAACTGATGGAAGAAGAAAAAATCAAGATATAACAGAAGTGAAAGTTTTAATCTGAATTTTCTTTTAAAATCAAGTCTTTTTTTAAAATTGGGGAATAGTTGATTTCCAGTGTTGTGTTAATGTCAGGTATGCAGCAAAGCATTTCAGTTACTCATATACATATATTCATTCTAAAATCAAGTCTCTTTAAAGAAGATGAAAGCTGGTATTGCTCTTGTCCCTGTTTACAGCCTTCTTCTCTTTTAGGCAAAGGATTCGAGGACCTGATGACAGTGAATCTAGCAAGGTACAAACCAACAGGGGAGTATGTGACGGTGCGAAGGATTAACCTCGAGGCTTGCTCCAATGAGATGGTGACGTTCTTACAGGTAATCGGAAAGGACTGTGACACTTGGAGGGTGGGCTCTTAGTCCCAGTAGTAATTGCAAGGCATGTTTACATCTGTCTTCTGAAATAGCTGGCAGGAAACGAAGGTAGACCAAGCCAAGAAGTTAAGGAAGCTCCCAGTGAAGAATCTTGGACGTTTGGTATTAAGGATTCTGCAGCACTGCTCAGCCCGATGTATATTTCCCTCTTCTCTAGAGACGCATTGTGGCTCATGTATTCATGTATCTGTTATTCAGCGAGGCTAAGTAACTCGCCCCTGGTCACATACACACTAGTAAGTGACGAGCTCCACACTCAGACAGTCTCTTTTCTGGTGCAGGGAGGAGGGCCTGAGTCAGTGTATTTTAAGTACAGTTGGTTGGGCCCCTTCCCCTTCTTCAGTTACAGCGTTTTTCTGAATTCAACTCCTCTGAAGGTGCTCTGATACCAGTTCATATGTTCAGAGTAGTTTTGTGGGTCTCGGGGTGGGACAGAAAGTCAATCCTAGCTCAGTTATTTGGAAAAAGCATACCTGAGTTTGTTCGAGAGCGCACTGGGTTCTGTGATTCTTTTCTTCATTCTGTAGAACTGTGGACAGGTTAGAAGGGGCTGGCTGTTTGGCCTTGGCTCATTTCCCAGAGGCCAGGACCCTGGAGTTTCTGCAGTTCTTTTGTGCAATTTTTTTTCACATCTTTTGTCCAAATTTACTTTAGAATTCCATCAGTCTTAGGCTTTCTATAGCTGCTGCTGAGGAGAGGAGCTCTCAACCTGAGGTCGCTGGAGAAATCTCTTCTCATGTTTAGTAGTTGTTCTTAAGGCGCTCTTTCCACATTTCTGTTTCTAACAACACTTTCCTTTGTAATAGGAAAACATTTTTTGTTGTTGTTGTTTTCTTGTCTTAAAGAGGAGTTGTGTGCCTTGGCCCTTGAAGGTGAGCTAAGCTTTTAACTTCCCAAGTCTTCAGTCTGCAGTTTGTTTTCACGTCTCCGAGGCAGTGCACTGCCACCCTCTGCTGTCTCAGCAGTTGCCCTGGCGGTGGGGAATGGTTCTCAGGCCCTTTAGGACTGGCTGGCAGAGCCGGAGTTAGGCAGAAGCTGGTGGAGCAGGGCTGACTTCCCTGCAGAGACAGCAGAGCCCGGCTCCTCTCACCTCAGTCCCGGTCGCTCCCGGGACTCTCGGTCCCCGTAGTGTTCACGCTGCCACTGTCACGTTGTGCCTTCTCCTCGGGGACCCTTGGTTCTTTTTTGTTTTTTAATATTTATTTGGCTGCACCAGGTCTTAGTTGCAGCATGAGAACTGTAAGTTGCGACATGTGCGATTGAGTTCCCTGACCAGGGATCGAACCCAGGCCCCTGGCGTTGCAGAGTGTGGAGTCTGAGCCACAGGACCACCAGGGCAGTCGCTGCCCCCTGGTTCTGACTGCAGCTCACCAATGCTTACAGGGGGAGCTCCACGTCTCTAAACTCTTCAGCCACCCCAACATCCTACCCTACGGAGCCACCTTCATTGCGGACAACGAGCTGTGGGTCGTCACGTCGTTCATGGCGTACGGTGAGTGGGCAGGGGGTCCTGGCGGAGAGGGGTTCTGTGCGCTCTGCCAGCAGCTCGCTCATGCGCCGCCTACCTACCCTGTCCCCTCGGCCCTCTTCCTCAGGCTCCGCCAAGGACCTCATCTGCACGCACTTCATGGACGGCATGAGCGAGCTGGCCATCGCTTACATCCTGCAGGGGGCGCTCAAGGCCTTGGACTACATCCACCACATGGGCTACGTGCACAGGTGCTTGCTTTCGCAGGCCTCTCAGCCTTTCCACGAGCGGTGTCTGGGATCGTGAGCCCTCAAAGGAACGGTTGAAGGTTGAAGTCAGTGAAGCCAGAGGTTAAGTCGAGGCGCGAGTCCTGCCCTTCCTCTGCTGGAGGCGCGGAGCATTTGCCCTGTCCGTGCGAAGCTGCTGACTTTCTCTTTACTGAGCAGCTTTTTCCTGAGGACTGTGTGAGGGGACTGACTATCCAATGTGGGCCTCTGCACCCACCCGTTCCCTCCTTGGAGCACCCCTGCTGGGGTGTGCTCCCCGGAGTCAGCCCTCAGCTGGGAGGCTCAGGAAAAGACAGATTGCTCAGTAGATGGTGTTGGGGAGAAGCAGTTCGGGGTAGGAAAGATGGTACAACCAGGACCTCTCCCTAATTCCATGTGCGGAGGAGTAGTTCAGATGTTTGCAAGGCCTAAATGCAAGCTCTAGGCTTACATAGAAGGAAATGCAAGGAAATATTTTTGTGACCTGAGGCACACCATAACTTCTAAATGTTTTACACACACAAAACATAAGGCCCAAAAAAAAAAAATGGATTTGATTTGATTATATCAAGATTAAAGCTTTCTTTCCAATACAGGGCACCAGGGACAAAGTTAAGAAAGGAGTTAGAGTGTGGAAGCTGTTCATTTTGTCCAAAACCGATTTTGTGAATCCGTAAGAAAAAGATAGCAAAGCAATAGAAAAATGAGCAAAGGATATGAAGTTTATACAAGGGAAAACCCAAAACACTAATAATGGTCATATGAACACTCCAGAGAGGCTTTGCAGGTGGCACAGTGGTAAAGAACCCGCCTGCCAATGCAGGAGACCTAAGAGACTCAGGTTTGGTCCCTGAGTCGTGAAGATCCCCAGGAGTAGGAAATGGCACCCCACTCCAGTATTCTTGCCTGGGAAATCCTATGGACAGAGGAGCCTGCCGGGCTACAGCCTATGGGGTCACAAAGAGTCACACATGACTCAGCAAGAATTAGAAAATCAAATGAAAACAAGGTTATGTCACTTTATGCCCGTGGGGGGCCTGGCAGGGATTCAGAGGCTGGGTGAGGACCAGTGTGGTGAGGAGGTGGGCCTCCCATCCACATGGTAGAAGGTGGCCCCACACAGCCAGTCAGCGTCACTCAGACCCGGGGCCGTCGGTGCTGCGTTTGGGTGCACACCCCAAAGAAACCCACAGGCACCTCAGGGGATGTGTGCATAGACATCTGTGTTCATATTCGTGCTGATTAGAGTCAACCTGAGTGCCCTTTCCTAGAAGAATGGATTAGTAAATGTCAGACCCCACTCCAGAGTGCAGGTGGCAATTAGAAGCAACAATGAGGTGTATACCATTGGCAACACAGTGGAGCTCAGAAACATAACCCTGAAACATGGGCTGCCTAACACAGTACCATTAGGTCAAAACAGAAAATGCGTGCGAAACAGTAGTACACTTTGTGAGAACACCTACAGACGGAAAGTACAGATTAAAGAGGAAGACACTAGAGGAAGCAGTGGTCTGTGAGCATAAAAGAGAACTTGAACAAAACATAAATAAGTTTTAAAACCTCGTAATGTGTAAATGGGGTCATGATGTTTTTTCTCTTTCCGTATGTTTGGAATTTTTCACAAAAATACATGTTCAGGTATATATAATATGTATGTATATGTGTACTCACATATTATATGTATATATATGTTGTTTAGTGGCTAAGTCACGTCCGATTCTTTTGCAATCCCATGGACTGTAACCCACCAGGCTCTTCTGTCCATGGGATTTCCCAGATAAGAATACTGGAGTGGGTTGCCATTTCCTTCTCCAGGGGATCTTCCTGACCCAGGGATCAAACCTGAGTCTCCTTCTTGGCAGGCGGATTCTTTAACACTGAGCCACCAGGAAAGCAATAATCTGTATGTATGTGTATAATACACACCCCAGGGGAGAGAGCTAACTGGGTCTAGTGTGTGAAGACAAAGGTTTGTGCTGTGAGGGCCTCCTCTGCCGCCTGGTGACACACACCCCCCGCCCACCAGGAGCGTCAAAGCCAGCCACGTTCTGATCTCCGCCGATGGGAAGGTCTACCTTTCGGGTTTACGCAGCAACCTCAGCATGATCAGCCATGGGCAGCGGCAGCGTGTGGTCCATGACTTCCCCAAGTACAGTATCAAGGTTCTGCCCTGGCTCAGCCCGGAGGTCCTCCAGCAGGTCGGTGCCCTGGATCTCAGGAGCCCCTGCCCCCACCGACTTGTGATACCACCCTCCAAGGAGGCCTTCAAGAAGTTCTAGGGATGGGGGGGCGCCCTCTGCTTCTGAGCGGAGTCGGGGGTTCTTGGAAAGAGGGCTCCCCTGTTGGCCGGTAGACCTGGGAGGCCCCTTGCAGCACAGGTATGCTGTGTCCCTGGCAGGTGATGCCGTTACCCCTGGCGGGTCCTGAGCTGCACTGAGACTCCCTTCAGAGATGCTCCCATCTTACGGGAAGAGAGAGCGCCAGATTCTCGAGCATTTGGCGCTCTGCATCCCTGCTCTAAGCGGGGCACTCCCCCCTGCTCCCACACAGCCTTAGCCAGACACTCTTTAGTTCTAAAATAGCAGCAACTCCTCAGCGTACAGGTGAGGGAAGCCTCGCAGCTCATCCCAGTTTGGGGAGTTTCTGCTCCACCTGCTTCTTTGTCTAAGAACAACAACCAAGGCTCCAGTGGAGTGACCTGTGGCTCTTCTCTCCTGATATAGAATCTCCAGGGTTACGATGCCAAGTCTGACATCTACAGTGTGGGAATCACGGCCTGTGAGCTGGCCAATGGCCACGTCCCCTTTAAAGACATGCCTGCCACCCAGGTGAGCCTGCAGCTAGGGATCTCCTTCTGTCCTCCTTTCCTGTCTGCCTCCCACAAATGCTTGTTGAGGACCTCACACTCTGGACACCAGCCCGAGATGCTAGGATGAATACCCCAGGCCTTTCCTCCAAGAGCCCCAGTGTGTGTGGAGAGGGTATAGTTGTGTGACTGTTCACTTGTGTCTGTGATAATTGTGGTGGAAATGGAGCCTGGGAGGTGGGGGTCACAGAAGTAAGCGCTGCTCATGATCACAGGCCTGGAGCCCACATACCAAGTGTGTATTTTTACTTTTAAACTGACATTTCCCCCCCTCCACCCAATTTTTGGCTGCACCACATGGCATGTAGGATCTTAGTTCCCCAGCCAGGGATTGAACCCATGCCCCTGCAGTAGAAGTGTGGTCTTAACCAACTTGACCTCCAGGAAAGTCCCTGAGAAGTTTTTCAAGTTTATAAAATATGTTTTGTTTTTTTACTTTGATCAGTATACCTGAAAGCTGTTGTTCTTCAGATACTAAGTCATGTCCAGGTCTTTGCAACCCCATGGACTGCCACACGCCAGGCTTCCCTGTCCTCCACTGTCTGCCGGAGTTTGCTCAAGTTCATGTCCATTGAGTCGGTGATGCTGTAGAAGGCCGACTTCTAATTTAGAATTAGACTTCTCAGGTTCAGTGCTACCACTTTCCAGTCAATACCTTTGCAATCTCCAGCCTCCTTCTGTTCATGCTCCCTCCGCTTTTTTTAATTTACTTATTTTTAGTTGGAGGATAATTGCTTCACAATAGTGTGTTGGTTTCTGCCGTACATCAGCATGAATCAGCCATCAGTGAACACATGTCCCCTCCTTCTTGAACCTCCCTCCCACCTCCCACCCTGTTCACGCCCCTTTGAATTGCCTGCTGCCCTTGGCTTCTTGGTGCACATGCAGCCAGGAGTCTGTATTGTCTCCCTTGGAGCTGGACTCAGGGAAGAGACTTATCCAGATCTTGCCAAGTCCAGGAAGTGGACTTGGGCTCTTTGGGCAAGGATTACCTGGGGCCAAAGTTCCTGGAGCATGATCTCGACCTGGAGGAGGTGGTGGGGGCCGGAGGGGTTGGGTTGTGCCCGTTGAGTAAGCCTCTCCTTGAACCCACAGATGGCCTGCCCCGTGGGGACACAGGCGGCTGGAGAGGGGCCAGAGGGCAGCTCTAGAGGAGGGAACCCGGGGCGGCTTCAGGGAGGGGACACTTGAGACTTGAAGGCAAATAGGAATTAACTAGGTGAAGAATGGGAGCTTCCAGTGGAAGGAAACTTTTCAGCAGAGGGAATAGCCTGTGACAGACCCAGTCAAGAAAGCACAGAATCTGAGGACAGGAGGTAGTCATATGGCTGAAGTATGAGTGCTTCTGCGGGGCTGCCAGGTGGCGTGGCTGGAGAAGGAAGCCCAGGCAGGTCACGAGGGCCTTTGTGGGCCAGGCCAGCATGTTCCGTTCCTGTCCTAGGGCATGTGGAGAACTGTCAAAGGCTTCTGAGCACAGGAGTAATAGCATCAGATGCGTGTTTCAGAAAAGTGAGTCTCGCAGATGGATGAGCTCTGATGGACTAGACAAGAGGGTGTGGATGTCTGTCTAGGTACAGAGTCGAGAAAATCAGAGTAAGACAGTGACAGGCCTTTTCCCACTTCTGTCTTTGCTGCCCCTGAATCACTCATGTGTTTGGGGAAAAGTGGACTTGTGAAGGAATTCTAGTCCTTCCGGGGGCCTCTCCAGCCTGGCCCTGGCTCTGTCCTCCCCAGATGCTGCTGGAGAAGCTGAACGGCACGGTGCCCTGCCTGCTGGACACCAGCACCATCCCCGCCGAGGAGCTGACCATGAGCACCTCGCGCTCCGCGGCCAACTCGGGCTTGAGCGAGAGCCTGGCCCCCAGCACCCCCAGGACCTCCAACGGCGACTCGCCCTCCCACCCCTACCACCGCACCTTCTCGCCTCACTTCCACCACTTTGTGGAGCAGTGCCTTCAGCGCAATCCGGACATGAGGTGCACCTGTGGGGCTTGGGGTGGGCCTTGCGGGGAACCCGGGGCTGGGGCGGGTGTTGGAGAGGACGCACCTGTCCCAGAAAGGTCTGGGTTCCCTGGAGGAGTCCGAAGTCCCCACAGTGGGAGCGGGTGGCACAGGGTTTGCTAGGAAGCCAGCTGGGTCACTCTGGCTGTTGTTTCTTGAGCCGAGGGAAGGAGAGGGGCACCTGAGGGTAAGGCAGTGGCAGCAGGATTCTGGAAATGGCACAGGGGTGATGCTGGCCTCTTCTTCCTCTGCAGACCAAGCGCCAGCACCCTCCTGAACCATTCTTTCTTCAAGCAGGTACAGTAGCCTTCCCTGGGCCCCCTGCTGGTGGTTTTCCTTGCTTGTGGCTCCAGCCACCCTCAGTCCCCTTAGTTTTGGGTCTTTAGATATTATCTCCTCCTCCCTGGTGGAGGCTCAAATGGTAAAGAATCTGCCTGCAGTGTGGGAGACCCGGGTTCAGTCCTTGGGTCGGAAGATCCCCTGGAGAAGGGGATTCTTGCCTGGAGAATTCCACGGACAGAGAAGCCTTGCAGGCTACAGTCCAGGGGTGGCAGAAGAGTCAGACATGACTGCATGACTAACACTTTCACTTTCTCGATGGGTCAGAGACATGACCATGTTTCCAAAGTCCATTAAAGGCACTGCTCCTTCCTCTCCCCTCAGAGACTCCTGCCTCTAGCAGCCTGCTTGTCCCTGACCCATGGTCCCTTGCCCCACCATGTCCTGAGGCTGGAAGCAACAGGATCCACCCGCAACTCTCTCCCCAGATCAAGCGACGTGCCTCAGAAGCTCTGCCCGAGTTACTCCGACCTGTCACCCCCATCACCACTTTTGAAGGCAGACAGTCTCAGGATCACAGTGGGATCTTTGGCCTGGTAACAAACCTGGAAGAGCTGGAGGTGGACGACTGGGAGTTCTGAGCCTCTAAAGAAGGTGCCTGTTCTCCATCCTGGGCTGCGTGCGCCTCCGGGACCCTTCCTGAGGGCTGGCCACATTCCCACCCTCTTGGGGGCAGATGGGGCAGAAAGGACATTTCCACCAGGAGAGCTGGCTGCTTAGGGACTGGAAAGGCAATTCTTGGAGAGAAACTTTACTGCTTCAAGGCTTTTGAGACATGAGGGAACCCCAACACCCAGGGATTGGGAGGGGCCAGAAATCTAACATTCCCTGTCCTGTGAGCTCAGGCAGCCTGACCTCTGCAGAAGAAAGAGCCACTGTCCTGGCCTGGCCGTGGGGGTTGTGAAGTCCAAGCCCAGGGTTATATTTGCCTGGGGAGCTGTGGCTTCCCATGCTGGCTCTCCCATCAGCCTAGTTCCTTTCTTCTCCCCTAGTCTCAGATCCTATAGGTCTATGGAGGGACCCCGCCCCATTCCCCCAGGCTTCTCCCTAATAACTGAAGGACAGGGTATTTTTTTCTCTTTAAGCACTAGATTAAGGCTTGGGTGGTCCATCCTCCTTTCACTCGGCCCCTGACACCTCACTTTGGTTCATCTGGGTAGCTCCTTCCTTTCCCACCAGGAGTCCATCTAACTGACCCCTGCTGGCTGCCTTGGTGCTGCCCAGCCTGAGGGGCTTAAGTTCTTATGCCATGTTAGTTTCATTGCCAGAACAAATTAAAAAGTTCCAGAGAATCCACTGGAGAGTGACATCGTTGTGCGTTGGCCATGCAGGCTCGGACACAGGTCATCCCGCCCTGGGTTCTGCCATCTGAGAGCGTTTCCATGCATGCCCATGGAGGCATAGCAGTGACCTCCTTCACGAGACAGCCTCACAACACATGTTTCCTTTAAAACCCATGATAGATTTGTTTTTATCTGATGTTGGGACCATTTTAGCCTGTCTCCATCAAAACACTTTGGAGCAGGAAGGGTCTGAGTGCTGGCCCTTCCTCGGGACCACATCTGGGCCAGTGGAGGCCAGGCAGAAGAGGCTCCCTTTTGGAAGCAAAGGAGGTGAAGGGGGTTGTTTTGCAACAGAACTTGTGGTGTCTCCTTACCTTGGAAACTAATACTCAGAGAGCAGGTAATCCAAGACCCAGACCCGGTCCTCCCCTTTGTCCTGGCTGCTGGCCAGGAGTCTGGGCCAGGGGTCAGGGGATGACTTGGGTCTCCTCCACGCTGCTTCCTCCTGACCTGCGTGTGCCCCGGCCGGGCCCCTTCCCCTACCCGTCCCTCAGGGTGGGCGCCCCTCCAGCGAGCCCCAGCCTTCAAACGTCAGATCAGGGAAGTGCCCCTCCCTCTTCCCTGTGGCTGCTTCAACCCATCGCATGCCCTCGCTTTCCCTTTCCTGAGAAACTATAACAACACTTTGAAAAATAGAAGACCTTCCCCAGTTACAGGGGTTAAGGAGAAGGCAGGACCCTGGCGGGAGCGGGGAGCCCTGAAATGGAGGGAGTGAGCAGGCCAGCTCACATTTATTTCCACTCCTCCTGCCCAGCTCTTTTTTTTTTTTTTTCTTTAAACCTCAAGTTCCCTTTTCTTTACACCATTATCAGCTTGTTTTCTTTACTCTGGTCTGCTTGCTTCACCTTGCCATCAGCTCATCCTTAGCGCCCAGAGTGCTGATTCTGTGGGAACTGCTGCTGCTCAGCACACGGATGGTCCTGGGAAGGGCAGGGGGGCCGAGGGGCAGGCGGTGCCCAGGGGCTAGCCCAGCGCTGCTCTCCACACCTCCGGGGGCTTCACCTTTCTCACATCACCACAACCCCCTTGAGAATCTGAAGACAGGTGTGGAAGCTCAGCGAGAAAAGAGAGGCCCCTTAACAGTTTCAGTTCTCACACACCCCATCCGGGAAGGCCTGAGGGCTCCAGCTCAACCCGAATGTAAATCTTCCTCCAAAGAGGGACAGGGGTCTAAGGAGAAAAGTGAACCACAGGGAGGGTGCCCTGAGGCAGCCATGGGAACAGCCTGGGGCTGGGGTGCCCGATGCCTCCCTCACTCCCGTGCCAGGCAGACAGCGCTGAGCCCTTCTGTTCCTGACAAGTGTGTGGGCCTCGTCTGGAGCCGCTCCTTCTGTTCCTGCCACCATGTGGGCAGGAGCTATGTTTAGCGCTGTGCTTTGTGAAACAGCTTCCAGCCGGATGGCAGGCGCAGCTCAGCAGTCCCTGGCGTCCCTGCAGAGATGCCGTGGGGACAGGCTCCCCTGTGCTCTTTGGGGAGCTGAGAAGTCAGACGCCTGGCCTCCTGTGTACCCGGGACTTGTGGTGCCCACCGGCTTGACCACAGGGACAGGGGTCCAGAGGCCCAGCCTCTGACGCCAACCCTGGTGCTCGGCTTTGTTACTTGAACAAGTCACTTCAGATCTTCAGGCCTTGCCTCCTGTGTCAAATGAGGTTTGGATGAACCCAGGTTTGCATGTTTGAAGGCTGGAAATCTTTCCCCAGAGGGGGTGCCCTCGACCTCTCAGGCAGCGGTGCCTGCTGGAGCCGGGAGTGGGGGTTGACTAAGCCGACAAAGTCGGGCCCCAGAGGCGCTTTGGGACGGGGCCCTCGCGAGGGCCACTGCAATGGGCACCGCAGGCGCAGGCTGCCGGGCGCCAGAAGGGGCTGAGGGCTGGTGGCCACGGGGGCCCCCAGGGCCCTGCCTGTGGCGGGGCCGAGCCTCGCACGGCAGGATCGCGTGCCGGGCCGCTCCTGCCATCTCTGCGTCCGAGGGGGCGTGGGAGCCGCGCGGGGACGCCGGCAGGGCCCCCGGAGCGGGGAAATGGAAGCAGCCAAAGGCCCAGGCGCGCCCAGTTATCCTTTGCCGCCGCCTCGTCGGGAGCGCCATTTGTCACCCGAGTCATCTCTCCACCTGTACTGGTCCCTGACCCGAGGCCTCCGGGGCGGACCCTCCGGCTCCGGTCCCTGCCTCGGTCCTGAGCGGGCCGACGGGGCGACGGGTTTCGCGAGGCGGGCAAGCGCGAAGCCCGAGGGGCGGTGCGGAGCGCGGGGTCAGCGCGGGGGGCAGACAAAGGCGGGGGACGCCGAGCGAGGGGAAGACAAAGCGCAGAAAGGGGGTCGGCGGCGGCGCCGGGGCCCCGGAGGCGGCACCGGGCGCGGCGGAGCCAATGGGCGGGCGCGGGGCGGGGGCCGGCGGGGGCGGCGCCGCGATAAGGCGGCGGCGGCCGCGGCCGCTTAGGGACCACTGGCAGCGGCGGCAGCTCGCCCCCGCGCGCTCCTCGCACCCGAGGCTTCCCCCGGAGACCGACCCCCGTCCCGCGGCCCAGGCCGGGGCCCGGTGAGACCCGCGGGCGGGCCGGGGGAGGGGCCGGGGTCCGGCTCGCGATTCGGGCGGCCCAGGTGGGGGCTGTGGGCGCAGGGGCCGCCGCCCACCGGGTCCCGACGCCGAGCGTCTCAGTCCGTCGCTCTCGCCCGGGGTCCCGAGGCCGGTGTCCATCCCCTCGGCTGGGCCCGCCGGGGTCCTGGGTCTGGGGTCCGGTCCACGCGGGTTCGGAGCGGAGGAGCGGGCGGCAGCTCGGCGGGGCGGGGCGGGGCGGGGCGGGTGGCCCAGCCGCGGGCGCTGTCCAGGGGCTGGGTCCGCCGAACAGAGCGTACCCGAGGCCCCGCACTGGGCAGCTTCGGGCCGGGGTCAGGCCGGGGCAGCCGCTTCTGGCCGCGGCCCCACTGGGGCCGCCCGCCTCTAACCTCCACTCGCACCAGGCGGCGTCCGGGTCCGCGAAGCGTTCGGGCGGCTGCGCGGATCCCCTCCCCCAGCCGCTGCCCGCTAACTCCGCTCCTCCTGGGACACATGGTTCCACTCAGGGACCCCTGCCCCCTGGGGAGCCGCGTGGAGGCCGAGCGGGCGAAGCAGGGGGTGGGTGAGGGCGGAAGTGGCAAGACCCAGAGCAACAGGAAATGACTTAGGGAAAGTCCCAACCACAGCCCCCCAGCCCCCTGCCTGTAAACACCCCTACCCTCACCCTGGGGGCTGGGAAGGGCTTGTAGGGCCCTCCCAACCGACTTCCCCTTGCAGAACCCAGCGGGTGCCGCGTCTCCACACTGGGCCTCCATCGCCTCCAACGAGCCATGTTCCAGGCCGCCGGAGCCGCCCAGGCCACCCCCTCCCATGTAGGTGATCAGCCGGGGTGGGAGGGCACTCCATCCCTGCAGGTGTCTGGCCTGAAGGGACGAGGAGCTGCCTGTTTGCCGGTCTCCCTCCCCTTCCCCCTTGAGTGTCCCTGGGATCTGGGCTGGTGATGGTCTAGGGCCCTCCTCAGCTGACCCTGCCCCACCGCCTCTCTCTTAGGAAGCCAAAGGTGGCGGTTCCAGCAGCACGGTTCAGCGCTCCAAGGTAGGGCCCCGAGGCTGGGCTGTGCAGGGAGGAAGGGGTGGGCGCCGGTCAGGCCCCTGATGGAGTCTCTCCTGGAACAGTCCTTCAGCCTTCGGGCCCAGGTGAAGGAGACCTGCGCCGCCTGCCAGAAGACCGTGTACCCCATGGAGCGACTGGTGGCCGACAAGCTCATTTTCCACAGCTCTTGCTTCTGCTGCAAGCACTGTCACACCAAGCTCAGGTGCGCCCCCGTCCTGACCCCGCCCCAGCCCTCCTGACCCGGCCTGACCTGACCACAGTGTTCTGCTTCTGCAGCCTGGGCAGCTACGCAGCACTGCACGGGGAATTCTACTGCAAGCCCCACTTTCAGCAGCTGTTTAAGAGCAAAGGCAACTACGATGAAGGCTTCGGCCGGAAGCAGCACAAGGAGCTCTGGGCCCACAAGGAGGTGGACCCCGGCACCAAGACAGCCTGAGGCCCCTCTGGCTGTCCACTCCCTCCTCCCCCCACAGAGGGCCTGGAGCAGGCATCGGAACGGTGGGAGAGAGACTGGACGGCCGGCCCCGGGTGAGGGTGGAAAGGGGATGAGGCCATTTTGCTCAGGCAGAGGGTTGCAGGGGCAGGGCTCTGCTCCAGGATGCCTTCCTTCTTCCTCAGCCGGTGGGGGTTCGGGAACCAGGATTGGGGTTTGCTCACCACCCTACTTCCTGTTTCTTTCAGCCTACCCCACCTCACCCCAGGGCCCCCCTGGGAGGCCCTCAAACTCAGCTTCCCTATCTAGGTGCCTTTTCTCCAGCAAGGAGTCAGCATGCCCCCTCAGGGTCCCAAGCTCCCTCACTGCCACCCAGGGGCCTGTGTGGCCCCCACGTCTCCCCATCTACCTCTGCCCTTAGCCTGGTCCTGAGCCATGGAGACTGGAGGAAGGTGAGCCAGGGTGCCCCCTTCTGGGCCTCTCCAAATGTCCCCCAGCACCCAGTGGGGGAAGGGAGGGGAACTGCAACAGCTCTGGGCCCCCTCCACCTGCAGAGGTGAGGCAGGGCATGCCTGTTAGGGCCGGGACCACCCCACAGTGCGGAGGCAGCGGAAGGGAAAGCACCCGCCAGGCTGAGAGCCACAGGGACTGGTGGGGGGCTGGCGGGGCCACATTCCCCCTCCTCCTACTTCTGCCGGTTTTGACTGTTGTAATCAATCCTATTTTAAACGTGTTTCGACAGATTCTGACTCTGTATTGTATGGCCGATGGGGGGCGGTTTGTGGCAGGAAGGACTCACCACACAGAGGTGAAGGGGAACAGCATCAGGCCAACGCACTCCTGGCCCTGACTGGTGGCGGTGGCTGGTGGTCAGGGTAATGGGTGTCAGGGGTCTATCAGGCAGCCTGAGAAAAGGGGGTGTTCTTCCCAACCAGGTCTCTCCATGCTGCCGAACTCAGTTTGAGGACTGAACCCCACTGGGTCTCTCAACCTGTGTTGCCCAAGGCCGGGCCATCAGCGGGTGACAGTGCTGAGCCTCACTGCACTTTTGCTGAGTCCTTACCTAGATCCTCTTTGTCCTGGCAATCAGGAAGGGATGGTGAACCAGCGGATCCAACAAGTTGTGTCCAAGAGCTTAGTCTATATGCCCTTTCCTCAGCAAGGAGTCAGTGTGCCCCTTCAGGGTCCCTCTTCCTTCTGCTTTTCCAGCTCCAGGGACTGGGGCACTCGGTCACCATCCCAAGTAGTCAAAGGAGAAACAGCTCTTCTGCTTCTCTTGGGGACAACAGTTTACAGTGACACAAACAAGGAGGACCTAAGACCCCACCCCTCAGGAGAATACAGACAGGAAGTCCGGACTGTCCTGCCCCAGACCCAACTGTCCTGGTTTCCCCCAGCTGACTGGACTGTGTAAATTGGCAGAACAAGAGGGCAGACTCCTAGGGGATTACCCGACCCTAACGCTATGCAAGTCCTTAAGTTCCTCAGTGACCTCGTGCCCACAGAACAGGGCAGGAAGCAGGGCCTCGAGCTCCGGTGGTAGGCCACTGTGCTGTGTTGCCTTTGGAAGTGACAGAGCTAACAGGACGCAGAGTAGGCATTCTGAACCTGGGTCCTCAGAGCATGAGGGGAATGCACAGAGCCTCACTCAGGGCAGCTCTAACTTCTGCACCAGAGGCTTCAGCTGGAGACGAGGATGGTCTTCCTCTGCTCAGAGATAAGCAACAGCATCACATCACCCAAGAGCTACCAGAGGTGGCTCATGGCGGTACCTGCCCTGCAAGGATGTGACTCCAGTCAGCAAGGACTTCCCGGGGCTGGGAGGACTAGTGGGTGCCACAGAAGTCCTAGGAACTGAGCCATGGTGACGCTCAAGTCGGGTGAGCTGACAGTGTCACCTCAGGAAGTCAGCTGTGGTAGGACCATCCTCAGTAGATCTCCGAGGATTTAGGGAGGAAGAGAGGGTGCCACCTCTGAGCTGGTAGTGGTACCAGCCAAGTCCCACCAACCGAGGACCCCTCTGGGAGTCATTTCAAGTTCTCTGCTGAGGGATGCAAGCTTGTTGACAGGCAGCATAACCTGGTTTCTCCCAGGTAAACACTTACTGCCTCCACCCCACAACCAAAAGCACTGCCACAGGACCCCTTGAGTATAAATGATCCCTTTTATTGTAAGTAATGCACGACACTGGCCTGGCTTTGCACTGCAAGCCCTCGGTCAAGATATAGTCAAATAACTATGGCTGCAGGTTCTTCTGCACGATCCACAATTCAGACACACAGAGCTGGGGTGGGCAGGAGGGCAGTGGAGAGTGGACTGTCCCCAGCCCTGGCCTCTCCATGTTGGGTTGGCCAAGGCCGACATACCCCACGGAATGATGAGCAAATGGTGGCATGGCCCTTCCCACAGCCAGCCTGGGGCTGCTAGGAGATGGCCCTTCAAATCCTTTGGGCCAGGCCATCCTAGGCCCCACAACTTTTCATCTGGATTATTTAATAAAAAAAAAAACAATAAATTAAAATTAAGCAACAGCTTGGTCCTGAGGATGCTGAGCCAGCATGTCCACAGTTTTTGGCACAAAAAAAAAAATTCAGGGTCTTGTTTTTTTGGAGTGTAGGATTTGTTGGCTTGTTGGCAAATTCATTTTTAAAAACACATTCCCTGTGAGGTAAGACGCCGGGGGTGGGGCTCTGAGAGCCTGAACCTGGGACGCAGAGTCGTCTCATCTGGCACCGGCACCACTTCCTGTTGGGGTGGGGGACTGGAGGTCAGGGTGTGGGCCCAAGAAGAATGCTACAGCCATCAGGACAGGGTTGTGGAGAGGCCGAGCTGCCCATCGGCAGCTTTGGTCGAGACAAGGGGCCAGTCCCCTCCCTGGGCAAGAGCCGAGGTGGAGGCAGGAGCATACGCTCACTGTCTTCAGAGGGCCCGGCTGGGGTGCCTGACAGAGGCCCCTGGGGGGCAAGGATGGAAACAGGGGACCAGGCCCAACTGGCACCGTGCAACACACATTCCTGCAAAACCAGCTGCTTTCGTTTGCTCTTCTCTCTCTTGAGGCGTCCACCTGTAACAGTCTAGAATTGATATATATAAAAACCATCAAATATGATCTGAGATATAAATTAACAAGTACAAAGCCTCACATTACATGATGTGAAAAGGCTAAAAACAGCGATAGAAACTACATTCATAAAAGTGCATCGTCAACATACAACGAAGGCTTTGGCTTGTTCTGGTGCCCGTGGGGGAGTGGGCATGGCTGGCAATGAGCTGCCTGGCGCGAATCCCCAGCTCCTTGGAGACACCCATCCCTGGGCACTGGCTTTTTTTTTTTTTTTTTCTCTTTTAACAACAACTCCCAAGGAAACTGGGTGTTGAGAGGGAGGAGCTCTAGCAATAGGCACATTTTGGAGGGGAGGGGCCGGAAGAAAGGACCAGCGCCCAGGCTGAGGTAAGTAAGGCCGACTCTAAGCTGCTTGAAGATACTGGCTCCCTGACCCCTGCTGCCATTCCTCCCCCAGGGGAGCGAGAAGGGAAAGGGGCTGAGACCCCATGGGGATGGGCGAGGCTGGCCACGGAGGAGCAGAGCTGGAGGTTCCGGACACAGGTGGTGGCATCACACGGGCTCTCCCTTCTACCAGGCTGAGCTCTGGCCTAGCAGGTCACAGCCCGCAGACAGCCTGATACAACTCCCCGGCTCTGCGGAACGCTCCGCTCAGGGTAGCCAGCCGGCTCAGATGCCCTCACCGTATTGTCGGTCTTCTCTGCTCCAGTGGGGGAACAGGTGCCAGCCAGGAGCACAAGGTCTGGGGCCATGACCCTCAGCTCTTTCCAATCTGGCCCAAGGCCCCAGCCCACAGCAGGGGTACTGAGCCCAGAGGGCACACGAAGTCTCCAGTTTAGAGACTGGGTACAGCATAAGAGTGACTCCAACTTGTAAAACACAGACAATTGCATTGACAAAACTGGGTCTCCCCTCAGTGGGGGTAGTTCCACATCTCAGGCCCCTGCTTGAGGGTGTGTGTGGTGGGGCAGGGTCATGGGGGCAGGCAGGACAGGCTCCTCCTTCCCTGAATAAGGCAGCATAACAGTTGCTTCATTCATCTTTGGTAAAGGACAGGGGCTGGCAAAGCTGGCCTGGGGCTCCAGGGAGAGGGCCGCCCCGGCCTCTGCTCTCCATTGGCTGTGGGGTGCTGGGCTTTACCTCAGGCTTGGGTGGGCTCATCCAGCCCAGAGATGCCCTGGTAGTCTCCAGACATGGGGAGGAGAAACAAAGTAACACTCTGAATGAAAGTAACACTATTCAGACCCTTGTGTCCATCCTGTGCCCCAGACTCTCTGGGGTCTGGTGCTGATGGCCATGTCAAGACACAGCCCCAAGGGTGGGGCCCTGGGTGCCTCGCACACTGTTCCAGCTCCTTCCCCTCCAGGCTGAGCTGAGGACGCTGGCGCCTCGGGTCTGGCAGGCTGGGGGCTCCCAGTCTGTGAGGCTGCAGCCGCTCTCCCTGGCCCCGGGCCCCAGCAGCAAAAGGGCACAGACAACGCTGGCTGGACTCAGCTCTGTGGTCCATGGCCCTGCCCGGGAGAAGCAGCAACTTGGCTGAGCCCCCCAGCAGCCCCTTGCCCATGCAGAGGGGGCGGCCGGCAGCAGTGTGGCCTTGAGAGCTCAGTACACGAGCTGTGCAAAGTGGTGTGTGAGCAGCTCCTCGGCCGAAGGTCTCTGGCGGGCCTCCACAAAAATGCGCCTCAGGAAGTCCCGGCCATGCTCAGAGATGTGCGAGGGCAGCTGAGGGTTGGTGGGCTGGGTGGCGATTTTGAAAATGGCAGCCATGGCTTCATACTCTGCCCAAGGTGGTTTCTCTGTCAGCATCTCCACCACCGTGCAGCCCAGGCTCCTGGAGACAGAGAACCCCTGTGTCACCCCGCAGCCAGCCCCAAGCTCCCAGCCGCCCTGCACACCACTGTGAAAGGAGGTGCCTTTCTCGAAACACACTGAGGCAGGATGGGCCAGGCTGGGGGCTAACACCCCTGAAGAGGGTCCCCATGGCCAGAAGAGGTTTCACAGCCCTGTCAACTTCGTCCACATGGGCTTCATCAACCTGCACCCACCTGGCTGCTTCCTGATATCGGGGGGAACCACTGAGCACGTGCAGAAAGCGCTCTGAAATAACGGTACTGGTTTCCTACTGCTGCTTTAACAGTGACCACGAACCCAGTAGCATAAAAAAGCAGCCTAAGTGTGTTACTGCTATGGAGGTCAGATATCTAAGGGCAGTCTCACTGGCTGAAGTCAGTGGGCCAGTCAGGACAGTTCCTTGTGGAGGCTCTGAGAGGAAAGCCCATCTCCTGGCCTCTTCCCACTCCTAGAGGCTGCCTGCGTTCTTGGCTCATGGCTCCTTTCTTGTCTCACACCAACTTCTTGTTTCCTTTGTCACACCTCTTACTACTCACTCTTGCCTCTCTTTTATAAGGACCTTTATGAGTATACTGGGCCCATCTGGATAATCCAGGATCATCTCCCCATCTCAAAATTCTTAAAAATCACTCTGCAAAGGCCCTACTGTCACATAAGGTAACACTCTCTCATCCCTTTGGGATTAGGACATGGACATCTTCAGGGACCACTATTCCACCCCCTACAGTAACATTCTAAGAGGAAGGGATACTCTCATAACTTTCAGGACCTTTCAGAGGATGGACACAAAATTAGAGCAGCTGCAAGCCATCTGAGCACTAGGAGAGGGAGCCGAAGCCTACTACTGCTGCTTAGAGACCCATCCAGGCCTTCAGATGGGATCCGAGCTCTTTCAAGGATTTAGCAAACACCCCAGGGATGTTTACCACGGCCTTAGTTCTCAGCAATAACAAACAGTTGCTGTTCAGAGTGAAAACACAACACATCTGCTGTGTGTACTGCTGCAGGCACTACCACCCCTGCCCACATGGAGCCTGCAACCTGGCCTCACTGGCCAGAGGCCAATCCTCACTCCTGCCACACTGCAGAGCCCTCAGCCCCATTTCTAAGCTGGAACCACTACAGCCCAGACCAGGAGATGAGGGTCCCAGCACGTCCCCAGCACACTTACCACACGTCTGCCTTCCTTCCGTAGCCCTCACCGCTGATCACCTCGGGGCTCATCCAGTAGGGAGTGCCAGTGACTGAGCGCATGCCCGTGCCGGACATGCAGATGGTTTGCAGGCGCTTGCTGGCCCCAAAGTCCCCCAGCTTCACATTCCCAGCAGAGTCTCGCAGGATGTTGGCTCCTAAGGCATGAAAGGGCAGAGGCTGCAGCCCTAGACCCCTGGCACTTGCCACTATCCTCCTTCTGTCCTTCCCTCCCAGTCCAAAGGGCTGCTGGGTAGGATGGGGGCCTTGTGAGCTGGAGCGAAACTGCACAGAGCAAACAGGATAGTGGTGGGAGGCACCTGCCCTACAGCAGCCAACAGTCGTCACCACAGCCAACATCTGCAGAGCCCTTCACTGTGTTTCCCCAAATCACTTAACTGATCTTCACACCAGTCCCCCAAGGAAGTCATGAGGGTTTCACTTTTCACAAAGTTCACAACAACCAGGTAGAGAGTCCCCAAGTTCCCAGGTCATGGAGAGCCCACAGCCTGCCCCGCTCACCCTTGATGTCCCGGTGAACAATCATGTTGCTGTGCAGGTAGGACATGCCTTCCAGTATCTGCCGGGTGTACTTCCGGGTCACGCTCTCTGTCAGAGCGCCGTAGGCCTTCAGCTGGTCTTTCACTGAACCCTAAAGCCACAGGAGTCAGAGGGGTCACTGCAGGAAGGAGGATGGAAGGGGGCAAGGCTACTTCCAGACCCCAGTGTTTACCAAGGGAGTGAGGTCCAGTCCCCATTTGTGACAGGCCAGGCACTTAGCTAAGGGCTGTCAGGCAGCTTGGAGAAAAGTATGAGACAGCCCTTCCCTCAGGCCAGGGTGACCCAAACCCAGAAGGGAGGTCTATGTGCTCCACATAAAGGCAGTACCTACTGGACGGTGCAGCTGCCTTGGGAGCCTCGGGTCAGGGGAGCCTGGGACAATTCTCACCCCAAACCATCACTGCAGCTAGACGCAGGACATGCTGACTCCACGCCCTGCCCCTGCCTCGCCTTTCCCCTGGAGCCTCTGGAGACTCAGGTAACCACTCATGTCAAAGTGACCCCTCCTCCACAGCCCCAGTGCCATGACAGTCCCTCTCTTGCTGTCTGCCTGCATCACGGGGCACATACCCCTGGCATGTACTCCATGAAGATGGTCAGAGTCTTCTCGGCACGATCCCGCAGGCAGCCATAGTACTGCACTATGCGCTCATGCTGCAAGTTCTTCAGCAACTGGATCTCGCACTCCAGAGCACTCACCTCCTGGGAAGGGGCCCAGTGGTCACCGAGGCTTGCAGGCCTCAGTTCTACCTGCCTGGCGTCAGCTCCGCTTGCCCTAGTCAGTGGCCTCAGAGGAGCCCATCTGCCGTGGGAACTTCAGCTGGAGAAAAGGGGGAATGTTCTCGACTGTCTGGCCCTTGCCCACAATGCTGGCTAAGCCGTGGGACTGGGCACTCCCATGCTGGAAGACAGCAGACAGTGGGGTGGGAGATGGGTTTGTGGGTGCAGTTAAGGAGTTCAGGTAACTGCTGCATTTGTCCACTCAAACTGGAGTGAAGGCCACAGCCCAAGCTAAGCTCCAAAGACGGGCTCCTTCCTGGCTCGGGGGCTGGGAGAGAACGGCATCTGTCTGCTGAGGTGGGGGGTGGGGGCAGGAGCTGCTCGTTGTGCCACTGCCATCCAAACCAGTCTGGGCGGTTAGGTACTTTGACACCAACTAATCTCTCCCTAGGACCGGGGTAGATGGTAAAGGAGCTTGGAAGGAAGAATGATGGGAGAAACAACCTGTAGCATCTAAAGCAATTAGTCTGTGCAACAAGACAGGCATTTTGTTGAGAAGGAGGAATTGGAAGTCAGACTGTAGGGAAGGCAGTACCTTGCTTGTCTCAGGACTGTCTGGGTCAAACTGCACCTGCTTGGAAGCAAGTTCTCGTCCTGTGTCCACGTCATAGCACAAATAGACCCTGCCAAAGGCACCCTGGCCTAGGAGCTTCCCCCGGCGCCAATTAATGGGGGCACTGGGAGCTACAGGAGAACAGGAGGAAAGAGCATTAGAGCTAATGCACTTGCTAAGGCCCGAGCTGCCCTTCACCCAGCATCACCACACCTCAACACAGCATCTCCACCCTCACCTGGAACAGGCTCAGGGCCCTGACCAATCAGAACTCAAGGCCCACACCCTGAGAAGCACAGGACTGGCTAAAATCATGATTAAATGCTTATCTGAACTGATTAAACACCTTTATACTTCCAAGGCCCCCAGATAGCTCATTATGTCAGGGATTAAGGAGATCACTCTTCAATTTAAACGTGGAGAAAACTAAAGGCCAGAGAGGAGTGGCTCATCACAACAGTGGAGTGAGGACTAAGGTCCAGGGGATCTGCTGCCCCCCTCAGGCTCTTCCCCTGGGTACAGATGGGCCAGGGCAGCCACCCGCTGAGCCCAAAAGCCCACTGGACTCGCTGGCCCCCCGCCCTGAGCATCCCTCAGGCAGGCCCTCCCCAGCCAGGGCGCACTGCTCACACTTGGTGGGCACACTCCTCTCCTGCACGGAGAGGGCGTTCTCGCTGTCGGCGCTCCGCAGGCGCGCGCGGGGGTCCAAGTACTGCACCGCCAGGCCCAGGTTCTCGCCATTTGTACTCAGGGAGCGGCTCGAGGGCACCAGGGTGAACAGGTTGCCTTGATGACGCCGTATTCGGGGAAACGTTCTTCTGCCTAAAGGGGTGCCAGGGCCAGAGCAGAGCAGGTCAGAACCCCGACCACAAGGCCAAATGTGCCAACCAGGTCACAACACCAGCTCCAGTCCATCCTCTCTTCCCTCCCACCTGATGCTGGCCAGAATGGCTGATGTCTCAAGCATCCTGAGGATCAGGACAAAAGCAGGAATCAGCAAGCAGCCAAGGGGTTTAGGGAAACCCAGCCAAAGGGAAAGCGCAGGGCTGGCCCTCATGCCCCACAACACCCGTGGGGCCAATCCATGGCTGCTCTCTGTTTTCCTTGGCATCGTAATCCTACACCTCTGTGGAAGCTCCATTCCGTTTGCTGCCTGAGGCAGAAGAGGGCAGTGGAGAGTTGGCGCCTGGAGCACTCTGTGCCCTCAGACAAAGGACTGATTTCCTGGAGTCAGTATCCATCTACAATACCATCCTCCTCTTTTTAAAAAACACTGACTCTACTGCCTCAAGCCTGGATGCAGTTCCTCAGGAATGCAGGAAACGTGGGGCCTGGAGTGCCTGGGCCACCCCCTTCCGGTGGCTGTTCCTGCGGTGGCCAGCAGGGGGCAGCGTGGAGGCGCACTCACCATCGTTGTAGTCCTTGTGGTGCACCGACACGTGGTAGCGCCGGGGGTAGGTGCCACCTTTGACCCCTTTGTCATAGAGTGGAGTTTCCCGATCTGAGGAAAAGAGAGGGGTCACTGGCTGCTCGACAGGCCCCGGTGAGTGCCTCAGGAGAGCCTCCAGGTCACCTGAGACCTGAGAGCAGCAGGCCCCAGGAAGAGTAAATACAGCCCTGGCTTCTCTTTCCCCCGAGCCGTCCAGGGCAGACACCTTGCAGTGCTCACCCACCCTCTGCAGAACTCACCTGAGAATTCCTGTCTGTTGTCTGGGAAGCTCTGGGCTCGCGACATTCGTGATTTCCGGAAGGATGGGCTAGAAAAACAAAATCAATCACACAGCAGACTTCAGGGTCCCTCCAAAGTAGCTCACCAGGTCAGAGGGCAGGATACCCAGACACACTGCTTTTTGTGACTCCTTTCCACACATGTCATTATATGGTAGGAAGTAGAGTTCAAGAGAAGCAGACCTTTCCTATGCTTCCTACTTTCTCTTCACTAGTCTGAGGCCCACATCTGACATGATCCTGCCTAATGAGGCCCTCCAGTGCTCCCTATCTCCACTGGGGGGCAGAGTGCTGTCTCTTACCCTTTCCTCCCACTCTGGTAACAGGAAGAATGCAAAGGATCCCTTGCTCAAGGCAGTCATAAAAACAGTAATAACACCCAGGATCTTCCTTTCAGACTAATCATCACTATCTCCTCTTAGAGATATGGAAAACCGAGGAACAGAGAGGTTAATGGACTTGTCCAAAGCTATTCGACTAATATTTGGTGGAGTTGGGTCTATATGGCTCCAGGTCCCATGAAGGGAAGATGAAAGCTCTGACCTTTGGTTATGCTGGGCCCCAAGGAAGTAAGTCCAGGTCACTGAGTCTGACTCCCAAGGAGATGAAAACAAACCATTGGAGGGCCACTGGAAAAACTCAAGAATCAAGAGAGTCATCTTTACCAGCATCCACCTGAATGGCCCTTTTCCCTCATGTGTGAGTGCCTTTGGAGATCAAAACTCAGAAACTCTCAAGGCAGTGGTGCAGGGACTGTCCTCTACTTCCCAACTGCCAGACTTTCTGTGGTCCTGTCCCACACCTACCCTCCCCGACCAGTGTGGCCACAACACTCAGCAGAGAGTTCAAAGCCACAGTCAGTCCCTGTCCCGGAAGAGCCCTCAGTTTGCAGCAACAAACTCTGGCACTTTTACCAGTGCCTTCTTGCTCTTCTGCTTGGAAAGCCTAAAATAAGGCTTCAAATTGGATGCCAACAAGCAACTGTGACTGTGCTCTATGACACCTGGAGGGAGACCACACTCATCAGAGCACAGATCTGTTAGAAGAGACACAGTACAGACATGGCAGGGTCACAAGGTGATTGTCCGTGTGAGCAATTGATCAGTTCCACAAAGAGAAGAAAACCCTCCAAACTGCTCGGTGGCCTCTGACCACAGCCCTGAGCCCAGCCAGACAGGGTCAAAATGTGCTCCTGGGCATGATGAGGTCAAGGAGAGAGACTGGCTGGATCAATGCCAAAGCCATCTCTAAACACCCCTGCTGACTGACAAACCAGCTCCACAGACTATGGGGTGTGTGAAGGACAGCACTTGTTCCCTCCCAAAGTGTAATAAGAACACAGCTGGTGTGTAAGATTACACACCAAGCAGGCAGTGTGGTAAGCTAGGCAGTCTGGATTATTCTGTTTTCTGGTTTTTATACCCCAGTTTCTTATTCCACCAGAAACACTTGGAGGAAAGAAAAAAATGAAAGTAAACCTACAGGTAATAATTCAATTTTGTCCCCAAAACACTGAAGGTCCACTGCTTCTCAGTCCAGACCTCAGCAATGAGGCAGGGGTACAAGGGCACCATGTATTATGTGGGCAGTCAAAACACACAGAAAGTGCTGGAAGCAACGGAGCCAGCATTTATCCATGTGAACTGCTATTATGACCTATTACATCCATCTGATTACACAAACAGAACATTCTCCTGGTGTTTGGAAAATTAAGGAGAAGGCTCGGAATGCTAGCGAGAAGTTTCTTTCCCAAAAGCATGAGGTTCTAGCCATGGGCCTGCAGACCAGTGTCTAGTTCAGGGACACACACACTAGCTAACTCTATTTCCTTAGCTCATCAGTTCCAAAAATGCCTGTGCACCAACTCCCAAACCAGCCACAGTCCCATACCTGTCTGCTGACCTGTCCAAGGACTGGCAGCTTCCCGACAAGGAGTTTTCAGCACTGCTCAGAGGATCCAGCATCTGCAAGGCAAGGCATACAGTAAAGCCCCAGCCCCAGCCCCAGCCAGGTACCCAGCCAAGACCAGCAAAAGGTCCTTTTTTTCCCCCCAAAAATATGAAAGTGCCCTTTCTCTGCCTGGGCAGTGGGAAGAATGGTTAGGCAGGTACCGTTCTCCCCCACAGTCTGAAAGGCAAGTTTCCAGGAGTGAGAAAAATGCCTGGCTGGCATCCCAAGGCGCTCTGCCAGGACAGCAAAGCAGAGACGCTGCTTCTCTGGTTGGCATTTTCTTGGCTTGCGAATGCTGGAGCCTGGTGCTGGAGACGGTACTACCCTGCAGAGGCTTCCAGTGTGTGTGTGGGTGGGACGGTGATGCTTCTGTTTACACTCCATAATTTATAATTTACAAAGACAAGGAGTGTCCTCGTTTCACAGATGAGCCACTGCAGGTCTGGAAAGGGGAGGAGTATTGTCTGAAGTCATGAAACAAGTCAAGTCAATGCACAACTGACACAGAACACAAGTTTCCCGGTTCCTGGTTCTCAGGCAGGGCCAACAGGTATCTGTGTGAGTTGAAATGTTTCTCTGGCCCTTGGTCAAATGCAGTAACAAAAAGTCTTCAGATTAGCCTTTTCTCCAACTGATCTCCCTTCATTTTGCCTGGGGGCGGGGGGCGGTGAAGGGGTGTATTCACTGTCAGAGAATTCATTATCGGAGATCCAAAGTCAAGCATTACATAGAGAAGCAAAGTATCAGAACTATGAGAATCCACGAACAACTTTCATAAAATTGGTTTCCAAGTCAAACGATCTCTTCCCATTTAATGCTGGAGACCATCTCACCCATAATTTCACCCGTATATTGTCATACGTGATTTTTTTTTAAACTGCCAATCAAGGCAAATTAATTGCAAAATAAAATCCCCCAAATCTTGCTAAGGCGATAGGATTTCCCCAAGTGGATAAAACCAACGTGGGAAAGAATTGCTCCCAATCCAGAAAGTACATATTTGGCAAAGTTAGACCAGATAACAGAAGAGAGAATGAGCAGGAATAACAACATGACAGGTGTGATGAAGGAGGAACACCAAAGGTTCAAGAGAGGCCACTGGAAAACACACTGAACCCCGTGAAGGTTTCTGTTTAAAAAAACAAGGACCCTCTTTTCGGGGCTTGCCCTGGTGGCCCATGGTTAAGACTCCGTGCTCTCATTGCAGGGGGCATGGGTTCGAGCCCCAATGGAACTATTATCCCATATGCCGCTCAGCCAAAAATAAACACCCTCTTCGTGACAGTGCTGCGGAAGTCAAAGGGAAGGAAGTTATGCTGCATTAGAAAACTTTTGTTAGAAACACCAAGCCGAAAAAAAAAAAAACTAGCCTGAACCATGCTTTGTTCATTCTGAAAATTAGCAAATAGATGCAGCCATTGCTCAAATCTGATTAAAGAAAAAATAAAACAAACTTATTTTAGTTTCACTTTTCAAGAAAGTCCCAGTCGGATATTCTTTCACTACATACCATGCTGTTTTGGTCTCTGTTGAGTAGATTTATCTTGAATGGCCCATTACCAGCAGCAATTCTCTTCTGCTAAAGATGCAGGCACTGAAGAAGGACCTAGTCATTCCCCCGCTGCCACCTTCCACGGCCTCTCCCTAAAGGCCTCTCCTCACTACAAGTCTAATACTCCCATGCCTTCCAGGGCCATGAAAGTAATATAAAGAAGTAAAAGGACCAGGATACAGGACCATGGGGAAGGACAGAAAGCAAAGGCAATCAAACTCATTAACAACCTCTGAGGTTTTACACCCGTTACCCCTCGTACAGCTGATGTCCGGAAGCACTCTGGTTAGAGAAAAAGGAAAGGATGGTCAGTAAGATAACCAAGAGGGGACTCTGCAGATAAAAGTACTCTAGGTCACTGTTTTAAACATAAATTTATCTGGAAGGCAGGACTACAGAAGAGAGAAGAAGCAGTATAAAAATGCTTCTCATAGCCTGTACAATTGAAACAATGCTGGAAAAGTCATAAGAATCAGTTTTAGGAAAAGTTGTAAGAATCAGTTTTTTTGGTAAAATCCCCCATGTGTTGGTGCTGGCCTTCTGCTGGATGCTTTTACCTTTAAGAAGTTTCCCCTTTCAAGATCAAATTCCAAAAGTTTAGAAGACGTATGTTTTTCTTTGCAATCAAAGCAAGCTCACTGAAAAAACTTCAGAATGAAGCCAGAGATCTTATTCTTGCTGAGTTCACTAAGCCAAAGTGACATTTTCATCAAGTGAGCCACAAATTTAAAAAGCTAACCATCAAAATGAGTAAGCTATTGTGGTGAACACACCCTAAGATGACCCCCACCTCCCCCGACCACCCTCCCCTCAGTGAGTCACAATCTTTCAGAACTCCTTCATCTGAGTATAGGTAGAACTTGTAATTCACTTCTAGTCAATAGATTATGGCAAAGTGGATGGGATATTCATTCCCATAATTGTGTTAAACTACATGAGACTCCGTCTTTGCAGACTGGAGCAAGAGACTCTCCTGGTAGCCTGGAAGTGAGAGGGCCACACTGCGGGGAACTACAGGTGGCTTCCAAGAGCTCAGAGGGGCCCCTGGCTGACAGCCAGCAAGAAAATAGGGGCCACAAGGCTACAACCACAAGACACTGACCAACAACCAAGTGGACCTAGAAGGGAGCCCCCAGCTTCAGGAAGAAACACAGCCTGGCTGACACTCGACTGCAGCCTTGTGCGACCCTGAGCAGAGAACCCAATCAAGTTGTGCCTGTATCTTAGACCCCAGGAAACTGTAAAATAATAAATGTCTGCTGTTTGTACTGCTAAGCCTGTGGTTGTTTTATATAGCAACAGATAACTAATTTAGTTGTCTACTATCATAAAAGTTCACCCAAAGTAGCCAGTCCTACTTTGGACTGGTATACTCCCTACTTTTCATAAAGCAATAGCAAAACTAAAAGCTGGTTGATGGAAAAGAAAAAAAAATCTGTGTGTTTAGATTTTTTTAATTGGTCATATGTTAAAACTCTGCTGAAAGGCCAGGGGGATTGTAAGGAAGCACACAGACAGCAGAGCGGCTTTGTGCAGTTTGTGCGAGACCAGCGAGAGGGCCACAGAAGCCGGAAGAGTGGCCAGACACACGTCTGGCACCAAGGAGGCCAGGTGCTCAGACCCTGGCTTTGGTGAAAGTCACGCAGTTGTGTCCGACCTTGTGACCCCCGTGGACGATACAGTCCATGGAATTCTCCAGACCACAATACTGGAGTGGGTAGCTGTTCCCTTCTCCAGGGGATCTTCTCAACCCAAGGATCAAACCCAGGTCTCCCACATTTCAAGTGAGTTCTTTACCAGTTGAGCCACAAGGGAAGCCCAAGAATAATGGAGTTGGTAGCCTATTCCTTCTTCAGTGGATCTTCCTGATCTGGGAATTGAACTGGGGTCTCCTGCATTGCAGGTGGATTCTTTACCAACTAAGCTATCAGGGAAACCCTGTCTTTGGTAGGAATTGATATTTGGCCCTTAGAAAGGAAACATCCATACCTGGGCAGGCCTGGTTTACAAAAGAGCTACTAGATGGGACTCAAGTCCCTCACTTGCACACCATGCCCACTGAGGACCCCCATTATAACCTTGGTCTGACACCTCCCACGACACACACCCTCTATATATAACCCAGACTATACTCACGCACTGCTCGCTGGTCTCTGGTATGAACTCCCCCTCGCTGTTGATGCTGGTGTAGGAGCCCTGCCGGGCGATGCGCTGCTGCCGCTCAGGCACGTAGCCAGGGGGAGGCGAGCTTCGGCCGGGGTTCTGGGAGCCTAGAGCACAGAAACAAGACCCTTGACGGGAGAGCCCAGGCCCCAGAGCCTGAGAGGAGCAGACACGGAGCCAGCTTGGACCCAGCGTCTGCTTGGTGGTGGAAAGCCTGTTTGTCTCTCTGAACATCCAGGAAGAGAAGGCGGGCCTCCTCCTAGCAAAGTCCTGGGGTTGAAGGAAACTTCCTGAACCAGGCAGCTTCTCCCCCTAATCCAAGGACCCCAAGAAGGAAGAAAACTCCTTAAGAGAAAAGTCAAAGAATGGTGGCAGGCTTGCTCTTTGAAAGAGAGTCTTTGAGGAGCTTAAAACCACTATTTTCAACGTCTTTCAAAGAAGTGATCCCTTCATTCTTCTACACAAAGTCAGTCATTCAGAATATATGGATCATTCAGTTTGTAGAGAAGATATTTGAATGAATTCGCCACCAAGAGGAGTTGGTATTCCAATCTCTTGTTGGAGGTATCAACTCACACTCTCTCCAAGAACCACTTGGATTAGGTATCTCAGGTGGGAAGCACCTGAGACTCTCGGTAGCCTGGCTTCCCCACTTGACTCTAAAGTAGAGGCTAGAAACCAAACTGCTCTGAAAACACGTGTAGAATTATGCTGGATTTCCACTTTGAACACCTCACTCACAGCTACAAATTCTAAGATAAGGAGGTGCCTAAACCATGCCTTTCAAATGATCTCAAACAACCCATGGAAGAGTCTGCTCAAGCTTTCTAAGCCCTGGCAGAAAATGATGCTGCTCAGAGTAGAAATTTAGAGATACTGTGCCATCAACTAACAGAGCAAAGAAATGAGTCATTTTCTTTCTTTGTTTTTTTTTCTGGTCACCCGCACAGCATGTGGGATCTTGGTTTTCTGACGCAGGATCAAACCCACACAACCTGTAGTAAAAGCACAGTCTTAACCACTGGACCACCAGGAAAGTCCTCCTTTTCTTTTTTATCCTCTGTTACTTCGCCTTTAATTCTCACAACACTCCTACAGTGAGGGCGCACTGTGCACATCTGCCGTGTGCAGAAGGGAAGCCAAGGCCCAAAGTCATATAGTGACTCAACGGTGGTGCTGCAGCCAGAAAACAGCCTTTGTGACTCCCAGTACAGTTCGGGCAAGGCCATTTTGAGACTGTAATCTACTTCCAGAAAGGGCAGGCATACCATTCAACACAGAGATGGAAAGCAAAACTTCTCCCCAAGCTGGCCAGGCCATACATTCCCCAGAAGCAATCCAAACAGAGGAGGTGGGGGGATTCCACTCAAGGGGGAACCCAACTGCCTTTCTTCAAGGAGCAGGAGCGAGGCTAATATGGGGATTCCTCGACAGCACAAGAGAAACACAGGGCCACATTTTACATCACTCAGATTCAGAGGTGTTCTGTCCATGGTCACTTGTAAGCTGGATGCAAGATGCCCTCTGGCCAACGGAGGGCTCAAAGGCAACAACAAGATGGAGGTAAGAGGAAATCAAATGGGAATAAGAAAGCTACTCCATTTGTCAGAGGGTCAGATGTCAAAGATCCAGGCAGCCAGCCATTTCTCTCCCCACTGTACCGTAAAATTCCAGTGTAACCATGGAAAAAAGATGGCTTTCTTAAGCCTTACCATGCCCCAAAGCACAGTTCACTTTTTAACATTTGGCTTACAAACATTAGCCAAGTGCCTGCTTCCCACTTCCAGCCTTGGATAACATTCTAGTAGCCCACAAGTCCCATGGAAATCCAATCCCTACGTTGGCAACAATTTGTCAGCAGCAGAAGCAACCCAAAGAGGTGAGCAAGGTATAGTGAGAAAAGCCTAAGCTTGAAAATCAGATGTGCAGAGATTCAGAGCAGGTTTTGTCACTCATTAGCTGAATGATTTAAACTCTCACCTAAATTTCCTCACTTACGAAAATGGGAAGAACTATCTACCTTATTGCCTTTTTTGGAAATTATAAATGAAATGTGGTAGCACAGGTACACACCTACATGCTAGAATTCCATTTGTTTCCTTCATTATATGTGGAGGAGATAACAGGTTAGACTCAAGATACATTCTGCCCTTGCAGGGTGCCTTCCTGTACTTCAGAAGTTAATCAGCTAGAAACTATTAATTCTAAGACCTCCTTTAGGTTCAGCCAGTCGATGCACTTATGTACATTTACATGGCTTCCTGAAATCCCTGCTGTTTCTGGGCACGGTCCTGGAAGCCTTGGTTTTCTGCTGCAGCGTTAGCAGAGGCCTCACCTGTGGTTCCCAGTTTTCCTGATGTCAAGACACAGGTGCAGGGATCCCCGTGTAAGTGGTGTGCGGACAGAGCAGAGGGGCCCTAATTCTGGATCTGGTTTCCTCATTACAGGAGGAAGAGGAGCTCTGTAGCATTTTTAGACTTCTTGAGTCTGTTTCTCACTCTTTTTGATTTTATAAGCCAGAATGTGTTTTAAATGCCTTCTTCCTGAAACTAGTCAGAGTGGATTCTGTTCTGTGCAACTCAACCCTGACCAATATATTCTGGAGTGAAAAGGTATTACATATTTGACCTAAAACAAACAAAAGGTGTCTCTTATGATTAGAGAGAAAGAAAAACTCTTACATACTGATGAAATCCCACACATTGGTCCAAACTATCCCAAGACAGGCTGAAGTACCCTCAGTCTGTCACACAGGTGTCTAGGGTGAGTCCTCCTGGGACAAAAGATCCATGGCCCCTCACCACCCATTCTCTCTCCTCCACCAGCTACCACTGAACTCCCCGCTGGTTCTGCAGGTGGGATGGGACTAGCTCACATGAAGCCTGCACTACAGACCCAGGAGGGGCTGGGGGAAAACAGCAGAGGGTTTCTGAGCTTTTATTTCCAGCCAGAGACTTTCACTTTTTCCAATACACATTGCTGCCTGCCGAGAGCCAGCCTTGTTATCTGATGGGCAGTGGGCCAGGGGCTATTGTGCACAGGCCCACAGCTTGGGGCAGGAAAGGGAAGTCTCCCCAAACCAATGGCTATCAGAGGAAGCGAATGGAAAAATCAGGAGTTGGCAGAACTGCTCCGGAGCATTTTCAGTTTTGTTTTTATCTTCATTTCAGAAATTAGGGGCTAATGACACACACAACAGCCGCTGAGAATGAGTGAGACAGGGACCAGAGCAGGACAAGATACTGACCACAGAGACTCACTGATGCTCACATGTTTACTAGCAGGACTGCAGCGAGCCAGGAGGCATGAGCACAGTGCCATGCCGGTTTGCAGTCAACCCAGGTCCCAGCGGGTACAACAGGGAGAGCGGCTTCTCTGGGCCACCCTCCCCTGGCACTCCAGCCTGCTCCTGCTCTAGTCTCACCAGGCCACTCGTGCCAAGGGGCCCCTGTCATTACCAGCTGAAGCAAAAGAACGGACTGATAATCCTGTGTTCAGGGTGGCCGCAGCTTCCTACAAAGCCTCTCTACACAGGGGTTCATGCTGCTGGCTGGCCACATTCCTCCTTGATCCAGGGCAGCAGAGCTGGAGCAAAACTCTTACCCCAGGATATGGCTGAGTCTTTTGCTCTGTTCTTTGACTCAAAGCTGAAAGAGAGTCTCCCAGACTTGAGCCCTTCTCATAGGAGACTCCTGTCAGGAAGCTGATGCAGTCAGGAAGTTGCCTCCACAGGGAGTTCTAGGGCTTTGGGTCAGTGTTAATGTGCAGGTCACTACAAGTACAAAGAGATAGCTGTTTTTGGCCATCAACTATTTTCTCTAAACCCGGTTCTCTCTTGGGGGGCGATGAGGGGAGGAATCCAATCTTTTTTTTCTTCATCAATGGAAAAGCTTAACCAATATATCCTCATTTCCTCACACTGGACCAGGCTGTACAGAACAGAGCTTCTCAATACTGTCATCCCATAAGACCCTGAGAAAATCCTGTGTTTCAACTTGCAAACCTCCCGTTTTGTTCTGAAGTTGCTACTACCACTACACAGTTTCTGGTCTGGTCCAGTACTGCAGAATTTTAAGCAAGGAGAAAAACCTGTGGGAGTGAAGGAGCTGGCCACTTTGTTCCTGTGTTTGCGGCCACCGCCTCTGCAGCTCACTCTCCTCATCTGTACCAGGGCGGAGGTCCGCACCGCGCGCAGCTCTCTAACCCGTTACTGTCCAGGTGCCACTGTCAGGCATCTCACCCTTTCAACACTCTCGTTTTTCCACCTCTCCTCTCTGAGGACCAGGGCTGCCTTCCTCCTTACCCAGGCACTGTAAGCCTTCGGCCTGGACTCCCCCGTTGACTCTCAGCAGGACCCCAGGGGACCCTAGGGTGCCCTCTTCACCCGCTCCAATCTCCTTTTCAGCTGTCTCTGTGCCTCCTTTCATAACCAAGCTCAGATCTCTAGCCTAAAAATAGCCTGACCTTATTTCTGCCACTCCCTTAAGCCACCTCTTTTTTTTCTTTCACGGCCAAACCCTTTGAAAAAGAACTAATTGCCTCTACTCATCACCTTCCCATTCCTGAGGGGTTGCAATCTGGCATGCCCACTGCAGGTCACAGTGGCAAGAAGAGGAGCAAAATGGAATGAGAACAGAGACAAAGGCACTTAAGATGCGCTCAGCCAAACGCGAGTCAGATGTGGCAGGGATGAGTCCTTTACTTGAGGGCTTAAGGGCATCGCCTGATGTATTATGGAAGAAACAGTGCTTGAGCTCTCAGTGTCAAAGGTGGGTAGAATCTCCAGAGGCAAGGACACAAAGAAGGGTATCTTCACATAGGGAAATTCCGTCTGCCTTGTCTGGAGATCTTCCTCAGGGGTCTCTCTTTTTGGGTTAACATATTATCTAGTAGGTTTTATTTTTGGTTTGGGGTGGTTTTTTTTTTTTTTTTTTTAAAGCTAATTGGATTGAAAAAAACTGGAATTCAAGGTATGTATATTATGATGGGAAAAAACCAAAGGTGAACATGATAGCTGGTTTCAAGCATCTGAAAAGCTGTCACATGAAAGATGTTATCTGTGCTGCTCAAGATGGCAGTACTAGAGTCAATGGGTGAAGTGAGAGAAGGCAGAATCTCAACTCAAAATAAGGACTAATCTCAAATAAAGTTGTCTCAAATTGGGTTGGGCTTTGCTGCACTTCCTCATTATTGAAAATGCTGCAGTGGGAGCTGAATGACCTGCATGTTCAGTCTTCCGCTCAATACGCACAGGTATGTTGATGCTGGTGGGGAAGGAAGGCCAAGAGCCCCTCCTGTTGGTGGGGGCTGCGTCGCCAAGGCTTCTCATTTGACCCCATTTGCATGGCTAGGACTTCTGTCCCTCATGCTTAAACCCTAACTCCTCTCTTTCTGTTTCCTTCTATTCCAGAAGGCCCTACCCCATACGAGCAGAGCAAGCAATCAGATGTATGGATGAAAATGACAAGTTTTTACTCTTGGTCTGTCCTTTTCAACCTGGCTGGCGGCGTGGAGGGCCTCCTTCCCACCCTGGCATACTCTCCCTCCTACTTCTCTGGTCACTCCTTTCCTGTGTCCTCCACAGGTTCATCCTCCTCTAACTGGTCACTGTCTGGATTTCTAAGGCTCAGTCCTAGGGCCTCTTTTCTTCTCACTCTAGAGTACGTTTAGAAACTCTCATCTGGGCCCATAGCTTCAACTTGATAACATCCATTTCTCTCCTCTACTGCTAGTTTTCTCCCCTCTGAGCTAGAGATTTGCAGAGTTAGCTGCCCATCTGCTGTCTTCTCTTAGCTGACTCAAATCCATCTCCAATTCAACCTGCCTAAAATTTCATGCCCTTCTCAGCACCTGAAACCAGGCTCACTTCTAATCTCTGTCTTGGTGAAAGGTACTGCCAGATATCCATAAACCAGTAACTTACCATCCTGCTCTCTCAACACCTGAAAATGCAATCCAATACCACAGTGGTTCTTAACCCTTCTGATCTTAGAACACTTTTTCACTTCTAAAATTGAGGACACCAAAGATCTTTTATTTATGGGGGTTATAACCAGTTGATATTCACTGTATTAGAAATTAGGGTCAGAAAGTTTAAAACACACTGATACACAAGCACACATTCCATTAGCCACAGAGCAATGATATTACCCCAAGCAGGTAACCTCTGGAAAATTCCTCTATTTGTGAGAGAATTAGTGAAAAGCCGATCGATGTCTTAGTATTATCATGAAAATAGTTCAGACCCTGTAGATCCTAAATGGATTTCAGTGACCACCCCACCACCTCCCCAGACCACAATGCCATGTTCTAATGGTGTTACCTTCTAAATGTCTCAAATCCACCTGGTCCTTCCGCTTTACCTACCATCACTAGTCTAATCCACGTTTCTGTCTTCTTTCATCTGGACCATTACATAGGCTAATATGGCTTTCCCTTGGAGCCATGCTTGACCCTCTTGGATCAGCTCTCCACCCCTTATGTAGCTAGAAAAATCTTTTCAAAATAAAAATCCGAATACATCACCCATTCCTCTTCACTTAAAAATCCTAAAGTGGATTTTTTACTGCCTTCACCATAGGACTGAAATCTACCTGACAGTCCACAAGGCTTGGCCCCTCCTGCTCAGCCTCAGCCCATCCCCCTTGCCCTGTTCTCAGGTCTCCAGCCCTCAGGGCTTCCTCCTGTTCCTGAAACACAGGGCACTCCCCTTTTCATGAGGCCTCTGCAAGCAAAGCCAGGAACTCTCCTCCCTGTCCTTTTGAATAACTCCCATTCATGCTCTAGGTCACAGCCTAAGGCTTCACTGGCCCTAAAATCAGGTCATATCCTTCAGTTGTATGTGCTAACACCACCACACACCTTTTGGTCACAGCGTATAATTAGAGATAAGTCACGACAAGTGAGATCTGACCTCCTACAGGTACATAAGGGCCACAGGGACAGGAACTGTGTTTTTGATTTCCATGATTCCAGCACACAGCAGATATTCTAGCTAATTATTTCCTAAACGAACAAATGAGTAAAAGGAGAGAGATATCATAAGATAATGTGATAAGCGTTAGAACAGAGATGGTACCAGGGGTCACCACTCCCAGCGGCTGCCCACCGCCCACAGAGCAAGTCCATGTGCAGTTGAGGCTCCTTGGTCATAGCAGACATCTCTATTTCTCCTTCAAATACATCAGCCCAGTCAGAAGGGTACGTGGGATCACCACCAGCAGAGCCCTGAAATGACCTCTCCCCTCATCCTGGCCTATGGAAATCCTCCATAACCTCTAAAATTCCAGCTCACATTGGATGTACATCCCAGGTCATTCTAGTCAGACATAGCCTCTGCCACATCCCAGCTTTACGAGTCTCTTTCATAATCCAGAACCACCTGGTGTTCTCAGAAGTCACCATCTTCTTTGGTGATCGTGCCTGGCAGATGCCCCTTTCTATGCCTGGAATATCTGTCTACATTTCACACTCAGTAAATCTTCCCCTCATTTGTCATCTCTGATGTTCCCTCTCTTGTGAAAGCAAAGTCCTGGGCAGAGCTGGTTCTCTCTCCTCTGTGTCCCCACACCACCCTCGGCCTTCCAGGTGCCTCCACCGTAGACCCCACACCAGCCTAGAGCCTGGGATACAATGCTGGCTGAAGGGAGGAACCCAGGATCTCTGCATGCTGGGAGGCTGTGTTGCCCATTCTTTATATAGACAGGAACTCATTTGTAGAGATTTTACTCCTCAGCACTCTCAGACAAGGAAATTCCAAATCGGGCCCCTATGACAATGGCCAACCTTTTAGCACCCACCTCCACACACGTCACAGGCACTTGCTTAGGAGCAGGAGGCCACATCACTGCCCAGTGTCAGTACTCACTGCTTCCTCCACAAAGGAGCAGTGCTGACCCCCTCCAGCCCCTTGGTCTCTACAGGGACTCCAGAACAGAGGCCAAACTAGCAGAGATACGCAGGTTCCAGGACACCTGGATTCTAGGGCCAGAGATGCTCTGGATAAGGTCTCCCTGCTCGGGTATTGGCTCTCCCCTCAACCAGCTTACTGTAAACATACCCATCAATCATCCACAAGGCTATGGAAATATGAAATGCATATATGGACTTCCAGCTTGGCAACACTTACTATCAGAGCTTCCTCAGGCTCCAGAAATTACTCAGTGAGGCAGAGTCAGTGCCTCAGCAGCACAATCTTTCTGCTGCTCCCTGGGGAGGCTTCTTATTCTCACACAAGCTCCATGACAGGACTGATGCTTAGAATGCAGCACCCCGGCCGCCCCGTCCCGCCTGGCTGCCAGCTCAGCTCCAGATCTCCAGGGAGCAGTTCAGTTCAGTTCAGTCACTCAGTCATGTCCGACTCTTTGCGACCCCATGAATTGCAGCACGCCAGGCCTCCCTGTCCATCACCAACTCCCGGAGTTCACTCAGACTCAGGTCCATCGAGTCAGTGATGCCATCCAGCCATCTCATCCTCTGTCGTCCCCTTCTCCTCCTGCCCCCAATCCCTCCCAGCATCAGAGTCTTTTCCAATGAGTCAACTCTTCACATGAGGTGGCCAAAGTACGGGAGTTTCAGCTTTAGCATCAGTCCTTCCAAAGAAATCCCAGGGCTGATCTCCTTCAGAATGGACTGGTTGGATCTCCTTGCAGTCCAAGGGACTCTCAAGAGTCTTCTCCAACACCACAGTTCAAAAGCATCAATTCTTCGGCACTCAGCCTTCTTCACAGTCCAACTCTCACACCCATACATGACAACAGGAAAAAAACACAGCCTTGACTAGACGGACCTTTGTTGGCAAAGTAATGTCTCTGCTTTGGAATATGCTATCTAGGTTGGTCATAACTTTCCTTCCAAGGAGTAAGCGTCTTTGAATTTCATGGCTGCAGTCACCATCTGCAGTGATTTTGGAGCCCAAAAAATAAAGTCTGACACTGTTTCCACTGTTTCCCCATCTATTTCCCATGAAGTGATGGGACCGGATGCCATGATCTTCGTTTTCTGAATGTTGAGCTTTAAGCCAACTTTTTCACTCTCCACTTTCACTTTCATCAAGAGGCTTTTGAGTTCCTCTTCACTTTCTGCCATAAGGGTGGTGTCATCTGCATATCTGAAGTTATTGATATTTCTCCCGGCAATCTGGATTCCAGCTTGTGTTTCTTCCAGTCCAGCGTTTCTCATGATGTATTCTGCATAGAAGTTAATAAGCAGGGTGACAGTATACAGCCTTGACGTACTCCTTGTCCTATTTGGAACCAGTCTGTTGTTCCATGTCCAGTTCTAACTGCTGCTTCCTGACCTGCATACAGTTCTCAAGAGGCAGGTCAGGTGGTCTGGTATTCCCATCTCTTTAAGAATTTCCCACAGTTTATTGTGATCCACACAGTCAAAGGCTTTGGCATAGTCAATAAAGCAGAAATAGATGTTTTTCTGGAACTCTCTTGCTTTTTCCATGATCCAGCAGATGTTGGCAATTTGATCTCTGGTCTGGTTCCTCTGCTTTTTCTAAAACCAGCTTGAACATCAGGAAGTTCACGGTTCACGTATTGCTGAAGCCTGGCTTGGAGAATTTTAAGCATTACTTTACTAGCATGTGAGATGAGTGCAATGTGCGGTAGTTTGAGCATTCTTTGGCATTGCCTTTCTTTGGGATTGGAATGAGAACTGACCTTTTCCAGTCCTATGGCCACTGCTGAGTTTTCCAAATTTGCTGGCATATTGAGTGCAGCACTTTCACAGCATCATCTTTCAGGATTTGAAAGAGCTCAACTGGAATTCCATCACCTCCACTAGCTTTGTTCGTAGTGATGCTTTCTAAGGCCCACTTGACTTCACATTCCAGGATATCTGGCTCTAGGTCAGTGATCACACCATCGTGATTATCTGGGTTGTGAAGATCTTTTTTGTACAGTTCTGTGTATTCTTGCCACCTCTTCTTAATATCTTCTGCTTTTGTTAGGTCCACACCATTTCTGTCCTTTATCGAGCCCATCTTTGCATGAAATGTTCCCTTGGTATCTCTAATTTTCTTGAAGAGGTCTCTAGTCTTTCCCATTCTGTTGTTTTCCTCTATTTCTTTGCATTGATCGCTGAGGAAGGCTTTCTTATCTCTTCTTGTTATTCTTTGGAAAACTGTTCAGTTTGATGCAATTCTACCTACCCAGAGAGAACCTGTATGGACAGCAGCAGGGGTTCCAGCAACATCAGGGCAGCAACCTCAATGCAAATGCTGACAAGGCCAGACTTCCCCCTTGAAACAAACTGCACAATTCAAAAAGAGAGCTTTCTCCTCAAATGTGGGAAAAGGGATCCAGAGCAAAACTGGACTGCCTGGTGCAATGCACAGATCTGATTTAGATTTCTTTCCCAGGAAGGCCTGGCAGCAGCTACATATCTTTCTGACTAATGAGCCAACTGTATATATTACGTCAGTAGTCTCCTGTCCTCCCAGACAACTTAGGACGCTCCAGGAGTCTTGTTGGCCTGCATCTTCCGTGAAATATCAGAACTCCTCAGGAACCATAAGCAAGAGGCTTGATATCAAAACTCAAACTTGGACCTGACTTCTACCTCCACAAGTCCCTAGTCTTTTGGGCAAAGTATGGTCAGAAGTGAGGGCCACTGTCACTGAAGGTCCTCAAGCAGATGTTTGAGATCACTTTTTCAGGGCTGTTGAAGAGGACCTGATTATCCCACCACAGCATGACACCATAAGGGTCAGGACTCCATCCCAATCATATCACTATTTCTCTTTCCCAAGGAAACACATGGAAGATTATTCCAAACAGCCTAGCAGTCAATAATGTTTGATGACTGTTTTTTAATTAATAATTATTTTTTAAAAGAATGTTAAAAAAAAAAAACATAGGCAGATAGATAAGAGGAAAAAAAGGGATGAGATACTCACTGACAGAGAGGTGCCTGCTCCTGGACTCAGGGGGCTGGTAGATGGTATTTATATCTCCCGCAGACTGGGAAGCTTTGATTCGCACTTGCCTGGACACCCCGGAGTGGGGAGAGGAACTGGTCTGCAAGATAAGAGGAAAAAGGCAGCTTACTAAGGAGGCAGGCTGAGAAACGTCCCCTCGCCCCTCCCTGGAACTCACCATGCTCTCAGCCACCTTCATGCTTTCAGTGTATGAGCTTCTCAGCTTTCCCCCAAACCTCACTCCTCAATCAGATTTGGCCCATCGCTATTTGCTCAATGTCATTTTACAGTTTCACTGATAGAAAGCACTGATACCCAGTGCTCCCATGTAATAGGTGATGACCCAGACACACAGGAATACCAGGCATTCCTGTAGTAATGTGCCAAACAGAAAACAGCTGTAAATATCCTCTCATAAAACTCTCTGAAGGGTTGGGGAGAATAGCAGGAAAAAGCAGATTTCTCAGCAGCAAGATCACCTGTTGCATGGGGGTTCACAGTGGAAAATGATGGCCACCTCTGCATCAAAAACTCTGGTTGATAAAACATTTTAAAAATAATGTGATATGCTTCTTCTTCCCCCCTATCATTGCTCCCTGAAAATTAGGGTACAGTGAGCTTGGCTACTTCATATTCCTGGAGTTTACATGTGAACCATCTTGGGACCGTGTTCATCTCAGAAAGACTATCACAGATACCATGCTGCCAGAGGTCAAGGCCTTCAGGACAGGGTCAGCAGCCTTGCTACATCCACCCCACTTTGCACTGACTCAGTTGGGCCACGAGGTGAGCCCTAGAAAGAAAACAAAGCAATAAAAGGGGGCCTGGCATGAGAAAGTTTACAACTGAAGGCTGAAGGGGAGCAAGTGATGTCAGGCTGTGCTCATAAGTAAGTAGAGTGCTATGGAGAATGGGAGCTCAGAATTTATAAATAACTTGGGTCAAAATTTCTACTTGTTTCTCTTTCTCTCTCTCACACACACCTTCCATAAGAAAAAAAAAAAAAGTACAACCAAAACAAACTCTATCCTGTCCTCCAGGAAAAAGGCTTCCCGCACGCACCCAGGGGTAGATCCAGCTGCCAAGCAGCCTTCTCTGGTCTCCCTGCGCCAGACCTGATCACATGCCGGCTGTCCTGACACACTGTCCTGCTCTAACGGGAAGTCAGGACCAAGGGGAAGTGAGTGTTCTTGCTGAAGCCTCCGATGTGCAATAGCTCTCCGCCAAGGGTCAGAGAGGAAAAAACAATCAAAGCCACACGCTGGGGAAGCAGGTCAGTAAGGGGCACAGAAAGGCTACAAGCCCTGCAGTCAGAAAGAGAAGAGCTGTGCTGAGGACCTCAAGGACACCTGCTGGGACACAGGGCCTGACACAGAGTGGGAACTCCATACATCTTGGCAACACAATCTGAAATTACCGAAGAATATAAATTCTAATCTCTCAATTTTCAAATCTAAAAGCTGAGACAGGAAATGAGGTTCAACAGCCGGCACAAGCATAGGTTTCTAAGAGGAAAGGCTGACTGCGGCACCAAGTTGGAAAACAGATGAAGGGAATCAGCGAAGGTTTCCAAGCAGGGCTTCTCACATTGCCACGTGCACACAAATTGCTTGGGACTTTGTTCAAATGCAAGATTCTGATTCAGCAGGTCTGGGGTGAGACTGAGGATCTGCATTTCTAACCAGCTTTCAGGTGATGTTGATGAGGTGGTACATGGACCACACTCAGAGCAGTGAGGTCCTGGGAGGTGAGTCATATTTGGTTTAAAGCAGTGGTTCTCAGCCCCATCTACCCAGCAGAACTGCCTGTGGGGTTTTCAACACCTCAGACCAACTACAGCACACTCTCTGGGGGTAAGACCCAAGGACTGGTATTTTTAAAATCTCCCCCAAGTGTTGGTAATATTCGGTCAAGTTTGGAAAACCCTGATTTTAGGAATGACATGAGAATGACATGGTAAACAAAAATGAGGATGATACAAGGATTCAAGGAACCTGGAACAAGACCTAGAAGTGGGAAAGAGAGGGAGGAAGGTGGGACTAGGGAAAAATAAAAGGGCCTGCAGAGAGTGAAAGGGGTCCCAATGGGTGCAAAGTGTGTAGCTGGCAGAACATTCTAGAGACAGCAAATAGAAGGCACTAGACCATTTTCTGAAAACCTCACTGAAAGACTCTGTGGGTAGCAGTGTGTTGTGGCCGACACAAACAACATGAAATTTCACCAGGGAACCACGTGCACAAAGACTGCAGTCACTGGAAACCAGCAAAAAAAGATTATAAAAGTTGACCCACGAATTATCTTCATAAAAGATTTGGTGGCATCAGACAAAAGGAGCAGTTGAACTCAATGATGCAGGGGGAAAAATGGGGTATCCATGTGTTTGCTTTAGTTTGGTTCATGGCTTTGGCCAGGTGAGATGGGAGGAGTATGACTATCCACCTTGCTGAGGGATGAAGACAGATGAAAGGCTAAAATCTGTCATAGAAAGAGCAATAAAAAAGGAATCCAGAGAAGACACAGTACATTTAAAAACAAGAATGAGAAGGGAAGTAAAGGTTCAGATGGTAACAAAAGGTTAATGAGGTGATAGGCTGCTAAAACTGAAGGAAACTATAGAGAACAAAGTAGCTGACAGTGATCATCAAGATGGGATGAAGACCAGGGTATGTGGTGTCCTGAAGAAGTGTATGCAGAGTGTGATCTATGGGCTGGTGCCAGGCTCCAACCTATGGTGAACCAGTCCTCTACAATTTAAGTACTGAAATGAAGAGTAACTTGCTAATGAACACTTTGGTAACAATTTGGCAGAGTGACTTATGCCTATTGAATCTAACAATGAAAATCGGGGGCTTGTGTTTTATATGTCTCTAGTTAATTTTTCCACTTTTCAGTTTTTGTGTTTTTTAAAAAGAACTGGTCTATGACAGATTGGAAACTAGAAGAACAAAAGTGAGATTTCATCACAAACAGAGAAGCACTCTTCTAAAGGAGGACACCTGCTGCTGCTGCTAAGTCGCTTCAGTCATGTCCGACTCTGTGCGACCCCATAGACGGCAGCCCACCAGGCTCCCCCGTCCCTGGGATTCTCCAGGCAAGAACACTGGAGTGGGTTGTTATTTCCTTCTCCAGTGCATAAAAGTGAAAAGTGAAAGTGAAGTCGTTCAGTCGTGTTGGACTCTCAGCACTGCCATGGACTGCAGCCTACCAGGCTCCTCCGTCCATGGGATTTTCCAGGCAAGAGTACTGGAGTGGGGTGCCATTGCCTTCTCTGACACCTGAGCACATAGCAATTTTGGATCATGATACCTCTGTTTACAAAGAAGCCTGAAGTCTAGTTGAGGAAGTCCCCAAGGAAAGATTTCATCACCACCAATACTGTTAGTCTTAAATGTAAATCTGTATAAATGTCAAGAAATAGGAGCAGCTTAAGCATTCTAACAGTAGCAAAACTGGTTACTGAATAAAAGTATGGTCTATCCATTCAAGGGACTTCTGCATCCTTATAAATTATAATCATGAAGACTGTATATTAACAGAAAAATGTACATGACAATAAGTGAAAAATTAAATTAGAAAACTGCATAAACACCATGACAACACTTAAAAGTGTGTATACATATGGCCAAAGAGAAACATATGGAAAAATCAATGTTTTGGTGCTAGAATTATGTAAGACAATCCTTTTTTATTATTTTAACTTTACAATATGTTACACTGACTTTGTAATTTTTTAAATATACATCCTTAGAAAGAGAGGCATCAATATGGCATTTATTTCATGCAACATCTAATGTAATGCCATGAGTGTCAGAGATCAGATGGTCATCTCTCACACAGCTCTGGGTGCTGCAGCAGCACCTGCAGCTGAGTGCACCCTTTGATGGATGTGGAGGCAAATGTATAGAATCAGTTGTCTCAAGTTTCTCGTCAGGGGAGTGGAGGGATCACCATCAGGGTTGTTGGCTCCCAGTTAAACCATCATGTCATTAAATTTCAATCCCAGCTTCTTCTGTAAAGAAGGGGTTTGCTAAATACGGTCTCTACTTGACTCTTACTAACATTTCAAGTAGTCACTGTTGCTCTCTTAGGAAGATGGGTTCCAGAACAATAAGATACAGCTCCAGTTCTCAAGGACCTTACAATCTTTTGGGATAAAATTTATAAATACGCAACAACTTTAGGGCAATTACTAAGCAACCTATAAACTAGTGTGCAAATTATATCCAAAGACTAAAGGAAAGGGGAATAATCAATATGGCCTCAGTCAAAAATACTTGCCAAACTGTAGCAGGTAAATCAAGCTAGAACCTAAAAAAAGGCTGACAACCATGGTCTGGCAAAAAGGAAGAAAGAACTGCAGAAGAAGGGAAGTATGCTGGAGAACTTGGAAAGATGAGACTGGGGAGCTGAAAGAAGGATCGTTAGAGAAAAACCTTGGGTGCGAGGCTACATTTAGATCTTACAAGCTGGGCAACGAGGAAGGACCTCAAGGAGAAGGGAAGGAACTGGGACAGAGAAATGAAGGAATAAAGTTGTGTATTTCACTTCAGAATACTTTCCAAAACATATCCAGAAAAAAAGGCACTGGGAAAGAGAAGACCAGTCCTCATGCACAAGGACACTTCTGTAATATTAGAAAACATCTTCTTTATTCTAAGGCTTCCTAACTACATTCTTCTGTGTCTTTCCCTAATCAACAGACATTCTAAAGTCTCTTTAAAAATAAAGCACCATTCCCTCTAAATTCTGCTCGGTATAGGGCATCCACGGTTCTCAGGCAGCAACATTAGCTGTCCACAGTTGGCTGTTTTCAAGTATATGGAAAGGAAAGAACACCAAAGAAACTTTCAGGGATGTGTATGTGAAGAAAACTGGTAGAGGAATCAGACAGAAGACAGATATAGATTACAAGCACTCTTGCGAAACGTAGGCCCTTGGGGATTCTTTAGGAAAGGAAACTGTGTAAGGAAAAATCCCTAAGTTCTGAAGGTCCCTAAGATTGCTGCCATTTGGTAAGGCAGCAGATGCTAACTTACTAGAGGCCCTTTAGTCTATGGCCTTTTTCCCACTGAACAGACGGGAAAAGTGTGTTTTCTACATGTGTCCCAAGGGAAAGTCACAGTTGCCGAGTTGTGGGAGTTGGGTTCACAAAGCATGACAGTCTCAAATCCTTGACAGTCTTTGCTAATCAGCACCCCCACGCTAAGCAAATCTCCCTTGCTGGGGTCCAAATCTAGTTTAAAATTAAAAAAAAAAACAACACATTAACTATAGAGAAAAAGAATCCTCTCCTTTATCATAAAATGCTTTCCTTCCTCCCACACCACAAGCCAAGTAACCTTCAGCTGCAACTTTAACACTGATGATCTGGCTTTGGAGTAAAACCAAATGCAGAAGGCTAGCTGACTGCTGACCCAGTGGGCTAGACCGCACTTATGTTCTCGCTTTAGCAGTGACAGAGGAACACAAAACTCATCAAGGAAGAACCTGAACTCCTGAAGGACAGCAAGCTGTGTCTTCAGCTGTCAGTCCAGGGCAGGGGCTACTTACATGGTTTCTGTCCTGGGACAGCAACAATATTCTAAGACTTTTCATGCTTGAGCTTCTATCCAAAATGTCAATTGCTTTGTCAAGATCATCTTGATTCTTCAGCAGGATGGAGAGCTGTGACACAGGACACAGAAAAAGGAAATCATATAAAATATGTCTTTAGTCTGCAAAAATAACCAAATTAACACTAAAAATAAATTTGGAGAAAAACAATCTCAATGCATACTCTGGAGTCCTCAAAAGACCTAACTGAAGCCATAGAGATATTTTCTTTTTTTCTTCATTAAGTGCACAATTTAATAAGTTTTAGGAAAATGACAGAGTTGTGCAACCATCACCATAATTCAATTTTAAAACATTTTCACTGCTTTAAAAAGATCTCTTGTGCCCATTCACAGTCACTCCTCTTTTCTACCTCTCACCCCAGGCAACCACTAATCTACTTTCTGTCTCTAGAGATTTGCATTTCCTGGACATTTCATATAAATGAAATCACACAATTCATATATATTCGATTCAATTCATAGTCTTTTGCATCCAACTTCTTTCATTTTGCTTAGTGTTTTTGAGTTCATCCATGATGTAGCACATTAGTACTTTATTTCAAGATATTTTCTGAGAAGAGCTTCCTCTCTCAAAATACTCTTTACTCCAAAGCATCAAGTCCCAAACAGTTCTAGCCCCCATATTTCTTCCCAACTTGAGCAGCAGAAGTGTGTCCCACCCTACTCTGTGCTGACATTAACAGAACAAGCAAAAAAGGCAGAGGAGGAGGAGAGGGAGGGCTGAGGATGAAAACATTACTCAAATAAGAACACAAATTTAGACCACACAGAAGGGTTTAATATCTTAATGTTTAAAGGTTAAAAACAAAATCCATGACTAGAACCAAAAATGACTTCCTCTGTTTTCATTCCACTGAAGTATTAAAGAGAAGATTCTTGAGGATATAGACAAGTCTTACTTGCTATTAAAAAGCAGAAGATGTTGAGTTCAGTTCTGTCGCTCAGTCGTGTCCGACTCTTTGTGACCCCATGAACCGCAGCATGCCAAGCCTCCCTATCCATCACCAACTGCGGGAGTCTACCCAAACCCATGTCCATTGAGTCAGTGATGCCATCCAACCATCTCATCCTCTGTTGTCCCCTTCTCCTCCTGCCCCCAATCTTTCCCAGCATCAGGGTCTTTTCAAATAAGTCAGCTCTTCGCATCAGGTGGCCAAAGTATTGGAGTTTCAGCTTCAACATCAGTCTTTCCAGTGAACACCCAGGACTGATCTCCTTTAGGATAGACTGGTTGGATTTCATTGCAGTCCAAAGGACTCTCAAGAGTCTTCTCCAACACCACAGTTCAAATGCATCAATTCTTCGGCGCTCAGCTTTCTTTACAGTCCAACTCTCACATCCATACATGACTACTGGAAAAACCATAGCCTTGACTAGATGGACCTTTGTTGACAAAGTAATGTCTCTGCTTTTTAATATGCTGTCTAGGTTGGTCATAACTTTCCTTCCAAGGAGTAAGCGTCTTTTAATTTCATGGCTGCAATCACCATCTGCAGTGATTTTGGAGCCCAAAAAAATAAAGTCAGCCACTGTTTCCCCATCTATGTGCCATAAAGTGATGGGACCGAATGCCATGATCTTAGTTTTCTGAAATATTATGAGTACTTAGTATTAAAAGATGCATAAATATGCTATGCCTTAAGACCTAACGAATGTCAGCTCTTATACATCTGTGGCAAACACAAGCAAAAATCCAATTAATTTCTGCAATTCCCAATTTATAATACAAGGAAATGAGAACTCTAAATCCTAGGCCAGGAAATAACAAATAGTAAAAAACAGTATTTAAAATCTCAAAACAACCCATGGAATGAGATGAAATTCTACAGATCATATCACATTAAAGAATTCACTTCTGAGTAACATATAAAGTAAGGATAAATAAGGGCTAGTGTCGGGTGGAGATACGAGAAGATAAAGAAATTACTGGAGTATGTTTTAACTAAAAAAAAAAAAGCTACAGTTTTGCAAATGTATGTTAAGGATCTAGTATCCAGAATATATGAAGAACTCTTACAAGTCAAAAATAAAAGGACAAGTAATCCAGTTTTTTAAATGGGCAAAGGATTTGAATATATATTTGTCCAAAGAAAAATCAATAAATGGCTAATAAGTACATGAAAAGATACTCAATACCGTTAGTCATTAGGGAAATGAAAATTAAAACCACAATAAAATATCACTTCATACCTACTAGGATGGCTATAATTTTTTTAAAAAAGAAAAAAAAAATCACAAGTACTGGTGAGAATGTGGAGAAACTGCAATCCTCATATATTGCTAGTAGGAATGTAACGTGGCACCAGCCAATATGAGAAAATTGGGCAGTTGCTCAAAAAGTTAGATACAGAGTTTCTACAAGACCCACAATTCTACTCTTAGGTATATTTTAGAGGATTGAAAACATCTGTTCATATAAAACTGGTACACAAATGTTTATAGCAGCATTATTTATAACAGCCAAAAGTAGAAAAACATCAAGAGGTGAATGAAGGGATACACAAAATGTGTTATACCCATATCATGGAATATTATTCAGCCATAGAAAGGAATGAAGTCTGACACATGCTACAATATAGATGAGCCTTGAATACATGCTCAGTGAAAAAAGCCAAATACAAAGGCTACATACTGTGTCATTCCATATATACAGAATGTTCCGAATAGGCAAATCCAGAGATGTAATGTAAATAAGTGGTTGCCCAGGGGTTAGGCAGTGGAGGGGGAATGGGAAGTGAGTGCTAATGAGTATAGTGTTTCTCTTTGGGGTGATAAAAAGGTTCTGGAATCTGGTACTGGTAGTTAACACAACTCTGAATATACTAAAAATCACTGAATTATACAGTTTAAAAATGTAAATTTAAAAATAAAAGGGTAAGTGATATGGTAGGTGAATTATATCTCAAAAAAGCTATTTTAACAAAAATATAAGTAAAATCAAAGATTTTTCATCTGTGGTTCACAAGTCCTGACAAGGCAGGGTTTAGAGGGCAAAGAAAAATAGGTTGAGAGAGTTGAAATTAATAAGATATAAATTAGTCAACTCTTAGTCACTGACATTAGCAGAGTATGGAAAAATATGAATGATTTAATATAATAACAATTATGGGAGTTCCCTGGAGGCCTAGTGGTTAGGATTCTGGGATTTCACTGACATGGCCTGGGTTCAATCCCTGGTCTGGGAAATGAGGTCAAAAAACAAAAACAGAAACAACAACAACAGTAAAAAAGTGATGAAAAATAAATGCTCAAACACATTAGTCTTCACTGACTCTTAAAATATATTTGGTTTAGAATCAATATCTGCATAAATATTTGAATAAAGGAATGCCCAACATTCTAGGCAGTCACTTCTTTGGCAAAAGAGTTTGAAAATGGATTTTGGGACATACGGAATTCTTAATGGAAATATTAACGGAAAGAGAAACAAGTAGTGCTAAATCATCCAGAAAAATCTTTCCTAACTAAAGAACACCTTCTTGAATGCTGACTGGCTAGCTGATTTTAGCCTCACTTTCTCATATAGTCATGGATGCTTGAACTGTTCTATGGATTTTTCACTTATATTTTGGAGGTTCTCATATCCTGTATTTAAAATGTGTTAGTTTACATACTTTGAAATGCTTACATCTGTTTTATTTATTAACCATAGTGTTACTGATTTTCTAAATTTGATGTATTTCTAAAATCTATCCAAAAAGCAAAAGCTCATATGGTCTTATTTTTGTTAGCTATATGCCAGCATATACTCAACTGGGAAGCTTCCCTAGTGGCTCAGTGGTAAAGAATTTGCCTGCAATGCAGGAGATGCAGAAGACTCGGGTTCGATCCTTGAGTCAGGAAGATTCCCTGCAGGAGGACATAGCAACCCACTCTAGTATTCTTGCCTGGAGAATTCCATGGACAGAGGAGACTGGCGGGCTACAGTCTATGGGATCACAGAGTCGGACACAACTGAAGTGACTGAGCAAGCATGCGTACCCAACTGTGGCTGTACATTTTGTTTAAAGAGGACCAGAAAGTCTTTAGCCAACAAATCTCAGCTTCTACAGACTTCAGCCCCAGAGTTTGGAGGAAATTCTTAACTTTTCAACCACTAAAATAAAACTACACAGGAAAGGCCTCTCAAAGAGCCATGAGGTTGCCCAGCTTTCCTGTCTATTCCCTCAACTTAGTTCCCTCAAGGAGCAAGCTTTTTTTTTTTAAGCCTTTATTTTCCACTAAGGGATGAATCAATCCTTTTCTTTTTTTTAAGATTTTAATTTATTTTATTTTTTGGCTGTGACAGGTCTTCAATGCTTTCTCTAGTTGCAGCATCTGGGCTTTTCATTGCAAGGGCTTCTCTTGTTGTAGAGCATAGGCTCTAGGTATGCAGGCTTCCACAGTTGCAGCACATGGGCTCAGTAGTTATAGCTTGTGGGCTCTAGACCGTAGGCTCAGTAGCTGTGATGCATGGGCTTAGTCGCTCCGCAGCATGTGGGTTCTTCACAGACCAAGGATCGAACCCATGTCCCCTGCATTGGCAGATGGATTCTTAACCACTAGACCACCAGGGAAGCCCCTCAAAGTGCAGGCTCTTTACTGGGCACAAATACATTGCCTTTCAGACTAATTTAAAGCATCAACCTAAGCAGACTACAGCCTCTAGAACCTTCCTTGGAGCTGGGAAAGCAGCCAAGTAACTGACATTCAAAAGAATTCCTTCCTGGGTGATGTTCAAAGTATGCATAAATAAGGACCACTGGGTGGGGTTAGGAGGAGTAAACATTTAAAGAAATGATTAGAGCAGGTGCTAATGTTTGACACCAGCTACAATCAGAAGCTAAACTCTGAGAAGAATCCAACATTTATGACTATCAATAGAGGTTGACCGGAGAAGGTAATGGCACCCCACTCCAGTACTCTTGCCTGGAAAATCCATGGACGGAGGAGCCTGGTAGGCTGCAGTCCATGGGGTCGATGAGGATCAAACACGACTGAGCGACTTCACTTTCACTTTTCACTTTCATGCACTGGAGAAGGAAATGGCAACCCACTCCAGTGTTCTTGCCTGGAGAGTCTCAGGGACGGGGGAGCCTGGTGGGCTGCCATCTAATGGGGTCGCACAGGGTCGGACACGACTGAAGCGACTTAGTAGCAGCAGCAGCAGCAGAGGTTGACAGTCCTACCCACCAGTTTTCCCCACATCCCCAGCCCTGCTGAACCCTCTGCTATAGCAAGGCAATGCTAAGCTCTGACCCTGATCCCTGTACCTGACTCCACCATGGAGTTATTAGAGCTACCGGCCTAGAATGAGCAGAGGGAATGGAATTAGCTGTGCAATCTTCCATGCAGTAAGAAAGAAAAATCCCAGAATTATTGGAATTAACAAAAGAGGCTCCAGAAAATGAAAACCTGCAGATGACATAAGAAGAACAAACTCGGAGATCCTCAGTTAAGCAGAGAGAAACAAGGTAGGCAAGGTGCTCCGCGTATCCCCAGGCTGTCTGTCTGCCTACCTCATTGTTCATGTAGTGCAGATCCAGAGGCTGCCCGAACACTGCTGTCACCTTGTGCTCCACATCTTCGTATCTCACAGGCCGGCTGAATGCTATAATTCTGAAACAGTACAGAAGCACGGTTAACTGTGTATTTTAAATGCAGGGTTTAGAAGGTATGACTCCTGAGTGATATTTTCCTTTCTTTTCAAGAGTTCTTTTTATTTTTCATGCAGCTTGCCTTTCTCTGTATTTTTTTCTTCTCTTATCTGCCTTTATCTTTTTACCCTTTCTCTGAGCATCTCTCAGGTTTTTCAATAGTACCCACAGGCAGCACTCAATCTCAATCAATGTTCTACCACTTCAGCTCAGATCTTTCAGTCAATGACAGTTGAGTATCATGGCAGGACACCTGGATTTAAAAACTATGTTCCAAATATTCCTATTAGGAAGAAAACATGGAGATGGGAACCGCAATCCTGAAAACACAGTCTTAACTTCTAAATGACTCATATCCAGGACTTGAAATGTTCTTTTCTACTGTTCATTTTTGACATGCCACAGGAATTTCAATGCTGATTATCCTAAGAATTGACATTTCTCACCACCGAGTCACAGGAATTTCCCTTGAGTTGGTTATATGCCTGATTAGTTTTCTTAACCAGTGACGCGTGTGCCTGTAAATAGTGTTGATATTGATGCTTTTCTAGAGAGACTCATTGCTGCTAAGTCGCTTCAGTCGTGTCCGACTCTGTGTGACCCCATAGACAGCAGCCCACCAGGCTCCCCCGTCCCTGGGATTCTCCAGGCAAGAATACTGGAGTGGGTTGCCATTTCCTTCTCCGATGCATGAAAGTGAAAAGTCAAAGTGAAGTCGCTCAGTCGTGTCCGACTCTTAGCAACCTCATGGACTTCAGCCTACCAGGCTCCTCCGTCCATGGGATTTGCCAGGCAAGAGTACTGGAGTGGGGTGCCATTGCCTTCTCTGAGAGAGCCTCATTGCTGCTGCTGCTGCTGCTGCTAGGTCGATTCAGTCATGTCTGACTCTGTGCGACCCCATAGATGGCAGCCTACAAGGCTCCCCTGTCCCTGGGATTCACCAGGCAAGAACACTGGAGTGGGTTGCCATTTCCTTCTCTAGTGCATGGAAGTGAAAAGTGAAAGTGAAGTCGCTCAGTCGTGTCGAACTCTTAGCGACCCAATGGACTGCAGCCCACCAGGCTCCTCCATCCATGGGATTTTCCAGGCAAGAGTACTAGAGTGGGGTGCCATTGCCTTCTCTGGAGAGACTCACTAGGTCTGTTCAAAGAACAATTTCTATAAATATTAACACATGGTAGAGTAGGAACATGTTCAAAGAGGTCTTAAAATAATTTGTCATTACACATCACAACAAAATTTACAAGTGGGGATAGATGAAACAAGGCTGGCAAAATATTGATAATGTTGAAGCTGGGTAACAGATCCTTGGAGGTTCAGTTTCACATTCTCTACTTTTGTGTGTGTTTGACATTTTTTAAATAAAAAGTTTTAATGTATTAGGGATACTGGGGATAGCCAACAATATTTGACATATAAAAGTGACCATATCATAGGGGTCCAACCCAATACTTTAAAACTTATTTAAAACAGAAATAAACAAAGAGATAAACAGAAGAGAATATAAAAAAGAAACTTATATGCATACTACATATGTACATGTATATAAGAAAATGTAGAATTAAAAAAATGTTGGTGTAGGGAAGGTCTTCCTAAGCATTATATAAAGTTACATAAAATACAGAGGCCAAAAGGAAGAAGACAAATTTGACAGCAAGAATTTAAACTGCTGATGGCTGCAGCTTTTAAATTTGTCTGAAGTCTGAGAGGGTTATGCCTCCTGCTTTCTTTTTCCTCAGATTGCTTTGGCAATTTAGCCTTCTGTGGTTCCAAATGAATTTTAGGATTATTTGTTCTAGTTCTGCGAAAAATGTCATGGGTAATGTGATAGGTAAGCCATTGGATTTTCATGAAATCTGGTTGTCTCAAATCAGTGGGCATCATGAAAGTCATATCTAGAACTGAGCTGTTCAATACAGTAGCCACTAGCCACAAGTGGCTATTTAAATTTAAACTGATTAAATTTAAAATCAGCTCTTTCAGTCCCATAAGCACATTCAAGTGCTCACTAGATACTGGAGAACACAGCTATGCTGCTGCTGCTGCTAAGTCACTTCAGTCGTGTCCGACTCTGTGTGACTCCATAGACGGCAGCCCACCAGGGTCCACCATCCCTGGGATTCTCCAGGCAAGAACACTGGAATGGGTTGCTATTTCCTTCTCCAGTGCATGAAAGTGAAAAGTCAAAGTGAAGTCGCTCAGTCGTGTCCAACTCAGCGACGCCATGGACTGCAGCCCACCAGGCTCCTCTGTCCATGGGATCTGCCAGGCAAGAATACTGGAGTGGGGCGCCATTGCCTTCTCCGGAACACAGCTATAAGTCACCCCTTTTTATACCCAGGTCTACACATGCAGATCAAAAATATCTGGAAAAAAAAAATTTTCCAGAAAGTTCCAAAAAAAGCAGAACTTGAATATGCCCCATGCTGGCAACTATTTACATGGCATTTACATTGTCTTAGCTTTGTAAGTAATCTAGAGATGATTTAAAGTATACACAAAGATGTACATAGGTTATATGCAAAGACTGCACCATTTCATCCAAAAGACTTGAGCATCCGAGGAGTTTGATATCCACAGGGGGCCCTGGAACCAATTTCCTCAGCTACCAAGGGATTTCTGCAGAACATTTCTATTAGAGTGGAAGTTCTACTGAACAACGTTGATAGGCTATTAGTATAATCCTTCACGCAAAGCCTAATATCTCAGGGAGATAATTTCTCTATAACTTTTCCTTCATCTGTCACTACCTTCATTTCTGAAAATTATATTGTTGAATATATTAATGTATATCCACCAGGAAATCCATCCATATTGTAATCCTTATATTTTCCCCCCTCAAATCAACCATCCCAAGCATTAATCAGGTGCTATCTTTAAAAAAGAGAGAGATAAAAAAGTAAGTGCTACCTAGATATGGGTTATCTAGATATGAGTGTTTGATGGATTCTTTCGAGAGAATACCTTTCTATTAATTCTTTTGTAATTAAGGAATTACTAAATTCCATAATAATTAATTCCATATCCCCTTCATCAGGACCTCAGCAATGGTTCAAAAGGGGTCCACCTTTCCGAATAAAATACCAGATCACTCAGATGTCCCTAACACAGTCAGAAAAAGATCAGGCTCGGAGATAAATTCTCCTGCGTCAGGCCTGGTGATGAACCATTTAGAACTTCCAAAACCATTTAAAAGCAGCCCAAAAGTCTGATCAAGGTCAAGAAACCAGGACTCCCAGGTTAGTTAAGATCTAAGCTGCCACCATCACCTTAAATAACTGGCATTTTCAGGCTAGTACTTCAAAGACGAGTCTAACACCCAGCACAACCATCCCCACCAGTTCAAAAGGCAGGCCCCTTTTGAACTGTGGCTGAGGTCCTGATGAAGGAGATATGATTTACTATAAGGAATAAATAGAAAGGTATTCTCTCAGAAGAATCCATCAAACACATGTATCTAGATAACTCATATCTAGGTAGCACTTAACTTTCTCTCTCTTTTTTAAAGACAGCACCTGATTAATGTGGGGGATGGTTGATTTGAGGTGGGGAGGGAATACAAGGATTACAATATGGATGGATTTCCTGGTGGATATAAACTAATACATTCAGCAAGATCATTTCCAAGGAGGGAGATCTTAGTCTACAGTCCTCTTCTGCCCTCCTGAGGCTAAGAGGGAGGAAAGTTCAGAGTCTGATGCCCACCCATCCAAAGCAAAGGGAAACTCAGCCCACCAGAATGGATATCTGGCAATGACGAAGGGGAAAAGTCACTACTTCTTTCTTTCCTCTTTTCTGTAAATTCTAAGTCTATAAGAGCCTACAACATTTAAATAGATACTGTTCCTAGTCCTGTAAAAAGTAAAGAAAGCCCACAGAAATATTTTCAACCAAATCTTTAAGATATGAAATACATGAAACCAGAGCTGTCTGGCACAGAGCAGCTTGAACGTGGCTTCGCCACACAGACTTTATAAAGTCCTCAATTCCATACACAGTACATGAACAGTGAAACACCATGGCTCCAGAAAACAGCTCCATAAAAAGAGCATGCAGTTCTCAAAATCTTGATACCAACACTGCTGCTCGGGGCTTCAAAAGGCCATTCCTGCCTGACCACCTTAAATATTTGTGGTTTTGATCTGGCAGCATCTCTGAAACTAAACACACACACTTTCTCAGTGTAAGTCTGCTCACTGTAACTATATACCACTTAGGGAACAGGAATTCAGGAGAGCGTAACTGCGTAATTAGGCTCCAACACAATCGAGCCTTTGATTTCGTATCTACTTCTGAAAACTCTCGGCTGCTCTGAGTTTGGCAATCCCTCCAAAATCCAGTCCGGTCAGAAGTGTGAAAAGCAGCAACAATGAAGTGACAATTTAACTTCCGTGCTACTGGCAGGTCCTAGAACAAACAGCTGGGGACAGAGCTCAGAAAACCTTCTTCCCTCCCGGCCTGGAACAGCCCTAGAATTTACCTAGCAGCAGCAGGCAGGCCCTGGCTCTGCAGATGGCCCTTTGTACAATGTTTCCACCTCTGACCAACTTGCAGGCTTCTGAATGTATCTTTTTAAGGAAAAGCAGAGCCACAGATCTCCAGAGCTCCAGAGCTAGTTTGAGAGTGGGCTGAAAGATGCCAGCAGCAGAGAACTTTCAGGACAAAAACGTTTGAAGGCACTTAAGGTCCTCTGGGGGCTTCCCCAGTGGCTCAGCAGTAAAGAACCTGCCTGCAATGCAGGAGCCGAAATAGATGTGGTTCGATCTCTAGGTTGGGAAGATCCCCTGGAGAAGGAAATGGCAACCCACTCCAGTATTCTTGCCTGGAGAATCCCATGGACAGAAGAGCCTGGCAGGCTATAGTCCATAGGGCCACAAAGAGCTGGACATGACTGAAGAGACTGAGGACGCATGCGAGGTCCTCTGGTGACTGGTAAAATAGGAGGGTCTTACCCTCATAGGTGTGCTCTTTGCCCTCCAGATGTTCACAATAAAGGAAAAAGGGCAGGGCAGTTATCCGTGAGGGAGAAAGGCAAAGAGCAAGAAACAGATACTAAAAAGCATGCTTGTGCATATACATGCTACATACATGTACACAAAGTGTCCCAAATATCCCCTGACCAGAGTTCTATACGCTTTCTTAAAGATTTTCCTTAAAATAACTTGGAAATTAAATGAAGTCATATTTTTCTCCACTGAGAACTTCTATCTTGACTTCCTACAAAAACCTTAATGTTGAAAATGGGAAAAGGATACAAGGGTTTGTAACAGTACTTTCACTTCCCCAAGGTAAGATACAGAATGCAGACTGAGAACTCTCTCTATGTCCTCAAATGAGCTGAAATCTTTCACAATTGAGGGACTTAATGCAGCTTCCCATGACCTAGAGACATTTTAAAAAAACTTCCAATTCACCCAACATGACCCCTGATGTGGACAAAACCAGGGACACTCTTTCAGGACAGGAATGGCAGCACATCACAGGAGAAGCCTCCTCTCCCTCTGATGCCCACAGCTGGCACAGGGTCAGCATGTCTGGAAGCTATGACTCAGTGGAGCTGGAGCCCTGACTTCCTCCCCCAGCACAATGGTGGACCTCACAGCAGCAGAATAAGAGCAGAAGGGTAAAACATTAGCAGCTGATGCTTTAAGACCAGAAACAAGGTTCAGTCAATATGCCAAACCAAGCATGCAACATTCCCCTTTATGCCCCGTCAACCCCATTCCCCAGCCAGGGACCCCACACGAATCACTCCAGGGAGATGGCTCTCACAAGCTGCACGCTTTCTGAGAAATGGGGCACAGCTGACACAGCCACTCATCGGAAGGCAGACTTACCGCCTTTCCCCGTTGTGCTCAAACTTGATTCTGACGTCACTCTGCCAAAGAAAGGATGGACAAGTTAGTGGGTTTTCTGGCCTGTGTCACTCCTGCCCCACCCAGGTAGCCTCCAGCTGCCCTTCAGCAACATTAGGCAGCATCCCTGAAGGCTCCTTTGGAGCTTCTCTGCCCTGACAGCACTCTTGTCACTGAGTTCTAACCTCTGGGGCAACAAAGGTCTTGGGACAAGAACCCTCGGGGTTGCCCAGCTCAGGAGATCTGCTCTGACATGTCATCTCTAAGTTCACAAGCTCTATCTCCACAACTGGCTCTGGAGCTGCTCCCACTATGTCACCACCTCCGGGCCAGGATACCATTCCTTCTTGGCTGACGTAACTAAAAAGAAAAAGAAGTCTTCATAGTGATAATTCTAGCTATACGACCACAACCAAGTTACTTATCCTCTATAACTCAGTTCTTCCATCTGCAGAATAGGGCTAAATACCTAACTCACAGAGTTGTTATGAGAACTAAACAAGAAAATGTAAGTAAAATACTTAATACACAGTAGACATGCAATAAATGGTTGCCACTGGTACCAATGATTTCCACTATCCTATCACGGCTGCCCTAAGTGGGAGTAGAGTGGCACTCTGGACAAATACCTTATAATTGCTCCCAGTTTTAGCCTAGATGACGATCAGGGTACCCTATAAGCTCTGGGAGAACAGGGATCATGCCTCTCTTAATTCCGTAGCTCCAGGGACAAGCAAACGTAATGGTATATAATGTTTGTGCTTAACAATATTTGTTAAATGAATTCATTGACTGAAAAACACAGAGTTGAGTATAAGTATCAGAAACAACAGAAAGAAGGGGTGTTAGAAGGTTAAGGAACAAATCAGGGAGGAAGAGATACTATAAAGGTCAAACAAATAACTTGAGGGAGTTAGAAATGATAGGAAAAGAGAAGAGATACTACAGAAGAACAGGTACAAGGGAAAAAGAAAACTAAGATTGTCAGGAAACCAACAAGCAATAGAGATAAAGGTAAGAAAGAGTTCATAGTCAGTGAATGAAAATAATACTGAGACAGACCAAAGACTGTGGCTTTGAAGAAAGAAGAGGGTTTCAGGACATCTGAAGATGAAGAACATAGAGCAGGCAGAGAAGATGACAGAAAAAGGAGAAAGCTGAAAGGTGGGGCAGGTGCACAAAGGACTTCCCCTTTCCAGGAGTCGGGAGGGCTAGAATTCTCTTCCAGTCAAAGGAACTAGACTGATGATTCTAACTTACACTCTACAAATTTACACTCTAAAGACTCTAATTACACTCTAAAAAACCCTAAAAGCTTTTGTTTATGTATATGATATCTACAGATATTTGCCTTATTACAAATTAAAACTAAGAAAACTTAAATTTTATTCATCTAAAAATAATTTAAAACCATTATGTGTTAACATAAGCACTTTTTAAAAACTGTATGTTTTTTAAAAAGTGACGTGAGATGGAGTGCCCTGGTGGCCTAGTGGTTAGGATTTGGCACTTTCACTGTGGAGGCACAGGTTCAACTCCTGGTCAGGGGAGTATCCTCTATGCCATGAAACACGGCCAAAATACTGGGGTTGGGGCGGGGAGGGGAGAAAGAAAAAGTGAAGCAAGAGAGTGGGAAACTCTTTAATGCATGGCTTCATAGGAGATGGCTGGGTTCTCAGATCAGCTTCTGCTTTCAAACTATTGTGACAACATGTATCATGTAGCCTCTGGAAAACTCTACTGTACTTTTTTAAGAGTATGAGGGTGAAAAGGGCAAAGAACATCTTAGTACTATTATGAAAATAGTTTTAACCTGAGGGACACCCTAAAGGTTCTTGGGAACCTGGTAGGGGACCCAGAACACACCTTGAGAGTCACTGAATTAAAATATAAGAATACAGCCTCTAACCCACTATTTTAAAGTCAAGGAAATAGAGGCTTAAAGAGCTGCTGCTGCTAAGTCGCTTCAGTCGTGTCCGACTCTGTGCGACCCCATAGACGGCAACCTACCAGGCTCCCCCGTCCCTGGGATTCTCCCAAAAAATTCACATACTAAACAGTGGACAGCAAAGCTCCCTGGAGTAACACGCCTGCACTGTGACAACTCTTCAAAATACAGCCCTGATACAGCCCATTCACCCTTCGATTTAACATATGGACCACTTTATCCATCATCAATAATATGACAGTAGCTGACATTTATAGAACATTTACTATGTACTACGCCTTGTTCTAAGTATGTTACATGCATCAATTAAACTAACAGGAACTCCTACGATCCCTATTTTACAGGAGAAACTGAGTTACAGTGAAGTTAAATAAATTCTCTCAAGATCATAATGCTTTAAAAGAAGCCTAAATAGGCTACAAGGAGAAGGCAATGGCACCCCACTCCAGTACTCTTGCCTGGAAAATCCATGGACGGAGGAGCCTGGTAGGCTGCAGTCCATGGCAGTGCTGAGAGTCCAACACGACTGAGCGACTTCACTTTCACGCATTGGAGAAGGAAATGGCAACCCACTCCAGTGTTCTTGCCTGGAGAGTCCCAGGGACGGGGGAGCCTGGTGGGCTGCCGTCTATGGGGTCGCACAGAGTCGGACACGACTGAAGCGACTTAGCAGCAGCAGCAGCAAATAGGCTACAACTTAAGTGTTACACAGGCAAGGGGAGGTTTATTTTACTCACAGATGCAGGGCCTCAATGGAACACTGAAGGAGAGAAAGAATCACAGGATCTTCTGAAACCTTACTTTTCAGAACTCATGGAGGAGATGAAGTAATAATGGAGTCAGCATCAGATCGGGTGGTGACCGCGGGAAGCTGTGAGGGCTGGGGAACCAGTAGGGGAGGCTCTGGCTGAGGCTGTGCATGGTTGGAGGTAAAGAAAGTGGAATGGGAAGGCAGGGTGCTCCACCTGGTCTGCATTCTAGGTGAAAGAGACTGTGTGCGAGTGTGAGCGTGTCAGATGGAAAGATGCGCCACACTGCAGAGGAAGTTATGCGGCTTCAAGGTTTTATGAGTGACAGCAGTTTTGCCAGTCTTCCTTTTCTCCTTCCCCTCAAGTTCCCATGGGAAGGGCCTTCCAAAGCACAGTGTCTGCATCATGCTGCCGCGCTCAGACATGCCACCTCCAGCTTCCCATACTGTCCAATTTCACACCAGCTCTAGAGGACCCCACGTCTCCACCACAGTTTGCAGTCTGTCTGTCCCTACAGGTAGGGTGCCACGCCTTTCACCTACAACATTATTACAGTTAAGTCCCCTACATACCAATAAGTGCCGTTCCAAGAGCACATTCGTAAGTTTGATTTGTTCAAGTCCAACAAAGTTAGCCTAGTTACCCAACTAACACAATCAGTTATATAGTCTGTACTGTAGTAGGTTATAATACTTTTCACACAAATAATGTAAAAAACATAAAATGTAAACATCTTTAATCCTATAGTACAGTACCTTGAGAAGTACAGTAGCACCAGCTACATCACCGCCGCTTTTACACTTGTTTCTGCACGTCCTGGGCTTGAAATAAAGCCACTGTACTACTGTACACAGGACCGCATAGCACACAAGAGCACAGCCGCCGGCAGAGGATGCACGTGCGCGACAAGGTGTGCCAGGCATGTGAACTAGCTCACGTGACTGAACATGGGAAGGCACATTCGCATCTTTGAAAGCTCACAACTTGAAGGTTCATCTGTGGGGCACTTACGATATTCAGATGCACCTAGAAGGAACTCCCTCCGTCCCTTTGTGGGACTAAATGAACTAAATTTATTTCATGATGGGACATAATCCAAATGCTATTCGACATGAATTCGGTCAGAAAGGGAATTAAACTTTTGCCTCAAACCACAAATCACTCCTACTCAAGACTAACCTAGCCTGTGATTAGCAAGCAGTGTAAACAAAGACGCCCAGTCTTCTGAGTCCTGTGTCTGATGTGGCTACAGCATTTCCAGAGCAGGATGCAGGCCCGTGACTGGTTTCCATGTACCACATGGTGTGCCCAAATCTGCCAAGTTCCTAACCCTGGGTTTCCCCTGTCAGGGCTGACTAGAACAAGCCATGGACAAGAAAGTTCAGCTAAAGCTCTCTGGATTCGACTCCTTCCGGCCACCGTTCTCTGTGTCCCTCTGAGGCATTTCACATTGGTGGCTGTGTCCTCCTTGCCTCTGTGACTCTGCTCAACCCAGGGAACCTGCCACCACTCTAACCACTTCTGCTTCTTTGCTGGTTCCTCTTCCTCGTGCCTTCTCCCACCCCTCCCCTCAACACGTGACTATGCCTCAAGGTTTGAACTTTTGGCCTCTGGATTTCTCTCCTTCTCTTCACTTCTTCTCCTCGGTAGGAATTAAAAAATCAGGTCACCTCTAAATAGAAGATTCCCAAATCTCTATGTCCAGCCCCAGCTTCTCAAGCAAAACGTCATCCATCTGCCATGTAAATGAGGCAGGTAAGTCGTCGTAAGGAATGGAACACTAGAGTCAAGTTGTCTGCTTCAAACGCTGGCTCTATGACCTCCCCATTATGACCTTGAACATGACTCTCTGTGACCCAGTTTCTTCATCTGCAAAGTGAAAACAGTGGCAATCTGTCTCGTGGAATTATCAAAATAATTAAATGAAATAATTGGGGAAAGATATGAGAAGAATACTTGATACACATGTTCAAAAAATGATAATACAGGTCCATTTTCCTTTAGCCAAACCCTTGGAGCCAAAAGTGTTTCAGAACAGTGGTATGTGTTATGTATGTTAAGTGATGCCCTTCTTGGGAGAGGGTAACAGGTGGTGCTCCCATGGCAGAGGCAGAACACACACAGACACTTCGTGCCCTCCTCTACACTGCTAAGCCTCTCCGGAAATTAGTTTGGGGCTTTGTAACTAGTTCTGACAAATAGCTGGGGACAAAGTTGAGTTCTGCACTCTCTTCCTTGGCAGCCACATGTTCCAGGTCAGAGGAGCCACCCTCAATCAGGGTCCTGACGTGGCTGTGGGGAACACTGTCACCTCCTTCCCTGCACTGGACACAGCTGTACAGTCACTGAGATTTACCTGTTAACAGCAAAAGTCAGTTTCTGTATTGAAAAGTATGAATATTCACAATAAGTGCAATAAATAAAGACTGTAAATAGCCCTGTGTCCATTCAGGCCAAGTTTTGCTGCCAAATGAGTTTGCCAGAAATTTTAAAATACATAAATTTTAAAAAGTACCTTTTAGTTGGCAGTATTCTTTGGATTTCAGAACTGCAAAGCAGTGCACACACATACCTGCACACACAATCTCAGTCTTTCGCTATAATTGCAAACTCAACCTGATCATGTGTCTGAATTAGCTACCCTCCCTAACTAGTCCCCCTTGTCAACGGTGCCACTTATAATACTGGCTACAGGCTCAAACCTTTGAGCTCCGTTTGATTCGTTCCCTCTTTTCCCTTTCTCAGCAGATGACAAGACCCTGCTCTCCCCTCCAGAGACTCCCAGATGAGACTGCTTCCCATTCTCTCAGTCCTCACTCGCCTCGAGTCCCTTTCCCCTCCTGAACTCCTGAAGCAACCTCTGCACTTCTCAGCTCCCCTCTTCCAGCACGTTCTACATGCCTCCAGTCTCAATCATCTTAGCCACTGCTTTCACCACATCCCTTCTTTATTCAAAAAGTAATCAGCGATACCCATTACCTATGGAATAAAGTCTAAGTTATTAACTATTATTCAAAGCCCCCTGGAACTTATGCTTACTTAATCATCTCACATTGTTTGTTCTCAAAGGGAACCCTCTCTCCAGCCAGATCGATGCCCGCCTATTTCCTGAAATACGCCATATGCATCCCTTCCCCTAGGCCCTTAATGATGCAGTCTCCCACCGCAGAGTGCTGCATTTCCTCCTCTCCACCTGACTAAACTCCTACACATCCTTCACTGCTTGGCTCTGGTGCCACCTTCTCCGGAAATGACTCTGTGACTCCTCTGGCCCAAGTTCTGGCCCACCTTTCACTTTCCTGGCCGCCTTCACCTCTCAGAATTTGTACCATATATTTAGGCACAGTCACATCCTACCTTAGTTTCTTTTTTTTCACATGTTTCTCATTTATAATAAGACTGCGTGATTCCTAGGGTACAGGGAATATAACATATTTCTTTTGTCTAAGAAGCTTGAGTATAAGCTCACGTTGAACTGAAAGGAGAGATGCCACAGCTGCTGAGAAAAAAGCACTGGTACAAAAATTCAGGCCTAGGGAGGTTCAAGTCCCCGGCCCACCAGAGCCAGTATGGCAAAAGGAAGAGTAAGAGCCATAGCCAGAAGGCAGTGCAGGCCTCCAGGCTGGGCTACAGTCTGGGAACGGCAAACGGGCAACAGGAGTGATCAACGATACCAAACTTAAGTAGAAAAGACCTTCTCAAAGTCTGAACTCAACAACTGAACATGTAATCCAAGAAGATTCTCAAGAATTCAAAAAAAAAAAAAATCAAAGTGTTTATTAAACAAAGGTCTGTGAACCTCTGACCTGGCAAAGGCCCCCACGAGCCAGTATCTCTGGCACCCTCTCTCTGACTCTGTAGCACTCCCATTCCCCCACATTGCTATGTACCTTTGCTGGCCCCACATCTTTGGCACTGGAGTCCTTATTTTGCCAAAGATAGTAAATAGATGAGAAGAAAAGAGCACCAAAAATAATTTTATTTGTGTGACTCAGAGAAGTCCTAAGAGATCAGTGGAAGAGGTGATTATAGAGCAACCGTCTTCCTGCCCCAGTTCTTTCTCAGTCCCCAGTCCTAGCGCTGTGCAAGGCATTCAGTGAGGATGTGAATAAATCAGTGATGAAACGGTACATTCATTACTTACTGCTACTTAATTAAATATCACAGAAAAGGAAGCTTCTTACGAGATAGAATGTGAGACTTGTACACTGCATTGTGTTTTATTTTCAAACTAGCCAGCCTATCTTATCAATAACTCTTGAAAGAGAAAGGAAGTCCTGAAGAGTCAGGTCTATCACAGTAAAAGCAAAAGACAATCCTCTCAGTCCCTGACACTGCTGGCAGAACAGCTCCTAGAATTCTCCTCCTTTAGAGCTGATACCAAGAGCCTGCCCTTCTGGTGCCTGCTATGAAGAAAACAACTTTTTCATTCTCAAGTACCAACTAGTGAACATCTCCGTTCAAGCCTCTACCTACCTCTGTGATAAGATTCAAGGAAAACAGGAGTCTGTGGTAATAAGGATTCTATTTCTTTCTTCACTGGGATTTTCATATGCTAGGTTAGTTGCAGAAGCCTGCAAAGGACCATCTGATTGATAGTAATGCCAATCCAATAAAGGCAGAAAACCTTAACCTTTTCAGCTCCATGAGAACAGAACTGACGCAGTCACTACTGCTTTACACCCGTACCTTGTGTTCCAATGTATAAAGTGCTTTATATTCTATGAGCTCACAACTTCCAGAGGTAAACAGAAAAACTGAGGTTCAGAAAGGTCATCAGACTCACACATGGTAAAACTACTGTGACCAGGGGTCAGAAGACCTGGGTTGCTTCCTGGCTGTACTTAAAACCTTTGCATAAACACTTTGAGAATTTTTAAAGTATAACACACATGCTTATATTGTTGTTATTGTTGTTAATTGTCGTTGTTGACAGCATTCTCCAAACTATAAAATTCCACGTTAATGGATTATTAACAACTCAATGACTTCTGGGCCAGTGCTCCTTTCAGTACACTAAGCTGTCAACTTGGAGAAATAGCACCTGTTGCTAAAGCACTGCAAGTGATGACTTCTAAAGAGTCTGCACATTATGGCCTACAGAGCCATCCATGGGCCCCAATCACACCTAGGGTGAGCCACACCAATCCAAAAACTTGCAGCCAGCTCTAACCAGGCGGTAGGCTTCCAGGGACCTAATGGGAAAACACAAACCGCACAGATCCTAACTCCTATCAAATAGGTGGATAACCAAGCACGTCATGCCCCTGTACTTCCACAGCTGCTCAGAACACTTAGCTGTTCTCAAACCATTCTCTTTTCTCCATTAATCGCCTAGTTTGTTTACTCAGGGAGGAGGATGTCTGAAGTCTTGCCAAGCAGAGATATTAAATTAGGCTTTCCCATTCTTCCAGGCCTCAGTCCCAAACAGTTCTGTCAGTGAAGTCCCAGCTCCTGTGGCATTCCTTGCTGTGCCAAGCCTGAGCCCCAGGAGGCTACCATTCTCACTCTGAAGCGCTGCTTGCCCGTACGAGCACCAATCTATCCCCAAAAAAACCACCTTTCCTACTGGCCAAAATACTTGGTTTCTTTCAACCAGGACTCTGCAACCTGAATCTTTAGCCCAGTGTGATATTTATTAGACCAATTTGGCATCTTTTAGCCATTTAAATTAGGTTTTTGATCTTTCAGTCCTCTCTCCTCCTAAGCATGGACCTTCTGGCAGAAGTGGTAATGAAAAAACTGTTTATTCCTATCCCAGGCCCAAGCAAACAGAAGCAAGAATTCTTAAAAAGGGAATTCACTTTGTAAACTGTAAAGTCCTACAGTAACAAACTATTAACATCTCAAGACTCTTAGGCTGGGCTCTTTTCATTATATCAGGCTGTAAACACTTGTCCCCTCAATGGCTCTCACCACCCCCATCTTACCCCATCTCACACTTCCTCAGAAATGCATTCACTAAGACTTTCTTTCTCCTTCTGCTTTCAGGATTTTGCTAAAGAATATTTCTCCTGGTCAGAAGCTGAACATCCGCTACACTTCCCAGAAGAGACCACTCTACAACCTTGACTTTATTAACAGCAGAAGCTAGTCTGATATTTTCATTGTCCTTTTACCTAAAGTTAGCATAAAACTTTGAGCTTCAATTTCTAAACAGCCATGATAGTTCCACAGGTTCACATTCTCCCCAGAACCCCATGCCCTTGGATTAGACTATTAGATAGGTTTCCCACTGATGAGTTTTTCACAATGTGTAGAAACCCATGAACTCATGACCAGTCCATGGAGGATGAATGTACACATCTCCAAGGATGTACTCAATTTCTTGCCCAACAAATCAATAGTCCCTTATATAAAGTTGTGCTAAGACCATAGCCAATAGCCACATGTCGCTATTTAAATTTAAAATAATTAAAACTGAATAAAAATTTAAATTCAGTTCCTCAGTTGCTCAACAGCTACGTGTGGCCAGTGGCTACTACACGGGGCAGCACAAATATAGAACATTTCTATCACCACAGAAATTTACTGTTCAGCAGTGACACAGGCTGCTTATGAATAATATTGTTGTGAGAAACGGTAAGAGAACACAGGTAGTGAGTAACCAGTGCTGCCTATAAATCCACTAAAACAATTTGTCCAGGATATGAATTCCATACACTTCCAGCACTGCAAGATTTAAAAGCACATCTCAGCTTTAATGGTGATTTTATTCCTTACCAAAAACTTCTTTTTCTCACTGGCCCCTGCACATGAGCTTGTTGTGACTGTGGGGCTGTTCAGAAGGGCTGAGCTGCTGCTGTTGTGCTTTTTCTTTAAAAACAAAAAAACTGAGGTTAATAATTTGTATCCTTCATGCTGCAGAAAAAGTCTGATGATATTCAAGTAAACTGTGGATCCAAATAGCTAGTATCTCTTGTTAAGATTACTTCCTGAGAGTAGTCAATCTTCTTCACAGGCTTCTACTTCTATAACCACTGCCTTCACTCCCAAGAACACAGCAGTAGGCACAGTAAAAGATCAGGATTTTCTAATAGTAGCTTTAATACCTTCTAAGCAGGATTCCTAAACAGTAACAGACCACTTCACTCCTCGGCCGGGTTCTTTCGGGCATTCCAACTCAAGAAAGCTTCCCCTTTTCACCTACTAACTGATATCCACGCTTACAGTCCCATTTGGAGAAGGATCAGCTGACTGGAGCAGCATTAGCAAGCACACTCCACATAGGAAGACAGGAAGGAAAGTGAGGTCATTAGGCTCAAGCCTGGGGGAGGGGATTCGCTTCTGGTAAAATGCTCCTTCCAAAAGCAGCTTTGAATAGAAATGTTACAGCAAGGGGGAACCCACACAATCAGAATAACGTATGAAAGCAGTTCAAGAATGGGCCCTATTCTGTTGCTCCCCCAGTTTACAAGGTAACCACAAAAAATAAAAGCAGCTCTCTAAACTACTCCTTCCGCTATAACTGAAACAAAAGGACTTGGGGTCCCCAGTTTTCCTAAAGGCAGGAAATACTCTGGGAGGTTACATCTAGCAGACCTCAGACAGAAAAAGGTCCAGCTCCTTCTACTTTCTCCAGGAACCAAGAGTGCTTTTGAAGAACTGGTAGACAAGGTGCATATGAGGAGAGAGAAGGTCAGCTGACAACCAAGAGAACCACAGGAGGAAATCATCAAACACGCTGAACACAACCCTCTGATGCCCACTAGAAGGAAGGCTCCCCTCACTCACGCCTCTCTGCTGCCAGAGGACCCAGCAAACAAGGAGGTCAGCAACACTGAACAGGAGAAGAAAGTTCTCAACAGTGCACAAGCTGAAATGTTAACAAAATAGAAACTATTTTCCTAAGAAAGCACACAGCTCTCAATAAAACAGGCACTCTCAATTACCTGAGTTAACTAGGGGAAACAGCTGTAAATAACAATAATAACAAAATCACTCATTCTTACCTTCAGAATATATGATGTTTTATTAAATATATTTCCCTTCCTAATTACATTTAAATAAACTAAAATCAATTAATTCTTCCTGAGAATATACTGTTTAAAGACCTTCTAAGCTAGAGATCATGCATCTGGATAAAATATTTGCCAAATGATAAGTAAAGGAAAAATTCAATGAATACTGTCCCCATAATTAGCAAAGAAATTACTCTTATTCTCCACAAATGAAATACTATTTACAAGGTCAGAGGCACAAGGCACTGGGACTCCAGATCATGACCCATACCTGTGGGTACACATCACTCACCTACCATTCAACAGACTGGAAGAGGAAGGGGCCAACAGCATTTAAACCTGTATTAGAGTATCACTGGCTTCTCACATATTTCCCATCTGAAACTCATCCCCAACAAAGTTAGTTAACAGCCACAGCTGCACACACCTGCCTATTTGGGTGACCCGTGTCTTTGCTCTTCATGGTCTCATATCCAGGCACCCGGGGACGTCGGCTCATCTGGAGGGCCACCAGGTCCTTCATGATCGAGTTCAATGCCTCCTGCTCGTCTGCAAAGAAAGAGAGCACATGGGCTAAGACACTTTAAAACAGATCACAAAAGAATGTACTTTCACAAATTGTATGACTCATACTCAGGGAGTTTTGCCCAGGTGAAATGACAGACCCTGTAACTAAATGACATAAATTTGCTATCTGTGAAAAGAGGATAACTGAGATCAGACTATGGCAAATTGAATTTTAATAGATTCTAACAGCTCTCCAATCAGATTTCTGGCAGCAGTATCTACCTATTCACTGGGAGTGAGAGAGGTACTCAAACAAACCAATTCTTCCAGTGCCAGAGAAACTCAACCAGGAAAAATAGATGAAAAGTTGGAGTGAAGTGAAGAACAACACAGCACAGTGTAGCAGGGAACTGAGTAGAAAGATGAATTCACGGAGAATCAATTATGAGACAGAATCAGTCACAGACCTATTCTTCAAGTATTGTAGAAGAGTATATTTAAAAGGTACCAAGCAAGGCTGCTGCTTTGAACAGAAGTTGTATCACAAGCCTAGCCTTTGAATGCCCCTTCCCAACTCTTAACAAGTTTACAGGCCTTCTGCTTCCCACAGGGAAGTCGAAAGGCAGTTCTATTGTTTTTCTTCCCTAACCAAGCAAGCAGTGTATTGTCTCTGCCTTATTGGTATTACTTTTAATCCCCCTTTCTTGAAATAGCATAGAGCACTAGAGTTCTCATGCATTGAAGACAACTGGCCAAAACCCGAGAACCTAAAACCAGGCCAATTCTACGTTTTGCCAAATTCTCCCAGGTCCTTCAAGAGATCCTTGTCCACTCAAATAGCAGTGGGAGGTTGAAAATAAACAGGTCTGTTGATCTGCAAAGAAACATGAGGAATGAGTTGTTATACTTGCTTTCATGACAAGTGAGTCACTTACGGACTTGAGGCACACCTTAAAAGAAGCAAGCACAAGACTCCACCCATAGAGTGTGCCTATCTTCTGCCCTTTATCACTGTCCCTTGAAAATATTCTAATACCCTGTGTACAGGAAAGCCCAGCATGAAGCATAGGAAGTAAATGGCATCATCCGCCTCTCCCCTTGTCCTGGACCAAATCTGCTCAGGTGCCCTACTTGCCCTCTGAGGAGGTGCAGGAAGGAAGGAGAAGGGTACCCATGAAGAGATCTCTGCCTGCTCAGAAAAGTAAAATTAGATTCAAGACTTCTAAGAAAAACACCATTAGAGTAGCTTCCTTACTAATTCCACTTCAAAATACATACAAAAGTAAGAGTGATACAGTTGTAGTACAAAAAGAATGAAGTAAACGAGGTAATGAATGAGGACGAAGCGGGTATTTACACAAAGACACTTATTAAAAAATTAAAACTCACACAGCCCATCAATTATTTTATATTTTCTCACAATTTACCCGTAGGCTCCTTAAAGAGAACTTGCTTGGTTTTTGTTTTTTAACCTTTAAACCAAGATTTTAAAACTAGAGTGTAACACCTAAACTAGAATGACTGGCTTATATACATATAATATAAATATACTCATTTATATTGGAGAAGAAAATGGCAACCCACCCCAGTATTCTTGCCTGGGAAATCCCATGGACAGAGGAGCCTGGTGGGCTATAGTCCATGGGGTCGCAAAAAGTCGAACACGACTGAAGCAACTTAGCATACACACGTGCACTTATATTAAATTTAACATAAATAATTAAATATATATGTATAAAATTATCGGACCAACTATAATAGTAAATGAGGGCTTCCCAGGTGGCTCAATGGTAAAGAATCTGCCTGCCAATGCAGGAGACGCAGGTTCAACCGTGGGTCAGGAAGATCCCCTGGAGGAGAGCCTGGCGAGCTACAGTCCATGGGGTCTCAAACAGTCAGATACGACTGAGTGACACATGCACGCACTTCACAGAAAACTGGGATCACTATGATTATGACTAGATGGCACTAGACGGGTGGTTTCTGAGGAGCAGCCACTGATAGTCCTAACAGCAGAATGCACGTGATTTTCACTATCAAGGAAACCAGCCTTAGAACTGAGAATAGTTGTGTCAACTCAGATATTGAAACAAAATGGATGTGTATATTCACACACAGATACACACATGCTTTTCAAATCACATCTGTGACAAGTATGACTAGAGAAATTGTTTCTAATTCTGTATAAGATGATGCTATTATAAGAGCTGGTTTATCAGGTTGACAAATTCTGTTTCCAGGAAGCTAACCAATTCCTGGCATTACTTAACGGATAAACTTGTTTGGTAGTTCCAGCGCTGAGAACACACTGGAGGAATGGTTTGGCTCTATCTCCTGGAATCCAGGACAACCGACACAGTGAAACACAGTTATAGAATCTGCTGTTGTGTCAGAGTCGCATACATTTCTAGAGGCAAACTGGTTCTTAAACTGATAATTCAAACTGAGGAGATGGATAGACGGGAAGCACATCAAGTGGTTCTTTCAGGCATTTCTTCCTGGATTGGGATTTTAACTGAATTATCTGTGCTACCGTATGCATTCCTTAAAAAAAAAAAAATTAACAAATAGTTTTCTTAGAGTGCAGCAGTTATATGGACCTTGGAGTCAGAAAGACTTGGGTTTTAAGGAGCCCTTAGACAAATCATTTATTCTCCCTAAACCTCAATTTCCTCATCTGTAAAATGTACATAATAAAAGTATCATTACACAGAGCTGCTGTGAGACTTAAGAGGGGAAAAAAACACCTTACAAATTATTTCTCATGGTACCTAATGCTGAAAAAATGCTGGCTATTATCATCATCAATGGGGAAAAAAAGGTTAATGGGAAAAGACTGGAGGCCACAATCTATCCTAATACTTAATTTTATTTTAGAATTTTTATTAATCATTAACAATAACCATTTACTGACCACCTATCATGTATTATACATTAGACAGTTTTGAAAGATACTTTCAGATAACTCAAACTCTAGGCGTAAAAAGACAAACAACACACATACAAGGTTATGCAAATAAAGAGACCGAATTAGACAAGATACAAACCAGAATACATAAACACATGCGTAAAAAAGTTTTTTTACCACGTGAGTAGCAAGGGGTTATATAGATAATTTTACAGAGTAAAGATTTTTTCAAAAAAGAAAGCTGTTCCAGCTATGGATGAGAGCTTTATAAATGAACTGAGGAGGAGAAGGGACGGTGAAAGCAAGTGAACAGCGGAGGAAAAGAGAAGAGGCTCAGGGACTGATCCTGAGTGAATACTCACGCCAACAAGAAGAGTAGGAAGAAGATGTGCCAGCACAGACGTCTTTAAGAGAACTACAAACAAACAGAAAAGGAACGCGACAGAAGCTAAGGCCGCAGAAGAGCAGGGGCAGGCAGGTCCAACAGGGTAACAGAGGCAGAAACATCCTGACAGGGAATCGAGAAGCTGAAGATTGGAAGTAGTGGAAGTCAATAATTTTTTTATGAACTTTACACGTGAACAAGTTGAGGCAGAGGTAAGAGTATGCTATAACCTTGAAAAGATTTCCAAAGGATGGGGGTGGTATGACACACTTCAAAGCTACCAGAAAGAAGCACAAAGGAAGAAGTTAACTCTAGAAATTAGGGGGTTAAAGATCTAGAGGTGAGGAATATTCATAGAAAAAAAAAAAAAAAGAAGGGCTCTATGAAACAGGGTTTACAATCCAGGCTTAAAAAGTGGAAGCTCTGTCAGCAGTCTCAAGCAGATAGCTATCCGTAATTATTCAGCAGCGAGTACTTTTTCTTCTGATATCCTGACCTAAGGCATGGGGGCTGCCAGGCAAACACGCTCCTTGTTCATTAACCCCAGCAGGAAGTCACCCTTCCAGACTGAGCTATTACTTCTATCTAAAAGCAGGGTCTTAAGGCACTCCCATTTATGAATTCCCTTGGCTAAAACCCCAGAAAAGTTTCCAGAAGCAACAAGTCATTGGATAAACACTGTTGTCCTGCATGATGCCAGACACTCTTTTTCCCATACGTACAACTCCCAAATTTAATCTGTTTTCATTTAAATGATTTCTTCATCTTGACAATGCTCTCTCTACTCTACCCAACTGTGTCAGATCATCTGATCACACTGCTCACTCTGGAGATCCTGTGCTTCAGTGTCTGTGAGTCTGATTTTACTGCCTTACTGTTCATGACATGTTACATACCCGCACGGTCCTCCTCCATCCTGTCCGTCTGGGCAAACATCATCTCCTAGTATAATAAGCATAAGCAAAAAGGTCTGATCCTCAATTCATAACATATATTTTTCCTTTTTCCTTCAAGGCCCTGGTTGAAAACTGTGCTAGATTGCAAAGTCAAATTCTGGGGTTTATTTTTCTGTTTCTATAAGAGTCCTTCAATATTAGTTGATGACTTAAAATTTTAAAATACATATTACAAAGTAAGCTATTGCTTCCTCATAAGAATCCATACATCACCATCATATTTTATTTTAAGTTAATGAAATTTAACCTTTGAGGTCTGAAGACTATAGGATAATGTATGTCAATCGCAAAACTACAGAACTGATCTCTCCGTCCAATGTATCTTTACAGTTTTGACAAGGTATCTATAACACCACTTATTTGTTTATATGTTTCTGCTTCACCTTACCTAACTATAACTTCTTAAATACAGAATAAATACATATACAGGGCCATGTACTGTATCTGACACAGAAGAGATGTTCAACAAAAGGGGCAAAGGAAAAATGGATAGCTTAGATAGTCAGAACCAAGAAAACTGCTTCTTATCCTGTGTATTTCACTAAGTTATGCTCAGTTGGACTGATACTTACTTTTTATAAATGCCTAAAATCAGTTTTAAAGCCAACCATAATTTTTTAAAACATCAGAAGTCTAGTCGTAACATAGCCATGTTGAGTCATTAAACTATGATCCCAATTTCAATTAACAAACAGTTGCCAACTATTTAGATCTACACAGGCAGTCAGATTCTAGCCAAACTGAATTGAAATTGGTGTAACTGGGAGCTTCCAACAGCCTTGAAACAATGATTCTGACTTCAAACCAAGTTATCAAACCAGAACCACACCATCCTAAATCCTACACTCAGTTCACGTTCCTGTAATGTTTCCAAGTTGTTACATATTTTTCAGTAATACTTCCCACCAAATTTTAGATTGCATTTATAGAGCCCAAGTAAGCACTAGCAAATTAATCTTAGGTGTAATTAGCAGCATTTGCCACTATAATTACTAAAACCAGGAGGGAATTTTGGTGTGACCAAGAAAAAACGACCAATTTTCAATTTTTTTTATAACCACATAACATCAAAGCCAAAAAAAAAAAAAAGGCCAAAAACAAACAAAAAGAGTATTTCCTATTATTTACAAGAATAAGTGTAATTTCCACTAGAAAGTTACTGGGGCTAACTGCCAATATAAAATCTGACCTGTTTTCATTACCAACCCAAGCTGTCAAACAAGCTTGAGTCTGGGGCTTAGAACAGCTCAGGAAAATATGACTGTTAACCAAAGAACCTGAAGGGCAGGGACTCAAATTAGTTTTAGTCCTTTCCTTGCTGGGCTGGAATTTAACAAGTATAATAAAATATTAATAAGTCTATGTTTCTCCCTTATTACCCCTTGAACTTATTTAGGACTACATACACCAACTAACACATGCTAACCTGGGAATCTGACTTTTCATCATTTATATCACCAAAATGGAGATACTTAAGAGACGACTCCGTGTGTGTTTGTACATACACCCTTGCTGAGCCCTATACAAAGCAAACTGAAGGTCAGGCTCTAAGAGAATTCAGTACTAGTTCTAAGTGCGTGTCAAGGTCATCTACTTAAAAGAAAGTGAGAATGGTATGAGGGAAGAGTGGTGAAGAAAGCCAGGCAGGGGTTCTTAAACCAGCCTGTCTGCCGATTAATATACTGCAGCCACCAGGCAAGTTCATTTTCCCCTCACTGTCTCACTTTCTTCATGTAAAAACTGACATGGGAACAAATGAGAAGATACTGAGTTTTTGGTCCTTTTTCCTTTGGGGCTCTGGACCCTGTCCACATAGTTCCTTTGCTCCCCATCATTGTCTCTCCATATGCTCACACATTTCAACTTTTTGAAATTATCTTGAAATATGAAAACAGGCTGACCTCTATTTTATTATTAGGCACGAAATGTAGTGGACACTTCATCAGTGTATCTGGACACTGATTTAGCAGTCAAGAAAGTGAAAAATAGGAGGTCTGCACACCCTTAAGTATTCACACTCCCCTTTGGGATTTAAGCCTGTCCCCGCAGGATAAAAAGGAAAGACTGATTAGAAAGATGATCACAAATGTAGGTTCACAAATCAATTCAAAGATTTAGTGTGATCATCAAATTCCAGAGCATAAGATAACTGTGTGAAACCTGGGGAGGACAAGAATTATGTTCCCCATTTACAGTAAATGCTCAACGAGTATTTGTTGAATTATGTATTTATTCAATAAATACCAGGCCTCACTGAGTTCGTTTTCTGCTTACTGTCACAGACTTTGCCCAGAAAAGCAAGCACTTCTGAAATAAAGCATGGAAAGGAAACAGCCCAATAAATGAAGGAACCCATTCCTTACTGTAGAGGGGCAGTACGGAACAGAACAAGGCAATTCATTCAAAGCCAGTGTAAAGATGGGCCACAAAAGATTATCTGCCCAATGTGACACAGCAAACACTTATCCTTCTACAAAAACGACTTGACCTTGCCATAGGGCAAAGCAAACATTGATGTTCCCTCTTCACAGATGGAATCAGTGGCTGTGCAAATGATCCCTTAACTGAAGTTTACCCCTTGATTAATTAGGACAATACCAAATACTCTGCAAAACTTGCCACTGCAGACAACTGTATCAAAATAACTGATCCAACAAGAGAAGCAAAGTACATCGAACATGTTATTGCTACTTAATCTACTCCAATAGTCGTCTGCTAAATTACCACAAAGGACATGAAACATAATTCAGTTCAAATGCTGCGTGTGGAAGACATTAAAAGAGTTCCTTAGACTACATCTTCACAACAGAAATTGCAACTATCGATTAAAAAGGAAATGATTTCATAGAGATTCTTTTGTGTAGTGAATGTTTCTCTCTTTCAAAAGTTACATAATTTCAGAGAGACTGCTAGATTAAACTAATGGATGTAAAACACTGCAACGAGATTTTTCCAAAAGTAGGATGTGTATTATCACTGGCAGCCGATTCCTAAACCCCAGCAATCTGCGTGCAGCTCGCATTTCTCAACCGCGCGGTTGATAACAGTGATTGCCATTTTAATCACCTCCCAGCCTGTCTCCCCGCACGCCCTCCCCCCTGCGCTGGGGCGCGCACAGGGCTCGAGAGCAAGCCCCGGGAACTCTCACAGGCCGGCCTGTGTGAGCAAAGGGAAGGAAATGACACAGGCAGGAAAAAAAAGCAAATCAAGGAAAAGACACAACAGCAGCTAGGCCTGCACCAGCCTCCAGCCCGGGCCCCACACTGCGCTCGCGCTTCCCCGCCCTCGGGCTCGGGGTCCCGCTCGTTCGGCCCGGAGCGGGTTGCTCCGCCGAGCACGGGCCCTCGACCCGCCGCCGCTTCCTCGGGATGTGCTGGTAGCGCGGCCCGGAAAGAGGCGGCCGAGTGGGCTCTGCGGACCGGGGCCGCCTTTGAAGGCCGGGGGAGCCAGAACCCCCGCCTGGGCCGCGGAGCCGCTAAGCCGCGAGCGGGGCGGGCGGGCGCCGGCGGTCCGCAGCCCCGGCCGGGCGGGCTGTCCATGCCTGTCAGGCGGCGGCCCAGGGTCCTCCTCCCCTCAGCCCGGGGCGGGGCGACGCGAAGCAGCGCGGGCACAGGCCGGGGCGGTGGCGACACTCACCCATGGTGGCGATGGCGGCGGCGGCGGCTCCGGCCCGAGTGTCACCTCCGCAGCCGGAGCTGCATGCCGGGGGCCCGTGCGGCGGGGACGGCAGCGGGCCTGGCTCCGCGCGGGGGGCGCGGGCTGCGCTCTGGGCCCCCGCCGCCTCCCCAGGCTCCGGCTCCGGCTCCGCCCGCGGCCGGGCGCTGTGGCATGGGCAGGGTGGCCCGCTACATCCCCGGCGCTCCTCGGCTCGGCCCAGCCCGGCCTCGGCGGCGCCGCTCGGCCCGCCCGACCGCCAGTCCCTCAGTCCCGAAGTCGTTCCGTCCGGCCGCCGTTCTCCACCTCAGGAACGCTCCGAAAAACAAACCGCTGGTCGCGCAGCTCGCCCCCCTGTCTGTCACTCACCCCAGCACCCGCCAATCCTAGCCAGCCGCTGGCCCATGGTGCCACCCCTCACTCACTTCACCAGCCAATAACAAGGAGGAAGTCGCTGCCCCCGCCGCCCCTCCTCCCCCAGCTCTCTCCAACACCCTAACTCTCAGCCGCCAGCTAATCAACGGCACCCCTCGATGAACCAATCCCGCCTACTCTCGCTGGATGCCAATAGGCGAAGCCAAAGCAGTTTCGGAGGGTTGTCTACCCTCTGCCAATCAGCCGAACAGCTCCCGGTTCACTCCGCTGCTAGCCAATCACGTACAGGGCTCTGAGCACCCTCCTCTGCGCATCCCTCGCAGACTTGCCCGCCCTCTCTCCCCGGGAGGTGTGGGTTTTTCCAATCACAGCTCGCGCTTGAGGCTCCGCCCACATTCCCACCTCCTGTCAGTCACCCAAGTCTCGGCTGGCGCGCGGACTGGCGCGCGGGCTGGCGCGGTTCCCCGCCGGCTACTTTGGGGCTGGAGTTTAGGAAGACGTTTGGAGGGGCCCCATTGCCTCCCGCCCTTCCAGCTCTCCGCGGTTCCTGAGGCTGACGTCCTGCCCCTCCGTGTCCCCACACCGGCGCGTAATAAACGGGGAGGGTTCTGGCTCTGAGCGCTTCCCGGCGTGTGGCCACCTCTGCCGCCGGATCCCCAAGCAGGTCCTCCGGTCCAGAGACTGCGCTTGCCGGGAGGCAGGAGCGGTTTACCACTGCCTGCCTTTTCCTGGGTCTCAACAGCCACACACCCTAAGGGGCTGGGGTAGTGCCGGGAAGTGGGTCCTAGGAATCTGCTGGCCAGGACCGAAACCATTATGTGAGGTTCTTTCGGGAAGAAAACTTTTTTTCTGGTCATAAAAGCAACACAAGCTCTTTGTATTAAAATTGAAAAAAATAAAAATTCCACCCCAGAGATATTTTGTCTCTTTCCTACCTAAATATACAGCGTTTGATAAAAACGGCTTCATATTGTTTTGTAGTGTGCTTAAATTTTATCCTGTTTTCCCGTGGCACTTAATATTGTCCCAAAACAATTGTACTTGACTGCATGATATTTCAAAATAGAGATGACCATAATTAATTTTCCCAGCCTCCACTGTTCGGCATGTTATACACCTCCATCTTCAGATTCCAAGGCCGCCACAATCTGGGCTCCCTTCCTCGGGCCCCTGTTCAGTGTAAGATAAATCAGACGCCAAAAACATCTTCCTCTGATGTCGCTTTCAATTGTCAACTAAGAGCCTTTAGTGGTGGCTTTGCCTTGGGTATCAAATCTCTTAAGAATTACTTTAGACCTTTTTCTTTAAATCCACCTCTTAGATTTAGGAATATTTGCCTGTATTCAAATTCAAATATTTGCCTGTAGACGCTGTCTACTCAGCAGGGTCTCTTGGAATGTCTAAAATACAACTCCAGTTTACCGTGTTTTACACTGAATTCTTGATTTTTTCCCCCTTCCCCACAAAACCTTGCTCCTCTGTTTTCCCAGTCATAAAAATACACACCAAGGAGGCATCTTCCTTCATTTCACTCCTTCTCTAACATTCCTCTATCCAATCATCCAGCAGGTCTTTTCAGCTTTCCTTTTAAAATGTATCTGAATCCAATTACTTCTCACCACTTTCACCCTGGTGCAAGCCACCACCCTATGTACTGGGTGACTGCTCTGGCCTCCTAACAGGTTTGCCTGTTTCCTCTGCGGCCACCTAACAAATGTGCTCCACACAGCAGCCAAAGTGATCCTTGTAAAATGTAATTAACATCATGTCACTCTCTGTTCTCAACCCTTCGAGGGCTTCCCATCACACACAGAATAGACTCAAACTCTGTCATGGCCATCCGGGCCCAACAGGAGTTGGCCCCCGCCATCCTCTCCCACCTCACCTCTCCAGCTCCCTCAAATCACTCCAGCCACATTGGCCTTCTTTCCATACTTAGAGCTTACCAGGCTCAGGACCTTTGTACCTGCCCTTTGTTCCACCTAGAACGCTCTTCCCACAGTTAATTCCTGCATTTCATTCAGGTCTGCTCAAATGTCAACTCTCAAAAGTGCCTAAATAGGCCCTCTCCCCTCCAACATTTTGTATTTCCATATGCTGCCTTCTTTTTCTTCATATAGCCTGAAATTATACAGTTTCCTCCGACTACAATGAACATAAGCCGTGTAGGAGCAGGGACTATGTCCCGTTCACTGCCCTGTCACCAACACTTAGAACAGTGCCTCGCACATAGTAGCGCATACAACAACATAAGTTTTTAGCTGGAAACAGTCTCCTAATTTTTCCTCTACCTTCCTAGCAACTGCTTTTTTTGAGGACTCCATTTCCGTTGTCTGTCACTGAACCAGCCATCTCAAACATCCCCACGCTGCAGTGATCCTTCTGGGCTTTCTTCTGAACTTCAGAGACATCACCCATTGAGTACTCTGCAGGTACTTCAAATTCCACAGGTCCAAAGTGATCTGATCGTTTTCCTCCATGGTTCTCATTTGCTCTCTCCATCATCAGGTTCCCACCTTGGATGCTTTTGAGTTATCAAACTTGAAGAGTTCTTCCTCTCCACTTCCCTTCCCCCACAGCTAATCGTGGCCATGTCTCCAATCTGTCCACTCCCCTCCCTGTCCCAGCTCCACCTTCCTAGCTCAAACCTCCCAAGTCTATTACTTGGAGTATTTAGTGTAACAGCTTCTCAAGATCACTCTCATCACAGGGTGACCTTTTAAAATGGATCCCTGATCCTGCCATGATCTCCTGAAAGATTTTACAGTCCCCATTATCCTTAGGGAAAGTCAAATACATCAATGTAGTTAAGAAGGACCTGGAACCATTTCTTCTGCAGCCTAAGTTTTTCCATTTCCCACCTCCAACAACCCCATCATTCAAATTCTGTTCTGGCCACAGAGAACGACTGGTTCCTCAAATATGACTCTCTCTTGCCTCTAACCTTTGCATATTCACTGTCTCAAACACCCCTCTCCTCCATTCTTGCCCCTACATTCATTCTTTCAGGGAAGAAGTAAGCCTAGACATTGCTCCCTTCAGGAAGCCTTTCCAGACAGAAAGCCCTAAATCTGGGCACCTAAGCACCTAGTACTTTATTCATCAAAGCACTTATCTTACTCTACTGTAACTGTCTTTAAGAAAGTAAGCATAAAGACAGAAGTTGGGCCTCTCCTTTGGGGTTGGCCCGCTCCCATGTCTCAGGAGTGTACTATCCTCTAAAAACAACAACAACAACAACAACAAAATAGAAGCTGTGTCATTCAAAAAAGATGGCCTACCATCTTTCCTGGCACATTCAAAAAACAATATTTGTTGAATGAATAGGTGAGCCTCTGATGGGGATGTTGCTGTCACTTCCCTGAGCTCTGTGTTTCATCTTCCCTTTCTATGCTGTCTCCTCCCTCTTCATTTCCCCACGTGAAGCCTCCCCACTGGGCCAGGCCTCCTCAGGTCTGTCACCCTAGTCTCACACTGAGTAGGTGCTTCTGTTTAAGCACCTGAGCCTTCCCTGACCCCAAGATTCATGACCCAACCCTAGAGCTCAGGGCCTCCGAGTACTAGTCCCATGAAGCAGCCACTCACACACCAGCTGCACACATTCCTTTTCATTTTTCAAGAGCACAGGACACATGACAGGGAACAACAAATACCAATGAATAAAGTCTCTGAAGGGATATCTCAATGAATTTGGTGTAAAACAGGGAAACAAACCAAAAAGCCTATCACGTGATTCGATGAACATTCTTTTAATTCAGAGATAACATACAATATATTCAGATCACCAGTTCACTCAGTTGGGTTCTCTGCTTTGTTTTTACATCTTTACATTTTTACATATTGACATTTACGTCTAAAGAAAAACTGCTTTGTGTTTTGTAATTCCACTTCTATAAATTTATTGTGAAGAATACTTTGCAAGACAGCAATGGTAAAAAGTATTCATTGTAGCATCTTCTATAAGATAAACAATCCAAATATCCATTGATAGAGACTAATTAAATAAATTATGACACATATTAATAATAATAAAATACCATGTAGCTACTAAAAAGAAAGAAGTGGACTTCTCCATCCCAATACCAAAAGGCATCTAGGATATATTGTGAAGGGGAAGGAGAAGGTGGGGGACAGGTTACAAAGCAGATAAATACAGGCTGGTCACATTTCAGTTTTTAAAAATGTTCACTCAGGATACATGTATATGGATGGTTGAATTGCTTTGTTGTACACCTGAAATTATCACAATATTGTTAACTGACTCTACTCCAATATAAAATAAAAAATGTTTAAAAAAAATGTTCATTCATACTTAGTGGGAAAAAAGGCCAACATATATTGAATGCTTACTACTGCCAGGCACTGTTTTAAATGCTTAGCATATATTAACTTATTTTATTCTCAAGACAACTCTATGACATCTATGTCATATGTTTTCAAGAGAAAAAAAAAAAAGTAACCACACAACTGAATTTCCATGGTTAGCTGGAGGCAGAGCCCTCACTGTTCCAGTCTGATTCAGCCGGGGCCCCTGGCAGAGGTGCAGCAGCTACATACTACATGAGCGTTTCCCAGTGAGAGTCAAGGCTGTGGACAAAGCCTGTCACTGATACTTCCAGCCCACTGAAAGGACACTTGAAAGTGAGCCCAAGCCAGCTCAAGGTGCTAAATGATTTTGTTGTTAAGACACTAATCAAAGATAAGGCAAGCCAGGACCAGACCCCATTCTTTTGACTTCAAGGTCACCTGAATCCCAGGTGCTCACATGTTGCTTCCTTAGTAGGAAGATAACGTGACTAGTTTTCTTCTTTTTAAAAAATGCTTCCATAATAAATGTAATACATGAAAATAAAACTCAGTTATAACATCACCACCCAGAGATAATCAGTTTTGCTATTCTGGTATACTTCCTTCTAGTCTTTTCTTAAAATTTCATATATACAGCATCATATATATTTTAAAATTTGGACCACACTATACATACAGTTTTTAATCTTTTTCATTTGACATTATATTGTAAATGTTTTCTCTGACATAAAATATTCTTTAAAAAGTAATTTCTAGTAGCAAAACAGCTCATACCATCTTTACTTAAATTTTCAGTTAAATAGCTATTTAACAATTTAACTTATGTAGCTAAGGATGTCTTTATCAGATCTAGAGTCAGAACAGGTCTGAGAAAGCTTTCATTTCTGCCTTTCCCATATTAACTGCAGGAAGACTGCAGGGCACCGCCAGGGGTCAGTGTAGAGCTGTCTAGAATGTCTTGATGCAAACAAACTGGTTTACAGAATTCACAGTAACAAATCCTATCTGTTAGATCAGAGGACTTCACATGAGTAACCAAGTTCCCCTCTCGAGCAGGCTTCCTTAGTACAAGACTACTCATATCAGAAATGATCACATTTCTCCAAATTAACCTATATTCAACATTCACAAAACCAAGCTATTTTATAAACCAAGGTCTATGAATGCAAGACAGAGTTTTCACCTGCTTGGTATGAGATCATCTGTGCATAAAATACTTGGCCTGACTATTTTATAGGTTTGTTTTGAAAGTCAAATAAATAAAATATGAAAGTATCTTATAAATTAGGAAGTGGCATTTAAACTTTATGTTGCCCTGTTTTAATGATGTGCTATTCAGATATTTAGATGAGTTATCTCCTATAAAAACTAAAAATCCCAGGTAGTACCTCCATTATGAAATGAGGTATAAGAGCGCATGCCTTGGCACCATAATGGATTATTTAATTGATTTTCTTCCCCCAGGCTTCACTCTCCAGCTGTTGAAGTCATCGTGGAATTAGCGATCTGTTTTTCCTAGAAAGTGAAGCTATCACTTAGAGCCAATTTGGTTTTAGTTCTTTTCCATCCTAATTTACCTAAGGCTCCTTCAGGAAAATTACACTGAGCTCAGAACTGCCTTAACCAACTTATAAGAAGGTGAATAACCGGGATCAAAAAGCCACTCCAGGCCCCACATACTTGATGGGCTCCAGCACAGGTGGTTGGCACTCCTGGTGTCTCTAAACCTCGAAGTGACTCTTTGGAGCAAAACGTACCATGGCTCCTATTTCCCATCTGGCCAGGCTCCTGACTCAGCTCTTCACCCTTCTTTCTGTTCTCATTTCCTTTCCAGTTCCCAGTGCCCCATCATCCAACTGGCATCAGGGATTAAGAGGGGCCAGAGTCGGGCATTCTGGGCATCAGACAGCTTTCAAAACCAGCGTGGTGTTTCTTTTCCCGAGTGCAGCCCACCGATAGGTTCACTCAGCAGTGAAAGCACTCAGAACACAGAGGGACCTGGACAAAGCAAGGCGTGGGAGTCCCTTACATTTGCACCCTTTGGGCTAGAGCCTTAAGTTCTCTGGCAGAAGAAGGATACAGAGGCCACAGGAAGAGAACAAGGATGCATGCACAGCAGTTCACATTGCCCTCAGACAGCTCCAGGAGAGAGAGATCCTGCGTCTTCTCCCTGAGGTCCAATGTCTTAGAGCAAATCCAGCACAAGGCATCAATTGAACAGCTTGTAAGTACAGTTCCTGGTACACAGTAGGCGTTTGATTGATATTAGGTATGTGAAAAAATGACAGATTTAGGCCATTAGACCAGCACTAGAACACAAAGCACCTGCAGCGAGTCACGTTTCTATGGCCAATCAAAAAAAATACAGTCTTGGGACTGGAGTAGTGGAACTAAGCCCACAGACTTAAAAGAAAGTCAAGAGGGTCCCACCAACTGGACACAAACCCAGGAAAACTCAAGTCACACAACAGCAGGGCAGCTACTCAGGTCAATAATTACTGTTATTATTGAAGAGTAGTTTCTAGTACATGGGCCCTCAGGGCCCCTACTGTCCCAAGGGCCAGATTCCTGAGATCAGAACTTGACCAGCTGACTACCCACACCCCCCACATCGAGAAGGATGTGGGGGACTCACTCAGGAGGGCTCAGACACCAGCAGAGCTGACAAAGAGGCTTCATGGACATGTAGGGATTCAGCTGACCACAAAACTGCAGGTCTATGCTTGCTAACCTGCTAGGCACGGCCCCCGCCCCACACCCTCCCCCGATCTGCTTGAGTCTTAGGGGACGCTGCAGAAGCTTGTGCTACAGAATAGGCCGCCTGGAGGCACCTACAGTCTGGCTACTCAATGTTGTCATAGACATGGATCACGTCATCATGGTTGCCGAGTGCCTGGATGAGATGGGCAGCCTGCTCCAGGTCGGGGTCAGCCAGCCGCACCTTTGTGTTGGGGATGAACTCTAGTGTACAGGACACAGAACACAGGCCCAGGGAGTCCAGTTTCTTCCTCACTTGATGCAGTGAAGAGGCATCACAAATAAACTAGGGACAAAGGAAAGTCAGGAGGTAAGGAGCCAGGAGATAACACGACAAAGCTGGACAGAAGTTTGCAAACACCTGCATGAAATTCCTGAAATGTATCACTGGGTTTAAGTCTTCACTGGCAGAAACAGAGTGTTGCGCCTTCTGAATCCTTCTCGTCCTCAGGAGAGTAAGTCCTATCCAGTATTCACTTAATAAATTGTCTGTGCAATATGCGAGCTCTTTATCTCACCTGTCCCCCGGGCACAAGACAGAAGAGACTGAGAGAAGAATACTTAACATGTCTATCAGGGCCCTCTCAGAAGTCCACCAGACACCAAGGCTTCTTACTCACTTTAAAAATGTTCTTTTCCTCTTCGTCTTCAGTCTCCGCGACATCCTCAGCTCCTGCTTCTATCGCCAGCTCCAGGGCACGCTCTAGGTTCACAGGTTTCTTCTCTCTGTCCTCCTCTCCAACCACAATCACCCCCTTTTTGTCAAAGGAGTGGCGAGCTCCTTCGGCCATCATTCCCCTAATAGGCGAGGAAATGGGCCAGAATGGATCCCTTTAGACACTCAGCCTCCACATAGCACTGCCCATCACTCATTCCCACCCTACCCCTGGAGTATAAACAGACACGGAGCAGCTCTCTTCCTGAAGAAGATCCAGCTACCTCCGGACAAGGGAATGATCCGAACATAACACTAACCCTCTGTTTTATTTTGATTAATTAATTTAGCTGCCCAGGTCTTAGCTGCAGCATGCCGGACCTTTTAGTGGCGACACGTGGGATCTAGTTCCCCTAGAGATCGAACCCAGGCCCCTACATGAGGAGCGTGGAGTCTCAGCCATTGGACCACCAGGGGAAGTCCCCAACCCTCTATTTTCTGCCCTGACTGGAGTTTGGAGGCTGCAAAGACTTTGTTCATCAATTCCTGTACAACTGAGAGTACATCGCTGGCGGGACATTCCAAGGCCTGGACATTCTATGGACAGATGAGACAAGTGGACAGCACTCCTTCTCCACCTGTCCTTTGGATGCTGCCCACTGCTGCTGCTGCTGCTAAGTCGCTTCAGTCGTGTCCGACTCTGTGCGACCCCATAGACGGCAGCCCACCAGGCGCCCCTGTCCCTGGGATTCTCCAGGCAAGAACGCTGGAGTGGGTCCTGCCCACTACAGAACACATTAAAGGAGAACAAATGATCCCATTTGGATTCTGCTAAGGATGACATGTGTGTAAAACCTGAAACCCCACCAGGAACGACAGTACTTACCTCTCCCAGAATCAGAACCTAGAGACTCTGTCCCCTTCCACTCTCCCCAGATACACACCTACCCATTCTTATTCAGGATATGTTTGATGTCCGAGTGGCACTTGGAGCTACTGTTAGATAATGCCTCGATGAGAAGAGAAGAGCCACCGGGGCCTCGGCCCTCATACAACAAATACATGTCCTTGGTTTTCTGCAATAGATAACACAAACACATTTTCCTGTTTCCTAATTCCCTCCTCCATGCCAGCCCAGGCACCACAACCACCACAAAGTTGACTCCATGGAATGGGCTCTCTGGGGTGACGCCTAGGCTCTTAAGGCTTTAATTCTGTCCTCCCTCTCTGAGAGGAAGCTCTTGGGGTCAATGTTAGAGGTAACTGAAAGTGCTACCCCTTCCTTGTAAGGCAGTCTCTTTATCCTGTCCCTGAACCATCAGTCACTCATCTCCCAGTTTTGGTCTCTCCCTTCCCCAGCTGAATCCCACATCCACCCCTCTATCACTCCTACTAAAACTCATCCTCCTATACCTTATCCTGCATGAAACCCCTGTGAGTCTACCCTGGGCTGCTGAGTACTGCTAAGAGAAATCACACACCTGGGCCTCATCGAATAGCATGGCCTCAAAGTTCAAACAAACACTCCAGGGACCAATCTCATGGGGACACCCCACGCTGCCTCTGTTCATTCCTCGCCCACGCACCCCATCTTCCCCTCTCTCTCTGTCCCCTTGCCCTGCCATCTTCCCCTCTCTCTCTGTCCCCTTGCCCTGCCATCTTCCCAGGAACACTCAACTGATGACTTCTCTCTCCCTCTTTCACAGAGGAAATAAAGGACCACCAGGTGGGGGAAAGGTGTGTGCCTTATCTGCACACACCTGATATGAAGGCGGTGTGTAGGATAGTTCGAAAACAGGCTTTGGGGTATGTCTGGTTCCCAGTAGGTCATTTTCTGTGTGACTTGGTCAAGTCGCCTAATCTTTCTGTGCCTCAGTTTCCAACTTGAGGTTGTTCCGAGGATTCAGTGAAATTATGCACACCAAGTTTTTATCAAAGAACTTGGCCTCCAGACTTCCCTGGTGGTCCAGTGGTTAAGACTCTACTCTGTGCTTCCACTGCAGAGGGCACAGGTTCCATCCCTGGTTGGGGAACTAAGATCTCACAAACTACACGATGCAGCCAGAAAAAAAATAAAAAGAACTTGGCCTGGAGTAAACATTCAATAACTATTAGCTACTAAGATGACTACTACTTCCTCAAATTCTTCCCATCCATCCCAGAGAACACATGTCTCCTCACCTGGACTTGAAGATAATTCCCACACCTGGGTTCTACATCCCAGTCCCTCCCACCATCACCATCATCTGCACCTTCTTTCTACTGGCTTTTCTCCTTTTAGGTATCAATATCAGAAAAACAAACCGTCTGCAACCTAACATCATACTCTGCCCTTTCTTTTTCCCCCAGCTCCTCAACTCAGCTCAACAGTCTTAGGCTGCAGTTCTGTACACCATCTATACATCCTACTCCTGACTGTGCTCCCATAACTAATGCCCAAGAGTAACCAGAAGGCTCTAAGATGAGGGTGTCAACAACACCGCTTCTCTGATAATTTAAAGTGTGGTGGCCTTCCAAACATGTGCTCGGTAGGGGCTGTGATCAATAACAGGAAGGTCAAACTGAGAGCACACCTCCATTTTCAGCGCGGCCTCAATTGTTGACTTGGGCATGTGTTTGCTACGACACACCTCTAGGATGCTGGCCAGGTTGCTGTTGAGCTCAGGGTTGGGGCCTCCTTCTGAGATAGAAAAGAGTAAGCAGAGACATCTCAATAAGACATGAAAGGAAAAAAGGGACATCCACGCCCTCTCCTCCCCTCCATCAGCCAAGAGAGACAAGTCACCGCTTAGATTTCGGTTCGTTTAGGACACTTTATCCGATGTTTGAATGAAAGCTGGGTAAGTATTTTGGGAAAGACGTTTTCAGTTCATTTGAAATGAAAGGCCGGGGATAGGGATTTGGGAGGCAAGTGAGAGCGTGGGCACAGTGAGGGTGGTAGCTGCCAGCGGTGGGTGACCGCCAGGTCCTCACCTTTAACCGCTAAGCGAATGCTCAAGCTGAGCTTGGAGAAGATGCGACTCCTTTCTGCGTCTTTGGGACCCTTGATGTGCCGGACTTTGGACCACTTGTTGTGCCCCGCGGGGACTTCGGCCGTGAGGTGCAGCGTCCGGCCCCCAGCGGCGCTACAGCACGGGGGCTCAGGCTGGAAGGCCAGGGCGGAGGGCGGAACAGCCCCCCGGACCCCCGGGCCTCGCGCCCACAAGCACTGGGCAGCGGCCCTGCTCAAGCTGATAACAGCCCAAGCTGCCATCGGCTCCGACTCTGGGCCAAGGTCTGCCCTCCCAGTCTGCCACCGAAACGAGCCCGTCCAGAGCCGGTAGGCTCCTCTGCCCGTCACCGGAGACCCAAAGGCTCAGGCCCGCCCAGGACGGCTGGAACGCCAAGGGCGCCACATCGTGCCCGCGGCAGCCGGGAGTGGGTACACTCGATGGTGTAACACACTTCCTTTCCCTGGTCCGTTCCAAAAACGCGTCCCCACCGCCCGCAAAAGCCGTTCCGCAGCCTGGTACGTGCTTTTCTGTACCCGCTGAGCAAACCCCAGACCTACGTGAGGCAACCCTGTACTCAATCCCTTCGGTTGCCTGGGGAGCGCCGGACTTTACGTCCCACAATGATCTACTAGAGATGTATCTGGGTTATGAAATTGATTCTGCTTCAGAATGGCTTCCCAACTCTGAGCAGGTCTATAATGATAAATGTATTGTTGTTGCAAAGGGATAGTTCAGTCACTTCACTTTACAGGTAAGGAAATCGTCCGCAGAGATGTGATCTGCCCAGTCATTTAGTCTCTCTGAACTTTCTCTTCACTATCTGTAAATAAGGATGCTATTACTTGCTTTACCAACGTAGGAGGGTTGAAAACGCAAAGTAAGCCCTTAGAGCTTTAAAGTAATAAAGTGAAAGTGTTAGTCGCTCAGTCATGTTCGATTCTTTGCGACCCTATGGACTACAGCCCGCCAGGGTCCGCTGTCCATGGGATTTCCCAGGCAAGAATACTGGAGTGGGTAGCCATTCTCTTCTCCAGGGGGATCTTCCCGACCCAGGGATCAAACCTGGGTCTCCTACATTGCAGAAGGATTCTTTACCATCTGAGCCACCAGGGAAGCCTTTAAAGTAATAAAGTCTTACGTAAATAGCAGAGATGACCATAGTGACAAAGTCCCTAAAAGTAACTGACGCTTGCCATCCTGGAGAGAGAGAAAAATCAGAAGAATTTTCAAGAGCCAAATTCCCCTCTGCGTTTTCCCTCTTCTCTCCCAGAAGAGAAAACTGAGGCCATTAGGAAGAGAAGGTAGAAGAAACAAAGCCAGCGACCGTGAACAACTTTCCAGTGGCTCCCCAGGCTGGTGAGGTTAAATCCAAAGGACTTGGTGTGTTAAACAGCTTAAGCCTGTGCCCTCTGGTTTGAACTGGTGGGTTCAAACCCCGGCTGTTTTATTACTAGTGTAACCTTGAGCAAGCTCCTTTACTTCCTGTATTTCAATTTCCTGACCTGTAAATAGCCTTGTTGTTATTTAGTCTCAAGGTTGTGTCTGACTCTTCTGCCACGGCGTGGACTATATATAGCCCACCAGGCTCCTCTGTCTATGGGATTTCCCAGGCAAGAATATTATAGAAGGCTGCCATTTCTTTCTTCAGTGGATCTTCCCTACCCAGGAATGGAAGCCGAGTTTCCTGCATTGGCTGGCAGATTCTTTACCACTGAGTCATCAGGGAGGCCAGAATAGCCTTGCTAGGATTAAATGGGATAATGGATAAAATACACAGGTATAGACTTTATTATTATATAAAATCTCCATAAACTCAGATCTACTCATTTTTCTGGTCTCATGCCCTGACACTAGAGTCAGGTCGGAGGCAGTTACTCACTGTACTCTGAATAGAAGTTATCACTTCTTTGCTCCTTTCTGCTTGGAGTGACGTCACTATCTTGCTGGTAAATCTTTATCATGCTTCAAGACCCAGTTCAGCTGTCACCACCTCAGGTAAAGCGATCTTGAGTTCTTCTTTGAATTTTTAGCTGTAATTAATAGTACATTTATGTGACAGTCAAAATCGCTCAGACTCTTTGCGACCCCATGAACTATACAGTCCATGGAATTCTCCAGGCCAGAATACTGGAGTGGGTAGCCTTTCCCTTTTCCAGGGGATCTTCCCAAGCCAGGGATCAAGCCCAGGTCTTCTGCATTGCAGGCAGATTCTTTACCAGCTGAGCCACAAGGGAAGCCCAAGAATACTAGAATGGGTAGCCTATCCCTTCTCCAGCAGAACTTCCAGACCCAGGAATCAAACCAGGGTCTCCTGCATTGCAGGTGGATTCTTTACCAACCGAGCTATCAGGGAAGCCCATAGTACACTTATGAATTGTTCCATTTCTTTTTTTATTGAAGCTCCTTGGGGCTAGGCACTCTCCTCCCTGTACTTTGCAGTTTATGTAGAAATATCAGATTGCTTCTCCCAATTCTTGTATTAACCACAAACCTGTGTCTTTGCTGTTCAATCTTACTTCTGGCTAGTTTTTGTCTTTCCTTCAAGATTTATAGCTCAGGCATTATTTCCCGCCAGAGGAAAGCTCTCCAAATTCTCCATTTGGGCTCAGATGCCCTCTGCGTGTTCACATAACCCTTCATACATGTCTGTACCTTAACATTTACTTTTTAGGTTTTCCTTTATTTTTAAAATTTTTTACTTTGTATTGAGGTATAGCCAATTAATAATGTTGTGATAGTTGCAGATGTACAGCAAAGGGACTGAGTCATACATATAGATGTATCCATTCTCCCCTAAACCCTTTTCCCATCCAGGCTGCCACCCAACACTGGGCAGAGTTCCATGTGCTCTGTGATAGGTCCTTGTCAGTTATCCATTTTAAATACAGCAGTGTGTACATGACCATCCCAAATTCCCTAACCATCCCTCCCCTCCAGCAACTGCAAATTTTTTTGATGTAGACAGTTTTTAAAGTCTTTTTGAATTTGCTACAATATTGCTTATGGTTCATGTTTTGGTTTTTTTGGCCAGGAGGCATGCGGGATCTTAGCTCCCCAACTAGGGACTGAACCCGTGTCCTCTGCATTGGGAGGTGAGGTCTTAATCACTGGACTGAGGGAGAAATCTACCCTCTCTAGATCTGTACATGGACGTTCTCTCTGCCTTAAATGCCTTTCTCTATACCCAGAAAACTCCAACTCAGTCTTCAAAACCCAGTTCAAGCATTTGTCTCATGAAGTTTTCCCTGATCCTGTGACTCCCACCCAGGCGCAGGCGATCCTCTCCTCCACAGGGCCACCAGGTAACCTGAACCTGAGTCACCGCATGGTCCTCTGCAAGCAACCTGAAGGCCATGGGCCCCTCGCAGGCAGTACATGCTCTGTGTTTTGTTACAGGTGATGCGTTAGGCCATCCAATAGTGTGATGGGCTGAGGTAGAGTCTAATCCCCTGGCCAGTGTCTGTGGAACATGACCGCCATGGCAGAATGGGAAAAACTGAATTTATCACAAGAAGAAATTCAGTCAGTCTATACATGTTCAAGTTTTATTACAAAGTATGATGGGCAGAAAATACGGTACTTCTTATACAGGAGGCTGAAACAGAATGAAAGGGTGAAAATTAGGTTTAATATACTTAGGAAGCAAGAAATAAAGTCATAGATATAACACTCCACTTTCAGGTGCCTTTGAAGTAGCCTTCAATGGAGATTTACCAGCGTGGCTTCACAGCACAGTGTTAAAAATTTTTTTACAAGCCCTGTGTATAATCAGTCCTGTGAAAATAATGTTTCTCTAAAAAATGGTTACAGTACAGTTCTGAAAGGGCAGCTTCCTCTCCACCTGACCGTGGGATGCCACAAAACCTATGATACAGAGAAAAAGTTTAAATACATAGCGAGAAATTAAGTTCGGACACACTAGGCTAAAGGGGACAGAAACTGATTGGCTAGAGCTTAACACTTCAGAGAACAAGAAACCTCCATTTTCTACAGAGAGATTTGTACAATCATGCTACAAATTCACGCTCGGGGAGGAAGGCTGGAAGGTCACTGACAGGGGTCATCACATACACAGGAACCACATCAAATGATCCATCTTCGACTCCAGCAAGTCCAAGCTTTAGCTCCACAAGTTTCATAACACACCGCATTATCAACCCAAGGGGAGAACGTTCTTTTAAAGAGCAGGGATCCCGAGTTCTGATCCCCTGGGTTGTCCTAAAGGCCGGTACGTGGACGTTTTCCAGCTGTTACACAGTCTGCTGACATCCCTCCTCTTGAGTTCATACTCTGATTAGCTTATCTGTTTCTGGTTGGAGACACCAGTCCAAGCCTCTCGGGAAGGCACCTGCATGTTTGCATTCTTAAAAAAAAAATCACATCCACAAAGGAGCCTGAGAGGACCTGGCCCATTCCATGTGGCCATATATTTGACCTTGACCATTAGCAGCAATGACATGGTGGGAAAAGAGGGCGAGGCTCTGCAACACTGAGTAGCTGGCCCAGCCAGTGCAGGGACGACCCTTCTTGGAGAGCCTGGCCCAGGGGTCACAGTTGACTGCTCGGCTCAGCTCTCCTCCCAGGGAAAACCCAACTGAAGTGACTAGCATGACCTTCCTTGCTTATCCCGGAGCACAGACAGGAAAGGGCAGAGTCTGCTCTGGGGCTTCTGCTTTAATGGTCTCCCTTCCCCTAAGCCGGGCAGTCAAAGGACCTGGGGACGGTGGAGGGAAGATACGAGGCGGGCCTCCCATAGCTGGCAGATTGTGAAGCTCCTACATATGTCGCAGGCTGGGAATTCAAGGCCCAGGCTACAGCAGGAAGAGAGATCTACAGGGGCAAAGGGTGGGGAGGTAAGAGAAAGAGAAAGAGGACAGCGGGGTGGGGAGTCGCTATGACCTTGCAACCTCCGCTTCTGCCGTCTACAAACTTACGACCAAGAAGAGCCATGGTTTGGAAGGACTGAGGGGCTCTCAACTCCTGCAGATTTCTGCCACCAAACAGCAACAGGGTTGAAATGCAGCAGGAAGGGGTCCCTCTGTCACCCTGTCCCCAGCATCACAGACATCGCTGAATGGTCCTGGAAGGTTGACACAGCCCGAGAACAGTCTCACCCCACAGCCACATGACAGTCTGACAGTCTGCCTACTTCCTCACCTCAGACCTGTACCACCCTCGAATACCTTCTTCATCATCACTGATTTCCTCTCCCATCCTCAATCTCCTCCTAAAATTTCAGCCACACCTGTCATCAAAAACTTGTTGGAGTCTCAGTTTTTTTTCTGTTTCTTCTCAAATCTTAACCAGTACTCTGAGAGCCAATCCTGGTTCTGATAAGAGATTCTCCCCTGATCATCAAACATCTTCTCTCTTCAAGTCCTCATCGTGCGCCTAGTTCCTTCCTGGAAAGAAAGGCTTCTGATTCTCCTGGGTGTAAACACTCACGCTTTCAAAGGACTTTTGCCAACTCTCTGATGGGGAGCCTGAAGCCTGACATATTCAGCAGCTGCCTCCCCTCAGGAAGGACAAGAAAAACAAAGGTGGCTGTGGCTCAGGGGTCCAAGACCACGTCAAAGCGCGACAGCCGGGAGAGCCAGAGCCAAGAGGTGCCAGCACAGCCTTCCCAGGGCTCTTCTCACGTTCAAGGAGGACAGAAGCAGCGCCTCCCACCTCTTCTCTCCAGCTGGCAATCTGAGAACCTAAACAAATTAAACCAACACTTGCTTTTGAAACTACAGCAGACCTCTGCTTCCTGGAGCGTGGCTGACTAAGAGGCTTTCTAAATCCTGAGACTACAGAAATCCCCTCCTCAGCCCTGAGGCCATCTGGTTCAGGGCATGAAGGGAAGGAGAGGGAGCCTTCAACATTCTAGCATCCCAGCTACTGCGTGTGCACGCGTGCATGCGTGTGTGCGTCTCTCTCCCCCCAGGTGAGCTGCGGAGTCTCACCTGGGCCCAGGTGGGATGTTGGGAGGAAGAGGACCACACCTCAGGGCCTAAGGAGGGTGATAGGGCTGGGAGTCCACAGGGCAAAGGAAAAAAAGAAAGAAAAAAAAAATCAAAAGTTGTTGGTTTCCACGGTAAATAGCAACTTTGTCCAAAATATCCTCATTCCTAGTAATGAACTTTTCTCTCCAGGATGCTTTCAAGTTCCAGGTGACAAATCTCCTCACCACTCAGACCACAAAAGTGCAGATCAGGGAAGGGGTCTTAACTCAGAACTCAGTGGAGTTAAGCCCTGTCCCCAGAACGACCTCTCCCACTAGACTCCATTTCAAGACCCTTTCCACAGGAAGGAACTGACGGCCTCCCAGAGCCAGCGACATTCAACTTAGCCTTGCTACCCTTGAGGGAAGGACCCTGGAACCATCAAACACAATAACAAGCAGAGGAGGGTTCTGACCAAGGACTGGTTCGTGTCACATGTCCAAAAATGATGCAGGGCAAAGCTGGCGGTAAACGCAGGAGGACTGGCCAAGCAGACAGCCAGTTGGAGAGCCCCCAAATCAGAAGCAAGAATAAAGGTGGAAGTGGAAATACCCTGACTGAAAAGGAAAAAGAGGCTTTTTCTTTGGGAAAAGCCCCCATGTATGAAAGCAAAGAGCTATGACTTTGGGGATACCAATCCATCTGCTTCTGAAAAGGGAGACTCAACCAAGAGACTTTAAGGGCCCAGAAACACAAAGCTAGCTGCTTTGCTTCTCAAGGGCAGGCGAGAGCCCCAGTGGACAAGATCTTTGGCGCCAAGGCCTGCTACTCTCCACTCCCAGCTGCTCAACTCAGAGGGTCTCAGAAACCTTCGGGCACTTGGCAGAGCGCGGCAAACCATACTCCCCCAGACTCTGGGCACATCCCAAACTCTGCCCGCCCAAGGACTCGCCTACCACCAGAGTCACACACAAGACCCCTCCCTGGAACTCGTTCATCTAACGGAAACAGACACCCGCCGCCTCCATGTCCAATACTGCTCAGAACCAAAACTCGGGGCAGAGCGGCTGATGGGTTCATGGGGCTCTGAACTGGCTGGCCCTGGGTCTCTGAAGTTCTCTTGCTCTCTGTTTAATTGATGGCCTGGGATCACCCCTGCCTGAATCCATCCTCTGCAAGAGCTGACCATCTCCCACACTCTAGAGATCTTGTTTGGGATGGACACTCAGACTGGGCACCTGCCAAGGAGGGCTTTCTCTCCTCTCTAGCGGGAGAGTGGCCAACGTACCACCAGTCACAGTGAACTAAACAGACAGAGATACTGAAGTTCAGCTGCTACATCATTCCTGTCTACTGTTCAAGACATGAAAGAGAATGGTTGGGGGTTAATATTTGGAGAGAAAAACAGACTCTTAAACTGTGGACCGAAACATACTCTAAGCTCAGCCTTCCTGCCACCATCCCCCGGGAGTCAGGCACCCCCATTAGCCTGGCTAGCTCAGTATGTCCTGGGGGGCTGGACAGGCGTATGTACTTGAGGGAGTAAGAGCAGGGGTCGCACGTCTATTCTGGAGCTCAGAATGCCCTCGACAAGAGCCAGGCCAAGGAAAGGCGTGAGCCGGCCGACTTCAGAGCACCGAGGGTTTGGGACTCCCAGTCAGGTATATTCCGCCCAGGCAGTGATTCAAGAAGGCAAACTGCTCGGAGGGTCAGGGGCCTGGGGCCAGATCCAGGCAGGGAGGCAAGAGAGGAAGGTGTCAACAGGGAGGGTGATAAAACCAAGGAAGAGGCCAGGGAGTAAAATTCTTTTCGTTAAAAAATTAGCCTGATAGATTAAAAAATATACAAAGTTGAAATTTGTTAAGAGACATGGATAACATGAAGAAAGACAGTTTCAAACTGGTGTTTGTTCCCAGGAAGTGCTCACATGGACAAGGACCCAGACTGCTGTCTTGGGCAGACAGAGACATCTGCGACAGACGAATACAGACGTAGCCGCTGCCCACAGAGCTCATTAACATGACGGCTGACAAACAGATATACAGAAATGTTTAATAGCAGAACCAAAAGAGATGAGGAAAGGAGAGAGAAATCGAAACACTCAGCCCTGGGCTGAGGAGGCGCCGCCCGGCACTGAGTCCGGCACAGCGAGCGGTGGGCAGCTGGCCGGGGACTTTGGAGCAGTTTCTGCTAACAGCGGGTGCAAAGCAACGACAGACGTACTGGCCACCGGAAACGCGCGTCTTCTCACTCCGGGGGTGGGGCAGGGGCGGGAGCCACACGAGCCCCGCTGCGGGCACAGCGCCACTGACTCTACACTCTGAGTATCTCCAGGCAGTTGTTGTAGCAGATGGCGATCCAGTCAGGCTGGGTCGACGCCCACTGCACGTTGTTGATCTCCCCCTCAGCTGTGTAGGCCAGGATCGGGTCCTCGATGGCCCGGGGCATCTGCTGGATGTCCCAGATGAGGGCCTGATGGTCATCCGCTGGGGACACAAAGAGCCGGCAGGCAAGTCACCACTCAGGCAGTGAGGGTCACGAGCCCTGCATCAGGCAGGGGCACACTTTACAGAGCACTCACTCACCCAGACCCCATGGAGGGAGGTTTTAATGACGAGGAAACGTTAAGGCAGGTGCCCTGAGCCACAGAGCTCTGCACCAGTGAAGGGCAGAGCCCTCCACCTCTGCGTCTCAGGGCCCATTCACCACAGCAGAGTGGGGATGGCAGAGGGACTCAGACCGACACCTCATCTCCTCTGAGGTGGACATCAGGGAAGAAAGCTGGGATGGGATCCCACACATGGCATCTTCAGCCACTTAAAGTACCCGAGTCGTTAAAGATGCCTCTCTGATGATTCAGTTATTTAATGCGATTTTCCCCCATGCTATGGACATGCATACATCAGCGAGGGCCACAGTGAAGAAGTCAGGCCACAGCGAGGCTCGGAGGAAGTGGGTGGGCCTGGGCCTCTGGCTGCTCCTCAACATGGACAGGCATGAGCAGGCTCCCCACAGGAAAAGCTTCACGCTTTCAAATTCAGGCTGAATTGGCCCCAAACCACCAAACTACATTGCTAAGGTAGAAACGGGAAAGGAAGGAGGGAAGATGCCTTTCATCCTCCTGTTTCATACACCTCGGCCTGTTTCAGTGTTGTTTAATTTTTAATACCAGACATTATTTCTATGATAAAAGAACTCTGACGGCCACCACATTTTTAAGGGGTACTCTTGGGGTCTAGCAGATGGTGAAATGGGAACTACATACCACATGCTGCATATCCAGTCAGGTTCTTTAGGGCCCGTCAAGGCACCCAGAGCTCAGTGCAGGGGCCGGGGGCGGCGGGGCAGAGGTTACAGCCAAGGAGACTGCCCCTTCTCATACTCCTGGATGCACCTCCTGTGCAAGCCAGGATTCTGGGGGCACACAGTGGGCAACATGAGCCTGTAACTGTATATGATGGAGACAGTACACAGATTCTCTGGTGTCGCTGAGGGTATGAGATCATCTGGGAGTTCAGACTGTCTCAGCTGTGCTAGTGTAGGGAGGTTCTCAGTGGCATCACTCTGTGTAAATCTCTCAAACCTTCCTTGGGATAGAGTGAAGATTACGATGCTAAAGAGACCAGAGGAAAACCTCCCCTTCCCTCCCTTCCCATCACCCGCCTCCAGTAATTACCTGCAGTACAGATGTGGCAGGATGAGTGTGGGGCCCACGCAATGCCATTGACGCATGCTCGGTGGTTGTTTAACCTGGCAACAGGTGTGCAGGGAACTCGGACGTCCAGAATCACTACCTGCAGAAAGAACAAGAAACCCCGGTGGGTGACAGGAAAAAAGAAAAAAAGATACTACACAAGGGGAAAAAAAACGTGTACATATAACTTGCTCATCTGTAGACTTAAAAGACTCTTAGAGACAGAGGGGTCCCCAAAGTAACTATAAGATTGAGGAAAAAGGAAACAAAGGAACGGGTCATTTATAGTCTGTATCATAAGCCACATGGGGCTTCTAGGCTGCAGGGGAGGCGGAGGGGCAGGTAACATGAATGTGGACAGTCCACCACGTGCCATCAGGTGCGTGTACTCAGAATTCTGTGCCTGCTCAGCTGGGCAGATGAGAGCCCTCGCCCCCGAACCCCAAAGCAAAATCTGAAAGGTACTGGCTTCCTCAAAACACAATTCATCACGGCATCATGTGCACCCACAGCTGACTGCTTCTATGAAACAATAGGCTATACAGTGGCCATTTCCCCGTCTACTCACTAAGGCTAGAAGACTCTGCCCAGATGACAGAGGGAAAACTGCCTGTTCGTCTACTCGGCACCAGAAGCATGAATGATATGGTTGACTTTTTAGATACTGCTGTTCTTGGCTCAGAGTCCAGCTCTCTATGTACTCCAAGTTCTTGACACACACCCTTATTCTAGATCAGGTTTTCTCAGTTTCGGCACTACTGACATTGGGGTAGGATAACGCTGTGCTGTGTGTTGTGGGGAGTGGTCCTGGGCACCACAGGCCCCCAACTTCCAGACTCTAGGAGCACCACCCCTTCCTGCACCCCCCACCCCCTCCAAAGTTGGGACAATCCAAAACGTCTCCAGGTGGATCCAAAAATCCTCTGGGGAGAAAACTGCCGTCAGCTGAGAACCGCTTTCCTGGATCCACAAAGCCGGGCTGGAGTAGAGTCGCAAGGCCTAGGTGAGCCTGAAGTGGGGTTCTCACCTCCATTCCATCCATGGCCATGGTGGCCAGGTAGTTGGGGTCCTGCTTGTTCCAGCAGAGGCGCAGCAGTGGGTGATGCTGTGGGTCTTCATAAATGATGGTGCTGTGTTCTAGGTGACGGAGGTCAAACATCCGCACCGAGCCATCGGCACCCACAGAGGCGAACATGTCCCTGCCGCCCCCCGCCCGGCTAAATGCAATGTCGTAGACCTGTTGGTGAGAAAGAAGCAACAGTCAGATTCAGATCAGTTACCTCCTTTTCATGTCACAGGGAAACCTACTGTCCCCTGGTTCATCTAAACCCCTGCTCATGACTTGGAAGGAGGTGAATAAAGCCACACCGCGCCTGTGAGGACAGGAAACCGAGAGTGCTAACACCAATGATTACCCAAAGAGTGACAACCATCCTACGGTGGAAGCCGGTAGGCTTCCTCTCACTTGCTACCTTCCAAGTATTCTTCCTCCACCTCCCGTGATAACATAGCACATACCCTGCTGACCAACAGAGCACAAATAACTCAGCAAGTATTCTACCCGGTCGACCTGGACAGGCTCAATGAAGCCAGAACCAGTGGCTATCTCCCGCCACCCTGTTAGGAGACTGAGACATTTATTTCCTGGCCCTCATGGCTTTCATGTATGTACAATCAGAGCAGATCCATGACCACATCAAGGCTGAGGTCATCGACTGGAGAGGTGGAAGTGGCCCTCCTCTGACCACAGTTCTGCTGTGAAACCTGGACCTGAGACCCATGTGCAAGAAAGAGCTAAGAGCCACTCTGAATCACGGGAGGCTTGGGTATTCCTTTATTTACAAAGAGGGTTAATATTGCTCTCCTAGCAAATGCTGTTTCTTCTCCTAGTTGGTTTGTGTTCGTAAGTGTATCAACTTAGGTTTTGAATTATTGTCTTCTGCATTTATTACCTGCTGCAAACTTTGTATTGCACTAACGTCTATGAGAAAACAGACAGAGAGCAACTGAGGGTTTCAGAGAAAGAAAGGGACAAAGAGAGACAGACAAAGCCAGAGCCAGACAAGCGGAGAGAGAGAAAAAGAAAAACAAAATGCTGAACAAAGAAAAACAAAAATGCCAAACAAAACCCATCTCCTGGGGCCAAGGACTGTAAGAGCTGACTTCTGGGGAGACATGAGTGGAACCTGTCCCTCACACTGTGACTCCAGCCTTCCTGAGGTTCTACCTTCTGGGGGACACCGACAAACAAGCATCTGTTTCTAATCAACATCATAAATTGCCCTTCCTCTGGCTGACAATGAAGACACTGCACTTCTCTCTCTATGGTGGGAACGAGGAGTGGTTCAACAGGAAAGTAGGCTGCCATTCCAAGACCCGACAGACCCAGGCACTGGCCAGCACCGGCCAGCTGCGTCAGGGCTGGGGTGCGTTTATCCACACGTGCACCCACGGCTGGCGCTCTGACTCCCAGGGACAGGGACGCCCCGGCAGCTTCACTGAGCAATAAGGTGCCCACAGGCAGTAGAGCCAAGCGTGTAAAGCCATTCTGACTGCTCCTTCCTCCCGGTTCCACCCACATATTCCATCAGAAGCCAAGAGAGGGTGACAACTCCCAGACACACACTACCCTCCTCTGCACCAACCCGCCAGCAGCAACGAGAACCTCCGAGCAAGTCTTTACTTCAACAGAGATCCGGACGGAGAAAAACCAAAGGCGCTGGGAGGTGTCGTTTCTCTCGGGACAACCACCCTGAGGTTCCTGTCTTTGAGGCCAGGGTGTTGGTTCAGGGCCTTCTGGCTGTTAAACTCGCTGTTCCTCTTGCCCAGACGACCTCACTGTGGCCAGTGTGGCTCCTCAGCTTTACCATCATCTGTGTGAGCCATCTCCTCATTAAATCCCCTCAGGTTAAACATGCGGAGTAGCTCTAGTTTTCCGGGTTGGACCCTGACAGAGAACGACAGGCTAAGTGTCACAGAACCAAAATGTAGCAACTTGCTCCACTGGGTGCCAGGACGCGCTTACTGGTGCTCCCGGCAGGTCACGCTCTTCCTCTGCCCCTTGTTTTATGGTGACCGAGTCAAGCAGACTTTAACAGATCTCGGCGCTGGGAGCACAGAAAGCTGAAGAACGACCTCTCACTAAGAATGATAACCTGGTCACCAACTTCTGTGGACAACCTCACAGCTCTCACCTAATGTCTAGGCATCCTTTTAATCTGTACAGACATTAACACTCCTCGCTGTGCAGGAGTTGGAGAGAAAAGGAAACACTACTCACAGGAGACATCTTGTGATTTCCCTGGTGGGAGGACCAGCACGTGGTAGCTCTGGGAGTTATAAGATTTATGACCATTTTACAAAATTACTCAGAAGAAGGCTCTGTAAATACAATTAGAGCTCGCTCCCTTCAGCTCTTCAAATACACATAGGAGAAACATAACCATCAAAGTTAAGCATATTCAATTCCAAATAGTATTACACATGTAAGTATTAAGTGAACATACTAGAAATTCATAAAACAAGTTTACAGAAGAGTTAATCAATTAGTTTTGTCTGCCAGGAAATTTCCCCTCTTCTTGCCTTCCTGCTCCCAAAAAAGTAAATATATTTCAAGGTAAGTGTTACTCTAAAATTATAAGATTATTTTTTTAATCACATCAGGTCCAAGTTTGCCTCTAAAAGAGTCTGTTATTAAAAACCAGCAATCTCTGGCACAAAAAGAAAAACAACAGACTACAGAATAAGTTGTTTATATGAGTCAACAAAAATGCACTCATGTCATACTGTTTTCCACTGTTTTGACATATTACTGTTTTCAATTTAGATGAGAAGACATCAGCATTATATCTTCCACATCACTTGCAAAAAAGGAAGACAACGGCCTGACCTCACACTAAGGCAGAGAAAGCACCTGCAGAGCAGCATCAGTACCTCTTTGTCATGGGCGATGAGCTGGGTCTTCACATGGCCAGACACGAGATTCACTCGCCCCAACACCTGCCCAGTCTCCAGCCCCCAGATGGTACACGTTGTGTCGATGCTAGAGGTACCTGCAAACAACCAGTGTGTGTCAGCGGCTGCCAGTGTTGAGGTCCCGCGCCAGCCCCTCTCCTTGTGCCTGTTCATCTGCTGAGCTGCAGACAGGCAGCAAGCACTTCCTGAGTACAGGGAGGGTACCAGGAGAATGCAAGCGTCATGGACTCAATCCTCACCCCAGGGCCTCAGCCTCTGCCTGGAGAGATGAGACTTGCACATGTGGGAAGCTCGATTCCACAGGAGGAATTAATAATCACATTCCTTATTTAGCCTCTTTCCCATTCACCCCCGTGTTAGGAGGCTGCACGTACCTCAAGGCCCAGTGTGACAGCTGAGAACACGTATCTCTGCTTCTTCACACCCGGATACCCCTTCCCTGGCTCCTTACCTAAAAGATAAGGATCCACCTCATTCCAGTCAAAGGAAGTCAGAGGAGCACAGAAATCCGAGTTCTTGTTATTGTTCAGCAAACATTCCAACCTGGTCTCTGTTTCGCCAACCTGAAGGAAGAATAATTTTTACAAACTCAGCCAGTCTTAGTTTCACAAAAAATCTTCCATGCCTCTTTCAGATGATACCTTAGTAAATATAAGACGTGTGGAGACAGTTTTATCATGAAGAATACTACAGCCCAGAGGAATGACTTGAATACTACTTCTTTCCAAGCTTTCTCCTCCGCCCAGCTGTTTTCCAAATTTTCACCCCCAAATCCTTCTAAGACAAGAGGTCTTCTCATCCTGCCCAAAGCAGTATCTGTACCCTCCTGGCCGGGTGCTACACCTCCAGCTACAGGAGAGGCTGCGGTGACGGCTCAGCTGAGGGGAAGCGAGGCCCACCGTCCACTCCCACGCTGCAACAGAACCAGTGGCCCAGGATTTCGTTCAGTGTACTCAAAAATATCCTGGCTGTGAGCAGAATGAGAGGCCGCAGGTGCCCCACCCCCACAGAAGGCTCTCGTCCTTATACCACGTTCACTGAGCCCTGAGTTTCCAGGGCAGACTGCAGCCCGACTTCAAGGAAATCTGGGCCAGACTGACCAGGACATCTGCTGAGCCCAACAAGCTCAGTCCACCCGCTACCACTTGCTTCTCCTGGCTGCGGCGACCCGGCCTCCAGCCCCGGCCTGCTCTCTGTGAGTCCACAGCTGCCACTCGAGGCCAGTCGAGCGCCCGCTCACCCTCCACACGCGGAGATAGTCGCCGCTCGTCGCCAGCAGGTCTGGATACACGCCTTTCGTGTCAGGGATCCACATGAGCTTGGTGGTGGGGTACGGGTGGTCGAAGGTGTTCCGGCAGATAAACTCTGAACTCTCTTCGTCTAAACCCACAAGCTGAACCTGTAACACCACAAAATGGAGCCATGTAAACTTTGGTTTCTCAGTTACCAAGTACTCCAGAGCCCATCAGCAGTCCTAACACTGTACCACCCTTCACTGCAGTCAAGAACCACTGGGCGGGTGGGCATCTAGTCCAGCCGACCCGCTGCTCAGACGAGGAAACCCAGCCTCGGAGGGACCAAGTCACACTGAAGACTGCAGAGCCAGTAAGCGGCAGAGACCAAATTTGAAGACAGGCTTCCTGAATCCAACTCTCTGCACTCTTGATTCAACTACAGAGCTGCCATTATCTACCCAGCTGCTTACATCTTTCCCTGCAACCCAAGGCCCTTGACGACGTGCAGCCATGGTTTTAGTGACTCCATGACTAGAAGTGCTGTGGGCATTTAGTGCCATCCAACAAAGTAACATCTCACCTAAAATAAGGCAATCGTGGGACTTCCCTGGTCGTTGTCCAGTGGTTAAGAATCCACCTGGCAATGCAGGGATGCAGGTTTGATTCCTGGTCCGGGAACAAGATCCCACATGACGTACCACAACTACTGAGCCTCAGGTCTCAACTAGAGAGAAGCCCACATGCCACAGTGAAAAGATCCCACGTGCCGCAACCAAGACCCAGCACAGACAAAAGTAAGTATTTTTAAAAAGGCAATCGTACACGAACTGCCTCCTCCTCTAACCACCCCTGCCTTTTGCCCCATTGGCTAGTAACATGTTTACACAGAACAGTGTGCCAAATGAGCATCTGAGAATCCAAACCATTGTAATGGGCAAAAAAGTGGGTGCTGTTGATGGGAAAGTCCCACCTGGTTCTGACTACCTTTTCTTTGAGTCAGTTTTGGACCAATATTAACTTCCAAACTTTGCTGTCAGACTTGATCTGGCCCAGTTGGAAATGCCACTTACTATCCATTTGTTCATGAACTTCCACCCAGTGGAAGATGGAACGGATTGGTAGGGAGGATAAACAGAGGATAAGCACTAACCATACAGAAGAAAACAGAATTCCTTCCACTCTTGTCTTTCTGACTTTTGTCTCAAGATACCAGTATCTTCCTATCTTTTTTTTGTAAAACGATATTATTTAGGTTCAACTGCATACAATAAAATTTACTCACTTTAAGTGTACATTTCCATGAGTTGGAATGTATACATTTGCAAATGTATAGAGCTGTATAACCTCCCACAACAATTAAGATATAAAATATTTTGGGAATTTCTGGCAGTTTAGTGGTTGGCACTCTGAGCTTTCACTGCTGGGGGCCTGGGTTCAATCCTTGACTAGAAAACTAGGATCTCACAAGCCATGCAGCAGGGCCAAAAAAAAAAAAAAAACCCCACAGAAAAACATAGACTATTTCCATCATTCCCAAAGGTTTTCCTGGGGTCCTCTGCAGTCAGTCCATACCCACTGAGCCACACTGGCTATGGTTCTGCCTATTCTGTAACATCACATAGATGGATTCGTGGTGCTGAGTCTTTTGGGACTTGGCTACCTTCTGCAGGATGCTCTTGAGATTCAGCCATGTTTTTATCACTGAAATACTGCAGTATATGGATTTTGTTTATCCACATTTATCCATTTACCAGATGATGAACTCTTGGGTTATTTCCAGGTTAAAGCCATTAGAAATACTGCTGCTTTGAACATTTATGTGTAAAAAAAAACTTGTTTAATGCTTTTTTTTTTTTGGCCCCACCATGTGGCATGTGGGATTTCTTTTCCCCAACCAGGGATTGAACCTGTGCGCCCTGAACTGAGGCACAGAGTCTTAACCCCTGGACTGCCAGCGATGGCCCTGTTTTTGTTTTATTGACAAGCCTTCCTTTTTCTTGGTCAAACAACTAAGAGTGAAATTCTGGGGTCATCTTGTAAGCATATGTTTAACTCTATTTTGAAAAAATAATAAACAGCCAGTGTCTAAAGTGGCAGCATCATTTTGCATTCTCAGTAACAGTGTATGAGCTCCCCATATATTTGTCAGCACTTGGTATTGCCAGCTTTTTAAAAGTCATTCTAATATGCATGAAGTAGTATTTTAAGTTACATTGCTCTAATAACTAGCCGAGAGGAGATACCCCGGGCTGGAGGTCAGGGGCAGTGGCCGAGAGGAGCTACCCCAAGTCCAAGGTAAGGAGCAGCGGCTGCTCTTTGCTGGAGCAGCTGTGAAGAGAGTCCCCACGTCCAAGGTAAGTGAAACCCTGTCCAAGGTAGGTGAAACCCAAGTAAAATGGTAGGCACTGAGAGGGGATCAGAGGGCAGACAGACTGAAACTACAATCACAGACAACTAGCCAACCCGATCACATGGACCACAGCCTTGTCTAACTCAATGAAACTAAGCCATGCCGTATGGGGCCACCCAAGATGGATGGGTCATGGTGGAGAGGTCTGACAGAATGTGGTCCACTGGAGAAGGGAACAGCAAACCACTTCAGTATTCTTGCCTTGAGACCCCCATGAACAGTATGAAAAGGCAAAAGGATAGGACACTGAAAGATGAACTCCCCAGGTCATTCTGTACCAAGGACATGCTGCTGCTGCTGCTAAGTCGCTTCAGTCGTGTCCGACTCTGCGCGACCCCATAGACGGCAGCCCACCAAGGCTTCCCCGTCCCTGGGATTCTCCAGGCAAGAATACTGGAGTGGGTTGCCATTTCCTTCTCCAATGCATGAAAGTGAAAAGTGAAAGTGAAGTCGCTCAGTCATGTCCAACTCTTAGCGACCCCATGGACTGCAGCCTACCAGGCTCCTCCATCCATGGATTTTCCAGGCAAGAGTACTGGAGTGGGGTGCCATTGCCTTCTCTGGGACCAAGGGCATACAGGTGCCCAATATGCTACTGGAGATCAGTGGAGAAATAACTCCAGAAAGAATGAAGGGATGGAGCCAAAGCAAAAACAACACCCAGTTGTGAATGGGACTGGTGATGGAAGCAGGGACTGATGCTGTAAAGAGCAATATGGCATAGGAACCTGGAATGCTAGGTCCATGAATCAAGGCAAATTGGAAGTGGTCAAACAGGAGATGACAAGAGTGAATGTCGACATTCTAGGAATCAGTGAACTAAGATGGACTAGAATGGGTGAATTTAACTCAGATGACCATTATATCTACTACTGTGGGCAGGAATCCCTTAGAAGAAACGGAATAGCCATCATAGTCAACAAGAGTCCGAAATGCAGTACTTGGATGCAATCTCAAAAATGACAAAATGATCTCTGTTCATTTCCAAGGCAAACCATTCAAATATCACAGTAATCCAAATCTATGCCCCGACCAGTAACGCTGAAGAAGCTGAAGTTGAATGGTTCTATGAAGACCTACAAGACCTTGTAGAACTAACACCCAAAAAAGATGTCCTTTTCATTACAGGGGACTGGAATGCAAAAGTAGGAAGTAAAGAAACATTTGGAGTAACAGACAAATTTGGCCTTGGAGTACAGAATGAAGCAGGGCAAAGGCTAATAGAGTTCTGCCAAGAGAACACACTGGTCATAGCAAACACCCTCTTCCAACAACACAAGAGAAGACTCTACAGATGGACATCACCAGATGGTCGACATTGAAATCAGACTGATTATATTCTTTGCAGCCAAAGATGGAGAAGCTCTATACAGTCAGCAAAAACAAGACTGGGAGCTGACTGTGGCTCAGATCATGAACTCCTTATTGCCAAATTCAGACTGAAATTGAAGAAAGTGGAGAAAACCACTAGACCATTCAGGTATGACCTAAATCAAATCCCGTATGATTATACAGTGGAAGTGAGAAATAGATTTAAGGGACTAGATCTGATAGACAGAGTGCCTGATGAAATATGGATGGAGGTTTGTGACAATGTACAGGAGACAGGAATCAAGACCATCCCCAAGAAAAAGAAATGCAAAAAAGCAAAATGTCTGTCTGAGGAGGCCTTACAAATAGCTGTGAAAAGAAGGGAAGCGAAAAGCAAAGGAGAAAAGGAAAGATATACCCATTTGAATGCAGAGTTCCAAAGAATAGCAAGGAGAGATAAGACAGCCTTCCTCAGTGATCAGTGCAAAGAAACAGTGGGAAAGACTAGAGACCTCTTCAAGAAAATTAGAGATACAAAGGGAACATTTCATGCAAAGATGGGCTCAATAAAGGACAGAAATGGTAGGGACCTAACAGAAGCAGAAGATACTAAGAAGAGATGGCAAGAATACACAGAAGAACTGTACAAAAAGATCTTCACAACCAAGATAATCACGATGGTGTGATCACTGACCTAGAGCCAGACATCCTGGAATGTGAAGTGAAGTGGGCCTTAGGAAGCATCATTATGAAAAAAGCTAGTGGAGGTGATGGAATTCCAGTTGAGCTATTTCAAATCCTGAAAGACGATGCTGTGAAAGTGCTGCACTCTATACGCCAGCAAATTTGGAAAACTCAGCAGTGGCCACAGGACTGGAAACGATCAGTTTTCATTCCAATCCCAAAGAAAGGCAATGCCAAAGAATGCTCAAACTACCACACAATTGCACTCATCTCACTCGCTAGTAAAGTAATGCTTAAAATTCTCCAAGCCAGGCTTCAGCAATAGGTGAACTGTGAACTTCCAGATGTTCAAGCTGGATTTAGAAAAGGCAGAGGAACAAGAGATCAAATTGCCAACATCTGCTGGATCATGGAAAAAGCTAGAGAGTTCCAGAAAAACATCGATTTCTGCTTTATTGACTATGCCAAAGCCTTTGACTGTGTGGATCACAATAAACTGTGGAAAATTCTGAAAGAGATGGGCATACCAGACCACCTGACCTGCCTCTTGAGAAACCTGTATGCAGGTCAGGAAGCAACAGTTAGAACTGGACATGGAACAACAGACTGGTTCCAAATAGGAAAAGGAGTACGTCAAGGCTGTATATTGTCACCCTGCTTATTTAACTTCTATGCAGAGTACATTATGAGAAACGCTGGGCTGGAGGAAGCAGAAGCTGGAATCAAGACTGCCGGGAGAAATATCAATAACCTCAGGTATGCCAATGACACCACTCTTATGGCAGAAAGTGAAGAAGAACTAAAGAGCCTCTTGCTGAAAGTGAAAGAGGAGAGTGAAAAAGTTGGCTTAAAGTTCAACATTCAGAAAACGAAAATCATGGCATCCGGTCCCATCACTTCATGGCAAATAGATGGGGAAACAGTGGAAACAGTGGCTGACTTTATTTTTCTGGGCTCCAAAATCACTGCAGATGGTGACTGCAGCCATGAAATTAAAAGACGCTTACTCCTTGGGAGGAAAGTTATGACCAACCTAGACGTATATTAAAAAGCAGAGACATTACTTTGCCAACAAAGGTCCGTCTAATCAAGGCTATGGTTTTTCTAGTGGTCATGTATGGATGTGAGAGTTGCACTATAAAGAAAGCTGTGCGCCAAAGAATTGATGCTTTTGAACTGTGGTATTGGAGAAGACTCTTGAGAGTCCCTTGGACTGCAAGGAGATCCAACCAGTCCATCCTAAAGGAGATCAGTCCTGGGTATTCATTGGAAGGACTGATGTTGAAGCTGAAACTCCAATACTTTGGCCACCTGATGCGAAGAGCTGACTCATCTGAAAAGACCCTGATGCTGGGAAAGATTGAGGGCAGGAGGAGAAAGGGACAACAGAGGATGAGATGGTTGGATGGCATCACCGACTCGATGGACATAGGTTTGGGTGGACTCTGGGAGTTGGTGATGGACAGGGAGGGCTGGTATGCTGCGGTTCATGGGGTCGCAAAGAGTCGTACACGACTGAGCAACTGAATTGAACTGAACTGAATAACTAATGATACTGAACATCTTTTCATGTACTTGTTTGCCATGCATATTTATTCTCTCTTTTCAAATCTTTTGCCTTTCAAAAAAAACATTTTTTTTTTTTTTGGCCCTGCCACATGCAGGATCTTATTACCCTGGTCAGGGATCAAACTTGTGCCATCTGTACTGGAAACTCAGGGTCTTAACCACTGGACCACCAGGAAGTCCCGCCCAAAACTTTATAATTTTAGATTCACAGAAAAACCAGGCAGAAAGTAGAGTTCTCATATACATTCAAATTCTTCTCTTGTGTTGTACAACTTCTAGGTTTTGACAAATGTAAAATGACACGTATCCACACTGTACGGTATCATATAGAATAGTTTCTTTCACTTCATTTTTCACTGGGTTGTTTTGTTTACTGAGCTTGAGGAGTTCTTTGTATGGTCTGGATATAAGTCCCTGGTTTTATATTTTGCAAATATCTTCTCATAGTCTATGGCTGTTGCATCATTTTATCAGTATTTATTGAAGAATAGAAATGTTAAATTTTGATATTAGTTTATCATTTCTCTTCTTTTACAGTTCATGCTTGTGTCCAAGCTAAGAAATTTTTGCCCAACTCCTGCTCATAAATATTTTCTCCTGTGTTTTCTTCTTCCTTTACCCTGTGAATTACCTTGGTCTCCTTGTTGAGAATCCACTGCCCATGTATTTAAGCATCTATTTCTGGACTCTATTCAGTCCCACTGATGTGTATGCCTGTCCACTGACCAGGACCACAGCATCCTGGCTACACACCAGCTTCCTAGTGAAGCTTGGAAATCAGATGTCGTCAGTTCTCCAATTTTGCAGTTCTTTTTCAAAATGGCTATTCTACGTGTTTGCTTTTCTGTGTAAATTTTAGAAGTAGCTTGTAAAATTCTATGCATTTACATATACAAAAAGTCAAGATTCTGATTGGGATTGTGCTGAATCCATAATCAGTTTTGAAAAACTACTGTCTTAACAGTATTGGGTCTTCTAACTCACAAACAGAACCTATTCTCCACTTGTTTAGGTTTTCTTTAATTTCTCTTACCAAAGTTTTGAAGTATTCAATACAGAAGTCTTCCATTTCTTTTATTAACTTTATTCCTAAGCATTTTTATATTATTATAAATGGAATGGCTTTTAAAATCAAATTTCCAATTGCTTATTGCTACTATATGAAAATACAACTGATTTTTGCCTATTAATCTTGGGTCTTGTAATTCTGCCAAATTAGTTATTAGTTTTAGTAGTTTTGTAGATTCCTAAGTGTATTTCTATGTACATTGATAGACTGAGCCATCCATGTCTGACTTTTTTAAAAAATCCATATGAAAACTAACATTAAATATTCATTTTTATAGAGTACCTACAGACTTCCAAAAATCATATAATGTCAGGGAAGATAATGTATGAAGATGTAAAAGGAGAAGAAAACCCATTGCCGGAAAACACAACCCTGCCAAGGTTGTCTTAGGACAATACAAGTGATGTCACAGGTAATATACAATTAGCTGCTTATTCATAGCAGATATAAACCGACATTTAGAGGAAAGAGTAATAATTCAAAATAGGCAAGTGAGGAGAAGCTGGGATCTGAGCAGTCTACAAAAGTCTGTGGAATGGTTCTGAGGAGGCAGAGAAATGGAAGACATCACTGGCAGACGGGGCAGAGGAACTAACTGAATGACCCACTGGGGCCGGGGCGGGCACCAAGAGGAACCACCTGAGACAGCCACGCTGAGGACCCTAGGAGACGTGCCCTGAGCGGGCTGGGGAGCCCTGAGAGCCAACTGAGGGCAGGGGTGGCTCTCCCTCGTGCAAGTGCCTGAAAGGCCAGACTATCAGGCCATGGAGGTATGAGTATGGGGCCTGGCAATGCCAGGCAGGACTGACCGGATCCAGGAAGAGGCTGGAGGTGGGGAGCTCAGCCCGGAGACCCACAGGGGAACAGGTGGGCAAGTTAAAGGCTTATGGTGACTGGCAGTGAGAATGGCAAGGGATAACCAGAGAAGGACGCGAGAGTGAATTTGGCAGGATGAACAGTTCTTAAAGGAATTAAAAAGCTGACATTCCAACCTTTACAGAGAACAAAACATAAAGGACGATGGGAAGGGAAAAGGCATCAGACTTGGTGGGGGAGGGAGCTCTAAAATTTAGCTTTAGAGGAGAAGCTAAATTTTGTGGCTCATTGGGCAGAATAAAGAATAAGCCTCTCATGTAGATTCTGAGCCAGATACTGCATTCAGGTATTTATTCATATATTTACCAAGTGATGTCAGGTGCCAGGCACTGTTTTAACTGTGGCACAAAAAGAAAAAAAACCTCTCTCTAACCATGCAGGTAATACTGTAAGGCTAAATTAGAAGAGAAAAATGCTGCTACTTCTAAAAGGTGCTTTTCAGGCCACTGGAGATTTCTCTGCAGACCTCAAAATATCAGGTCTTGGGAACATGTACCACTTAGGATCCACTTACCTAGGTGTTCAAGGCTTTGACAAGCCTACCTGACCTTCCTCTCACTGATCTAGTCAGTGCTTCCCATCCCTCTCCTTACACTGCCCTCATGCTCTAAGACCCTTGTATGTCCTGTCGATCCAAGTCTGCCCGGTATTAATAAAGTACAGGGCCATCAGGCTTCCAGGGCTTCTTACTCACCACTTGCTGGCTGTGGAACCTTGGACATGTTACTTAACTTTGCCAAACCTATTTCCACGTAAAGTGAGGATATTCCCATTACCCATACCCCACAGAGTTGTATGTAACACCTTTCATATGTAAGCTGCTCAGCCTGGTGCCCTCCTCAGTGTATGAGCTTTTAATATTATTACGTCTCACCTCCTTCATAAACCATCTTCAGTCTTCCTAACACAGTGGTCTCTCAGGCGTGCTCAGTCACTCAGTCCTGTCTGACTCTCTTGTGACCCCAGGGACTGTAGCCTGCCAGGCTCCTCTGTCCATGGGATTTCCCAGGCAAGAATGCTAGAGTGGGTTGCCATTTCCTCCTCCAGGGGATCTTCCTGACTCAGGGATAGAACCCATATATCCTGCATCTCCTGCCTGGCAGCCAGATTCTTTACCACTGAGCCACCTGCGAAGCCCTTTGTATTCATCTACTCCATCCATTTGATGACTCATCCCACACTGCCTCATGAAAGCCCTTACATGACTGTCATACTATTTCACCTAGTAAATGCTGTAAAAACAGGGCCTATGTCTGACTCCTGCTTGTACTGCCAATAGCAATGCTTTCCAAATCTGGTGATCAGATTTACTTAAGAGTGCTTTACAAGGCCTGGGCTCCCCACCGCTAGCCCAAGATTCTGATTCGACAAGTGTCAACAGGGGCCTGTGAGTCTAGGTTCTTAAGAACCTCCCCAGTGATCTGACTCACCTAGGTTTGACAACCTCTGCACAACTGTCCCTAAGCCAGGGAAGAAGTCAGGAAACGGCTGGGATTTAATGTTTCCTCATCTTCCCAGAGACTTCATGGGTTTGCTCAGACTCCTGTTTCATCCATGGCCTAACTTGTTTCAGCTCCTCTGCTCCACATTGCCAACCAAGCACTGACAGGAATAACAATTAGCTTTCCCTGTTATTCAGTCAGCTCCTACCAACGGTCACGTTTTGCAAATATTTTTCCTTGGCCTATCATTAAAAACTTAATGGAAGAGAATGTTCAGTTCATATAATACAGAGTGACACAGTAAAGTCTCCCATTAACTTCACCCTCAATTCTACTTAGTCTCAACCCAGTCTGACATGAACTACTTTCCAAATGATTCTCTCTGCATCTGTATATGTATGTATATGGTGGGTTAAAACAACAACACACAGAAAGGCTTGGACCATAAAACACATTCTGCGAGTTGCTCTTAACACCATATTGGGAGATCTCCTGTCAGTACAAATAGTTCTGCCTCATTCTTCCACAGCCAACTGTGGTGAGCACACCATAATTTAACTATTCACAGTTCCTGTGCTTATATCCCATTGTTTTGCTATTACAAACAATACTTTGTACACTATGTGCAAATGCTGCTATTGGGACAGGTTGCTAGAAGTGTAACTGCTCATCCCATTTCAGACATTAATACCACAGAAACTCTGAGATAATAAGTGTGTTTACATTTTCATTTAACAGTGTATGAGTGCCAATTTCCCCGTATCTTTGAAAACACTGAAAAGAATCTTTAACGTTTTGCTACTCTGATAGATGAAAAATGGAATTTTACTACTGAAGCTGAGCATACTTGTTTATTATTTTTACTTCTGGGGAGCCCGAGTGCTTATAATGGTCCAAGTATAGGCAATGTGCTTAAGGCTTCACACTTCTCATTTAATCCTCTCAACATATCCATAAGGTAGGTACTATTATCCTCTCTACTTTCATTAAGATACTGAGTAAAAGAGATGTTGAGTATCTTGCCCAGGATCACGAAGGTGATCACTTCCCTATACTTCAGCAATACTAGAAGAAGAAACTTAATTTTTATAGATTTGAAAGGGAGAAACATCACAGGGTCATTTCCCTTAACTACCTGAGGTTGAGTATCTTTTCCTGTTTAACGATCACTTGCATTTTCTCTACTGTGTACTGGCTATTTATATGCTGCTGCTGCTGCTGCTAAGTCGCTTCAGTCATGTCCGACTCTGTGCGACCCCAGAGACGGCAGCCCACCAGGCTCCCCCATCCCTGGGATTCTCCAGGCAAGAACACTGGAGTGGGTTGCCATTTCCTTCTCCAAAGAGAAGGCTATTTATATGCTTTGTTCATTTTGCTATCACAGTAAGTAAATTAGCTCCTACCAGCTGTCAGGTTTTGAAAGTCTCTTTCCTTGGCCTACCATCTGTCTTTTGATTTTTTGCCACATCTTTTCACAAAAAAATGTTTTATTTGTATGTACAACTGACTCATGAACAACATGAGGTGGGGAGTGGTTAATCTGTGTATATTTCAGTATCTGAGTCCTATGCATCCTTGGATTCAACCAACCATGGGCCTTGTGAGTTCTTATCATTGAAATATGCCCATTTATGTGGACCTATGCAGCTCAAACCTGCACTGTTCAAGGGTCAGCAGTACCACAGCCTATCCATCTTTGCCTTAGTTGACCCCGGATTTAACAACTGGCTCAAAGTCTGCCTTCTCTTCTCCCCACTGCCCCAGAACAAGTTTCCTACTCAGTTTTCTTCTACTATGTTTGTGGGACTTTTCTTTACATTTAAATACTTGATCTGGAATTGATTTTCATGTATGACATGTGGTGTTGAACTGTGGTGTTAGACAAGACTCTTCAGAGTCCCTTGAACAAGGAGACCAAACCAGTCAATCCTAAAGGAAATCAACCCTGAATATTCATTGGAAGGACTGATGCTGAAATTAAAGCTCTAATACTTTGGCCACCTGATGTGATGAGCCAATTCATTAGAAAAGACCCTAATGCTGGGAAAGATTGAAGGCAGGAGGAGAAGGGAACGACAGAGGACAAGATGGCTGGATGGCATCACTGACTCAATGGACATGAGTTTGAGCAAGCTCTGGGAGATGGTGAAGGACAGAGAAGCCCGGCATGCTGCAGTCCATGGGGTTGCAGAGAGTCAGACACGACTGAACAATGACAAATATGACATGTAATAGGGGACTCTAAATTGTTCTGCCAGGTAGACAGCTAATTATGTCACACGTGCTAAGTTGCTTCTGTCACATCCCACTCTGGGCGACCCCATGGACTGTAGCCCACCAGGCTCCTCCGACCATGGGATTCTCCAGGAAAGAACAGAGTGGGTTGCCATGCCCTCCTTCAGGGGATCGTCCTGACTCAGGGACCAAACCCAAGTCTCTTATATCTCCTGCATTGGCACGCAGGTTCTTTACCACTAGTGCCAGCTGGGAAGCCAATTACGCCACAGAATGTATTAATTTTTTCCTCAGTGAATTTTATCACTAACTACTTTTCTGTAGATACTTAAATTTGCTTTGGGACATTCTGTGTGACTGCATCAACTCGATGTGGTATTTATTGGCTATAACTGTACCAACTGCAGTATGTTTACTCTGATCTGGTAAGGCAAGTGTTCCCCTCTCTGTTTCCAAAACATTCTTTTTGGTTCCCCCCAATCTTTTTTTTTTTTTTTGACATCAGTATATGGTCAAGACTCTGGAGACAGACTATTCCAGTTCTGGCCCTGCTACTACCTTCCATGTCACTTTGGGAAGTTACTTAGCATATCTGGGCCTGAGATTCCTCAACATCCCATAAGTTTGAGGGTTTAAAAAAAAAAAAATTTATTATTTGACTTGCTGGGTCTTAGTTGTGGCATGTGGGATCTGGTTCCCTGATCAGGGATCAAACCTGGGCCGCCTGCATTAGGAGGGCAGAGTCTTAACCACTGGACCACCAGGGAAATCCCATCCCATACGTTTTGATATGTATTATCTTTTACCAATCAGCTGATTTCCCTTAACTTAAAAACTTGTTTTTTTCTTAATACATGGTCAATTTTTATAAATTATCTATTTTAAAAGTATATTCCTTTTCCCATATAATCTCATATACTCGTAAGTACATGCTCATGTGTTTACATGAGCACAGTCTATGACAGTGGCAGATTTGCACAAACTGCTCCATGCCTCTGTCGTCAACTGTGGCCAGCCTAATTTCTCCTTCTCCCGTCTCAGAGGAAGAGATCAGTTTGCCTGGACGTCTCAAAGATTCTTTCTTCACCCTTAAAATGTAGATATTTTCCTAAGGAAGTTTTCAGTGCCAAGTGTTCTGTGTCCATTTTTCTTGAGATATACAGTTGAAGGCATTACTTCCTACCTTTATTCTATAGTCTGACTACATATTTGAAATTTTGTGTTTCATTTCTTTGGTCTTCTTCAGAGACATCAACTATACCAGTTAGGTATTCTTTATTTTCTGCATCTATTATATTCTTCCTAATTGTTCATTTCCACTTCATTTTCTCAACCTGTCTTCCCTAGTCTTCACTGTTTCCAGGAGTTCGTATTCATTTTTATTCTCTTTCCAATGTGGGTTTTAGTTCTGTGGCAATGTTTGCTTTCTCTTCCACTGTTTTCCTGGATTCTATCAGCTGGTGGTTCCATTTCCTCCTGTCACCATCTCTCATTTTACCTGATCTTCTGTACCTCTCTCTGCTTGGAGTTCTTTAAGTTCTCTGAATTCATGGCGGGAAGACTGGCTATTAATGTTCAATTAAGGTGAAAACATTTTCTAGTGTGGATACTTTACCTTACATGTGTTTCCCATTTTTCCCTTTCTTATAGTATCTTGCTGTTGCTACTATGCTGATTCCTTTTGAATGAGGCAAGTTCCTTCTAGATGATCTCAAGGAAGTTCTTATGGGAAAGAGGCCAGGACTCTGTTCCAAGCTAGGATAAACACATGAAGTTTCTGCATCTTCCCAGGCAACAGAGATGAGGAACTGTCAAGCTGCTCACAATTCAGTCTCTTCCAACCTGCCTAATCCAGTGCTTTTAGAGACGCTCGCACGTCTGTCTCCTTGTACAGCTAAGCTCTCCTCTTATCCACGGTTGTCAAGGCGGGGAACTGGAGAAGCTCCTGCTGCCAGGCACGCACCCGCTTCCACTGCCCCAAACCAAGGAGTGTTGATGCTGCCCATCAAAATCCTGTTCTGGAGAACTGTGCTGTTCCGAGTTTGAATCCTGGCTTGGCCTCTTCCTGTACTGTGCCCATCTGATCTTCACTACAGTCCCTTATTGTGGGATCATAACCAAAAAGTACAATTTTAATCATCTTGTCAACATTTAGGTTATTACCCCTCTGCCCTTTCTTTCCTCCAGTCTTCTCTGTCCTCCTGCTAAACTTCTTCTGTCTCCCACACCCACTACCCTTCTGCAACTATTTGCTTAACACTTTACCCCAGCATGTGAAACAAATGGCCTTAAAAAAAAAAAAAAAAAAAACACCCTGTGAAACAAGATCATTTTTACTTGTTTTTAAACTGTGGAGATTACTATGTCAGATATCTCCTAAGAAGCAGGTATAAAACATTATGTATTTATTCCTCGGAGGCATGACGACGTCTTCACTTTCAATTACTTTCATGAATAACAACATAAATTACTACTCACATTACTCATACCTTATATTTTTTAAAAATTAAAAGAGTTGCTGTGTCTATCTTGGTGGAGGACACTGTGTATTCCTCTTTAATTCTAGTGCTGGTACTAGAACACAAAGGTGAACCCGTGTGTGTGTGTGTGCATGTGCGTGTGTGTGTGTGTGCACGTGTTAAAAAAAGTGATCTAAATCAATAACACCACCTCTTGTCAGTGGCACATTTTCCCACAATTGTTAGTATAACCAAAACCAGCTAAAGGCAAAATTCTGACAGAATAAACCAGCTTTTCCTGATCTTTTCCATGTGTCCTCCCTTCAAGCCTGTTCCTGACTGATGATTGTTGATCACTGTCTGTGGAGAGGCTCTGCCTTGGCACAGCACCTCTTCTGCTCCTGACTCTGAGTCTAACCAACGAGCTCTGGCCCCACAGCCCCAGGCGGGATAGACTACCTACAGAACACAGATTCACCCCTTGTTCACATCACAGCATCTCTAGGAAGTCTGTGTGAGCCAGGTCAGGGCAAAAAGCAATAAAGCAGCACAAGTTTTATCTAGTGGTCTCCTGGAGGCATTAGTGCTCTCACTGCCCAGAAAAAAGAAAGGAGGAAATTAAAACCAGAGAGTTTGATACTTTAAATTCTCCTGCTTGCAGTCTTGCCAGAGAAGGATGGAGCACTGCAAAATTCTAAGTAGCTATCAAAAACACTCATGTGTACCAAAACACTTTCTCTTTATTGCTGCCAGTTTCACATCTGCTAAAAAGGATACAGAAGGTTACCAAGTATCATCACTGTGCCTAAAATGCAATACGTACTTATTGAATTAATGAACAAATGAATGGGAATCTTGAAAGGCTGCCAGAAATACTGAGAAATGAAAACTTGTATGCCAGGGTCAAAATCATTATGTGTCAAATAGATAAAGTAACTCAGCATTAAAGATCTCATAGGAATCAACACAGGCTCTCAAGGCAAGCATTCATCCCATGTGAATTTGAATTACAAGGTAGCCTTACTCAGATTCACTACTGATAGTCTTCAAAAAGCAGGAGGTATACCTACGGTTTCTCCTCAGAATCTCAAAAATGTTTTCTAGATGCTATATCTTAAAGCACAAATGGTCAGCTAGTTAACTATTAGTGCAAAATAAAGCCCAATCACACTGCCAGTTCTAGTCAAAATCAACCCTGAAATACACAACTAAGTGGAATAGAAGCCCAGGAACTGCTAGTCATCTTTCTCCACAAAACAAGGGAAATACCACTTGTCTAAAGACCACAGATACTGTCAAGACTCAGGAGAAATGCCAGAGTTCTTCTATCAGTTACTTGTCTAAGCCAGGTAGAACAAGAAAAAATGGGCTTCAACTAGCACATTATGGTACTCCAAGTCCAACAACAAGAAGCTTCTAGACCACAAAGTAGGTTTGGCTCAAAGGAACCAAGGGATTCTCCCCCCAGGTCTTTAAAAGTCAAAGAACGAACACAGTGACCTTTTGTCGTACCTTTACAAAACGCTCAGATAATTCTCCTAGATGATATTTCAGTTACAGCTACAGTTGTGATGTGATCGCCATGTGCCAGGCAGAGTTCCTAAACCCATCACATTTAAAACTCCTTTCAACTTCTTCACTACCCTCATTTTACAGATAAGAAAACTGAGGCACTGGCTTTCACTTGGCCAAGGCCACGCAAAACTGGGAAGTGTCAGGACTGAGATCTCAACCCAGACCCCTTCAAAGAGGCTATCTGGTGATTGAACTTTTCATGGGATGGAAGGGCAGAATCAATATTTAGGCACATGCAGATACAAAAAATGATTCCCGCCGCTGGTCAGGAGATGGACAGGTACCTCCAGGGAAATGGTCTTGCAGCGCCACCTGGACCACCTGTGTCTGAATCACCTGGGGGTCTTTTAACTTCAGGAGTGAAGCCCAGGAAGGTGTAAGTCCCTCAGAGGAGTCACACACACGCTAAATTTTAGAAAATCATTCTCCAACGCCAGTGCTGCTCTATCCCCCAGCAGAGACCACACACACACACACACAAAGAACATAAAACATTATCATCAATAATGGGACTCTTCAAGCCAGATGTAGATGATAGAATTTAGTTCTTTACACTGCAGCAATTCCCAAATTTATTCAGGTGATGGAACACCTAAAAGTCAAGTTGTCCTTGAAACACTAACAGATTTAATTCTAGCAAACTACAAATAATTTTACTACAGAAAAGTATGATGACATTAACACAAATTTTTTTAAAAATTATGATCATGTTTTCTTAATGTCTCAGAGTAGGAAAAAAAGACCCTATCTCGGCTTTTTTATCACTGCTAATTTGCTGAGTCAATTAATTTTGTCCTCTACCGGCAATCACTACTGACAGCAAACAAGAATCAACGGTCTGAGAATTTCAACCAATAATTTTCAAGCTTAAAACATCAAGTCTGGCACCTCCATGGCTAGGTTTTTCCAAAACTGAGCTTGATAATCACTGTGTGGTAGCCAGATTTACTGCCCGTCAGCCCCAAGGCACAGGGTTTCTTACCCTGAGGTCCACGAACTCGAAAATCACACTTACATTTTCACAAACCTCTAGCTGAAATTTACCATTTCCTTCCATTATAAACGGAGGCAGTTACTCACCATGGCATTAATATCTGTGATTTGTCACTAACAGAAATCATTGCTTTTTTTTATATCACACCACAGCGAACATTCTGAAATGCTACTACTTCAAATTAATGGATGATGTCACGTAATGAGTTAATTTTAAAGTACACAGAAAGGAAAGGCTAGCCTCTCCAGTGTTCTGGCCTGGAGAATTCCATGGATTGTATAGTCCATGGGGCCGCAAAAAATCAGACACAACTAAGCGACTTTCACTTTCACCACTTCTTAAAAAGTGTTTTTAATAACTATAGCTCAATACAATAGTTTCCTTTGTAACCCTATGTATTTTATGCATTTGAAAACATAATTATGAACAGAGGTCTGTTGGCTTCAAGGTGCCAAAGGTGTCCATCTCTCTCTCTCTCACACACACACACACACACACACACACACACACACACACACGTTAAGAACTCTAACCTAGATAGGTGGGGACACAAAAACAGAAGGCAAAATGCTGCATTGCCTACCCCATGCAAGTGAGTTAAGAGAGAGGTAACTGCTTGCCTGTTACTCCTGGGATTAGCAGTTTGCATCTCCCTAAAACCACACTGCCTGTGTGCCTGGCACAAAGAAGAAGCTCCGTACAGTTACTAAATGGAAGGGCAAACTTTGGGGTGGAGTTCCTGCAACCGAGGTTTGACACCAATTACACCACTGATTCCACCAACAGCCTAATGGTGTAGCTCAGTTTATCCCCTCTTAGAAATGGGGCTACTAGATTGCAAGGCCACTCTCACCTTCTGAGATAGCCCACACTCTGTCTGTGGAGTGTGTTTCTCTCTAAATAAATCCACTTCTTACCTATCACTTTGTCTCTCACTGAACTCTTTCTGAGATAAGACATCAAGAACCTGGGGCTCAATACTGAAACACCCCCAGGGGGAGGAAGCTGACTGTATGCTCTCACAAGCCTGTAGAGCCCAGAGCAGCGGCAACCAGAAGGTTGATGATGCTGACTCCCACTTACCTCACCACCCACCAATCACAACCCATCAGAAGAATGCCCATGAGCTGATCACCCTCTCTTTGAACCATTTCTATAAAACTTCTCACTGCTCCCTCCAGGTTGGAACACACAGTTATGAGGGCATTAGCCCACTGTGGCCCCCTTTGCCTTGACAAAGCAACAAAGATATTCTTTTCTACTTTGCCCTGCCCCGCCCCCCAAAATATGACCTGGCAAGAACTTGCAAGGCAAAAAGTCTGTGTGAAAGACTCAAGCCCTTTGAAAGATAGGTTTTACTTTTTTTTCTTTCCAACATGTATTCTTAAAACAACAGTTTTATTCCATTTCACACATTAGTACCTTGAATTCTATTCCCCACTCTGCTATGCACTACCCGGCCATTAGGAAGAAAGAGGCAACCGAGAAAAGGAAATAAAGCTATGTCTTTTAAAGCTAAGTCTTGTCAGGACTCTCTGCTTTCTGTGGGCAATGGATGGGCCCCAAGATCAGTTCATATTCCCTGGGATTTGTTTGTACATTATGTATATATGATGTCTGGGTAATGAGAGTCCATCGCTTTCATCAATTTCTTAAAGGGGATTCCAGAAAGGTTAAGACTTAACTCCAGAGAAACAGATGCGCTCCTGGAAATCTGTAAACAAAGTTACAATGTTCAAATGTTTTTTACAGGACCTTTATGTTTAAAAAAGAACTTCCCTACAACAATCTGTAGATGAGAAATAATAAAACTGACCTGTGCAGTGCCCCACCGCCAGTCAGTGGACTAGACAGGGCATCCAACCCTAGAGCACCTGCCTTTCTTCCCTGCACCATGCCTGTCACCATCCACATAGGCTATTCTTCCTAAGTCTCAGTGTTCACGGTGTCAAGCAGGTATACAGGCTTTAAACACCGCTAAGCACGGCTCTCAGTCGCTCTGATTACGATCAATCACCACGTTTACTCTAATACAAAATGGAAGAGATTTAAAGAGCAAAGGAAAGAAAATTCTTCTCACTAACTTATTCAACAACTTTCAAAAACAAATTTATACTGCACTACCAGCTTAAAGTTTCCTCCTACTACCTTCTATGAAGGATTCTCAAATTCCGGATGTCCAGAAAGACTTACTACTCAAGGCTACATATTTGTATTAGCAAGAAAGATACCAAGAAAAGATACAGCAAGTTAACATCCTTCTCTATTTGGAAAACAACGGCAGGATCACTGGTCAAGATTTCCAAAACGAGATCGCGGTGAAGAGGAGGAACACGAGGCCGCAACAGCGATGGCAATCCCGACAAATCCATCAATAACAGTACCTGCGGGTGGGTGTAGGGGGCGGGAAACCCTGCGCAATAACCAGACCTAACAGAAATCTAGTGTGGCCAGAAGTGAATGACCATCGTAAGCGCATTTTCTTCACAGCCATCATTCCCTCATCCTTCTTCTGCCCCTTAACTGAGGCAGTGCAGCAGGGGAGCGGATACTAGTGATAAATGGCATAGCTCTGGGGTGTAAACTTGGGTTTGAGACCTGTTTCCGTCACGAAATAACTGACCCGGGTAAGCTGCAACACGGTGCCTCAGTTTCCCCATTAGGAAAATGGGAGTAACTACACTCCTGAATACCCAGGAATGTTTCAAGGATTAAATGCGATAAAGAGAGCGAAACTCTCTGCACAGGACTAGACACAGAGGAACCGCTCCGTGGTGCTAAGGCAAGTCCGCAGGAGGGTCCTGGGGTCTGGGCTCCTGCCCAGAAAGGGGGCTCCCGGGGCCCGCTCCCCGCCAGCCGGGTTCCGAGCCCCTGCCCGGCCCACCTTGTTGTTGTACTCCTCCACGAAGCTGCCCAGCGCCAGGCGAAAGCGCTTGTCGGGCCGCACGCTCCAGTTCATGGCGTAGACGGTCCAAGGCGCTTCATACTTGTAGATCTCCTTCCGTTTGCCGTGCAGTGACATGGTGGAGGCGAAGGGGCCGCAGTGAGGACCAGGACGGGAGCGGGCTGTTGCGAGCCGGGCGCAAAACGGGCAGGGAGCCTGGCCTGGGACCCAGGGGTCCGAAGGGAGGCGGGGCGGGGGCGGGCAGGGACGGCCTAGCCCGGAAGCGGGGCGGTGGCAACAGACAACGACTGCCGGGCCCGACCCCCAGTTTCAAACCAGCTTTGGCTCGGACAACAACCACCTTCCGTTTGAGATACTGCCCCGCCCACTCGGAACGGAAGCCACGCGACCCCCGCAGCGCCGCTGGCCGTTGGCTGTCTGACATGTCCTTTCGAACGGCTCCTTTCCCTCATTGGCTATTGTGCCCTTAGCTTTTGAAACCTCCTTGCTATTGGCCTAAATGTTTGTCATTCCAGCCACTTGCCCCGCCCAACTCCGGAGGCGGGGCAGGCGCTTACACAATCCCAAAGATCATTGGCTGACAAAGGTGTCAGTCAGAGAGATAACGGCGCAGTGCGGGTGAATGGGGGCGTGGGTGGCCAAGCGGCTGGCGAGGCAGGTAGTAGGGCTCCGAGTTCTAGGCCAAGTGTCTGAGAGTGAGACTTCTTGTGTGACCTGCTCTCATTTCCCCACTGCAGCTGCTATTCCCAGAAGCTACTCCACGCTGTCGAGTAAAAATGAAAATTCTCCCTTACCGGAGGACCTGCTGTATTTCAGGGCTCTGAGTTTGGTGGCTTGGCTGCCTGGCCTGGGCCGGAACGCGAACCTCTAATTCCCTGCTCGTGCCAGCGTCCCAGTTAAGCCGTAATGTTGTTCCCCAGAGCCCCAAGGGCAGGCCGCGAACACACCGTTTTCACATGTACTCGGGTCTAGGCCCAGCTACAGTTCGGCTTTCGTGCGTTCTCCTTGTCATCGTAAAAATGATCGGAATTCTAGGGTCGGCCCTCAGCAGGGGGCAGCCACACCAGCGTGGCTCTGTGTTAATTCCTCCCCATTTCATCCTTCCCACTAGGGTACCAAGGCAATTGCTAATCCAGCCCTAAATGATGTATCTGTGTCTTCAATTTGAAATGGAGAAAGGTCCGATTCTAGGTAATATCTGTTTATAATTTAAATGGTTTCCAACGGTTTGCTTTCAACACAACTAAAGGAGGATTATAATGAATTGTTGGTGATAACTTTAAGTATGGGCCTTCCCAAGTGGCGCTAGTGGTACAAAGAAACCCGCCTGTTAATGCAGGAGACGCAGGTTCGATCCCTGGGTGGGGAAGATCCCCTGGAGGAGGAAATGGCAACCCAGCCCAGTATTCTTGCCTAGAAAACCCCATCGACAGCAGAGCCTAGGGGGCTACAGTCCATGGGGTTGCAAAGAGTCAGACACGACTGAAGTGACTTAACACATCATTAAGTATAGCTTTTAGTGATGTGATTAACTCAGAATTCAAGGAACTGAGTGCCACTGTTATATATTTAACAAACCCCTTAAAGTACAATCTGCTTCCTTATGTGAACAAGTTTCTCTGGGCTTATGTTTTACTGTAACAAAAAAATATTTATCCACTCACATGAACTAATTGAGAGAAAAATTCCCTCTTTTAAGAGGTGTATGTCAATAAAATTTTAGTTTCTGTAAAAATTTAAATAGAAGTATTTATGTTGTTTTGAAAAACCCAGTACTAAGTGTAACCCTTAAAGCCTTGGTAAGGTTAGAAACAATTACTTTTTAAAATTATATGTGTGTGTGTCACAAACACATATAATAAGGTTATCAATATATACTTTCAACCATGGTAATAAATTACATGTTGGGTAAACTTTGAATGGAATAGAGTGAAATTATGAGCAAAGAAAGGGCTTCCCTGGTGGCTTAGACTGTAAAGAGTCTTCCTGCAATGTGGGAGACCTGGGTTCAATCCCTGGGTTGGGAAGATCCCTTGGAGGAGGGCATGGCAACCTACTCCATTATTCTTGCCTGGAGAATCTCCACAGGCAGAGGAGCCTGGAGGGCTACAATCCATGGGGTCGCAAAGTCAGACACGACTAAGCAACAAAGTACAGCACGCACATGAGCAGAGAGTGTTAAAGGAACACTGTTAAAGGAGAGCTTGTTCTCCTGTTTTTAAAATGAATGACACTGACTTCTTTTGTGGGGGGCAGAGCAGAGCACGTGGGAATCTTAATTCCCCAACCAGCGATTGAACCCTCACCCCCTAACTGGAAGTGCAGTCTTAACTACTGGACTGCCAGGGAAGTCCCAATATTGGCTTCTGAATCACTGCTATTTGGATCTAAATGGACCAATATAAACGCAACAGTTTATAATAAAGTGTCAATATTTACAACACACTGGAAATTATGTCCTTTGCAACTATTTAAAGTTATCATGGAATACTCCAGATGTCAACTCAAAATGTATAAAGGAGAAATACATTTTCAAAATTCTTTTAGGGAAAAAGGACAGGACCTGTGACTTTTTGAACAACAGCCCATTGCAGTGGAGTGGTTGACTGCACATGTCCTCAAACCAGACCATCTGGGTTGAAATTATGTCCTCCTTTTGATATATTTTTGGGAAATATTCTTTTCTTAAAATCAAAGTATAATTTACACATAGGAGTGCACATATTCTTACAACCTGAAACACACTCATACAATCAGCACTTAGATCAAGAAACAGAAGAGTACCAGCACCCCAGAAGTTCTCCTCTTGCTTGGGTAAATTTCTTAGTTATTTTCTACTTCTGATCCCTCTCTCTCAAATGAGGATAATAATACTGACCCCATAGGCTTGTTGCAGAGTCGACGATATCTGCAGGGCAGCCAGCATGATATCCCCTTACACAGAAGAGTGCTTTGGAAGTGTTAGCTCTTGTCATGATTCCCTGTGGCCACCATACCAGTGTCTCTCTGCTTCCCTTCACCCCAGCCTGGCTAAGAGCCCCTTACTCTGGGGCCTCCAAGACCCAGTGGAGTCACCTTCAGGTCCCTAACACACAGCTCCTTGGAAGCAGATCACAACTGTCAGGATTACAGCCCCAGCGAGGACCTGATTACCCTCAGACAAATTACACACCCAGCCCAACATGAAGTGTGCAGACTTTATTAGCTCTGAGACCCTCCACTGCCCATTAGGTCCCAAAGGTCATCACAGAACCATAAGGGCAGGGTGGCTGAGGGCTGGAGTTCTGGGCCCTGAAGTGTCCACTGCAGAGGGCACTCCCGTCTCTAGCTGGTTCACAGGCTCTCGGCAGGAGGTCTTGACCAACCCTGGGGACTTGGCTGCATGGTGGGGGAGAGTTCTGAGCTGGGAGGTGACGACTCTGCACAGAGTCAGGCTCTCATACAGAAAAGATCAGAAATGTCTCCTTTCTTCCCTGAGCCCTCTGTCCTGGCAGCTACCTCCACGCCTGAGGCTCATCCACCTTCCACCAGCCCTGCTGTCTAAAGAGAGCCCTGGAGGAGGCTGGGGAAAGTCATGAGCCTCTTCACCCGCACCATCTGGGGTCACCTGGATTGGCAGTTTGTAGCTACTCTAGGTGAAGGGCTAGTTTAGAGGCTGTCTGCCTCCCCCACATCCTTAACTATCACCTTACCCACATTCAGTTCCTTCATAGTGCTTTTTTAAAAAAATCTTGGGGCACAGTGGCTCTAGCTCCTTGAGAACCCAGGATCTGAGCCATGTCTCTGGAACTCCAACTGCTTGGGCACAGAGCTGAGGTGTTCAGGGAGGGAGGGGTAGCGGGGACCACAGACAAGTCCCTGTACCTCCAAGGGACACAGAGGGGAGGCCAGGGGTGACAGGAGCCCCTCGGGCTGCTTCTGTTCCGAGGACAGTGTCAGAGTTCTGTCCATTTCCACGGCAGAGGGGGGCATCCTAGAGGAAGAGTTCCTGAGCTCCGGCCTCCATTCATCCATGTCACCATAGCTGGGCATCTGCGGGGGGCAAGAAAGAGGGGGGCAAGCAGGGTGGGGAGCCTCCCCAAGGCACCCTGACTTCAGGGTTGGGAAGCAGCAGGAGATGTATCCTGCTGCCTCTGCTCCCGATGTGGAGTCCGTGGTCACAGTCTGGGCTCTGCTACCACCTGTCCAGGCTGCCTGTTGTGACTCAGACCATAAGGGAGGACAGCAGAAGTCACAGCTGCTCTCAGGCCACAAAGGCCCTGGGCCAGATGACCACTGAGACCAAGGTAAGGGTGGGGGAAGACATGCAGCCGCCACCAGGCAAGCCCCTGGGGGTCCCCTCCACTGCTCACCTGTGCCGGGGGTGGGTCACCCCGGGGCAGCCGAGTTCCTGGACTCTGAGTTGCTGAGGTTGCAGGGAACAAGGCCAGGTCGTTAGAGGTGGAGGCTCCCAAGATGTAGCCAGTGTGGTCCTGGGGAAGGGGCTGCTGAAGGAGCTTCAGGATGCGGCTGAGGTCTGAAGACATGCGGGACTCCAGCCTGCCAGGCAGAACCCCACAGTCAGGGTCAGGGTCAGGGTTGGCAAGAGCAGTTTAGGTCCTGAGGGCAGCCCTTAGTTTTGTAGGCTGCAGGCTGTCCCTGCTGGATGAAGCTATTTCCCCGTTATAATCTACATGAGTGTGAGGTCGCTTCCGTCACATCCAACTCTTTGCAACCCCATGGACTGTAGCCTGCCAGGCTCCTCCATCCATGGGATTTCCAGGCAAAGAATACTGGAGTGGGTTGCCACTTCCTTCTCCAGGGAAATCTTCCTGACCCAGGGATTGAACCCGGATTTCCTGCATTGCAGGCAGACCAAACTCTTTAATGTCTGAGCCACCAGGGAATCTCCTACAATCTACAGCCTCCACCCAAATTCCCCTTAGTACACCCCTGACTCTGATAATCACAGTGATCAGGCAGCTGCACACATCATTTAGTCCTCACAGTGAAGTTTTTTTAGGAGGGACGGTGGGTACCAAATTACTTAATTTGAAGGAATGGTACTAAGGAAAGAACTTAAGTAGATGTTTCAGTACAACTTATAGAATAGGCGGAGGTAACCCAAACACGCCTGTACTGCCTTAGTGACCAGAGAAGTCACCCCCGTCCCCCACCCCCCAGCTACAAGAAACCAGCCTAATGCTTAGCTCTCCTTATCACTGTTTCCCAGAGGGTGCTTGAGAAAGAGACATTCTGCCCTCGTCATGAAGCTTCGACACAGGTATTCTGGTTACCCCCATTTCACAAAAGGGTAAACCAAGGCTCAGAGTGGTTGTTACTTATACACAGTATTGCTGGTAAGTTACCAAGCCAGAATTTGAACCCAGGACTGTATTGCCCCTAAGCCCTCACTCTGCCACACAGCCCTGACATCCACAGGCCACACCCCCTTTCCAAGGGCTCACGGTATTTTTTTTTATATTTAAATATGTATTTATTTGGCTGCACCGAGTCTTAGTTGTGGCACGCAGGATCTTTAGACGCGACCTAAGAACTCTTAGCCGCAGCATGTGGGATCTAGTTTCCTGACCAGGGATTGAACCCAGGCCCCCTGCATTGGAGCATGGAGTCTTAGCCCCTGGACCACCAGGGAAGTCCTGGACTCACAGAATTTGTTTCGGCATGAAGTTACACCCCTCTCCCCACTTGGCATGTTCCCGATTTGCTGGGACAAGCCATCCAAGGAACTGTCCTCAGTGAGAAGGCTGGGGAGGTCTGCAGCTAAAGGGGGCTGGCCATTCTCAAATCATTGGGCTTCCCTTGCGGCTCAGCTGGTAAAGAATCCACCTGCAATGCGGGAGACCTGGGTTCAATCCCTGGGTTGGGAGGATCCCCTGGAAAAGGGAAAGGACTCCCACTCCAGTGTTCTTGCCTGGGTCGCAAGGAGTCAGACACAACTGAGTGACTGACTCACTTTCAGGTTTTCACTTTCATTCTCAAAGCCACAGGACACGCAGCGATGTCCCGGAGGCACCAGGAGGGGGCGCCCGTGCCTAGCCTGCCACGGGCCTGCCCTCTGTGGCTGTCCCATCCCTGCCCACAGGTCAGTCACCCACCTGTTCATCTGGGCCTGGAGCTGCTCTAGCCTGGAGCCTAGCTCCCGAGGCCAGCAGTCTGAGTCTCCCTGAGGGTTTTGGGGGCTCTGATTTGGCCTGGGGGGCACTTGCTGCAGCAACTCAGGCCAGAGGCCAGATGCGTCTGAGATGCTCAGGGAAGGGGCTGCACCTGCAGGATGGGGAGAGGGAAGCTTGAGCCAAGGTCCAGCTGGTTCTGGAGGTTGGGCCTTCTCGAGCAGAGCCGGGGCCCCATTCCCTACCTGCTGTGGGAACATGGGGTGGGAGGAGTGCATCTCCTTCCCTGGGTGTCCTGCCCCCATAGAGGCCTGGCTTCTGGGACCCAGAGGCTGTAGCCCTGGGAGCAGGGGTGGGGCCCCAGCCTGGGGGAGCTGGCCGGGTGGGGATGTTCAGCCCAGGCCTCACTGTCCAGGGAGCTGCCGCCCAGCGGGGCCCGCAGAACCTTGATGTGCAGCCCCGGGGGCGGGCTGGTATCCACCCCTGCGGGCAGCCCTCACTCAGCCTCCGAGAACACAGTGGGAGGAGGGGTACAGGGGCCTCTGATGCTGAGCCTGAGGAGGCCTCTCCTAGGAGAAGCAGGGGAGGACCTGCCAAAGGCCAGGAGGCTGGGCAGGGCCTTCAGGTGCAGGAGGGGCAGACTCTGGCGGGGGCCGATTTTGCTCACCTGACTGGTTGTCACTGAGGAAGAAGCCCTGTTGGTGGTCTTGACTGCCTGGAGCCTGTTGGGGTGATGACTGGAGACCACCGCCTGCCTTGTGGGGAACAAGAGCATCAAGTAACGGGGACCACAGCCGGGACTGGGCCTCTCTCCCCTCCCCCACCCTCGTGGCAATGAGGGGAGGGTGGTTGCAGGCGGCTGGGCACCCCCAGCATGCTCCCAGCAGCTCCTCTCCTGCGTGGACTGGCAGGGATGCCCAGGGGCTTGGAGCCAGGCAGACCCCAGGGAGTCCTGCGAGAGGCTGCCTTGAGCAGCAGCGTGGGGGTGGGGGAGGCAGGGGAGCTTTCTCTTTCCTTTTCCTCAGGGCTCTGGGACCCCCGCCCTCAGCCTGGGCCAACGTGACAATTCCCCCTGAGGGGTGGAAGTCTGGAAGTCCCAATCCCTTCGGGGGTGCCCCATCCATGCCCTTGGCAGCCCACCCCCCTGGTAATAGGACTTGGGGGCACCCAGGGGCTGCAGATGTCCCAGGCCATGGATACCACAGCCCTCTTGCTTGAGTGTCCAGCCACTGAGCACTTGGGCCACCTGATGCTTCCTAGCAGCTGGGCACCCCCTGCCCCCCGCCGCCCACCAAGGCAGAGTCCTCACAAGAGGCCTCCTAGACAGGCCAGGCGGGAAGGGGAGAGCCTGGGGAGGGGAGGACAGCAGAGGGCAGGGTGGGGAGGGCCATCCGGAGCAGGTAAACCTGCCTCAGCTCCACCTCCAGATGCTGGGTGCGGGGCTGGGCCAGCAGAAACCTCCGCCTGAGGCCAGGGGTGGGGGCTCAGTGCCCGGGCCTCAGCCACTGTGGCCCCTGCCAGCCGCGCCTGCCCCCTCCTTCCCACTAGCTGGTTCCCAGCCCTCCCCTGCACACAGACCCTTCTGGGCACTTCTGTTCTATACTGGCTATCCCACGCCTTGGCCACCCTGAGCTCCACAGATATTTGGTCTCACTGCACACCCTTGAGACTGCCTTGGTTCTTCACTATGGAGCTCTTGGGAGTTCCCTGGTGGCCTAGTGGTTAGGATTCTGGGCTGCTGCGGCCCAGGTTCAATCCCTGATCGGGGAACCGAAATCCCACAAGCTGCTTGGTAAGGCCAAAAAAAAAAAAAGAGAGAGAACTATTTAGCTCTTTCTTTTTTTTTCTTTCTTCTTCTTGAGTTATTATAATCTCCTCCACTGAGTAATAAATTTGAGAGGAGAGATTGCTCTATCACTGCTTACACCTCTGGGACCTGGACCATGAGCTCATGGATGGGAGACGCTGCTGCCTGCCCCCACCCTCCACCCTCCACCCCACCCCCCCCACCTTGCAGCTTGGAAGGATGTGGTGGGAAAAGCCTGGGCTATGGAGATGCACAAACTTGAGTCCCATTTTGGCTGCGCCACTGACTATATGATTTACTGTGTGACTGTGGCTTTAGTCATTTGTCTGCTAGGACCCTCAGTTTCCCCATCTGGAAAATGGGGATACTAACACCACCTGCAGGAAGACTAAATGAGATTAGTGTAGAAGGAGCCCAGCGCTTACCACATAGTTGGTGCTCCGTAATTGGTAGCTATCTTCATACTTAGCATTATGTTGGCCATGGGAGGCACAGAAGTGATTATGACAAAGGATGAAGAGCGGGGGTTGAAAAGAAGGGAAGCGGTCAGACGGGTCCTCTCCAGCCAAGCAGCCCAAGCGCTCAGCAGGCTGACTGGCCATGGCCCATTACAGGCTGGCCGAGGGCCACCCCCAACCCGGGCCACCCATCCCAGACTCACGTCCCGCAGGTTGAAGGTGACTTCCAGCTTACTCCAGAAGCTGTCTGCGAAGGCAGGGTACATGTCCAGCACCTCCAGCAGGTCTGCCCGCTGGATCTTGTGCAGGTCACAGTAGGTCAGGGCCCGTACATCTGCGCTGGACTTGCCCGGCCGGGCATGGAGGCTGACGGGCTCTCCAAAGATGTCATTCTTTCCTGCCAGCCAGAGGGGTGGGGGAATCTCCAGGGCCTGGCTCCCTGCTCTCTTCTGAGGAGCCTCCCTGAGGACCTCTTAACCTTGACCTCGCCCAGCTTCAGGGATCCTGCAGGGGGGGGTGCCTGGAACAAGGCTGGATGTGCTGGCTGAGGGAAGGGAGTATGCAGAGACCCCTGCCACCCCAGCCTGTGGCTCCCCTCGCTATCTCCAGGATCCTCGGGACCACCTTCTACCAGAATCTCCTTCCTGTTTCCCACTTGCTTGGGAACTGCCCCTACCCACCCCTACCCAGGGAACAGCAGGCAGAAGAGACACCAAAGGCTCCTTGCCCAACCTCTTCCTCTCAGGCTGGCCATGGAGCTGCAGAGTGGCAGAGACCAGGGGTCAGGACCACCCAGCTCCCTGGGACAGCACCTCAGGCTTCTCTCTCTTCGGTGTCCACTCCCACTGTGGGCCACTTGACTGGCATGGCCCTCTCTGCACCCCGGTGTCCCCATCTCTAAAATGGCTTTAACCATATCTGCCCTGGCCGCCCCCATGGGCGGTCCAGAGGAGCAGAGGTGATGCTGGAGGAAGTGCCTCGAAGAGTGAGAGGCACCAGACAGGCAGATGCAAGGCATTAGGATGGACGATGTCACGGGGTGGACCTGGGCTGGATGCGGGGACAGGTGGTGAGGGTGCTGGGCCGTTCTGCTGCCAGGCACTGTGCTAGCCACAGGATAAAAACATGACTAGGGTTCTGTCCTACCCACGGGAGCCCCCCCAAATCCCCAACAGAGATTAAAGAATGATCTCTAGAGCCTCAGAACAAGTAGGAGCCAAGAGCAACAGGCCTACAGAAGAGGGAGGGGTTCATCCCACCCGGAGTGGTTGGAGGCGGGGAAGGGTCTTACAGAACTACTGGAGTGGAGCCTGGGCTGTGAGAATCTAGGAAGGCTGGTCCTCCAGCAGAAAGGCAATCCGGGGGAGGAAGCAGGCTGTGGTCTGTGCAGCAGTCAGGGTTCAGGGCAGAGAACCCAGGGCCAGAGTGTCACAGACCATGATTATGATGGCCACTTCCCACAGGGAAGTCCAGCCCCCTAGCCTGGCCATTCTGCACAAACATTACTAAGTGTCTGCTCATTGATGGATGGAGGCCAGGACATGTGCCCGCAGGAGAACAGGATAAAAGGTCTCTTACAGAGGAGGGGACTGAGGAGGCTGAGAGAAGGGAAGGACTCTCCAGGGTCACATATAAAACCCAGAAGCTAGAAATCTGGGCAACATTATAAAGTGATAGTTTTCCAGTAGAGGAAGGATTATGACCTAATGTCCATTTCTACTCAGGACAAAATGAGAGTTCATGTCTCTAACTGAAACTTAAATTGGACTGGCTTCTTAATTATTAATAATAATTCTCTCTCTCCCACCTGGATGGCACTTCTAAACTTGGCTGGGAACGAGGGATGGGCTCATAGAGGAGCTGAGCTTGAGCTCAGCACTGAAGGATGATGCCTGAGGTCTGCCAGGCACAGGTGTGAGGCAGGTACTCCGAGTGGAGTGGCAGCATGTGCAGAGGAACAGGGGTGGGACAGATGGTGCAGAGAACTGAGTAGTCTGATGGCTGGAGCAGGAGCCACCAGAGGGAAGGTGGCAGGACCCAGGGGTGGCCAGAATGTGGAGGGCCGTGCACAGGGGTTGACATTTGCCCCATGGGTCATAGGGAACCATGAAAGGATTTTGAACAGAAGACCATACACAGATGTGAATTTCAGGTCACTGGCAGGTGGAAGACGGAGTCTGGGGTACACCAGGTTCAGGGTTGTGGGAAAGGAGCTCCTGACACCTGCCCAGGAAGGACAGAGTGAGGACTGGGCCCAGGCAGGGACATGGAGGCAGGTATGGGACAGAAAGATCTCAATGCAGGGAACAGACAGGGTTCTGTGGCTGCCTGGATGGTGGGGGTGGGCCAGGAAAGGAGGAGGGTACTTCCCTGGCTGACTCCCAGGTCTCTGGCCCAGGCAGTGAGAGGTTCACAGTGACAGGGATGTCCATGGAGCTGCCTTTGAGGGAAGATGATGATTTCAGATTAAGATAAGCCGCTTGGTCTGCCTATGGAATATAAGGATGGCCATGTCTGGAGATGAAAGGAATTTTCCAGTCTATGGAGAGACTGGGGCCGGGACAGAGCTCTGGGGGTCCATGTGCCACAGGTGAGTTTGAGATCATGAAAGCAAGGAGCTGGCCCAGGTGAGGATGTAGCGAGGGCAGGCCAGAGGGAGAGGACTGGGTGGAGGGGTAGAGGGAAGCCCGGCCGGGGGAACCAGGGGACGGGGAGGCTGATGGCCTGGTCAGGGACTTGGGGTGGGCTGAAGGCAGGGGGGAGGTGTGGAAGATGAGAACCACCTCAGACAAGGCAAGTGACCTGCCCAAGGTGAGTGAGACCTGCCCCAGGTGAGCGGCAGAGGCTGTTGTGTGCCCCCAATCTCTCCCCTGTCCAGAGTCCCTTATCCTTCCTCCAAAGTCCAGCTGTCCCTGCAGCTGCAGTGACCCCCGCCCCCCCTCCACCCCATACAAACCCTTGCCTTCTTACCCCGAGCTTCCCAAGAGCGGGAAAAAGTCGCAGCCTGCCTGGACTTCCCCAGCCCTGGAATCCCTGTCTGTCCACCTACCAGACCTCTCTGAGCCTCAACTTCCCTATCAGGAAAATGGGGCCTGTGGCTGGGGTTGGTGGAAGGATTCCGTGAGCTGGGTGTCAAGCTCCCCTGGGGCACATGCTCATCACGTGGCAGGTGCCATCTGTGTTCCTGGGAACCGCCTGGTCCAGGCAGGACACCTCTCCCCCCCTACCCACCCCCAGTCCGGTCCTCCCCGTCCGACCCACCGAGGATGGCCACCACCACGTCGTCGCGCAGGATCTCGATGGAGCCGCGGGAGATGAAATAGAGCGTGGAGAGCACGTCGCCGAGGTGCACCAGCGTGTCCCCGGGCGGCGCATGCGTCGTCTTGAACTTGACGGCGAGCGCGCGCAGGCAGCCCTTGCTGGCGCCGTGGAAGGCGGGGCAGTGCTGCAGCAGCGCGCGGTGCAGGTGCAGGCAGATGTCGGCCTGCAGGCACTCGGGGAAGCCCTTCAGCACCTGCGGGGCGGCGGGGGCGTCCAGCGGGGCGCGGCCGGGGCGGGGGCTGGGGGAGCGGGAGGTAAGGAGGCTTCCGGGACGCCCAGTGCCTGCGGGACCTTGGTCTCCCCCCACCGCCCTGCCCCGGGGGCATTCGCCGGAGCTGGGACTTGAGCCAGGTGGCCCGCCCCACCCGGGCCCGAGGGGCAGGGGCTCACCGCGTTCATGTCGATGCCGTTGGTGTAGGACCAGGCGTGCTGGAAGTACTCCTCCAGGCGCTGCCGCAGCGGGTTGGGAATCTGGTGGAAGCGGATGAACTCCTTGACCCGCAGCATCTGCGTGTGGTAGCGAGCCGTGCCCGAGTACAGGCGCTGGATGATGGCCGACACGTTGCCGAAGATGCTGGCGTACATGAGGGCTGGGGCAGGGCGGCGGGATGCGGCGGCTGAGCTCCAGAGCATCTCCACCAGGCCTGCTCCAGCCTCCCCCACCCTGGGATCCCCCAGCCAGGGACCCTCTGTCCAGGGCGAGGTCAGAAGTGTCCAGGACGGTGCCAGGGTGTCTGGAGGGGAACAAAGACCCCTGGGTTTCCTGCCCTCCTCCTTCCACCCTGTGTGCGTCTTGGCAGCTTCCGGGGCCCCATAGGCCAAACTCCTGAGAAGAAAGAACTAGGGCAATGGGTTTTTTTAGTTCAGATTTGTTTTCTCTTTCAAGTTGTAAAAATATTATAAAAAGAAAACTTTTGGTCTCTTGTTTTCACCCTTTTTCCCCCCCTTGTTTTTGTTTTTCTGGGCTTTCACATCTCTAAATACTCTCAACATGACAACTTAATCTGCGTGTAACATTCCACACTGCCTCTCCTGTTCCTAGGCCACATGTCTTGAAAGGCAGGAAGCACAGTGTGGGGCCTGAGAGCACACAGCCCTGGGAGCTGGTTCCCTGGGAGTCGGCCCCCTGGGCTGGAACTGGGTCTCTCTGTAACCCCTGGCAAGTTAGGATGTTCAGTTCCTTGGTCTGTAAACAGCTCATACTATGGCTGTCATGGAGTAGTGATGGGAACAAAACATGGACCTCTGATAAGGACTTAGAAAAGTGCCTAGCAGGGACTTCCCTGGTGGCCCAGTGGCTAAGACTCCATGCTCCTAAAGCAGGGGTCCCCGGTTCGATCCCTGGTCAGGGAACTAGATCCTACATACTGCAACTAAGAGTTCACATGCCTCAACTAAAGACCCTGCATGCTGCAACTAAGACCCAGCACAGCCAAATGAACATATATTGAAAAGAAAAGTGCCTGGCAAGCACAATTCATCGATGTGGACCTGTGCTAAGGGCCCTGGGTTTTGGTTTAGTGCTCTGCTCTCACTGTCTTGAAATAGTTAATAATATTTTAAATAAAGGGCTCCACATTTTCATTTTGCACGAGGCCCTGAAAATGAGGCAGCTGGCCCTGATCCCTGGTATATATCGAGGGCTATAGATTCTGTATATAGTTAGTGTGAAAGTGTTAGTCACTCAGTCACATCCAACTCTCTGTGATCCCATAGACTGTAGCTCGCCAGGCTCCTCTGTCCATAGGATTCTCCAGGCAAGAATACTGGAGTGGGTTGCCATTTCCTTCTCCATTTTCTTCTGCCCAACCCAGGGATCGAACCTGGGTCTCCTGCATTGTGGGCAGATTCTGTCTGAGCCACCACGGAAGCCCACAGTTAGTGTACACACATGCAAATATTCACTGTGCTGCAAACTTAGGACCTGCCAATCACAGAAATTGTTACTGTGTTATATCTCATTGCAAAACTAAACCTGGGATTCGTGGGTGAGGCCCTGGACACTTACAGCCAATGAGCATCACGCAGATGGAGAAGACCTTTTCGGAGTTGGTGTTGGGGGACACGTTGCCAAAGCCCACGCTGGTGAGGCTGCTGAAGGTGAAGTACAGGGCGGTGACGTACTTGTCCTGCACTGAGGGGCCGGAGGCTGGGTCGCTGCCGTTGTAGCGCTTGCCAAGCTGCGCGCCCAGGCTGTCCAACCAGCCGATCTTGGGCTCCAGGTAGGGCCGCTCCACGTTGCCGATGGCATACCAGATGCAGGCCAGCCAGTGCGCGATGAGCGCAAAGGTGCACATGAGCAGGAAGAGCACGGCCGCCCCATACTCAGAGTAGCGGTCTAGCTTCCGAGCCACACGCACCAGCCGCAGCAGCCGCGCTGTCTTCAGCAGTCCAATCAGGGTTGTGGTCTGGAGAGGCAGGGAGGGGGCCCCAGGGCTAGGGTCAGCCCTTGAGAGACTGTGACCTTGAGGTCCCTTAGGACCACAATTACTCTTCTGCAGGTATGGTCACGTAGTCATTTAACAAACACTTATGGAAAGCCTGCTTTGGGCCAGGCTCTCGGCAGCGGGACACCGTGTAGGACCTTAAGGAGCTCTCAGCCTAAATCTCAAAATAGCTTTATGGTTGCCAGGACAGAAGTCTAAGGGGAGCACAGAGGAAGGGGAGGAAAAGTCTGCAGCGACAAGGCAGGGAAGGCTTCCTAGAGGAGGTGACACAGGAGCTGAGTCTTGAAAGATGAAGCTGGGTCTCCAGACAGGAGGGAGAGGGAAAGGGCATTCCAGGCACAGGGAGCAAGCAATATGAACAAAGGCATGGATGTGTGAAATGGCACGGTCCACCTGGGGAACCAAAGGAGGTTCTGCAGACGGGAGCACAGAGCAGAAGATGGTGAAGTGGTGAGGAATGAGCCTGGAAGGTGGGCAGGGGCTGCTGCTGTGGCTACAGTCTCCTCAAAGAGCTTGGCTTTTATTCCAAGCCACTGGGGAGCCATTGAAAGTTCTGAAGACTGGATTGAATGAGGGTCAGGGTCAGATAAGTGATCTGAAACTTGCTCTGGCTCCTGTGTGCAGGGGGTGAGGCTGGCAGGTGTGGGGCTGGGGCAGAGGTGATTGGGGTGTGACTGGAACACAGGAGGTGAGCTATTTGAGTGGAAATCTGATTCCAAGGGCCTTCCCTGGCGGTCCTGTGGTTAAGAATCCACCGTGCAATTCAGGGGACATGGGTTCCATCCCTGGTCAGAAAACTAAAGTCCCACATGTTGCGGAAAAACTAAGCCTTCAAGACACAACTCCTATGCCCAAGAGCCACAACGAGAGAGTTGGTGAGAGTCCACGCCCCACAGCGAAAGATCTCGCGTGATGCAATGCTGATCCCGCAGGCAGCAATTAAGACCCAACAGCCAAATAAATAAATGAATGAGTGAATGAATAAACAATAAATATTAAAGCAACAATAACAATAAAGCCGATCCCAAGGAGATGGAACAAAAGGACACAGTGGGACTAGAAGCTACGAGAACAGCATGAAAATGCCCTCATGTCAGCTGTGAGAGGCGGAGTGGGCAGAGTGGAGGGGCTGGGGCTGAGGAGGCAGTCAGGCTGCCCTGAGAGGCAGCCTGTGGATTTCCAGGGTAACTGTGGTGTAGAAGTCAGCAGGATGGGTGAGCTGCATAGGAGTGCCCGTCCCAGAAGGGGCGGGGTTCGGGAGCACAGAGAGGGCACCCAGGCCTAGGGGAAGCCCCAGCCACTCCTTCTCCAGGGCTGGGAGGTGACAGATGTCTGAGGTCCCTCCTTCCTACCACCACTTGCTTTGGCAAAGGTGCCCCATGCCAGGTAGTACCTGTACCCAGGGCACAGGGGACGACCGTGGGGGGCCGGCCTGAACAGGGTTTGCTCACCTCATCAGAGCCGGTGCGGAAGATGAGCAGGTCGAAGGGGATGGCGGCCACCATGTCGATGAGGAACCAGCCCTTGAAGTAGTGGACGGCGATGCGCCGGGGGTGGCTGACCACCTCGTCATTGGTGTTGACGTAGGTGGTGCGGAAGTTGATGACGATGTCCACCACGAACATGATGTCCACGATGAGGTCCACCACGGTGAGCGGGCTGCAGGTGTAGCCGCAGTCCCCGCGCTGAGACTCATCCTGGTCGCTGAGCAGGAAGGCGGCTGAGTAGGGCGTGAAGACGGCCGTGTAGATGACCAGCAGCAGGATGAGCCAGTCCCACACGGCCTTGAATGGGCTGTAGTGCAGGAGGGTCCCCCGGTGGATGCGAGGGGCCTGCAGCTTGTACTCTGGCAGCACGTCCGCTCCCAGGGACAGGACCTGGGGGTGGGGACCGGGCAGAGGTCAGCCGGGTGGCCCCTGCCTGGGAGATGGCTCTGGGAGGGGTGGAGATGCAAGGGTGAGGCCGAGGAAGGGAGATGTGGGAGAGGGTGGGTGGCAGGGCAGTGCAGGGGAGATGGGATGAGGCAAAGATGGGGGTGTGGCCCATAGGACAGGGACAGTTCCTAAGGGGACAGGATTGCTGGGAGGAGGTGGGGTCCAGAGGTGGGGGGCAGCTCTGTCTCATGGTGACCCCAGGTTTGAACTCCCTCATAAACAGGCCAGGCTGGAGTGCGTGAAGACAGGACGGGGGAGGGTGAAGGGGGGCCAGGTTCAGGCCGATTGAGGGGGTGATGAGGGGTGACTAGTCTGTCTGGTGGGTTTGGGAAGTTTCCAGTGATCAGGTTCCGCATGGGGACAAGTTACCCCCAAAGTAGCCTCTTCATTCCTGAGGGCCCTCTGGAGCCTGGACCCCTAGGGCCCACTCTGGGGCCAACTCTCAGAGCCTTCCACGGAAGGAATCAAATTTTGGGGGTGTATAGTTAACCTGGACCCTTGATGGGTCTGGGTACTGGTGGCCTTGACTACTTTGCACATGTCCAAGGAGGTGTTGATCATTGCATTCTGAACCCCCTCTGCTCTGCCCCTCCGACCCCCACCTCTGAGACTTAGGCCAACATACGATCACCAGGGCTCAGCCTAACATGCCCAGGCTCTGCCCAGCATGAGCCTGGGCAGTTGGGAGCAGAAGGCATGCCTTTTGTAGCCAGATTTCCCAGGTTGATCTGGGGTCTGACATTGCTGTCTGTCTTGGGGCAGGTTTTGTAACTTCTGTGAGCCTCAGTTCCCTCACCGGCAGAAGGGGACGACAAAGGACCACAAACTCCAGGGGGCTGTTGGCTGTACTAATGAGCTGGCGCATCTGTTTTTATGGGTAGTGCCGTGCGGCATGTGGGATCTTAGTTCCCTGGCCAGGGATGGAACCCATGTCCCCTACCTTGGAAGCTCGGAGTCTTAACCACTGGACTGCCAAGGAAGTCCCAAGCTAGTACATCTTGATGGCACAGGCCATTACACTCGATAATCACTCCTCTCTGCTCATTGGATGTCAGACACTGCCCTGACAAGGATGGGGCCTGAAAGGTGTCCCATGGATCATCACCCCACCCCGCACACACACACACAGGATAGGGCCCTGCAGATGGTTCTGGTTTAAGAAAATCTGCAACATAAGGTTCTGGCCCTGAAAGCCGGGTCCATTAGCAGATGGGATCACAGTAAGGAAGATCCACCCAAAGGCTGGTTTCAACCACACGGTCCCCCATCTGCCATCCAAACCCCTGGGAGGGGCCACAGTATCCTCACCCTGCAGGGACCTCCTGCTCAGCCTTGGCCTCAGCTCCTGTTTGGCCTCCCTGGGAAGTTTCCTCTGACCCTGCACAGACCTGACCCATGTTTTTTGATTTTCTCCCGGCTCCCTGTAAATGTCCTGACAGCACAGTTATCTCCACTGACTTACAGCGGCAGCTCCCTCATCCCGCATGCCCCTCTTAGTCCACGTGGGGGCTCAACTAAAGGGGACTGAATGCGCACGGAGAGCTTGGGTCATCATGGCCATGTCCACCCCTGGCTGCTCAAGACCAACCAGGAGGAAACAGCAGAGCACATGGAGAGGGAGGGAGGCGGTCAGAATTCGGACGGTGGGGTCAGAAGACGTGTCCCCATCCTGGGGGCTTCTGGTCAGGGTGCCACCTCCTCCACCACAGATCTCCTGAGTCTCCCACCGCCTCTGGGGCCAGCATGAGGGGCCTCCCCAGTGACCTTGGAGGTGCAGGGCTGTCAGGACAAAGGAGTCCAGGTATGGGCTCACAGCCCTCTAGGCCCTCTGAGTTCTGGTTGAGGCCGGTGTGACTTCCCTGCTCTGGGCCATGCTCTGAGCTCTGGCAGGCTCCTCCCCTCCTTAGGGACAATATGGGGTGGGTTAGTAAAGCCAAGAGGGGCTGGGGCAGGGACCATGCACAACTCTCCAGCCCGACAGCCCCCATCACCCCGTCACCAACCTGAAGGTCCCCAGATGCACAGCTAGGTGGGCTTCCCAGGTCACTGGCCCCCCGCGCCCCGCCTGATGTCCAAGGGTCCAGCCCTACAGCCTGGGGTCTTTTCTGCCCCAGGGCTCTTGTACTTGGTGAGTGGCTGGGTCACAAGGAGTTTCCAGCCCACATGCTCCAGCACAGAGGATGCTTCAGGTGAAAGGAGGTGGGAGGCAAAGAGCTGCTCCATTCCCTCAGGAAGCAAAGTCCCAGGGGAGCTGGAGGAGGCCCCTGACCTTGCCCTGCACCCCCTTGCTCAGCCCTGGCCTAGGCACCTCTCAGTGCCTCCTAGGGCCAGCACCCTCAATGTCAAATGAGTCCTCAGAGACCATGTGGTTCAAGTCATTCCTCCAGATGGGACCCTGGGGCCCAGAAAAGGCGCAGGTCTCTTGCCCAAGGTCACAGAGCAGACAGTGGCAGGGCCCCTGAACCTTAGGCAGTGCTCTCTGCACTTCCCTCTGGAGAGGTCAGCTGGGGACTGGGGCATCAGGCCCCAGGAGGAGGGACAGTGTGGTCAGCTGGAACAGAGAACCCAGGGCAGTTTGCCCTGGGCTGGCCAAGGAGGGGCTGAGGCATTCCTGACTGTTCCCCAGGGACCCGTGCCAAGGGAGTTGAAGATGCCAGGTTTCCTCCCCACTGCCTGGACTGCGGAAGCATCCTGTCCTAGGGGCTGGCTGTCACCTCGAAGGCCAGGGGCAGGAGCAGGGCTGGGGCTCCCCACCCTCTTCTCAGTATGGCCCTCACACCTCCTCTCTCTGCTTCTCCTTCTCTGGGACTGGCAGAGCCTTGGGCGGGTCCCAAGGTGTCCTGCCAGTTCCCCCTCCCAGCTTCTCCAGGCCTAGGATGTGGCACTGCTGACCTACCCTCCCCTGGGTCCGGGGGCTGGGAGTCAGGGTGGGAGTCTCAGGGTGGGCCTTTAGGTCTGAAGAATCAGACTCTAGCAGGACAAGAGGCCTGGAGCTCAGACCAGACACCAGGCTGGGCAGGCAGCTCCCTCTGTTCACCCAGCCCTGGAGGAGTCCAGAGCCCGGGCCTGAGGAGGGACTGTAGGGCCCAGCACAGCCCCACCCACCCTGGCCTGCAGGCCGCACCTGGGTGACCTTCTCGGTGACGTTCTGGGTCCGCTCCACCACCTTGTGGGGTGCGATGATCTCAATCTCTGTGGTGGAGCCCGAGCGGTGCTTCTCCAGGTTGAACTCCACAAAGTTGAGTGTGAACTGCGGGATCTGGCTGATGGTCCTGTACTTGACCCTGCCTGCGCCAGGCCCCTGTGCCCCCGACCTGCCGTGAGAGCCATCTGGAACCAAGGCCGGGTCACAGCAGTCAGGGCTGGGGACCTGATGCTGCCCCCACAAAACGCCACCCGCCTCTCCCCTTCCCATGCCCCTCGCCCCGCCCCCTCCCATGCCCTAGCCCCGCCCCCTCCACTTGCCCCCGCCCCGCCCCCTCCCATCCCCCCTGCCCCACCCCCTCCACCTGCCCCCCGTCCTCACCCGAGCCCAGGAAGCTCTGTCGCAGCAGGCGCTGGGACAGGCTGCGGCTCCCCCGCTTGGCCAGGAGCTGCGCCAGGTCCTCGAAGTTGAGGATGAACATGATGACCGCCCCGTCCTCGTTCTTCACGGGCACCACATCCACCAGGCAGCGGAAGCAGGAGGCTGTGAACACCGTGGGAAGGGAGGGTAGCATGTCACCGGAGGGGTCCTCTCCTGCAGGAAGCTGGCCTGGGGAAGCTAGGCAGGGGGCTGGGTTAAGGTCAAGTTGAGAGCAGCCGTGGGTGGGGGAGGAGGCCCGCAGAGTGACCAGAGCTGTTGGTGACACTGCCCAGCAGGGCCCCACCCACAGAGCAGAGGTGGAGAAAGCCGCTAAGCTCCTCATTAGGAGATAATGCAGCCTCGGGCCCAAGTCCACACTCGGCCCTCAGCTCGGGGCTTAACCTTGAGGTTTGCTTCTGCTGTAATTAAAGCTGAGCAGATGGGGGTGGATTAAGTGGGGAAGTGAGGCTGGGTCTCCTACCCCCATGTAGCTCTGGCTGGCCCTGGGTTCAGCTCCTGTACTCTTGTTCCCCAAAGATGTCCTGCTCCCCTGATGCTGGAGGGAACTCACTGAGAACACACCAAGTGCTGGGCACCGAGCCCGCTGGCAGTAGGCCTTAAGCTCCATGATGGCGCATGGAGACCTGGAGGGCATACTCGGACCCCTGTTCTGCAGAGCCTGGGCTTCTGAGAAACTGACCTGCCAGGACTGGCTGAGCCATGCATCAAGGAGGGCTGGGGCCATGGAGTGGAGAGCCCTGCACTCTCATACACAACAGTTTGGATAGGGATGGGGACTCGTCTGGGCCGAGGACACTGGAGTGAGGGCCAGGCTGCAGCTCCAGACCAGGAAGGGGCCTGTCATCTCAAGGCAGAGGTGCTGGGACTAGGGGTGGGGCAGGTGGGCCAGTGGCCTGGGGGCTGCAGAGGGAGCGGGAGATAGATGGCAGGGTGGGGGTGGGACAGGCTCTCCTGCCGCTTATGCAGCCATCACAGGCAGCCCAGACCCAGCCCTTGGCCCTTTTGTTCCTCTTTCTCTGCTCCAGGGCCTTGCTCCCTCTCCCATAGGTGAGTGGAACAAAACAAGCTGAAACTGCCATGTTCCCTAGAGGCCAGGCAGCAGGCTGGGTGGATGCCCTGTGCGTCCTGCTCCACGGGACCCGGTCATCCCACGTCCCTCAGTTCAATGTTGATGGGTGTCACGTCCAAGGACGCTAAGGGTGGGGGACTCGGGTAAACATGACTAGCAGAAGGCAGATTCGTCTGTCTTGTTTGCTGGAGGCCAGGACCTGTCCAAGGTGTTGTTAGCTGAGTGAATGAAAGAATGAGTGTAAATGTGAGTGGGTGGAAGGCTATTACTAATTTGGGGTCCATTAGAATCCCTCTTCCCCAGATCACCCTCTGGTGCACCCTTCCCTTGGTACCTTCTCACCCCCTCAGTGCTGGGGTGCAGCCGAGCTGTCCACCTCCTCCCTCCCACCTTCCTCCCTGGAGCAAGAATCTCCCGGATCAGATTCCCGGACTCCCAAGCACCAGGCAGCCATCTGCCAGCTGCTGCGCTGGCCCCAGGGGAGATATCCACACCAAGGAGAGGCAGCCCACACGCCTCTGAGACCCACTCCTGGGCTTGCAGGGCTGTGGGCCTGCTTCCCAGACCAGAGCCTGGCACACTTGTCAGCCCAGGGCATGGCAAGGCCTGGGTGCTGGGACCCACCCAGGAAGCCTCCTTGGCCAGTGGCCTGAAACAGCACCCGCAAGGCCATTCTCTCTCCTCACTCTCTCTGGCACTGCGGAAATCTGGCCTGGTGGGGAGCTGGCACAGCTGGGCAGGGCTTCCAGGCTCTATGCTTCTAGGGGCTGCCAAGCCCCAGCCTGTACCTACTGATGCTATCTTTGGAAAACTGAGGCTGAGAGTGAACCAAAGACTAGCCCATCCGAGCAGTGAGGGCTGGAGGGCAGCTTCACGTAACACCCCCTGCCTGACCTTCACACTCACTGCCTGCGCGCTGATGGAGACAGGAGAATTCAGACAAGAACAGAGCATTCTTTTCCTGATCCCTAAGCTGTCTTGGGCTTCCCTGGTGGCTCAGATGGTAAAGAATCTGCCTGTGATGCGGGAGACCTAGGTTCGATCCCTGGGCTGGGAAGATTCCCTGGAGGAGGGCATGGCAACCTACTCCAGTATTCTTACCTGGAGAATCCTCATGGACAGAGGAGCCTGGTGGGCTACAGTCCACGGGGTCGCAAAGAGTTGAACATGACTGAGCAACTAAGCACATCACAAGCTGTCCTTGCTCACGAGTGAGTGTGGGCGACCACAAGTGGGTGAGTGTGTCACCCTAAGGGGTGCCCGGGAGTGGTAGTGTTCCTGTGCCCTCGCCCTGATCCTGGAGGGTGGTCGACAGGCTCTGCTCGCCCTCTCTTGCAGGGCTTCCTCTCGGGGCCCACCTCTCTGACCTTGGACAGTGGGCTCGTCTCTCCCCCTCCTACCCCGGACAGCACACTGCTCCCGGTTTTTCTCTGCCTCTAGATGCGCCCCTTCCTTCAGTTTCTCATAGTCCCCGCCCCTCCCCTTGGAGGCTCTAGTATTGTCTATTGTCCCCATCTCTTCACACCCTGCATCCGGTATGTGGTGAGCCCTCAGGGAAGAGCTGGTGCCACAAAGGCCGCCACTAAGAGTGCGGCTGCTCCACCCTGCCTCCCCACTGGGTGTCTCTGGCATTCGTGGGTAAGTGTACACAAGACACTGGGAGCCGAGACCTCTGCCCACACCCTTCTTCCTGAACTGGAGCTGAGGACTGGAGGAGCCCCAGGCTTCCTCGAGTCTGGCTTGGAGATTGGGGGACTCTCTGGCTTGGGGTCATCAGAGAAGACATCCAGCCAAGGCAGGCAGGCGGGGCTGGGCCCCTCTGGCAGGTCCCCAGGGGGCGCAGCCGTAGGACTGTTCTCCAGGGCTCCCTCCAGACTCTCATTGGCTCGAGTCTTGCGGCCATCCCCATGCTTCCTAGCTGTTAGGGTCTTAACTTTTCCTCGTGAAGGTAGATGGCAGCAGAGCCAGTTTCTCAGGGGTCTCTGAGCCCTGTCTCATGGGGTAATTTTTGTCAAATGGCCTGGCCTCTTTGAGCACAGTTTTACACAGATGCACAATGTGGAGGTGTATGGCCACAGACTCTCTACTTGAACTTGGAGAACTATCAGTGGTTTACCCCTTTAGAGGAAAAGAGGATTATAAATCAGCTAGAATTCTGTAGGAGGTGGGGGGGGGGGTGACACCTCCTCTAATCAATGGAAGATGGGGGAGAGGAGGTATTGACCTGAGGAAGGGAATGCCCTTCAGCAGGCTATAAGAGCCATGTGAATATGATAAAAACAAAACAGAAAAAACAATCACATGGTCAGAGTGGACCACAGGGTGTACATAAGTTATCTGAGCATCACATCCTTCTCTTAGGGGAATGCTGGCCAGAAGGTTCCCCTTTCTAGGTTTCACACCAATTTCAGGTAGGTCCAAGGTGCTCAAGGTCTTGGACTACAATGGGTCAAGGTGGGCTTCCCTGGTAGCTCAGATGGTAAAGAATCTGCCTGCAATGTGGAAGACAGAGGAGCCTGGCAGGCTACAGTCCAGGGGGTTGCAAAGAGTTGGACATGACTGAGTGACTAAGCACAACACACAGGTATGTGGGTAACTTTTCATTGTCACCCACAGAAAACCTCTAAGACTAGGTCTCTAGGGCTCCTTCTGATGGCTAGAAGACGCCAACAGGGTTCTGAGGACCTGAGGATCTCAGAGGGTCAAGGTTTGACCTTGACCTCGGCCCCTGGCCCAGGCACAGTTAGGGTGCTGAGGAGACCCTAAGAGCCCTGAGCTGACATCACTAGGCGTCTATGATCGGCTCTTACCCCTCTCAGGCCCAGGTAGGGCTCTGAGGTCAAGGAGAGGGACAGAGGGACCTGTGGGCCTCCGTCATTCCCTGCTGTCCCATCCTGTTCCCCTGGGACCCTTCTCACTCCTTTGACTGTCACCTCTCTGCAATGATGTGAGGAGGCGAGGTCACAGCTTTTAAAAATATTCTGACTTTGTTAACCCTGTGAGTGCTCCCAAACTAAGCCAGGTTCTTCCTAGTCCCCTAATCACTACAGCCAGAGGGACAGCCAGGACCTGCCCAAGAAGCACCTCAAACACCTTACACACACACATGCTCAGGTTTACACTTACGTTCATGCTCCACACACACACCAGGGCCCTGCAACCAGGCCGTGAGCACCTTTCAGCCTCAGTCCAAAGGTGCCTGCCCTTCACCTGCACTCCAGTGGCCCTCATGCTTTCTTCTCCAGGGAGGGCCCTCTTGGGCTTCCTTCCCCAAAAGTTCCACCTCGGAACACAGAGGCTGTTGGGTTCCTTTCACCCCTCTTGGGGTTATTCGGACCAGATATATCTGAGGGAAGAATCCAGAGACTTGGGGTCCAGTCCCAGCTGGGACCCATGCAGTAGAATCCTGGCCAAGTTCTTTCTTTTTCTCGGGACTCAGTTTCTTCACCCATGAAACGAGGGATTAATCCAAGCCAGTGGTTCCTAAACCTGACAGAACATCTAAACTGCCAGGGGGATTTCCCCAAATACACCTGTTTGGGCCTCATTTCACACCTCTGAGTCAGCCCCTTTCTAGGGAAGGTATGTTTTGGAAAACAAGTTCCAGGTAATTCTGACGCAGAAGCAGGCTGAGAGGGCCACTGATCCAGGTGATTTCAAAGGGACTTTGGGGACCCTAATTCCCACCCATCTCTTTCCTCTCTGCACAGACCCAGTGGAGACACTGAAGTACTGAGGGGAGGGCCTTGAAGGGCTCCAGAATTTCTTATCCTCGGCCCCCGCCCTATGCTTCTGTTCTGTCTGCAGTAGCTTGGGCTGGCAGTAATATCCCAAACTGGACAAGCCTCCAGGGCCAGCACAAACTCCAGACTCTGTCTCCCCAAGGAGCTGGGGTCCCTGAGCCTCACCCAGCCCTCTTTTCAAGCCAGCCGTCCCCATGCCTTGCCTGGCCCCAGAGGCCTTGAGGGGGTGACTCCTCCCCTAATCCCCAGAGCAGACGGAGATGAGGAAAGGTTAATTTCCGTCCCAGCTGCCTGACAGCTGGGGCTGACAGTGACAGAGTGGACAGCCAGGAGACCGGGGACATGGGGGAGGGACGATGGTGTGGGAGGCCCTGCATGTGGCCAGGACCAGTTGGTGGCTCAGCCTCGTCCCTGGCCCCTGAAAAGGACCTTGGAAGGCATTGCACCCAGGGTCCAGCACTTTCTCCATACAGCTGAGGAGACAAGATTCATCCAGGCCCTTTGGTCCCCGGGGTCGGTGCCCTTCCCATGACCACTCTGCCTGGATGAGAGAGGGGCCGAGCCTGCCTTGCGGAATCTGTGGTCTGAGGGTGCCTCACCATCCTTGCGGTAGTAGAGGATGTCCACCTTGCACTCCTCGGCCCCCAGCAGGGCCTGCGCCAGGCGGGACATGGCACTGCGAGGGGTGTTGGGGCCTGTGAGGAAGTCGCAGGTGCACGGTCTCTGCATCACTTCCACTCGGGAGTAGCCGAAGAGTTCGCAGAAGCCATCGTTGCAGTAAATGATGGCACAGTTCTCCATCTGAGCGTTGGCGATCAGGAACTTACGACCTGGGGCGGGAGGTGGGAGCCCATGGCAACCAGGACCAGGCAGTAGGGAGGGAAAGATCAGAGGGACTTGTGGGAGTGGTTGGTGTGTGTGTGCGTGGGGGGGATTGGATCTGGATGCAGAGCAGAGCTGTGATCAAAATGAAGGAAGGGGAAGGTCAGGTCTGGGGAGGGTGGGAAGACCAAGAAGGCCAGAGTCATGGGGGAAGGCCATGGGGCTCCTGGGAGTAATGAGGGGATGGTCAGGAGGGGGAAGCAGGACGATGACCAGAGAAGGGGAAGGAGAGTCAGGCCTGGGAATTGTGGGAAGACCAGGGCAGTAATGGGGTCAGTGAAGTGGGAGAGAGGCCCAAGGCTTCCTGGAGCAGGGAAAGGGATAGGTGAGAGGGAGCAGGGGTGTGACCAGATGGGGGCCCAGCCTGGGTGAGCTCCTAGAAAGACCAGAGTGGCTCGGTCAGGAGGTGAAAAGGAGGGCGAAAAGGAAACCTCTGGAGGAAGTTGGGGGTGGGGTGGGGGAGTCAGGAGGGAAGCATGGCAGGGATACAAGGGGAGGTCAGGGCTTAGAACCGGCAAGAAAACAACTCAGGTGAAGCGGGGAGCTGCACTTTGCCCACCATGTAGCAGAAGGGAGGGTGGTGTTGGAGGTAAAAGTAGGGGCTCGCTGGAGGAAAAGGTGTTTCTCGGACATTGAAGGGAAGGATATGCGTTTGGCATATCAGACACCCCCCACCCTGCTCCATTCGAAGTTAGTAAAGGGTCCGGCCACTCCTGCCACCGAACCAGGGCTCCAGATCATGCCCCAACCCACCGCACACACTCACTCTGGCCCTCGAACTTGCGGATGATGGTGTCCAGGTAAGTGTTTTGGGGTGCGACGTGGCCCCTGCGGACCGGCATCTTTCGGCCGCGGCCTCTGCCCGGAGCCAGCAGCGCTCCGGCTCCCTGCTTCTCCGCCTGTCCTCTGGCTCAGCTGCGTCCGGCTCCGGTGGGCGCCGCCCCCGGGGAGGGCCGCAGGGCTTCGTGCCCCGCCCGCCCGCCTGCGTCTACACCTCTGCTGCCCTCCCGGGCCGGCCGCTCGCCCTGCGTCCTTCCCTCCTTGGCCGCCCGGGAGCTGTCCGCGCCGCGGTGCTGAAAGGAGCCGCGCGGCAGCGGCGGCGGGGCGGGGTCCGCGGGGCGGGGGCAACTTTTCCGGGACTCAGTGGGGCAGGGGCGGGGCCCTGACTCTTCAGGGGCGGAGCTGGGAGGGAGTCCGGCGCCAGGAGTCAATCGGGTAGGGCCTCTTTGAGGAGCTTCTGCTCTGTCCCAATGGACTGTGCCCTCGGCCCTCTCAGACCCGGTTCAGGTACCAGGGGGCCAGTCTGGACATTGCCAGGCCGTCTCTCTCAAGCAGGGGAGGAGAGGAGGAGCCGAAGGGGTTGTTAAAGGCCTCAAACGGTCTTCTGCTGAAGGTTTCTTTCCTGATCTGACCATTGGACTGGACTCGGGCAATGGTATGGACAGACCTTTTGCCCATCCTTACCAAGTGCCCTCCAACTGAATCCCAGTGCCCATGCAGAACTAGTGGCAAGCCCATCCAGGACCTGGTACTGGCAGTGTAATAAACAAGGAATATGCAATGAGGTGCTTTCTTTAGAGGCCTGAGAGCTCTTGGCATACAGATACTGCTTGGGAAAAGAACAGATTTAAAACCACATATTAGCAAATGACCACTGATAAAAGTGTCTGAGTACTGGTTGAAAATGAATACAATAGAATAAGCAGATGGGGATGGGGTGAGGTTTACTGAAAAAGCCTTCTTGGAGAGGAGTGGGAGGAGACCACTGTTCACTGAGCATCTTGGTGAGCTTGAAGCTTTGCAGAGGGTCCAACAGCCAGTTTGGAGCCATCCTTGGAGGGCAAGCACTCAATAGGGCATGCACCTTAGGCAAAGGCCGATGATGGAATCAGTGCAAGGGGCTGAGCTGGGAGGTGGGATAAATGATAAAGACCCTCAGATGCCATTTTGCACATCTAGATTTAACTGATGGACAACCAACTTGTTAAGTAGTTAGACATGAAGGAAATATTCCAGTGAAAGAAACTTTACAGTGGAGGTCCAAAGAAAGAAACTTTACAACGGCGGGTGGGGGAGGGAGGACGGACAAGGAGGCTCAGTGAGAGTTTTGCTGGAGTCCAGGTGAGAGGCTTGGTTTCCTGGGCTGGTTGTACCTTTGCCATGCAGAGCCACAGTGCCTGATGCGGATCTCGTTGGCCACTGTGGCTGGGGGATGGGAGGGCTGCAAGTGTGGCCTCCTGGGCGGGGGGGAGGGGGTGCTGAGTTGTCCTGGCTGGCCCCATGTCGGGGGGGGGGGGGTAGGCTGGCTGTGGAGGAAAGGTGGGGCTGTTTCTCATGGGCTCAGGGCATGGGGTGCTGAGCTCTGAGGAGAAATTTGGGCAGTGGGACACTCATTCACTCACTTCCTCACTCACTCAAACATTTTCCAAATCCCCACTGTGTGCCATGGCCTGTGCTGGCTACAGATGTTTCACTGTGTCCTGACCTTACAGAGCTGACAGCTAGTAATGGGGACAAATAAGGACATTACAGCAAGGCAAAGTAACAGCAGTGACGGAGACATCAAATGAGGGTGCTCTGGAGCCTGCGGTCAGAACAGAAAGTGCTCAGACTCTGCCAGAACTCAAGAAGACCTCTTGAAACCTGGACAGAGGTAGGCTCCATGGAGAGCTCGGCCCAGTCCTTCTGTACCCTGATCCCTGACTTCTGGGCTCAGATCTTTAATCTAGAGAGAGCCAGTCTCATCTCTTGGCCACCTTCCCGCTTGCTCAACTGCAGCCCTGATGCCTCCTCTGTGGTTTCTGGCTGTGATGTTACTTCCTCTCAAGGTTCCCCTAATTTCCGACAGACATTGATTTTCAGTCTCCCAGGGGGCCCCTGGGGCCTCAGTCCAAACTCAGTAAGTTCCCATACACTGGGTGTGGCACCCTTGTGTTAGACCCAGGCTGGAAAGAAAGGGCAAAGAGGGGCAGGAGCAGAGGCCTTCCCTTTCTCTTCCTAGGCTTGTCCCTAGAGCACTCATTCCCCAATGTCCTCCTTAAAGCTCTCCCTCCCCATCCTCCCCTCCTCCACTGAGCCTGGAAAGGTGCTGTTTGCCCTGTGCTCAATCCCCAGGGCAACAGGCCAGGCAGCAGGTGTGTGTGTGTTGAACAAGGCCATCTCTGGAGTGGAGTGGCTGGAGATGAGCTTTGTTTAAATATTAAAGAAGTCAATCATTAATCAAGCCTGGCTGGGTGCCCAGCTACCCACTGTCTGCATTTTGGAGGGCCCGGTCTGGGGCCGGGATGGGCCATGGGGCAGTTTATAAGGCTCCTTGCATCTCAGACAGCTGACAGGCAGCTTCTGGGGGCTGCGTTATGCAGCCCAACACAGTGCCGGCCAGTATACAGAGTTCAGCGCTCATGAACTGACAGGATGTATAAGGAGTGTCTGGTTCTACGTGCATGCATTTTCTGAAGGCACTGAAGCAGTGTCCTGTTTCTAACTATGGCAGATACTCCTTGGGTATTGCAGCCTCTGTCCAGCCCCACAGTAGAATTTCTGAAGAAAACATCATGTGAAGAACCAGTTTTGGGGTGAGGGGCTGGTTTGGAGGGATCCACTAAAACTATGGATCCTGAACCCCAGGAGAAGGAAGCTGGTCTGGAACCCAGGGCAGACATGGAATCACACAGTCACCCATGCACATGGCCTCACATACATGAGTTCACAAACGCACAACTGCCCATATACCCAGATCTGCCACGGTTGCACCCAATAGCAGTTGGGTGCTATTCAGGCAAGCAGTCCCCTCCTCCACCGCCTCTCCATTTGGCCACCCTCCTCCTTCCCCTAAACCTCACCAGTTGCAGTGGTGTCTAGTCCCAGCTCCCCCATTCATCTCTCATCCACGGAGGCTTCCTGTTGTGCTGTGTGAAAATCCAAATGATGAGGCCAATGGAGCACAGCATCAGGAGGAGGCAGAGGCCCAGCAGCATCCACTGTCTCTTGACAACTTGGTGGGGCTCCATCGCTATGCCCAGAAAGCAGATTTTCGATGCTGGCTTGATGGCGCTGGCATCCTGTGATCTGGGGCTCTGTGACCGGGTGCTCTGTGACCAGGTGTCTTGTGTACTGGTGTCTTGGGTCAGTGAGCTTTTTTCCATGGTGTACAGCCTGCGGCCCAGCAGCAGGACTGCCAGTAACATGACAAAGCTCAGGGCCAGCAACGTCCACTGCCAGGATTTGACCTGGTCAGAGTTCAGCTCCATCCCCAGGAATGCTGCCCTGCTTGTTTCTCTTTCTGTGGAAGACACAGGAAACACACAGAGCAGGTGAAGCTGGGGAGGGTGCCTCATGGTGACCAGAGGGGATCTGATGGCCACAGACATTTTCCCCCAGCCTCTGGCACCTGCCTTCCAAAAGTGAGGGCCTTGCCTTGGAAGGAGGATAGGAAAGAGGAGAAGGAGGAGGAGGAGGAGCAGCGGATGGCACAGGTAGGGCCATGTACCCCATGGAGCCCAGCAGTGGCTCCATGCAGGGTCAAGAGGTAAAATGCCCACCCCGTGCTCAGATCCACCCTGCAGTCTAGCCGGACAGTGGGCAAGGAAGCCTCCGAGCCAGTGGCTGGGGCATGGGCTGTGGTCTTGGCCGAGGCTGTATCAGGTGCAGACAGGGTCACACTGCAAGGTCCTTAATGGGCGAGGGGTGAAGGCTGAGCTGTGGTAGGGGCTGGCCCAGGGCAGGCTAGGGTCGGGCCTGGAGCTGAAACAGAGGTGGGATGAGGGTCAGATCATCAAACCTTCAAAGGAACAGCTGAAGTCTGGCCAGCCCAGTATCTCCCCCTGCCGCACGTTCTCAGTGACCAGCCAGTTCAGCAGGGGCTTGAAGTAGGTCATGAGGGCCTTTGTAGACACCTTGGTCTCCCCGGTCATCTTCTCCAGGACCTCTGGCCAGGGCTTGCTCGAGCCCAGCTTCAGGACATCCCTGGGAGGGTAAGTACGGCTGTGAGGGTGTGTGGGGGCATTGGCTGATGCTGCTGGGACCCCTCAGTATGCCCAACCCCACCTTTAGAGTCTGACTTTGCTAGCCAGACTCTCCCAACAGATGTTCAGCATAATGGATAAAATCACAAGCTCTGTATGGAAGAGGCCAACACAATACAGTAAAACAATTATCCTCCAGTTAAAAAAAAAGAAAAAGAAATCTCAAACTTTGAAATAATACTAACCTGTGTTTGAATCCTGACTCTGTGACTCAGCTGTGGGACCCTGGGCTGGTACTTAACCTTTCTGAATCTCAATTTCCATATCCATAAAATGGAGAAAATAACAGTACCTACCTCTTAGGGTGGTTGTGCTGACCAAATAGACACAATTCTGGGAGCATAATTAGGTAGGCAATAAATGTCTGATTACTATTATTATTATTACTAGTACTACCACCGTGAGGATTATTATTATCCTGGACTCAAATAAGCCTAAAGTCATGAAACACTCTTTCCCATGAGGTGCTCAGTGTCAGTAGAGAGACTGCTTTTCAGTCCCTTCCGGTCTCCCAGGGAGTGTTTGGGAGGATTAGTGAGATTGCAAGCGTGGGATGTGCTCTGTGCACTGCCTGCGGCACTGCAGAAATGTCAGCTGCCTCGAGGCTCATCAAGTGCTCCGTGGCAGGGGGTCTAGCCTTAGGCTTGGCCCATGCACTCAGGTAGGGGGACAGCTTGCGCTGCAGCCAGGGCTCCGGGCTCCTCCACCCCAGTGTCCCCTGCAGAGGCAGCAGAAGGTGTATGTGATACTTCTCAACCTGCTTCCCCGATCTGACCTGGAGAGGTGGGGCTGAGAGGCCCAGAGGCCTAGAGTATGAAATCTAGGCCATCAAGACTCAGGTTCAAGACCCAGCAGTGCTAGTTATGGGCTGCACAGCCACAGACGATCAACTTAACCTCTCTCAGCCTCAGCTCCTTCATCAGTAAAACCAGCCCCCATTAATTTCACTGTGGTGAGGATGAAGACACTCAATGGCAGCAAAGAGGGCTTTGTAGCTTGCAAAGTCTTATATACATTGCTTAATAAACAACTGGGAAAGAATAAGGTGGGGAAACTAAAGGTCAGTAGATCCATGCATGGCAGAGACCACTGGGGGAAAATGTAGTTAGGACCCTAGAGAAATGGAGGAGAAAAGTCATCAAGATAGAAAGGAAAAAACCAAAGGAAATCCCATAACTACATTTAGGTAAGAGGATTTTATCAAGTGGCAGGTACTGCAGAAAAGGAAGGACCTGGTGGGGTAAAGTCTCAACCACTGAGAGTCTGCCTTCTCAGAAGTAGTCCTTCAGGCTGGGTGGGACAAGAGTTTTGATGCAGGCAGCACGTGAGACTTGCGAAGGTGACAACTGGGCACTGCCTGGAGCCCTCAACTCCAGGGTGGCAGAAATGGGCCCATGGACAGGATCAGGTCCTCGTGGCTGCTTGGGTGAGGCAGGGGAATTTGGGAACTTGGACCAAGGCCACTTCTACCTTCTATTCTCAATGGCACCAACCTGGAGGCTGCCCCAGGGCGATCACACTTAGGAAGATGAGTCGAAAGTAGCAAAATCAAGTTTTAAACTCGATTAGGGAAAAGAGCAGCCAAGAATCTTGCCCTTCCCCTTCTCGCCTGCAAGCGCTTGCCTGCCCCATCCTTCCACAAAAGGCCTAGAGATGACTGGTGAGTCCTTGGCGTGCTTTGGTACCAAGTCAGACCCTGGGAGCCTTATATGTCCTGGGTGGAGAGGGGTAGGGAAATGAGAAAGACTGAGGTCAAATGTCTCACCGATCAAGTGGGATAAAGGCTCAGTCAAAAGTGAGTTGATGCTGGGCTTCCCTCATGGCTCACTGGTAAAGAATCTGCCTGCCAGTGCAAGAGACACGGGTTTGATCCCTGATCCGGGAAGATCCTCATGCGATGGAGCAACTAAGCCTGTGGGTCACAACTACTGAGCCCGTGCTCTAGGACACAGGAGCCACAACTGCTGAGTCCGCGTGTCACATCTACTGAAGCTTGAGCACTAGAGCCCAGGCTCTGCTACGAAAGAAACCATGGCAATGAGAAGCCCAATCACCACAACTTCAGAGTAGCCCCTCGCTCCCCACAACAGGAGAAATAGCCTGAGCAGCAATGAAGACTCAGCACAGCCAAAAATATAAAATTATTAAAAAAAAACAAAAAACTTAAGAGTTCTCTTGAAAATATCCAATGAATATTAAAATGTATTAAAAAAAAAAAAAACAGAAGTCTGCTATTTCTTGTACTCCTGCATTGAGGGACAGAGTTCCCTCCTTGGTCCCCTAGCAAGACCTCCTTCCCCTCTTTGCACGTTCACCAAATCCCTTTCCTGCTGCAGCAGCTCCTTTCTTGGCATACGGTTATGGGTTTATCCTGTGGCCCATTGCCCCCTGCTGGACGCAGGGCAGGCTGGCACGTGCGCAGGTAAATGTTTGCTGAGTGAGTAAATGATGGGCAGCCAGAGACACGAACGCAGGGAGCCGAGAGGCCCCTTCTGTTCCACACATTCTGAGAAGCTCAAACCTGGGCAGTTGGCTAGAACAAATCCCAGGAGTATGAAAAGATGAAATAGCAAAAAGACTAGGGAGACAAGAAGGCATGTCAAGTGCAGCCCTCCTGGGAGCAAAGGCAAGGATTAGTCTCGCAACTCTGTCTGGCCTCGTGGGTACTGACAAGCTGCATGGTGGAATCACGAACGTGCTCATTACATTTCCAAAGGAGGCTAAATTATTGTGGATAATTATTAGGATACTAAATAGTGGCTTTGTTCATCCTCTGGGAAACCAGGAATAAACTCAACATGACCTTGACCGATTATGGTAATGGACCTACTGAAATCGGTTGAAATGCAATGAGAAAAAGATTATGTCAGTGGGGCGGGCTCCATATCCCAGAGACTGGAGTGCTGATCCTGGGACCAGAGGACCCAGGTCTAGCTTCACCAGAACAGCATCCTTTATAACTGATGGAAGCAATAGGGTGGAAGATAATGTGTTCTGGAGTCACTTTGGGGTTCAAAGCATGATTCTGCCACTTCCTAGATCAGCAACATGAAATTATACTTCTCTGAGCTTCAGTTTCATCATTTACGAAATGTGGATAATAAAGTCCACTTTGCAAGTTATGAACTGCTAATGTGGAACACTGTAAGAGTGCTTGCTAGAGAGCCAGCCTGTGGAAGTAAAGGCTTCCAGCCCAGGTCAGCCTCTCACCCCACTCCAGGTTTCCTTCAGGGCCAGAAGCTTGCACCACAGAGGCAGGGATGGAAAGGATGGGCTAGACACCAAGAGCCGGGAAAAAAGACTGTGGGGAGGGGGTCAAAGTAGACCACAAGCTGATCAGAGTGGGCCAAGAGGCTGGTGCAAAAGCAGCCTGGATCAGCCCGGGAACTGGGTTCAGGCACCTCTGAGAAAAGACAGGCAAAGCAGAGTGCACCCCAGGGGGTATCAAGTGCTGCTGAGAAGCTAGGCAGGCACCTTGCAGGGAAAGAATAAGGGGATTCAGATGGAAGATGGAGGCAGAGGCGAGACCCCAACACTGGCTTCCCACCTGGGACAGTTCGATTTATTGACAACGTGAACAAGTGCGTGCATGCGTGTGTGTGCATGTTAGCAGGAGGGGCTAAACCATCTCTCTGACCACAGGGGCTACATAAGAGAAAACGGGCTTTGACTAACATAGGAGAGACCATGGTCTCTCAAACTCTGTAGTCTCTCATAGTCTGACAGAGGGAAGAACTTCCACTAGAACATAAGCTCTGCGCAGGGGACCTGGGGTGGAGCCAGGTGAGGAGAGGGGCCCAGGGCAGGCGTCCAGCAAGGTGGGGAAGGACAAGGAAAGGGGGAGGGCACTCACTCCAGGAGCTTCCCAGCCTCCTTGGAGTTATAGATGTCACAGCGGTGCAGCGGCCCCATGTGGCCCGAGGCCTTGCAGAGTGCTTCATGGAACTGGAATTGGAGCACGAGGCTGAGAAAGTACCTGGGGAGAGAAGGCGAGGCCGGCTGGGGGTGTGGCGGGGTGGGCTCGGGTCAGCGGTTACCATCAGGTAGGCTGGCCCTGGGATGTTGCAGGGTCTCTGCTTCCTAACCTTCTGGACTCATGCGCCCCTTCCCCCCTCCTGCTCACTTCTCGGGACAGCTGACACGCTTTTCCATCACGCTGCCCTCCGCAGGGGAGCTCATGTGAAAGCTCAGTGTGCTCAGGACAAGGCCCTCAGGAGGGTGTGCTGTCCGACGGGAGGAGGTGGGGAGGCGTGCAGGGGGAGGACATTTGGGTCTGGGGCCTTCCTGAAAATCCTCCACCTGGGTCCTGTGTCCCCTAACCCCCACCCCCTAGGCCGGTTCTGCTGGAGTGGCCCAGACCTTACCGTATGTAGGGCAAGCTGGCAGAGATGTGGAACTTGGCGCCTGGATCAAAGTCCTCCTCTGTCCGAGGGATGGGAGGGCACAGGCCCTGGTACTTCAACCTGGGGGTGGTGTTAAATCGGGGGCTTGAAAGTGCCACCTGGTAAGATTTCCAGAGCCCTTTTCCTTCTGGAGCATTTGCACAGCTATCACAGTGACTTGGCATGAGGAGGACACTTAATGCATTTTATTGATTAAATAAATGAGTTGAAAACACAGGGGATTGGGAATCAGAGAATTAAACAATTACAGGAGTTAACATCAAGCACGTCCTCTCTGCAGGAACCATGCTGAGTTCTCCACACAGGCTCCCTCAACACTATCCTGGCTCTGGGGACACGGGAGGGAACGGGCTAGGCAGGGTCCCTGCTTTCCTCCTAATGATGGGGGATGGCCATGGACCAACCAACCAAGTGGTTTCATCTGATAAGAAGTGCTGAGAAGAAAACACAGCACCATCCCTGCGGTATGGAGGAAAAGCGAGGCCTAGAGATCAGGGAGTTGGTAGCAGGACACGGCGGAGTCGCGGGCAGACCCCGGTAACTGCTGGCTTTGCCCCTCTGAGCTGTGTGACTGTGGGAAAGTTGATTGTTACTGAGCCGGGCTGTAAAGTGTTGTCTGTGAAATGGGCATAACGAGAGCCATCTTTGGGGTGGATGAAGTCTATGGAAAAGCTTGTCGTTTCACGTCAGCCCACTGGAGCCCTGCACAGTCCTCATGGGGAAGCTCCTCTCTCATCCACGAGGTTCTGTTCAAGGGCCAGGGAGTCGCCCCCTCCCTCAGCCTCTGGTTTCCATCACTCAGTCCAGATGGCTGGTGGGGGTGCCCTTGAAGGGGGCACAAGGTCAAGACTCTGCCAATCCCCCCAGTGAGGTCCAGTCCTGAATTTGGGGTGGGAGTCAGAGGGTGAGAGGACAAAGGGAGGGGCAGCCTGCTCTGCCATCCCTGGGTGGTAGGGTGATGGCAGGCTGGGCACCTGTAAAGGTTCAAGTCAGCCTAAGGGCCTGATGCAGAACTTGTGGGCCCTTTGGGAGCACCTGTGGCTGGCAGACCTGAGCTGGTGGGTCTGAGGATTGGTGGAGAAGGGGAAGCCTTGCCCATGCGCAATTATTATCCAATCTAACAGCCAGGGGTCGGTGATGGGATGGACACGGGTGCCCCTCACTCAAGACTGATGCCGCCCGACTGCTGGGGGGCTCCTTCACTGCCAGTTCCGCCCACAGACAGGCCTGGGGACAGAGTAAGAGACAGGTGTGTGTGTCTGTGTATGTGTGTGTGTCGGGATAATAGGAAAGGGGGCAGTGGGCTTGCCCTTGTCATATAAAAACTCTCCACCAAAAGGAAAGAGCTCAGACCCCAAACACCCCCTCTGCTGGCCCCACTGGGAGGCAGAGAAGGGAGGGGAGGAGCAGGAAGGCCTGCCTGGTGGTCAGCATCCCATTCTTGGAGGGGCTCAAGTGCAACCACCATGCGAGCTTGCCGGCCTCCAGGGATCCCCCGAGGGGCTATGAGCCTGCTGAGTGCTGGAGCCAGATTCAACACAATCCCCCAAGACTCATGCTCCGGCCCTACCCACTTCAGCAGGGATGCTTTTGTCTGGTGACAACAGACGGCCAATGCCACCCCAGGGCTTCCCCATGGCCGCAGATTAGCAGCATCACACGCCCAGCTCTGCCCCCGGAGGTGAGACGGTGGTGCCCTTTGGTAGCAGGCGGTCCCCTTGAGGCTGCCCCCAAAGCCCACCCTAGTCCAGGCGTGGCCAGAGGGGCCCGAATGGCGATCCTCCCCACCTGAGGTTCCACCACTCCTGGTTGTACACATCCTTCTCGATGGTGCCGTCAAAGACCTTCCAGCGAAACAGGTCCATCAGGTAGGCGAAGGGGATGAAGGCGATCTTCTCCAGGGCAACGCTCATCAGGAAATTGACCTCCTCCTCTGGGGAAAGCAGTGGGGGCAGTCAGGAGGTGGCTCTGGTCCCGCCTCCCTTAGGCCTTGCCCGGGGTCCCCAGGCCTGGGATCCTCCTGGTCCCCATCACCTTTGTCCTGGTGCTGTTGGCTGAGCAGGCCTCTGTTGAGCAGGTGCTTGTGGGAAGAGGCTGAAAGGGTGACCACCGACCCCACGGCCTCCTCGAAGGCTGGGTTGGCGCCTGCGCGGAAGATCACCGAGAGGTTCTTGTATTGCAGGAAGTACTGGATGTGGCCCATCTGGTGGAAGATGGACAGCAGGTCTTCTATGGTCACTTCGGTGCACTTCTTTATCCTAGGGTTAAAGGGCAGGGGTCAAGGAGCATGGGGATGCCCTGGGAAAAGGAGACATTTCCCTATTCAGGCTCTGTAAAAGGACTGGGTGGTTGGGCTGGAGACCAGCAGGGCCTTGTGCTCTTGGTACTCCAGGTGGCACATCCAAGCAGCGGCCAGACGCGTGGCTTTCACACTCATCTCCCCCAGGTGGCCGGCTCCCCGCCCCCCACCCCCCGGCTGCCACCCCGCTGAGACAGGCAGACAGGTGGAGAGCAGAAGGAGCAGAGGAAGGGGGTGATACCAGCCACAGGGTGAGCACCTGAAGTCCTTCCCGTTGTAGAAGTCCCAGGCGGACGCGTGGCACTCCACCTCCCGCCCGTCAGTTGGCCTTTCCATCATGGAGTTTTTCCAGAACTCAGGAGGGGTGGAAAGCAGCCCCATGGAGGTGAAGAATTTTTCAGCCTCTTGGAACATTTTCTCAGGCTTCCAGTGCTGTGGGGAAGAGGCAGAGTTTGGGGCCCCACCCGGGGGCTGTGGGGTGGGCAGGGCAGACCGGGGCCCGAACGCTGACCTGGCCTTGCATGATCTTCGTGATGTCCTCGGGGGGCTTCTCTGGGAAGGGCAGGGCCAGGTCTAAGATGTTGACCCAGGACTGAGCCCACATGTTCCCTGGAAGAGGAGGGGCAGGGTTAAGAGGAGGCGGGAGACCGTCTCTCCCCACCGACTGCGCGCCTGCTCGGGAGGCCTACTCCACCTGCCCGCCTCTGCTGCCAGCTGGGGCTTTACCCAGGACGTGGGCGGGGATGGGCCCCCTCAGGTCGATGAGCTCGGGCCCATAGAAGCGGTAGAGGGACCTGCGCACGTAGGCATGCAGGTTCAGGTAGAGCGGCTGCAGCTCCTGGAACAGCTGCTCCAGGTCTTCCTGCAGCGTGTCGGACTCGTACTTGGACCTCCACAAGGCCCCCATGTCTTGGTAACCTAGGACAGGGGAGGGGCTCAGGGGTGACCCCCACCCACCCTTCAGCCTGGCCTGGCTGGCAGGAAACCCAGGCACCTGCTAGGGAAGCCAACTGACCTCCTAGATCCTCAAGGTCTTTATCTGCCAAACAGGAAAAATACCCCCCACCAAGTCACCATCCGTAAAGGATGAGAGTGGGATGGACAGGCACTTAGCAAAGCACACACTGAGCATCCTCTGGGCCTGGGCAGACAGGGTCTGCTCCTCTCTCTCCACCTGGAGCCCCACCCACCCAGGCTGCCTTTCTTCAGATCCTCCCGAGGGCTTCTTGTTGCCCGGCTTGCTCCATCTTTCAGGCCTTGGATGAATGCCAGCAAGGCCCTCCCCGCCCACCTGGCTGAAACAGGGTCCCTTCTTCTCTCTCTGAAGCCCCATCCTTCTCAGCACTTATGGGTGGTGACTGGAAATGAGCGTCTGTCTCCCAGAGGCCTGTAAGCCCGGGGAAGGTGGGCACCTTCCCTGTTTTTCCACCTGTGCATCCTCAGACCCTCTCCAGCAATGGCACACCCCAGGAGTAGTGCTCAGTTGCTGTTTGTGGATCCACACGGACGAGTGAGCCAGCTCTGCACTCCCCAGCGGCAGGACTCAGGGTTCCTGTCTCCAGGTCCTACCCAGACTTGGCTTCACCCTTCCCAGCACTGCCCTGAACCCCCTGCAGGATGCAGTCTGCCCAGCTGGATGGGCTGGCAGGTGAGGGGTGAGGGGCCTCACCATTGAGATTCGCAGCCTTGTTGCTGAGCTGCACGTAGCGCTCAAAGGTCATGCGGAGCTGGCGACCCACGGCGTCCCGCCAGCCCTGCCAGGCCCACAGCAGCTCCTTCTGGTCTCGGGAGGTGGCCATGACTTCTTCGAGGTCTGTACCCAGAAAAGGAGCCGAGGTGGGACCTCACTCCAGCCGGCCCCCTGCCCTGTCCCGCCGTGGGTAGCCCTCCCCAAGTGCAGCTGGGGCTGGGAGGAAGGTGGGAATCTGGAGGCTACTGGAACGGGCTGTGCTGAGACTCTGGGGTGGGTGGGGGCGGGCTTGGGTGCTCACCAGGCTCCAGGGGCAGGCAGGGCCCCTCATTCAGGCAGACCTGGGCCATGCTGTACGTGGTCTCCATGTAGGCCAGAATCTCGTTGTACTGGGGGGGACAGGTGTCACCCAGGGCAGGTCCGCAGCCATGGGCCCACCCCCAGCGCTAGTCCCATCAGCTGGGAGAGGCAGGCCTGGCCAAGGCATCGTCCCATCTTCCCACTAGCCTCTGCTCACCTCCCCCACCCACCCAGAGGAAGCTCTGGCTCTGCCTCCCCCAAACTCCTTCCAGCCCCAGGCGGCTCCCCACCCGGCGGCCTGCCCACCCCTGAGGTGGGGAGCATGTGCCTGGAGACCTGGGGGCTCGTCCATCACCTCCCGGAGCTCCTCCTTGGGCAGGGCCGCCTTGTCTACGTTCAGCAGCTTACTCAGCATGCGCTTCACATCCGAGTCCTGGAAGTTGGCGATCTTAAACATGCGGGCCCGCGTGCCAAAGTACAGTGTGTGCTGGGACTTCTCCACGTCCTTGTACAGCTGGAAGGACGGTCACCATGTTTGTCATGTGAGGGTGAAGGAGAGGGTGAGGGCGTCACATGGAACTCCAGGGCCCAGCCCCACAACCTCCTTCCAAAGCCCCTTTAAAGGGTTTGGAGTCATTGAAACTTTGCCAAAAGCAAGAAGGGAGGGAACCTGCCCCCTACAGGCAAGCAGGTGATATTTACAAGAGGAAAGAAGCTAGAGGTTCTAGCCCAGACAGCTTTCAGGGCTCCAGGAGGCCTGGAGCCTGACGTCTGTTCCGACATGTGCTTTGGGGCTTCCCTCTCTCATCTAGCTCTGGAAGAGTGGCAGAAGGTGTGATTCCTTGGCCCCCCAGCACCCCTGCACTGTGACTCCTGAGAAGAACAAAGGGAGAAGGGGCAGGGGCGGAAGTGGTGCCACACCATCTCCTCTTGATTTTTCTTTGTGATGTTGGTGACATAGTTCCAGGCGGCCGCCATGAACTGGTTCCATACAACCTGGGCTGTTCGCTCGTAAAACTCCAGGAAGGCCTTTGCCACAGTCTCATTGTAGAGCTGGTCTGCAGAGAAGGAGATGGGCGTCAATTGTCCTGGGAGGGGCCTGCCCCTGCCTGGTCCCTGGGTCTGATCCCACGCTCTTTCAGGTCCCAGCCCCACCTGAGTCCTGGTCACCCTGAGCCATGGCACAACAGAAGAGCACAAGGAGGGAAGGGCCAGGGCAAGTCCATCTTGTTCCCATGACCAAAAGAACAGCAGAGCCGGAGGAGGCTGTGGCCCAATCACGGTCCAGCTCCATATTGTGACATCAGGGGCTAAAGGGTCAGCCGTGGAATGTCAGAAAAGGAAAAGCCCCGCCTAACTTCTGGCCCAACTGTCCCCATTTTACAGGTGAGGAGACTGAGGTCTAGAATGGTCTAGCCGTACACCTTCACACCAGGTCAGTGGCAGAGCCAAAAGGACAACCAGGGCTCTTAATATCTAGACCAGAGCTTGTTCCACTCTTCTTGGTCACTTCTCCCTGGCGTTGGAGCCACCCTTGATCTTGACCAGGGATTGATGAACCCCCTCCCTCCACAGGCTGGCATTACTTCTGAGCAGGTGAGTGGGAGGATGGATGAATGCACAGACGGAAGGAAAAGACCTCTCTGGGTCTCTGGATTCTGGAAGCACAGTTGTTTTTCTATGTTCTTCTGACTTGACCGCTTATGTTCACGTTTTTTGGCCTTTTTCTCTCTTGAGGGAAGTATGATCGACCCAGGGCTCCTCCTCTCTTTCACTGTCCTTACACCTGTTTCCCAAGGGAGAGCCCTAGACCATGAGTTTGCTGTCAGGAGGCACAGAAGGTAAGGGGCCATCTACCAGGATGAAAAAAAAAAAAAAGTACTTTTTGGTTGCTTGGTTATTATTTGGTTACTATTATCTTCACGCTATACAGTCACCCTCTGGACTTATTTATCTTGCAACAGGAAGTTTATACTTTTTGACTGCCTTCACCCATTTCACCCACCCACCCTTGCCTCTGGCATTCACCGTCTCTATATCTACGAGTTCAATTTTGTTTTGTTTTGTTTGGGGGTGTTTTTTTTTTTTTTTTTTTTTTTACTGTTATTGTTGTTGTGTGAGCTCAGTTGCTCAGTCATGTCTGACTCTTTGCGACCCTAGGGACTGTAGCCCCTCAGGCTAGTCCATATGGACTGTAGCTCCTCCAGCTACGGGATTTCCCTGGCAAGAATACTGGGGTGGGTTGCCATTTCCTCCTCCAGGGTATCTTCTCACTCAGGGATTGAACCCACATCTCCTGTGTCTCCTTCCTTGCAGGCAGATTCTTTACTGCTGAGCCACTGGGCAGGCTTTTGTATTTTAGATTCTGCATATAAATGAGATCATACAGTATTTGCCCTTCTCTGTTTGACCTATTTCACTTAGCATAATGCTCTGAAGTTCCATCCATGTTGTTGCAAATGGCAAGCTTGCCTTCTTTTACATGGCAGAATAGTGTTCCTGTGCGTGTACATGCACACGTGTGTGTGTATGTGTTACATTTTTAATTTCCATCAGTGGACACTTAGGCTGTTTCCATATCTCAGCTATTGTAAATAATGCTGCAATGAACATGGGAGTGCAGATATCAAGACTATAATTTCATTTTCTTTGGATACATACCCAGGAGTGGAATTGCTGTATTATATGGTAGTTCTTCAGGCACTCTATCAGATCTAATCCCTTGAATCTATTTGTTACTTCCACTGTGTAATCGTAAGGTATTTGATTTAGGTCATACCTGAATGGTCTAGTGGTTTTCCCTATTTTCTTTAAGTCTGAATTTGGCAATAAGGAGTTCATGATCTGAGCCACAGTCAGCTCCTGGTCTTGTTTTTGCTGACTGTATAGAGCTTCTCCATCTTTGGCTGCAGAGAATATAATCAATCTGATTTCAGTATTGACCATCTGGTGATGTCCATGTGTAGAGTCTTCTCTTGTGTTGTTGGAAGAGGGTGTTTGCTATGACCAACGTGTTCTCTTGGCAAAACTCTATTAGCCTTTACCCTACCTCATTCTGTACTCCAAGGCCAAATTTGCCTGTTACTCCAGGTGTTTCTTGACTCCGTACATTTGCATTCCAGTCCCCTATAAGGAAAACGACATCTTTTTGGGGTGTTAGTTCTAGAAGGTCTTGTAAGTCTTCACAGAACCATTCAACATCAGCTTTTTCAGCATTACTGGTAGTGATATTGAATGATTTGCCTTGGAAACGAACAGAGATCATTCTGTCATTTTTGAGATTGGATCCAAGTACTGCATTTCAGACTCTTGTCGACTATGATGGCTACTCCATTTCTTCTAAAGGATTCTTGCCCGCAGTAGTAGAACTGTGAACTTCCAGATGTTCAAGCTGGATTTAGAAAAGGCAGAGGAACCACAGATCAAATTGCCAACATCCGTTGGATCATTGAAAAAGCAAGAGAGTTCTAGAAAAATATCTACTTCTACTTCATTAACTATGCCAAAGCCTTTGTGTGGACCACAACAAAGTCTGGAAAATTCTTAAAGAGATGGGAATACCAGACCACCTGACCTGCCTCTTGAGAAATCTGTATGCAGTTCAGGAAGCAACAGTTAGAACTGGACATGGAACAACAGACTGGTTCCAAATAGGGAAAGGAGTACATTAAGGCCATATATTGTCACCCTGCTTATTTAACTTATATGCAGAGTACATCATGAGAAATGCTGGGTTGGATGAAGCACAAGCTGGAATCAAGATTGCCAGGAGAAATATCTATAACCTCTGATATGCAGATGACACCACCCTTATGGCAGAAAGCGAAGAACTAAAAGAGCCTCTCAATGAAAGTGAAAGAGGAGAGTGAAAAAGTTGGCTTAAAACTCAATATTCAGAAAACTAAGATCATGGCATCCGGTCCCATCACTTCATGGCAAATAGATGGAGAAACAGTGGAAACAGTGACAGACTTTATTTTGGGGGGCTCCAAAATCACTGCAGCCATGAAATTAAAAGACACTTGCTCCTTGGAAGAAAAGCTATGACCAACCTAGACAGCATACAAGAAAACAGAGACATCAGTTTGCCGACAAAGGTCTGTCTAGTCAAAGCCATTGTTTTTCCAGTAGTCATGTATGGATGTGAGAGTTGGACTATAAAGCTGAGCACTGAAGAATTGATGCTTTTGAACTGTGGTGTTGGAGAAGACTCTTGAGAGTCCCTTGGACTGCAAGGAGATCCAACCAGTCCATCCTAAAGGAAATCAGTTCTGAATATTCATTGGAAGGACTGATGCTGAAGCTGAAACTCCAATACTTTGGCCACCTGATGAGAAGAACTGACTCATTGGAAAAGATCCTGATGCTGGGAAAGATTGAAAGCGGGAGGAGAAGGGGACAACAGAGGATAAGATAGTTGGATGGCATCACCGACTCAATGGACATGAGTTTGAGTAAACTTTGGGAGTTGCCGATGGACAGGGAGGCCTGGCATGCTGCATTCCATGCGGTCACAAAGAGTCGGACACGACTGAACTGAACTGAGCAACTGAACTGAACTGAATTGAACTGATGGTAGGCTATTTTTAATTTTTTTTGAGAAACCTCCATACCGTTTTCCAAGTAGCTGCACCAATTTACATTCTCACCAACAGTGCACAAGGGTTCCCTTTTCTTCATTTCCTTGCTCTCACTTAACAGTTCTTGTCTTTTTGATAATAGCCATTCTAAGAGGTGGAGGTGATGTCTCATTGTGGTTTTGATTTGCATTTCCTTGATGACTAGTGAGGTTGTGTAACTTTTCATGTACTTCTTGGCCATCAGTAAATCTTCTTTGGAAAAGAGTCTATTCAGATCCTTGCCCATTTTTAAATCAAATTTTTCCTGTAGTTGTTTGGACTTCTATGAATTCTTCATGTATGTTTAATATTTAACCCTTTATCAGATAGTATATGATTTGCAAATATTTTCTCTGAGTCTGGGAGTTGCCTTTTCATTTTGTTGATGGCTTCTTTTGCTGTGCATCAGCTTTGTAGTTTGATGTAGAATCATTTGTTGATTTTTGCCTTTGTTGCCTTTTTTAGTGTCAAATTAAAAAAAAAATCTTGGCTAAGACTGATGTCTAGGAGCTTACTCTCTGTATTTTCTTCTAGGATTTTTATGGTTCCAGGCCTTACTTTGAAGCCTTTAATCCACTTTGAGTTGATTTTTGTCTGTGGTATAAGACAGGGGTCCAGTTTCATTCTTTTGCACGTGGCCATCCAGTTTTCTCAACACCACTTACTGAAGACACTATCCTTCCCTCATTGTATACTCTTGACTTTTCTGTCATAAACATATTGACCATATATGTGTGGGGTTATTTCCGGGCTTTCTATTCTGTTCCATTGATCTATGTGTCTGTTTTTATGTCAGTACCAAACTGTTGTGTTTGTTGTAGCTTTGTAATAAAGTTTGAAATCAGGAAGTGTGATGTCTCCAGCTTAGTTCTTCTTTCTCGAGGTTGCTTTGGCTATTTGGGGTCAAATATAGTATTTTTAAAAATGCAAAATACAGAGCTGAGATGGAAAGCAAGGAAAGGGACTATTCAGATGCCTGGGAGACAAGGAGGGCTCATGCAGCAGTGAGTGGGAGCCCATGTGAGCAATCAAAGTGCATCCATGCGCAAAGGGCTGCAGCATCAGCGCCCACCTGAGAATAGTCAGCTACAGTGGAAGTAATGCCTCCATCAGGGGAGCCAGCAGATGGCTACTTTTCTAAAAGGACTCTGCAAGAAACAACCATGAAACCAACCCTGAGGACACCTTCACAACCTGCTGTGTGCCTGGGAAGGGCTCCCCTGTGGAAGGCTATTCCAGTGAAGATGGCTCATAGGTCAAGAATACCATGTACAAGAGGAAATCCAACCCAGTTAGTGTTAGTAATGACCTCCACCACTAAGCACTGTACAGGGGCTAGGGACCTTTTGAGGGCTTTTGGGATATGAATCCTCACAACAAACTACGAGGCAGGTACTGTGATCAATACATCCAGTTTATAGATGAGGAAAAGGAGGGACAGAGAGGTTGGGAAACTTGCTTATAGTCACACAGCTAGCAAACAGTGGAGGTGGGACTCAAATCCACATAGCTCGGCTGCAGAGTCTCTGCTAAACTCTGGACACAGGCATGGATTAGACCACAGCCAAGGAAGGACAGGCATTAGGGAAATCTGAAAGGGACTTAACTAGGCTTCATACCATCTGCAAAAATAAACTCAAAATGGATTACAGACCTAAACATAAGAACGCAGACTGTAAAACTCTTTGAAGAAATCATAGCGGAAAAGCTTCATGAACATTGGATTTGACAATAATTTATTGGATATGCTACTAAAAGCATAGGCAACAAAAGAAAAAACAGACAAGCTGGGCCTCATGAAAATTAAGAGCTTTTGCACATAAAAGGACACTAACAACAGAGTAAAAAGGCAAGCAACAGAACTGGAGAAAATATTTGCAAATCCTAGATCTGATAAGTGACTAATAGCCAGAATATATAAAGAGCTCCCCAAACTCAACAGTGAAGAAACAAACAAGCCAATTCAAGGATGGGCAAAGGACTTCACTAGATATCTTTCTAAAGATTATCTCTAAATGGATCATAAGTACTTGAGAAGATGTCCAATACCACTAATCATTAGGGAACTACAAATCAAAATCTGAGATACCACTACGATGGCTGTTACAAAAAAAATTCCAAAAAACAAAACACAGAAAACATCAAGTGATGGCTAACACATGCAGAAATTGGAACATTTGTGCACTGCTGCTGGTACTAAAATGGTGCAGCCATTGTGGAAAAGAGTATAGAATTACTTTGTGACCCAGGAATTTCAATTTGGGATGTGTACCCAAGAGAAGGGGACTCGAATAGATATGGTGATGGCTGCACAGTAATTGAATATACTCAATGCCACTGAACTGTATACTTCAAAACGGTTAAAATGGGGATTTCCCTGGCAGTCCAGTGGTTAAGACTCTGTGCTTCCAGTGCAAGGGGTATGGGTCTGATCCCTGGGCGGGGAACTAAGATCCCACATGCTGTGTCAAGCCCCCCAACCCCCCAAAAAACGTCAGATGGTAAATGCTCGGTATATATTACAGCAATTTTTTAAAAATGCAGGTTTTTAAAAGTATAAGAGAAGGAACAGGATCTGTGAAGTAAGAATAAACTTTTGTGAAGACACTGGAGGTCTAGAACTAATAGAAGTGAAAAAAAAAAAGTATGGTTATTAAATTGGAAAAGTAGTCATCTCAATGCACAGGCTAAGACACAGCCAGGGAAATCACTTGGAGCACAGGACAGAGAGGGATGAGAAATACGAGCGGGAATGAGGAGACATAGAGGACAAAATAGGAGGCTCCCAGCAGGGCCTGGCAGGAGTCCCGGAGAAGAGACTGAAGAGGACGAGGAGATGACAGCTGAACGTCTCCAGAACTTAAGGCAGCCCAGGCCTGGAGGTGAACGAGCCCACTGCACTCCCAGTGGGAGGACATCCGATAGTACAGGAAGGAATCGTGAAGAATGTCTATCCAGCTCGCAGTGAGCTGCTCTGGGCGGTTTTCTCCATCTCTTCAGGGAGGGGCTGGTCTAACTTTGCCCTTCCAGCTCTCTCGGGCTGAGACTCGAGGGGATGCTTGAAGTGGGAGGCAGTTATGAAGCAATCTTTATCAGGAGATGATGATCAGGAAACTAGGCACCAGGAATTTCTACATTATCTCATCCGACCAATTGCAGCAATCTTGAGAGGGTTCATAAGAACTATCATAGGAACCATCTCACAGGCGTGAAATTGGAGGCTCAAAAAATGGAAGTAAGTTGCTCAAAGTCAAGTTCAGAGGTAGGATTTGACTTAGGCCTAATCTGAAGCCAGTCGATTCCCTACAGAGTCAGAGTGGGCAGCCTGAGGCAGGGTGCGGAGATTGGACAAACCATCATCACTTCTGGCCCGCATGGATCAGAGCTGGTCCCTGAGGGGCAGCCTTGGGCAGGGCTCAGCTCTCAGGTCACTGGCAGAAAATGTCAGAATGGCCCCTCTTCCTGTTGTCACCACCCCCTCAGCTATCCCCTAGTTAGGCACGGCCTCACCTCGAGCATCTGAGGAGGCAGAAACAGGAGTCTAAACGTTTTTAATATTTCAAAAGCCCTTGTGGATATAAGGCTGTTAAGTCTTCTTTGCAGCTCAGACCTTTTGAGTGCTGCCCACAGACTCTGACTGGCAGCAGGAACCCCTGAAGCTTGTAAAGATAGGAAGGGGGTCATATGACAATGACCTCTGTCTGCCAAACAGCTTTTGAAACATCAGGCTGAGGAGGGGGGGTCATTAAAGAAGACTTGGGTGGTAGAAGGCTTGGAACTATTTAGAGGCTATGTTTATAAATTCCACTGTCTCAAGTAATCATAAACTTCCACCCTCTTGCAAATCCGGAATACCTCAACTCCACATCCTGACCCATGGAATAGGCCTGCATGATTGCATCTACGTGCCCCCCAACACACACACACAAATACAATCACACACACACACACAGTCACAGGCACATAAACACAGATACACACAATCACAGACACAGGAACACACAGACACCAACACAGACACACATACTAACAGAGACACACAAACACACAGATACACACACACTGACACAACAGCAGCTAGAGACTGGCAGCGGGGCTGCAAAAGCTGTGGCACTAGAGGATACTAGGAGGACAGATACTAGGGTTGGGCCAAAGCCAAGAAAGGGCACAGGGCCAAGGGTCCTCCCAGGGGGGCCAGGCTTTGGCCAGGTTCTAGGTTTGGCATTTAAATACTAAGAAAAAGACAGTCTAGTCATGCTACCTGGAAAAAGGTTACACAGCTGTAAATACAGTGTGATCAGATTTAAAATACAGTGTTGAGAAAAAAAGGCTGGAAATATGTACACCAAGTGTCAACAGTGCTTGTCTCTCAGTGTTGATATAAAAAAGGCTTTTCTTTACACATTTCTGTATTTTCTAGATTTTCTACAATAAACATCTAGATAAATGATTTTAAAATGTCCCTCAAAATGATACTCCCTCAAAACCAGGCTGGCCTCTGAGGAAGACTCAGGGTGAAGGCATGTGCTGGGGGCAGGGGCAGGGGTGGTCCCTGCAGTCAGTCCCTGCGTGGGCACCCCCTTCTGCCCGGCTAGGGCAAAGGGTGCTGACCCTGGGCCCTGTGGGCAGTACTCCGGTGGCTCTGAGCATGTGTGCGAGTGGACATGGAGCCGGGGCAGGCACCAGCCAGTTCTGTGCCTTCAGCCAGCAAGGCGCTCCCCCCGGGGACTGGAGGACAGCTGGGAGCCTTCAGTCCGGGGACTGGACCGTTTATGGGAATAGCGGGGGCAGGGCTCCAGCAGCCCGGAATGTCTGCTCCCTCTTTGCCGCCCAGAGCCCTCCTGGGCCAGTGCCCAGGCCTGGCCAGGCCTGCCTGCCACAGCAGGCCAGGGGCCAGCTGCCCGGGCTGGAGAGGGGACTGGCCTGGGCGCTGGGTGGTGCTGGGGCCAGAGCTCGGGGGCGTTTTCCAGCCTCTTCTTGGAAAGAGATGAAGACCCCCGAGAAGTGACGCCCTTGATTGGCAGGAAGCGAGGGAGCTTCCCCGTGAGGGACACAGACGCGGATGGGAAGGCAGGACCTTTAATTGTATCCACAGGGAGACGGGGAGAGGGTGCCACGTGAGGGAGACTCTGGGTCTCTGGGGACCGGGGGGAGGGCGGGGGGGGGGCCAGAGGCCACGATGGCCGGAGGTCCAGAGGACTGGCGGGGGGGGCGGGGGCAGGAGGAGGCGGGGGCAGGAGGAGGGCGAGGGGCTGGGGTGAGCGTCAGGAGCAGCGCAGGGCCCCTCCCGGTCTCCTCTCAGGAGTGTCTCAGCTCCACCTCGGAGCCAAACTGGGGCCCGCGGTGGGGCCGGCGGAGGCTGTGGTGGCGGATGCTGAAGAGCCGCTGGGTGAGGCCCAGCGTGGCCACCAGCAGGGCGACGCCCAGGAAGAGCAGCACCCACTGGCCCACGCGGGCCTGCTGCTCCTCCAGGTTCAGGCCCAGGAAGTTGACGCGGCCGGAGCCCACGAAGGGGCCCTCCAGGCGAGCTGGGCGGGGAGGAACGAGAGCGGGCGCTGGGCCGGGCCGGGCACACCGCTGGCTCCCCAACCCTGAGCGCGGCGGCGGGACTCCAACCTGCCTTATCTTGGGAGGGCCCCAGCCCTGAGCGAGCCCAGGGGCTGCCCCGGGGCCCAGGGGGGTGGGTGGCGGTACCCGAGTTTGGCGTCCAGTTGTACTGAGGCCAGCCCAGCTTCTCCCCGTGCCGCCCGTTCTCCGTCACGAGCCAGTCCAGCAGCGGCTTGAAGTAGGTCATCATGGCGGCAGCCGACATGTTGGACTGGCCCGTGATCAGCCGCATGGCTTCGGGCCACGGCTGACTGAAGCCCAGCTTCATGGCATCCCTGGGGGAGCCCCAGGCGGGGAACCGAGTCAGAGGGACAGGCTGGGAGGCTCCCTGTCCCACCCCGTCCCAGTCTCACACCAGCGCTCTCTATCCCCGCCCCCAGCCTCCGCTCCCCACCCGGGACTGAGGGCCTGGGCAGGTCTGGGGCTTTGGGGAAAGGGTGACCCTGGCCGAGGCCATGGTAGATGTTCTGGGAAGAGCTCCACTGGGAAGTAGGTCATCGTGGGGAGGACAGGGGTCAGAGCAAGGCCAGAGGAGACTCACGCCAGGAGCTTCCCGGCCTCCTTGGACTGGTAGATGTCACACTTGTGCAGGGGGCCCTGGTGGCCCGCTGCCTGACACAGCGCCTGGTGGAACTGGAACTGGATGACAAAGCTGACGAAGTACCTGCAGGGGGGCAGGCGAGGCCTGGGGTGGGCGCTGGGGGCAGCGCCTTCGAGCCCCAGCCACCCTGCCTCCTGCTGCCTGCCATGGCGTCAGGGTGAGCCCATCCTGGCCTGCAGAGTCATCAGGCCTCCTTCCCCGCCTCTCACCACAGAGCTGCCTCCGCATGGAGCATCTTGGGAGAGACTCTTAGAGCTAGGGATGCTCATGCGTGAGGCCGAGTGGGGCAGAGCCCATCAGAGATGTGGCGGGCTGCTCTGGACACAGAAATGACATCTCTGTCCCTGAGGCGTTGCCTACAGGGTCATGCTTCTGACGGGGCAGGGAAGCCGGCCCAAATGACCTCCTTTATCCCAAAGCAGTGAGAATTCCCTGCAGGAGTTTGCCGGTCAAGGAGGGGCAGCCTCTCTGAATGTGGGGAGGTTTGGAATGTCCTGAACCAGCAGTGCAGACGGGAAGGCTGGGCACAAGTCAGGTGCACTGTCTTTCCTGGCCTTTCCTGTATGTGCTTTGCTAAGGCTGCTGGTCAGAATCTGGAGGGCGATCCCTTTGCCCGCTCCCTCCTGGAGAATTATCTGTGCTAAGCTGGGAAGCTAGCCGTCACGTGGGCCGACTTCTGTGTGAAAGTGAGTGCCAGCTCAGGAGCTCAGAAGCCCGTTGGGAAGGCGGGCGGAGGGTCTCTCTGTAGGTCACCCTGGCACACTGGCTGGTCAGGCCTGCATGGAGGTGCCCTTGACTCTCCTTGGCTCCCTGCTCCCCCCGCTGCTCCCTGGAGCCTCTGAGCAGGCTTTCTCTTCCTTCCTGGACTCAGGCACAGAGCTTACCCACCTCATGCTTATTTATTAGCTCCTGACTGTGCTGACATTGAGCCAGGTGCTGGGGTAGAAGGCTGGGCATGATGGACATAAGCCCTCCTTCACTGGCCTGGGGAGCACAGGGGCCCTCTGCCCCAGATCCCTGCCTCGAGGGAGGGCTCCAGCTCCTCTAATCACACTTCCCAGCCCCCAGCCAGTGCTCCCCTGCAGCACGCAGAGGGAGAGGGGCTGACTGGGCGCATGCACGTGGTGGCTGCACGACTGATGGCGCTGCTGTGTTTCCGCATTCCATTTAAGACAGTGATTTAATGATGGTGGGTTATGGCAACCAGTCCCCAAGCGTGTTCTGTATTACAACTGTGTGCTAAGATGTGAACTCTTGCAACGATCCTATGAAATGGGATTCCACAGGTGAGGAAGCTGGTGCTCGCAGAGATGGAGGGATTTACTCAAGGGAACAGTCATGGAGATGAGATTTGAACCTGTACTGTCTAATCCCAAGGCTGTGACCCCATACCCCTAACAATACAGGCTTCCATCCAGCTAGGCCTCTAGTCCTAGCTCCAGTGGGTAGAAGGTCCCCAGGTACAACTCAAATTATGTCACAGGAAATATGTTCAATACATATAAGGGAACAGAATGCTGTAAAAATGAGAAAATAGTGCTCAGGGCATGGTCTGGCCATGGGTCATGGTTCATGTTAACTAACCAAGGTCTTGTAACCATTAGCTGGTTATAGTGAACTTTCTGTTTTCAACCGTCTGGAGGGCGGGGGCTCTCATGGTATCACAAGAGTGAAACAACGTCAGTCTTGGTTACAGGTGAGAGGCCCAGACACAGTGCACCACACACGGGTCCCCAGGTTGCCCTGACGGTAGCTCCTGGAGCAGGTAGCTCTTGGAAGGGGTAGCAAAGGTGTCTCAACACCACTCGGAGGCGCTGCCCCTCCAGACGCCCTCCTCCCTTTCCTGTTACCTGACGTAAGGCACACTTGCAGGAATGTGGAACTTGGCCCCTGGGTCAAAGTCATCTTGAGATCTGGCCAGTGGGGGACAGACACCCTGGTACTTCAGCCTGTGGAGGAGGAAGACACATTAGAGGGAGGGTTTGGGGACAATCAGCACTTCCTGGTGGCTCAAACGGTAAAGAATCCATCAAAAATGCAGGCGACCTGGGTTTGACCCCTGGGTTGGGAAGAAATCCTAGAGAAAGGAATGGCAACCCACTCCAGTATTTTTGCCTGGAAAATCCCATGGACAGGGAGCCTGGCGGGCTACAGTCTATGAGGTCACAGAGAGTCAGACATGATTGAGTGACTAACACTTTCACTTTTTGGGGAGAATCAAGCTGGGAGAGTTGGTGTTCTTGATTTGCAATATGGTGCCTGCCCTGGGCCTGCACAGGGTGCTGACAACTCCTGCAAGCTGTGCCTTTGTGAGTCCCTGCCCCCAGGTACCCCGTCGCTCACACACACACACACACACCCCCCTAGACACTATACAGGCAGACACACCAGGTACACACAGACACAAGCACACACACACACCTAGACACCATGCACACAGACCAGGTACACACAGATGCAGGCACACACACAGACACACACTTACATGCCACACAGACACACCAGGTACACACAGACATGCCACGTACATACAAACACAGGCACGCACATACACACACACACACACACTCCCCTAGACACCACACATACAGACACACCAGGTACACACAGACGCAGGTGCCGGCATATACCCCGTGGAGACCCCCGGCCCACACCCCGCAGCAGGGCTCTAGAACCTGAGGCTCCACCACTCCTGGTTGTAGTTCTCCCTGGTGACACTTCCATCAAACACCCTCCAGCGCCACTGGTCGACGAGGAAGCTGAAGGGGATGAAGGCAATCTTCTCGAGCGCCATCTTCATCAGAAAGTTGATATCCTCCTCTGCCAAGAGAAGGGAGCCCGATGTCAGATCCAGGGATGCCTTCCGCCATAGCCTAGCAGGGGGCTGAGCAGGTGTGCGGTGGGTGGAATGGGTGGGGCGACCTGCCTCTTGGGACGGGTTTTCCCTCCTGCTCTCCCCGCTGGCTGTCCCCTGGCTCCCTGTGTTCCGTCCTGGCACCGCCTGTGGCCCATGGAGCCTCCTCTCTGCCTCCCAAGCTCGCTGCCGCTTCTCGGCCCCTCTGCCCGCTTGGATCTCCCCGTTCCTCGCTCACCGTAGCCGCCGTCCCCACTGCTCAGCAGGTTGATCTTGTGCAGGTGCGTGGGGGTGGACACTGAGAGGGCCAGCACGTCCCCAATGGCCTCGTGAAAGCCGGGGTTGGCGCCCTCCCGGAAGGTCACGGGCAAGTCCTTGTACTGCATGAAGTACTGTATGTGGCCCATTTCGTGGTGGGCCACCACCAGGTCCTCCATGTTCACCGAGGTGCACTGCTTGATCCTGGAGCACGGGGTGGGAGAGAGACAGCAAGGAGCCCTGGGCAAAGGCAGCGGCCAACCCTGCTCGCAGAGCAGGCCCCCAGGACCGCCACAGCATCATGGGGAGGAAAACCAAAAGGAGAAATGGAGGCGATCTGGGGATTGGAAACTCCTACAGCATGGTCCTCCAGGCCACTCCCTGCCTCCAGCTCCCCTGAACACCTCGAGCCTGCACTGCTGTGTGTGTGGCTTTCTGACTGTGCGAGGTATGTGCTCTGGAGGCACGGGGACCCTCAGTCACGCTCAGTGACTTTCCAGGATGTGGGTCCTGTGGTTCCTCTTCTCACGGTCTGTCTCTCCCTGGTCTCAGACTTCCTGAAGGAAACCATGTTGTCTGGGCTCTTCTGCACCCCATGTGCCCGATGCCAGCAGGCAGATCACCCTGGGATTTCTCAGGGCCAGGACTGATGGGACATCTGCTGAGCTGTCCGAGCAGGGGCTCCACTTCCCCTTCCACCTTTTGTGAGCTGAGGAAGTTCACCCTTGGATCTAACCAGAGCTTTTCATCTCAGTGGACCCCTTTTTTTGTTATTCTATGGTGAGTGGAAAGAGCTGCCCCAGTGACAAGTTGGGGTCTGCCCACCTTCTGTTAGGACTCCCTGTACGAGCGAGGTTCCCCAAGGAGACCTCAGCTTTGAGAGTCTGTCTGCGCCCAGCCCTGAAGCTCTGGTCTCCACGTCTCTGAAGGAAGAGCCCAAGGCCAGGGGAGCCAGTGAACCTGCCTACTTTGTTCCAGGACCTCTGAGTCCACTCTTCTCATCAGAGATACTTCACCATCTCTGCCACTTCTCCCAAGAGGTGGAAACTTCTTAATCTTCTTTTGAACCTGGGTTGTGACTGGTTGAATCTTGTGACTTGCTTTAGCCAATAAAATGTGGCAGGAGTGACCTGTCCCAGTTCTGGACTAACTTAGTCTTTAAGAGATCTGGCTGCTTTTGCTCTGTGGATGCTGGCCACTGGGTAAGAAATCTGACCGCCTGAGGCTGCCACCACATGAGGTCATCCAAGCTCTCCTAGAGAGAGATGTCCGGCCAGACCCCGGCTGCTCCAGCCATGCCAGCCCAGGCACCCAGCACGTGAATGCAGGAACCCACATGAGTGTCCCTGCCCCAGCATGTGCCACACAGAGAAACCAAGGAAGCCAGCTGACAGCCAGGAGCACAGCCGAAACCCCGCTGAGCCATGCCAGCCTTCTGCCGCCATCAGAGCTGCCCCAGCAAAGGTCTCCACCCTGCAAGGCAGGATGAGCCACTTCCACTGAGCAGTGCCTGAATCCCGGGCCCATACAATCACTAGCAGACTTCCCTCGTGGTCCAGTGGTTAAGAACCAGCCTGCAAATGCAGGGGACACGGGTTTGACCCCTGGTAGGGGAAGATTTCACATGCCACGGGGCAACTAAACCCATGAGCCCCAACTACTGAGTCCACACTCTGGAGCCTGTGAGCCGCAATGAGGGAAGCCACCACGGTGAGAGGCCCCCATGTTGCAACTGGAGAGGAGCCCCTGCCTGCCTCAATGAGAGAACGCCCTCGCACAGCCACAAAGACCCAGCATAGCCATTAATAAATAAATACATTCAAAATAATAATTAAAAAATCATGAGCACAGTCAAATAGTTGTTTTACAGCCCTGGATTTTGGGCTGGTGTGATTCAGAGCAGTAACTGAAACACTGTCCACCAATGAAGACAGCTCCTGAGCCCTGTCAGAGGTGTGAGCAGATCTGTGTGAAGCCCCCACACCCCTGTGTGTTCCCCTATCTCAAGGCACAGGCAGCAGGGAGAGGCCCGCTGTGCCCAGGGCCTGCCCTAGAGGGAGGCTGGCTGGCGGCTCACACAAGGCTCACCCCCAGAACTGCGACCTGGAACCCTGAGCTGACGCGGCTGGTCAGTGCTCAAGGAGACCCTTGTGTGGTGGATGGGGTTCCCCTGCCACAAGCTGGTGGCCATGCTGAGGCCAGGCCCACCTCTCTGAACCCTCCGCCCCCAGCTCGGACTCGGACTCGTCTCCTTGGCCTCTGGGCTTAGGACCTGCAGCCCGGACGCACCTAAAGTCCTTGCCGTTGAAGAAGTCCCAGGCGGAGGCGTGGCACACCACTTCCCGCCCATCAGTCGGCTTCTCCAGCATCGACTTGTTCCAGAATTCAGGGGGCATGGGCAGCAGCCCCAGGGAGGTGAAGAAATTGTCTGCTTCCTTAAACATCCTTAGGGGTGTCCAGCCCTGCAAACAGACGGAGCTCTGCCGAAGCTGGGGACGGTGGGGACAGACTGTGTGCCACTGTGGGAGGGCCTGGGGGGAGGGCCAAGCTGGAAGCAGCTCCTGAATTAGGGGGCCCTCTCCCCCTGGGGCAGGGCTCCCCGCCCCACACCCTGGGGCCACCCTAGAGGAGCAGGTGTGCGAGGAGGGGGCCAGTGCAGACCTGCTTTATCATGGCCTCCGTGGCATCCATCTTGGGGGCTGAAGGGAAGGGTGCCACCAAGTCATAGATGTTGGACCAGCTCTGTGCCCACATGTTCCCTGGAGGCAGGCAGAGGACGAGAGGCAGAGAGAGGGGAGACAGTGTTGCGTTTTAGGCTCAGCACCGTCACACAGCGTGAGGGGCCAGATCCAGCACAAAACCAAAATTAAAAGAACCACCCAACTGCCCTCCTTTAGGAGAGGTTGATGTCTCAGCACTTAGGGCAAGACAAGAGTAAAGAAGCTTTCCCAAGTGGCTCAGATGGTAAAGAATCTGTCTGCAATGCAGGAGACCTGGGTTCAATCCCTGGGTCGGAAAGATCCCCTGGAAAAAGGAATGGCAACCCACTCCAGTATTCTTGCCTAGGAAATCCCATGGACAGAGCAGCCTGGTAGGCTACAGTCCATGGGGTCGCAAAAGAGTCAGACACAACTGAGCAACTACCACCTTCAGGGCCAAAGGAGACTAAGCTTGAGCTGACATCGAGTGGAGCCTATGGGTGCAAGCCAGTGAAGGTAGGAGTGAGTGAGAAGCCAGAATGGGATGGGGGCGCAAGCTCTGCTCTAAGCCCAGCTCCCAGGCCAGTGGGCACCTGCTTTCCTTCTTGGGGTCTGTGTTTCTCGGCCAATGAGCTGGCATTCTCTGGTCTAACCACAGAGAGACCAAGGGTGGCTGGTCTCTTGAGCTGCAAAGAACTAGACCCAAAGCTGGAAGGGGGTCTCCCTCATGATCTGTAAACGGTGTGTGGTCCCATCTGGTCTCTCTGTTCACAGTGAGGAGCCCCCCAGGAAGAGGGCCCGATGGTCCAACAGACACAGGAACCCCGTGGCGTCTGCTTGCCCAGTCCCTGCCACCCCTTGTTGTCTCTGACTGCCCATTTCATGCACTCAGGGCATCTGAGTTTACAACCCCTGGAGAATGAGGGTCCCCAAGTTGAGGGGACATTTCACATGCTAGCAAGGTAACTGTCAAAGCCTTTCAAACTAAACTTCAACAGTATGTGAATGGAGAACTTCTAGATGTACAAGTTGGATTTAGAAAAGGCAGAGGAACCAGAGATCAAATTGCTGACATTCATTGGATCATAGAAAAAGCAAGAGAATCCAGAAAAGCATCTACTTCTGCTTCACTGACTACTCTAAAGCCTTTGACTATGTGGATCACAACAAACTGCAGAAAGTTCTTAAACAGATGGGAACATCAGACCACCTTACCTGCCTCCTGAGAAAGCTGTATGCAGGTCAAGAAACAGTAGTTAGAATTGGACATGGAAAAACAGATTGGTTCCAAATTGGGAAAGGAGTACATCAAAGCTGTATATTGTCACCCTGATTATTTAACCTCTATCCAGAGTACATCATGCAAAATGCCAAGCTGGATGAAGCACAAGCCGGAATCAAGACTGCCAGGAGAAATATCAATAACATCAGATATGCAGATGACACCACCCTTATGGCAGAAAGTGAAAAGGAACTAAAGAGCCTCTTGATGACAGTGAAAGAGGAGAGTGAAAAAACTGGCTTAAAACTCAATATCCAATAAACTAAGATCATGGCATCTGGTCCCATCACTTCATGACAAATAGATGAACAATGGAAACAGTGACAGACTTCATTTTCTTGGGCTCCAAAATCACTGTAGACAGTGATGGCAGCCGTGAAATTAAAAGCCACTTGCTTCTTGGAAGAAAAACTATGACAAACCTAGTTTTAAAAAGGACAAACCATATTAAAAAGCAGAGATATCACTTTGCTGATAAAGGTCCATATAGTCAAAGCTACGGTTTTTCCAGTAGTCATGTATGGATGTGAGAGCTGGACCATAAAAAGTAGCTGAGAGCCGAAGAAGTGATGCTTTCAAATTGTAGTGCTGGAGAAGAGTCTTGAGAGTCCCTTGGATTGCAAGGAGATCAAACCAGTCAATCCTAAAAGAAATCAACCCTGAATATTCATTGGAAGGACTGAAGCTGAAGCTCCAATACTCTGGCCACCTGATGAGAACAGCCAACTCATTGGAAAAGACCCTGATGCTGGGAAGGATTGAAGGAGGGTGAAGGGCAAGACAGAGGGTGGGATGGTTGGATGGCATCATCAATTCAATGGACATGAGTTTGAGCAAACTCTGAGAGATAGTAAAGGGCAGGGAAGCCTGGTGTGCTGCAGTCCATGGGGTCTCAAAGAGTCCGACACAACTGAGTGAGCAACAGCAACACTCTCCCAGCTCCTTTGCCTGAACGTCGAGTCTACCCTGCTCTCTCCCGACATGACTACTTTCTCCAGCTGTCAGAACCTCTCGCCCTGCATGGGTCTGTTCACAGCCCCCTCCTGGGGAGGGCTTCTCAGCTCCCAGTCCCAGCCCCCTCCTCACCCTCATGGCGCCTAGTGCTGCGGCCTGGGAGGTGGTCTCCCCAGCACAGGCCTGTGAACTCTGTGCACTGCCCCATCCCTGGTGACCGGTACCATGTGGATCTATAGCAAACGTGGCACCAAGTGCAAGTAGGGGGCTCTTCTTCCCACCCCCGCCCCCCACCCCACTCTGGGCCTGGCAACATTGCCCTGCCCCAGGCTCCAGTGTCCCCTGCAGACCCTTCCCAGTCTGCCCTCTGCCCCTGGACCGCAGCCCGTCTCGCTGGCGCTCACCGAGCAGGTGGGCTGGGATGGGGCCCTCCAGGTTGATGACGTCGGGCCCGTAGTGGCGGTGCAGGGCCCGGCGCACGTAGGCGTGCAGGTTCAGGTAGAGCGGCTGCAGCTCTTGGAACAGCTGCTCCAGCTCCTCCTCTAGGAAGGGCATCTCGTACATGGACCTCCAGGAGTCCCCGCCATCCTGGTAGCCTGTGGGTGTGGGTGTGGGGGGTGCGCCCAGGCTCTCTGGACACCTGACCGTTCCTGGAGCACTCCCTGTCTCCTTCAAGGACTGCCCCCCTCACCTCTGAGGGCACCGGTGACCCTGCAGGGAGCACTCACCATTGAGCCTGGCGGCCTTGTTGGTGAGCTCCACGTATTTGGGGAAGTAGGGGAGGATGGACCGCCCCACTTTATCGCGCCAGCTCTTCCACGCCCAGGCCAGGTCCTGATAATTCCGGGATGTGGCCATCAGATTGGTCAGATCTGGGTGGGAGGGGTGGGATGGCTTGAGCCCCCAGCTCCTGGCTCACCTCCCACCTCCTCCAGAGCTAGGAAAAGACAGGAAGGGGCAGCACAGGTCGGGGGAAACTGGAGACAGGCTGGTGCCCTTTCTATGGGCTTACAGGTGCCAGGCCCAGGCTCGGCACTGCACAGACGCAACCTCAGGCAACTACAGGGCTGCAGCAGCCCCGTGAGGGGTGCCCTTGAGCCTCCTTCCACACAAGCTGCTGGTGGCATGGCTGTGTCTCCTAGCCAGGAAGCGGCCAAGCCGGGGCACAAACCCAGGGCCCAGGCCCCAGAGCTGCTGCTCGCTGTTTGTCCCCTGGCAACCCCTCCCTGGGAGAAATAGCCTGGAGGTCAAAAGATGGGGGTTCTTGGTCGGTTTCCTCCTGACCTCTCTCCGTCTGTGAGATGGGGATAATGCTGGCCTAGGGGAAGGAGGACCCTGAGCAGGGACTGGGCTCCTTCATCTCTGCGTCCCCACGGGGCCCAGGGTGCCTTTCACACATTGTAACTGAACTGCCTGAATAACCGCTGTGCAGGCCAAGTACAGAGATCCACTCAAGCACCACCTTGGATCCGTGTCCTGTCAGAGCCATGCCTGTATGAGTGGCCTCCTGGGCTATGGGTTACATGGAGCTGACACGGCCTTCGCAGAGCTCGGATGAGGAGGCCGTGAGCACAGGGGTCAGGTGTGAAGGTGGCCCCGCTTCCTGCCTGACCCGGCCTGAAACGGAGGCCTGCGGGGATCCACCCCTCGCTGACCGCGCTCTGAGCTGAGATATGCTATGTGCATCCCCCTTACACAGAGGAAGCACATTCAAGGTAACTTGTTTGGAGGAAAACACATTTTGAGAATTTTTCATCCGTCCTCTGCTGATGTGAGTGTTCTGTTTTTGGGGATGCTCTTATTGTTACTACCGGCAGCGATTTGACAGCCCAGGCCCAGATCAAAGGGCTGACTGATGGGGGTGGAGGCCACATTCCCTCTAACACTCTTGTCCATAAACAAACACACACACATGTACATCCACCCCCACTTGCGTGCCTACCCTCATACACAACCCCCAGGCCAAACCCTGTCCTAGGAAAACTGTTTCTCTCTCTTGTTTATTTTCCATTTCCATTTCTATTTGTGATTGTTCTGAAGTGGGAGTTGGGCGGAGGGCCAGGAAGAGACTGTTTCTGGGTGGAGATTCCTCAGGAAAAATGTTTATGTCTCTGGCTCCCTGACCCTGGGAAGGTGAGGGGAGCGTGGTCAGAGCGGGTGGGGAGTCTCTGTGTGCAGGTACTGGGGTGTTGGGCTGAGCTTCTTCAGAAGGGGGAAGGTTAAGAAGGACTGGCTAGTCTGCGAGAGGAAGAGGACTCGCCAGAGCTGGTCCATTCCTGCCGGCCTTGGAGGGAGTGAGGTGGGAATGGCTTCTGCAGGCTGAGGCTTCAATTTCGGGGTGGGGTGGGATCCAGGGAGGAGCGCAAGGGGAGGTAGGTGCCTAGAGGGAAGTCCAAGCCCCTGAGAGAAACATTTGAGATACACCTGCTCTGAAGGGCAGAGCACAGGGTGGAGCAGGGAGGATGGGACTAGAGGGAGCAGAAGCTGGGGGACCAGCGCAGAGATGAAGCCAGGCTGGTTCTAAGCAGTGGCAGAGAAGCCCCACGGGTGGAAAAGACGGAAGCGAGTTTCCTGGGCGTGCTGACCTCCTGAGTCAGAACTGAACACTTCCCTTTCGTGGACAGCACCCCAGCCTCCCCGGGCCTCCCACTCACCGCCCAGTGTGCTCACCAGGCTCGAGCCGCAGGCAGGTGCCATTTTCGTGGCACACAGAGGCCACGCTGTAAACGGTCTCCATGTCCAGCAGGATCTGGTTATACTGCGGGGGAAGCAGAGGGGCAGCGAGCTACAGATCTGGCCCCCTGCTTTGCCCTGGCACCATTGCGTGGGGTGGGAGGTGGGCGGGGGGTTGCTGGGCTATGGGTTGGGGAGGGGGCTCCCAAAGCCCTCCCTTCTCAGCGAGTCTGGGGGTGTGCATAGACGAGTCTGGAGGTGTGCACAGACATGGCAGAAGTCATGACTGGACAACTTGAGGAGGAGGAAGCAGCATGAAGGCTACATGCCATCCCTCGAGCTAGGACCCTCTCCTGACCTGGGATCCTCCACCCCCTTTGCCCCACCCTACCCCCAAGTTCCCCACCTCTTCCAGCTCCTTGGTGGGCAGTGCTGCCCGCTCTAGATCCTGAATCTTCTTTATCATCCGCTTCATGGTGGCATTCTGGAAGTTGGTCACGTCAAACTTCCTGGCCCAGGTGCCATACTTGACGGTGTGGTTTGCCATCTGTAAGTTCTTCTCCATCTGCAGGCAGAGGGGGAGCCGTATCATGAGGCCCAGGAGGAGCTCTGGAAAGGGCTCCTAGGAGGAGGCATCGTGCAGGAGCCGAAGAGGCTGGGTGTCAGGGGGCGGCTTTATCACGTTGCTGCCTTTGCCTATAAAGACCTTCCTCAGCCTGGACTGTTCTGTGATGTCCTGTGTGCAGTACACATGCCCTCATCCAGCAAGACATCGCGTGGGAGAGGCAGAGAAGGAAACCCCACCCCGTATCTTGAATGCTATTGGGACAGAGGCAGCTTGGCATTCTCTCTGTGGCTTCTGAGCCTCAGGGTCCCAGCTGTAAAATGGGAATAAGGTCACTGGCTTTGCAAGACCGTTGAGGAATACACGAGGCAATAGATGTCGAGTGCCAAGGAACAGTGGCCAGTACATATGGGTCTTTACGAAATGTTATTTCTCTGTGGCTCACCTTGGTTATGATCTCCGCTCGGCCACACAGATGCGGAGGGGGTCGAGGTTGGGGGGCAGGTGTAGCCCTCGCTATGGTGGCACACAGGAGCCTTCAGTCTTTTTAAAAACTGACTTTGGCATCAGTTACTTCCACACAAATTATTCCTTTACCAACAACAGATTATTAATGAAAGACAACCTTTGTTAGGCACTGGGTGTGTGCCCACCTGGACCTGAAATTGGACACTTTTCAATACGCTGCAAGGATTTTTCACAAACTCTGAGAACGTGTCCCCCTGGGGTGATGTTGGGGATGGGAGGGCATCCTGTAGCGCCTTGGGTTTCAGAGGACGGGCCCTGTGGGACGAGGAGCGCCCGTGTGCTGGGCTGGAGGGGCCCCTACCAGCAACTTGCTGTTGTCCGTGCTGATGTCGGTGCTGTAGTTCCAGTTGGCCTCGGCATACTCGTTCCACACGACCTGGGATCTCCGGTCGTATTCCTCCACAAACTTGCGGGCCTCGTCCTCGTCGGACACCAGGTCTACGGGACAGAGCAGAGGGACACAGACAGGCCTCCCCTCGCCCTCCCGCCGCCGCCTGGGCCTTCCCGCCCCGCCCCCCAGCCAATCCCACTTGGGCTCTGGGTTTTCTTCGGGCTGCTGATTGTTGAGGGATGGGTGGTTGAGTGGCGGATGGTTGTCTCACTGCTGGTTGTTGCCTGGCTGGTTGTTTCCTGGTTGACTGTCACCTGGCTGGTGGTCCCCTGGCCGGTGGTCCCCTCACTGGGGACCAGCAGGGGGCGCCCACAGCAGAGCAGGAGGAGGAGGAGGCGAGGCAGTCCTGGAGCAGCCCAACCATGGCCCATGGCCGCAGGAGAGCAGAGCCCTACAGTCCCCGCCCCCGGCCAATAAGAGCGGATCCTGCAGTATGACCTCATAGAGCAGTGTGCCTGCCAGCCAGCCCCCCGCCGGGGGCCTCAGATCTGGGCACGCCCTCCCCAGGAGGCTGGAAAGATGTGCCCACTCCACCCCAGCGCCCTGCCGAACGCTCAGGGGACGCCAGGGCCTGGCTGGACAAGCTGATGGGGAACTGTGAACTGGGGGCCTGGGTCACGAACCTAGAGCTGAGAACCCACGGCACCCTGCCCCGGGCTTTACCAATGCCCTCCGGGTAATTGTCGGGCATCGGTGGGCGCCACTGATACTCTGGCCAGCCCAGGACCTCGCCGTTCTGCTGGTTCTGCTCCTCGAGCCACTGTGTGACCGGCTGGAAGTAGCTGAGCAGCGGCCTAGCGTCCAGGTTGTCTGAGCCAACCATGTCCTTCAGCACCTCCTGCCAGGGCCGTGAGGAGCCTGCCTGCAGCAGCGCCCTGTTGGGCAGAGTGGGTGCTGTGGGCACAGGGCTCTCAGGCCAGGGTCTGTGGCTGCTGCCCTGCCCACCTGCTCCGCCTCTGGCCACTTCTCTCCCAACTGGGTGGCAAGAATGGCAGTGTTAAGTCTCAGGGCCTAGGAGCCCTGTGAAAGGGGGACATTTGTCTTGCTCCACGCCAGCCAGAAGTGCTTCCCAGCTGGTGCTAGTGGTAAAGAACCTGTCTGCCAATGCAGGAGATGTAAGAGATGTAGATTCAATCCCTGGGTGGGAAAATCCCCTGGAGGAGGGCATGGCAACCCACTCTGGTATTCTTGCCTGGAGAATCCCTTGGACAGACGAGCCTGGCGGGCTACAGTCCATGGGGTGGCAAAGAGTCAGACACGACTGAAGCGACTTATCATGCATGCCAGCCAGAAAGCCCACTCAACAAGCAGTTGATGAGAGAAAGAAAAGGAGGGGGAGTGGAGAAGCACTCCCTCCACTGGCATGGTGGGGTGCCCCCTCCCGATACACCCTTCACTGAGCTCTCCCCTCACTCCCCCACAGCCCCACACACCGGAGCTTGGCCCCCGCCTGGGTGGACTGGTAGATGTCACACTGGTGCAGGGGGCCTTGGTGGCCTGCCTCCTTGCACAGCGCTTCGTGGAACTGGAACTGCAGGACAAAGCTCACGAAGTACCTACAGGCACAGGGCGGGTGTGAGGGGGATGGCGGAGGCCCCCTGCCTGGGGCCCAGCTAGCTTCCACAGGGCAGAGGCTGGGCCATGGGCTGCCTTGGGGGAGAACTGAGAACCGAGCTTGGCTCAGGGGAGAGGCCCACTCAAATTCCAGGTTGCTGGGGGTCTAGGGGAGGATGGGGACAAGCCCAGGATATGGGGGCCCAGCGTAGGGGAAGGAACTAAGGTGTGCCAGAACTGGGGGCAATACCTGATATACGGGGTCACATTTGGGACGTGAAACTTGGCTCCAGCGTCAAAGTGGGTTTCATTTCGGACAACCGGAGGACAGATCCCCTGATACTTGGTTCTGGAAAAGGATGTGGTTAAGTTGTCTTAGGACCTGAGGGTTGTACACAGGCTGATTTTCCCTTTGCAGAAAAGGCTGCCAAGCAGGCATTCCCACCGGCCGACCCTCCCCACCCTGGAGAACTGGGGATGACCACCTGTCTGATGGAGTTTTAGGCAGGAAAGAAGAATGCTGTGAGGAGGAGGGGGGAGGTGTTCCTGGAGAGGAGGGAACCCGGGAAGGTGGCGAGGGCCCCTGGGATGAGGCCCCTCTCCATCCCTCTTTGCTCACCGAAGATACCACCAGTCATAGTTGTAGCGGGAAGGGGGGGTTCGCCCACTAAAGACCCCCCAACGCCACTGGTCCACCAAGTAGCCAAAGGGCAGGAAGGCAATTTTTTCCAGTGCCATCTTTAACAAGTAGTTGATGTCACTCTCTGTTGGGAGATGAGAAGAGAGAGGTCAGAGGGAGAGGGGAGTCCAGCTGGGATAGGGGGCCCTGGGGGAGAGGCTGGCAGGAGGTGAGGCTGGGCAGGGACCATGGAGTCCTGCTTGGAAGAGGATGCTTGGGCAGTGGAGCTGGGATGCAGGGTAGGCCTCGAGGCCTGGGTGGATCCCCAGACCTGCCTGACGTGGGGCAGAGAGGCGGAAACGAGACGGGCAGATGTGAGCAGCGACCAGTGGGGTCCTGCTGGGGGGCCCAGTGGGGTCTGGGTGGGCTGGGCTGGGTCCTCTCCACCCCCGCATACCTGTGTCATTGGTGACCTGGTCCAGCAGGCCGATCTTGTGCAGGTGTGCAGGAGTGGAGACGGAGAGGGCCAGCACATCGCCGATGGCCTCGTGGAAGCCGGGGTTGGCGCCTCGGCGCAGGGAGACGTGCTGGCCCTTGTACTGAAGGTAGTACTGCACGTGGCCCATCTCGTGGTGCACCGTGGACAGCTGGTCCATAGTGACCCGCGTGCACTGCTTGATCCTGGGGCAGGGAGAGCATGTGGGTGAGGGTGAAGGACGGGCAGCACGGGGACCAGAGAGCACTCAGGGAGGCTGGTGCCAGAGGGAACGAAGCCAGGCGGGCGCTGTCCCGGACTCCCAGGAACCGGTGGAAACAGGCAAACCTCCACCCTGCCCCAGCCACACCCAGCCTTTCCCCTTGGTTCCAAGGTACAAGGCTGCTGCCTGTCAGAGCTGCCTAGTGAAAGCAGCCTGCTGCAGCCCTGGAAGAGACCCAGCCTCCCGGCTGGTCTCAGAGCTGGGATAGACGTGGGCCTGGGAGCTGGCCTCCCTGTGGCCCGGCTGCCCGGCCTTGGGGAGCCTTGCAAGCCGCCTCCAGCATCGAGACCTGAAGTCTTTCCTGTTGTAGAAGTCCCAGGCGGACGCGTGGCACACCACCTCCCGCCCGTCGCTTGGCTTCTCCAGCATGGATTCCGCCCAGAACTCGGGTGGCATGGGCAAGAGCCCCAGGGAGGTGAAGAACTCCTCCGCCACCCGGAACATGTGTGTGGCGTTCCAGCCCTGGGGGTGGAGGGGTGGGGGGGCACACTCGGGTCAGGGGCCAGCTGCTGGAGCCCACCCCGGCTGCCCCGGGGGTGCATCTGGGGTCCCCCACTCGGGTCAGTTCCATGCTCATGAAGAGCACCTCTGCTCCGTGGCCTCCCTTCCCGGAGGCCGGGCCCCTACTGGCTACAGAGGATACACAAAAGCGGCCTGCTGCTCGCTGCCACCCTCCCCTCCCAGCGGGGTCCTGAGGGAAGAACTGGCGCCCAGCGCACGGTGGGGACACACTGCAGGCTGCGGCTCCTCAGCTCCTCATGCCTGACTCCCTCATGGCCCCTGCCAGGGCCTGACTCCGAGCTCACCTTCTGCACCATAACATCGGTAACATCAAGATTGGGCTTGTCGGGGAAGGGCACCACCGTGTCGTAGATGTTCTCCCAGCTCTGGGCCCACATGTTCCCTAGACAGAGAAGGGGAGCCGACAGCTTGGTGCCCAGCCCAGCCAGCGCCTGCTTCCCTAGGCGTGTCACCGAACAGCACCCCGGTGTCTGGACCTGGGGCGCGGCAGGGCCACAGCCCGCTTGCTGGGCTCACACAGCAGTCCCACCCACTCCCGAGTGCTCTGCGTTCCCTGGGGCTGGCAAAGGCCAAGGTGCCCAGGTGATGCGGCTGGGGTCCTTTCTGACTGCCAGGTCCCTGCCCTCCCCCAGCCCTGACACCAGCCCACAGGGCTGGCTTTCTGGGGGATAAAGTGGGGTTCTTTCTCCTCTTCCACTGGAGCTAAAGCCTTCAGGGTGGCTCCTGGCTCTGCATTTTACTAGCTCTCTGCCCTGTGCCACGTCCCTCGCGCATCCTAAGCCACGCTCTGAACAGCAGTGATCATAAGGATCATCGACTTTATAGGTTCATGTGCGGGCGAGTGAGCAATGCGATGCTCTGAAAGGTGAAACGTGATGAGGCTGACCCTGGTCCTTACCCAGCAGGTGAGCGGGGATGGGTCCCCTGAGGTTGATGTATCTGTCCCCATATCGGCGGTGCAGTGCGCGCCGGACGTAGGCATGGAGGTTCAGGTAGAGGGGCTCCAGCTGCTGGTAGAGGCGTTCCAGATCCTCCGTGAAGGTGGGAGAGTCATACCAGGAGCGCCAGTAGGCCCCTGTGTCTGAGAAGCCTGGGGGGGGGCGGGTGGCATTGGGGATGCAGTTCAGGCCCTAGGCTCTGGCACCTCCCCGCCAGCTATCACCTGGCCATTCTCCCGGCTCAGGGCCAGTGTATCTGCCTGCTCACTGCAAGGGAGAGCTTGGGGGTTACCGCTCTCAGTTTTCTAACTATGGTTGCTCCAACTCCAGCTAAACAGGCCCTGACACATATAAGCCCTACAGCTGGGAGGAGTGTCAGGAGGGGCAGCATGAGGCTGATGGGGCTAAAGCCCAGTTTGGCCATCCACCATCTGTGAGACCTTGGACCAGTGTAGGGAGTCATCGTAATGGCTGCTCTGTGTGTTTCGGGGCTCAGTGGAGACAGAAGACGGGAGGGTAGTGCCCACACAGAGGCTGGTGGGTGTGCTCACCATCCTGCTTGTAGGCCTCGTTGCTGAGGGCAGTGAAGTCCTGGTATAGGGGCTTCAGTGGGATGCCCGCGGCGTTGTGCCAGCCCTCCCAGGCATACAGCAGCAGGGTGTAGCTTCGCGAGGAAGCCAGGATATTGGTGAGCTCTGAGACACAGGTGGGCAGGGTCAGTTCAGAGACTGCTGCCTCGAAGTCAGCAGTAGAGGAGGTTTGTAAGGAAAGCTACGGCGGGGTCTAAGGCCTGTGGAGGACTCTTGGGGGGATGAGAGGGCCCATTAAGGGAAAACCAGGTGGCGACGATGAAGGCCAGTTGTGATGGGGAAGGAAAAGCACACGTGAGGGCGGGGTCGGGGCTGGAGGCTGGAGATTCCAGAAGTCAGTCGGCCTGGAGGAGCAGGGTGTGGGGGCATCAGGCACTCTGGTCCTGATCAGAGGTTCAGGCCTTTGGGTTTACCGCCCCCCTCTGCAGAAATGTGCCATCCTCAGGGAGCCGAGGGGTGGCGGGGAAGGTCAGGAAGGCCTGGAAGACAGACAGGAGACTCAGGCCCGTTACCTGGGTCCAGGGACCAGCAGGGGGCAGTCTTGTTGGGGAAGCAGACCTTGGCAGTGGAGTAAATCCTGCTCATGTTGCTTAGCAGAGAGTTGTACTGGGGAGTCAGAGTTGAGAAAATGTTAGTGATGAACAGCCCTTGGAATTAATCTGGCTGCCCCCTCCTCTCTTTGCTGGGAGGAACAGGGGAGACGCCCCGAGGGGGGATGCGGCTTGGACAAGGCCGCCTCGTGGCACTCGGAGCATATCTGAACGTGAATGGACGGGTTTCGCTTCCACTGGAGCCCGCCTGTGAAGATGGGAAACTGGCGTCCTGAGAACTAGGGAGCAGGGTTCATTTCTGAGCTCGGCCACCACCTGACTGAGACCAAATCCCCTTCATTCCCTGACCTTGATACCCTCTCCACCTTTCGGAGGAAGCCCTTAAAACAAACCACCTATGGAGAAACTGAAAACCCCTGTTTCATCTTCCACTGTTTACTTGAATTTTGCTTTCTACTCCATGACACTTGCTTTAATATAAAGTAACTTCTCGCACCCCATCTCCAGGGAAATCAGTACTTCAGGAATCCACTCTGCTCACAGGGGCTTCCCCTGCAGTCAGGGCCAGTAGAGATCCTGGGGTCCCTCCTGGCCAGACACCCCCACCTCTCACCACCACCGTAGACACTGGGAGGGTACCCTGGGGAATTCTGCCTCCACCCCTCAGGCCCACCTTCTGCCGCTTCTCTAGGTCCAGGTTGGCGGGGCCCAGGGTGCGCACCGCCCCGATGATGCGCAGCAGCGTGGGGTCGGTAAAGTTCTGCCAGACCGGGTCGAACAGATCCTTGGCCTTCTGGCCCCAGGCCTCTGAAAACTCCTGGCTGAGCAAGGCTGCTTCCTCCTGTGGGCACCAGGAGGGCACGAGAAGGTAAACAGGGGAGGCCATGGCGCTCGGGGAGGGGAGGAAGGTCAAGGGCTTCTGGAGACCGGCGCTGATGGGAGCACTGCTCCCTTCAACTGGGCCCTGCGGGTGAAGAACTGGGGCGGCGGGGGGGTCTGCCTCAGGGAGGCGGTGGAGCAGAAACGCGCCAGAAGAGAGGGAGGGAGAGGAGAGGGTGATCAGACAGCCATGAAAGGTGACAGGTACAAGGAGAGAGGGGAAGGTGTGCGGCCAGAGAAGTGGAGAACCCAGAGCAGAGCGGGCACCCTAAGCAAGACTGCCGCGGATCCAGCCCGGAGGCACCCCAGGCGCCGCCGCCTGGGAGGACTCGGGGTCAGAGTGGCCGGCCTCATTTATTGGGTTCCTTATTGGGCAGGACCATGGGCCCAGCACCGGGCCAGGGAACCGACTGCCTGTCTACGGGGACCGCTTTGGGAACCGGGGCGGGGTGGTGGCTGGAGAGGAGGCAGGCGGGCCCCGCCCCGACCCCACGGCTCCGGGGCCGGGGGCGCGCGCGCGGGGCGGGGACTCTCCGCCCCCCCAGCGCCCAGCCGCGGGGCTGTGATTGGCCGCCCGGGCCCCGCCCCCGCCCCGGGCCCGCGCGCCCACCTGGAGCCGCGCGTTCTCCTCGGTGATGTTGGTGTCGTGCGCCCAGCTGGCGGCCGTGCTCTGGAACAGCACCTGCTCGGCGCTCGAGTTGAAGCTGGCTGCGAAGATCTGCGCCCCGGCCTCGTCGGCGGGAAAGTTCCCCGGCTGCAACGCGGGGTCCAGCTCCAGGATCACGGGCGGCGGCGGCAGGAGCAGCAGCAGCAACGGCAGCAGCAGCGGCGGCGACCGGCGACCCGACGCGGCCCCCATGGTGCGGTGCGCAGCGCAGCCCCTTCTCCCGCGCAGCGCCCGCCCTGCGGGTTATAAAACCCGGCCGCCTTCCGACACACCCCCACCTCCCCGCCCCGCCGCGCTTCCTCCTCTGCTCCAAAGTCCCCCGGCCGCCGCGCGGGCCTAACGGAGCGGGGCGGGGACCGAGGCTTCCTGGCCCGCCCCGGGCAGGGGCGCCGGACCGAGGACGAGCCGAGGCGGCCCCCGGCGAGATGCAGCTGGGGTGGGGGTGGGAGGGAGTGGCGGACGGGCCTTAGGTCAGGCTCTCGCAGGGGAGGCTAGAAAGGAGAACCCCCCTCCTCCAACACACACACATACACCCCACACCTATGAAGCTGAGACACCCAGCAGTTTGCTGGAATACCCCAGTCTGCCGGCGTGCCCTCCCCTTCCATCACTCAGCCTCGGTGCAGGGACCCGGAGCCCAGCGGCCTCTGCCGCTCAGTCTTCCGGCCTTACCGCCCGGGGCTCTCTGGGCTCGGAGTGACAAGGTGGGGGAGCTGTCCGCAGAGTCGCTAGTGCCGCGAGACAGGGTTAATGACCGTCACCCGGTCCTGCTTCTTCACGAGGCCTTGGGTGTGGCCTGCATGGATTGGGGAGCACCTAGGCTTCTGCAGGCATCTGGGGGGGTGCTCAGGGACCCCGGTTCACCTGGGGACTGGGGGGGGGGCGGTCAGATGGGGGAAAGAATGGGGGGTTGTTCTGGAAGGGGAGACATAGAGCCAGAGGCACACCTGCTTCCTTCACACAAGCTGTCATTTGCTCAGGCAAGAACAATCACACAGACTTGCCAACCTGGAGAGCTACAAAGATGACCACAGCGACAACAGAGGAAGACGCTAAGACCCAGGTTGAATGGCTTGCTCCCAGTCACCCCAGGTTTCCACAATCCAATCCAGTGGTCCTAAGGCTTTCAGGCTGTGGGTCATGTGCACAGGGAGCTGCTGTCTTCCAGGAGGGAACAGTCTCCCCATCAACTAAGGCTTGGGTGGGGGAGATTTTGAGAGTGGCACCCCTTCAGGCCCCAAAGCAGGGGTCTTGGAGTGGGAGGAAGGGTAGAGAGAATAGAGTCTGAGGCTTAGCTTGAAACCAGGGAGTCCTTCTCCTCTATCAGGAAAGAAAGCGTGGAAAGCAGGAGGGAGCCAGGTTTGAGCTGGGCCTCATCTCTGAGGAGCTCTTGAGCACTGGATCTGGGAGGCTGGGGGGCAAGTGTTCCAACTTCAGGTCAGACACATGGCCTGGTGACCATGTCTATAGAACATCTGGGTGAGGGACTGAGTTCAGCATGGAACAGCCTTGGCCTCGTTGAAAAACCATAAAAACAAAGGCTGAAGGGGTTGGAAGATGATCTAAAAGTACATACAACTTACATTTGGGTACCTTTTTAAACCTTTCTAAATTATTTTGTACAAGTTATCTTATTTGGTATTTATAATAACCTTAAGGATAGTAAAGAGATAAGGCCCTTAGCTCAGTCAGTTGCCGTCTAGCTGCCAGCAGAACGATGGAGAGGGTTCCGAATCCTGGGGGAGGACGTGATTACAATGCCACGAGGGCCTGACCTGCCCAGGAAATGCAGTCTGCTTTGGAGAGCTCCCCGTCTCTGCATCACTCTTCTAGGGAAGGACAGGTCACCAATCACCACAGTTAGAAAAATATCCCTTAGGGACTTCAATGGTGGTCCAGTAGTTAAGAGTCTGCCTGTCAATGCAGGGGATACAAGTTCGATCCCTGGTCTGGGAAGATCTCATCTGCCACAGAGCAGCTAAGCCCATGCGCCACAACTGCTGAGCCCATGCGCGAGTGACCATGCTCTGCAACAAGAGAAGCCACCGCAATGGGAAGCCCGTGCACCATGGCCAGAGAGTAGCCCCTGCTTGCCACAACTAGAGAAAGTCTTTGCATAGCAATGAAGACTTGGTGCAGCCAAAACTAACTAAATAAAATTATTTTTTTAAAAAAATCCCTTAGAAAATACACCCAACAACGAAATAAAATTGAGAGTCCAGAAATAAACCTTTGCATTTATGGTCAATCAATTTTTGACAAGGATATGAGGACAATTTAAATGGCACTCTTGGGGTAGGGGGAAAGGGAAGAAAGTCTTTTTTTAACAAATGGAGCTGGGACACCTGAATTTCTACACTCAAAAGAATGAGGTTAGACCCCTACCTCATGCTATTTACAGAAATTGACCCAAAATTAATCACAGACTTACTGTAAGAGCTAAAACCATAAAAATGCTAGAAGAAACAAGTATAAATCTTTGTGATCTTGGGAGTAGGCAATGGCTCCTTCACCAAAAGCACAAGTGACGAAAGAAAAATTAGACAAAATAGTCTTCATCAAAATTAAAACCTTTCATGCTTCAAAGGACCATCAAGAAAATGAAAAGACAACTCACGAGGGAATTCCCTGGCAATCCAGTGGTAAGGACTCTGGGCTTCGATCCCTGGTGAAGGGAAGACTCACTGTGTGGACAAAAAAAAAAAAAAAAAGACAACCCACAGAAGAGGAGAAAATATTTGCAAACTGTGAATATGACAAAGGACTTGTGTTCAGAAAGTATGAAGAGCTCTTACACCTCAACAATAAAAAGACATACTAACTAAAAGTGGGCAGAGGATTTGAATAGACCTTCTCGAGAGAAACACACCTGATCAATAAGTACATAAAAAGACACACAGCTCCATCAGTCATCATGGAAATGCAGATCGAATCGCAATGAGACACCACTTCGTATCCGCCATGTCCGTGTGCAGCCTTAGGCACCAAGTCTTGTCCGACTCCGTGGGACCCCGTGGGCCGTAGCCCACTGGGCTGGCTCCTCTGTCCACAGGATTTCCCAGGCAAGAATACTGGAGTGGGTTCTTCTCCAGGGGATCTTCCCAACCTAGGGATCGAACCCATGTCTCTGGCATCGGCAGGTGAATTCTTTAGTATTGAGCCATCTGGGAAGCACACCCACCAAGAGGCCTAAAGCCAAAAAGATGGACTATAACAAATGTTGTTGAGGCTATGGAAAAATTGGCGCCCTTGAATCATTGGTGAGATTGTAAAATGGTTCAGCCACTTTGGAAAAAAAGTTTGGCAGCTCCTCAAAATGTTAGAGATGTCGTATGACCCTGCAATTCCATTTCTAGGCATAATAGCCCCAAATGAGAAACAACCTAAGATGTCCATCTCCTGATGAAATAGATGATCTGAATGTGGTATATTCATGGAATATTATTCAGCCATAAAAAGAAATGAAGGACTATTTGCTGCAACATGGATGAGCCTTTGAAACACGGTGCCAAGGGAAAGGCATAAATTGTATAAATCCATTTACGTGAAATGTCTGGAATAGGCAAATCCAGGGAGACAGGAAGTAGATGAGTGATTGCCAGTGGCTGGGGGAGAGGGAATGAGAGTGACTGCCAATGGCATGGACTTTCTTGATGAGATGACGAAAATGTTTTAAAATTAGTAATGACAACTGCACAATTCTGAATATACTAAAACCCACCAAATCATACAATTTAAAAGGGGGGATTTTATAACACATAAATTATATCTCAATAAACCTGTTATTAAAAAATGTATTCCCTGGCAGTCCAGTGGTTAGGACTTAACGCTTCCACTGCCAGAGGCTAAGGTTCGATCCTTGGTTCGGAAACTAAGATCCCATGAGTTGTGGGGCATGGCTGAAAAAAATTTTTTTTAAGTAAATAGTTTTTAAGTGCCCAAATGTTGACTTCCATCATTCTACGTTCATCAAGAAATCTTGTGATTATTGACTGGCTTTCAGGGGAGCCGGGGTGCTCTCACTGGATACCCACCTGCTCCTCTTTGCTTAACCAAAACCCTCTCATCTCTCAGACCAGATCAAGTCCTGCCTCTAACAAGAAGAAGCTTCCCGGGTGGCGCCAGTGGTAAATAACCTGCCTGCCAATGCAGGAGACACAGGAGGGAAGGGTTCGATTCCCTCCTCTGATTCCCCTGGAGGAGAGCATGGCACCCCACTCCAGTATTCTTGCTCAGAAAACCCCATGGACAGAGGAGACTGGCGGGCTACAGTCCATAGGGTTGCAAAGAGTTGGACACAACTGAAGCAACTTACCACACATACACGCTAACATGAAGAGCTCTGGCCCCTCAACTCATGCCAACCTCACCTCTCGATATTTATTCAGCCTTAACTCACATGGATGCCAAAAACCAACCGTAGGAGAAACAGCACTGGATTAGGGGCCAGAAAAATCCAGGCCACACTTAAAAGCCTTGTGACCTGAGCAAAATACCTCTTTGAGCCTGTTTCTCTTGTGTAAAACAGCTACAAACGTTTTTACCCAGTCTCCCTCTAAGGGTTGTTCCCTGACTTGAGGAACAGCTAAGGGGCTAGTGTGTCTGGAGCAGAGGGAGCCGAGAACAGGCTCAGTGTGGACAGGTGGCCAGAAAGGGGGCCTGGTTATCCTGAGATGAGAACCTAGTGGATTGTTGAGTATTGGAGACAGGCTTTCATTTTTTCAAGTGTCTTCTTATTATGCAATGTATATGTCATGTAGAATATAGACAGTATGTATATATGATATCTAATGTATATGTAAGTTATGAAGCAGAATAAAATGCAGACCCGTAAGTCCTCTACCCACCATGACTCTTGTCTAGCTGAGTCCCGTCCTCCTCCTCTCATCTCCCAGCCCCACACTCACATGCACCTGAATGCTGTTTTTTTCATTCTCTCTCTTGTGAAGGAGAGTTTCAGTACTTTATATGTATCTCTAAACATCACATTTTTTAATTTGCTTATTTTAGAGACTTACAAGTACAGTGTCACCTAGGTATGTACCTAAGAGAAACGAAAACACATATCTTTGCAAAGACTTGCATGCAGGGCAGCATTGCTCAAAGGAGTCAGATGGTGGAAACAACCCAAATGTCTATCAGCTGGCGGAAGGGTAAACAGAACCTGGTAGATCCACACAGTAGAATATTAGTTGGCAATAAAAGGGAATGAAGTTCTGATACATGCTACAACACGATGAACTCCAAAAGCATAATGCTAAGTGAAAGAACCCAGACACAAGAGGCTCCATATGGTATGATTCCATCTATATGTAATGCCTAGCAAAGTCAAATCTACAGAGACAGAATATAGATCAGGGGTTGGCTGGGGGTGGGAATGACAAGTGACTGAAAATGGGCACGAGGGTTATTTTGAAGGTGATGGAAATGCACCGAAATTAGGTAGTGTGGTAGTTGCACAATTCTCCAAATACTCTATTAATCATTGGATTGTGCTCTTAAAATGGGTGAATTATGCAACAACAGGGAAGTGTAAATTACACTTTGATGAAGTTGTTTTTTAACAAGGCATCATAGAGAACTTCCCTGTGGCTAAGACTCCATGCTCCCAATGCAGGGAGCCCAGGTTCGATCCCTGGTCGGGGATCTAGGCCCCACATGCCACAGACAAGAGTTTGCATGCTGCAAGGAAAGTCAAAGATCCCACGTGTCACAACTAAGACCCATTACAGCCAAATAAATACATAAATATATATTTTTAAATGAAAGGCATCATATTAGAGTCTTCTAAGGTTTGTTTGGAGAAGGCAATGGCACCCCACTCCAGTACTTTTGCCTGGAAAATCCCATGGATGGAGGAGCCTGGTAGGCTGCAGTCCATGGGGTCGCTAAGAGTTGGACACGACTGAGTGACTTCACTTTCACTTTTCACTTTCATGCATTGGAGAAGGAAATGGCAACCCACTCCAGTGTTCTTGCCTTGAGAATCCCAGGGACAGGGGAGCCTGGTGGGCTGCTGTCTACGGGGTCGCACAGAGTCGGACACGACTGAAGTGACTTAGCAGCAGCAGCAGCAGCAAGGTTTGTTTTTTCTCTCTCAATTATTCTTCTGAGAGTTTATTGTTGTTGTTACTGTAGCATTACAGTTCATTTATAACTTTATCATAGTCCATAATAATCCATTATGTGATTATTCCGCATTTTTTCCTCCAAGCTCTAATCCTGTTATCGGACATGTGAGTTACTTTTTGTTTCTGTGGCTACAAAACAGTTTTCCAGGAGCATTCTCACGCATCTCCTTGATATACATAAGTAATTTGATGTCTACTGAATCTAATAATAAGATATCAGGGGTTGTATACTGTATGTCTGTTTTCACTTCATTTTAAGGAATTCATTTTTACCGTATTTTACAAAAGTATTATTCCCCCAACAAATGAAAAATCAAAACAAAACCGAAACTGCTCCTCAATATTGAGAAATATGGCTCTAGGGAGTTAAAATTGCTGAGCCAAGGATATGCAGATGTTCAGAGACATGGCAAAGTTCAAGGGTGTCCGAATGTCAAACTGCTTTCTAAAATTGTTGTACTGATCTGAGCTCCGGTTGGCAGTGGGTGGGAGTTCCCACACCGCTCCACACCTTCATCAATACTTAGTGATTCTCCTATTTTTAAAATTTATGCCAATGTGGGCAAGACAGACTTTCTTTCCTTTGTTGCTAATGAGGCTGAATATCTTTTCATATGTTTATGGGGCAACTGTGCTTCCTCTTCTGTGCTATTGCTGTTTCCTTTGCCCCCGACTCCCACCTTCTCATTGACTCATACAGCTCTTTATATATTCTGGGTATTAGTCCTGTGTCATTTAAACGTGGTACAGAACTTATTCCTGGTTTGTAAGTCATTTGGATTTCCTGGTGAGAGAAGGTCTTACTTTTAAAGTAGCTAAATTTTCTCCATTTTTTCTTTTTTGGCTAGCACCTCTTGGCTCCTTGCAGACCATGCCGATTTCTTGGTTGAAGCCTCTGAGTGGCCCCGATTGAACTGATAAGCTCCGGAGCAGAGCATAGACCGACCCCTACCTCCAGGCTCATCTCAGTCCCACTTTACACTCAGTAGTTTATTCTGAAGCTTCTGTTTTCACCCCTGAGTCTTTCCTGGCCGCAAAGACTTCCCTTCATTTGCTTGTAGAACCCTGACGCTCCTCAGATTTCAGCTCTGGCACAACCTCTTCCTCCCACTTTCTCTCTTCTTTCTCTTTTCCCCCCACAGTCCAGAGGTCTTTTAGGGATTTCCCTGGTGGCTGAGATGGTAAAGAATCTGCAATGCAGGAGACTCCGGTTCAATCCCTGGGTCGGGAAGATCTTCTGGAGGAGGGAATACTCCAGTATTGAATTCCATGGACAAAGGAGCCTGGCGGGCTACAGTCCATGGGGTCACAGAGTTGGACAGAACTGAGCGACTGACACGTCCACACACAGAGGTCTTTTACTTTTATTTACTTATTTTTACAGCTATCAAGCCATGGCTTCACAGGGAACGGGTTCCAGCAGTGCAGCCTCTCCGTCACTGGTTCTCACAGACTGGGGTTCTCTGGGTGGAGCAGGCTGGCACTTCAGTTGAACCCAAAGAACTTTCTTTTTTGCTTCCTTCTTTTTCTGATCATGTTCTTTCACACGTTTCAGGAAGCTATCTCGGCTGGTGGAGTAATTCCTGTGCTCAGTGTGTACCTTAACTCTCTTGGCAAGAATCTTGCCTTTATCTTGTTTGTTTCCGACAATGCCAGCTGCACGCTGTGTACATTGTAGGCGCTTCCCGTTTGTCATGGGGACACTGGTGTTCCTTGTTAAATGGTCCCCTTCCCTTGACATCTGCAGCAACCCCCTTCTCGTAGGTTCGGGTGAAGATGTGGCCAAAGGAGCAGCTCCCCGTTTCTAAAAGGCCTGGAGAGCATACAACAGGAGCCTCTCCTCCCCACTTTTTGTTGGTCACTCTGGTGAGTTACTGGAAGGTGGTGGCTCAGAAAGAGAGGCACAGCCTACTTTTCATAGGAGCATTCCTTCCTCTGGTCCACAGGCCCCCAGCCAGGCTGAGGATCAGATGATTAATGGTACACAGGTTTATTTTTAAATATTTGTTTATTTGACTGCACCAGGTCTTCGTGGTAGCCTGTGGGATCTAGTTTCCTGACCGAGGAACGAATTTGGGTCCCCTGCACTGGGAGTGCAGAGTCTTAGCCACTAAAGTCCCAGTACATAGGTTTTTGAATATTAAAATGGGATCCATTTTACTTCAGATAAGTTGCTGTTGTTCAGTTGCTAAGCTGGGTCTGACTCTTTGTGATCCGGTGGACTGTAGCATTCCGGGCTTCCCTGTCCTTCACTATCTCCTGGAGTTTGCTCAGACTCATATCCATTGCGTCAATGATGCTATCTAACCATCTCATCCACTGTCACCCCCTTCTCCTCCTGCCCTCAATCTTTCCCACTATCAGGGTCTCTTCCAATGAATCGGCTCTTTGCATCAGGTGGCCAAAGTATTGGAGCTTCAGCATCAGTCCTTCCAATGAATATTCAGGGTTGATTTCCTTTAGGATTGACTGGTTTGATTTCCTTGCTGTCTGAAGGACTCTTTGCTTTCTCCTGCTAATCCGGCAGGATTGATCATTAATGATTCTCATCATCACTGATCATCTTGACGCCTTATCACTTATGCTGCTGCTGCTTCTCTCTGCTCTCCAGAGAAACACTTTCTGTTTTCTGTCTTTGGCAAAGAAAACCTCCCTCAAACAGAAGAGGTCTGTCTGTCCACGTCTCTTTTTCTCCAAAAGAAGTCCATCACTTTCAGTGGTTCCTGGCAAGAGGTGGTCCTCAGACCCCTCATACCTGCTCGTCTGCTAGTGAATGGACCGCAGAGTATCCATGTTCCTGGTAGATCTCATTTCAGGTTTGAGGAAGGCCCCTGGGCTGGTTAAACCCCTGAGATGGTGTAGAGGGGTCCTGACCCAGTTAATGTGTTTGTTGGTGCAGCTTGAGGGCCATGGCTGTTCTGGTAGTCTCATCTGTCCTGTGGCTTGGCCTGAGCCTGGAGTTGAAAACCCTTAGATTTTTTCACGTGAAAAATTACCAGTTTGTTTATGTGCATCTGATTTACCTCGTCTAAATGCAGAATATCTGCAGAATTCAGTCTTACTGCTTTTGACTCAGCAATTGTATCCTTTGAGAAAATTTTAACTTTCCTGTCTTCTTTTAGGTCTTCCCTTCATTTTCATATACAGCACACACCTGGTCAGCAAACTACTGTTTTGTTTTACTTGTTTATATTTTAGCAAGACATTCTTGTTGTTTTTTAATGTTGACATCCCAAGGACTGTGCCCTGTAGATGCCCTAAGCACCTGTGGCCCCAGTCTGCGCTGTGCTCCGCCTCTGGGATGTCAGGCCCCCAGCCGCAGGAAGCAGGGGAAGGGGAGGTGCACTGTATCACTCCAGGCCCAGGCAGAGGCCCAGCTCTGCCACGGCCGTGGACAGTGACAATCTCTGCCTCCCAGGCCAGGAACATCTGAGTAATCTTTGACTCACATCTGTTCTGTCTCCTCTTGCCTAATCCTGCCTGGTCTTCATTAAAAATATCTCCTTCCTTTTCTGTTGTTCGCTGGTTTCTCTGCACATTCCTGAGACCACGGGGTGCGGGCACCTTGCTTGTGCTGGAGATGGTCTCACTGACAGACTCCCTGTATGTTCATCAAGCAATTCCCAGAGCGGTGACAGGCCCTGAGCCCTGCCTGGGGGTGTCGCTTGGCTGAGCCCTGACAGGAGGGGTAGGACTTGATCAGGCCAGTCGCTGGAGGACTCGCATTTGAAGCAGAGGAGAAAGAGAAAGCAAGTTCCCCGGGTCAGCACAGGGCTGTGAGTGGGGGCTTGGCGAGCTGGCTGTGGCTGCCAAGTTGAGGTGGGCGGCCAGACTTCCTCCTGAGGAAGGGCTCGCATTCGATGGCGCCAGGACCACAATTGTGTTTCAGGGTGTTCAGTGAAGATGTGATTAGCAAACTCTGGAGGCCCAGAGGCGGCAGGAGAAGCCAGGGCTCAGGGCCCCACAGAGCCTAAGGAAAGTGGGAGACTCAGGGTCTACTGAGGGTGAGTGGATGGGGGCTGGGTGGGGGAGTTGAGGGGTGACGGTGCCTTGGAAGGCGTGTTCCTCGGTGGCAAACATGTGAGCGGCAGGTCTGCGGGGCGCAGGGGATGAGGATTTGGTTCTGGAGGGCGCTGGTTCTTTGTGGGAGGGAGGTGGGTGACTGAGAAGCCAGCTTCACACTCCCGCCTCCTCCAGTCCGCAGTCCCTCCTGTGATGCCCAGACCCTCTGCCCCCTGTCCCTGCCTCCTGTAGGTGGACTGGGCATCTGCCCCAGAGAACCTTCTAGGGGGTGTGAGTCCCTTCCATTCCCGGGACCAGCGCTGTCATGAGTTCAGCAAGTTTCCATCTTGGTCGCTGTTAGGTGCGTGTGTGGGAGTGGCAGGTAGGAGCCGCCCAAGGGAGCCCAGGGGCAGTCAAACCACTGCCCAGGACCCCAGAAGGCAGGCTCTGAGCCCGGGGCCTCCCATGAAGCCAGGCCTAGTATTTTGCCCTGATCGTGCCCCCATCACCAAAATTAATAATCCCTTCTGTGCTCTGGGGGCTGCGTGGGTGCTGGGGGGTAACGTGACAATGCATATTAATGTCAGGCCATGTCTATGGAGCAGGGCATCTACGGGCTCTACACATTTTAATGTAAACTTCCCAGCAACCCTATGAGTCAGCTACTATTTGGTTCCCATTTTACAGATGAGAAAACTAAGGCACGGAGAGGTTAGTGAGTTGACTAAGGTGGTACAAGAGGTGAACCCCAAGTTCAAGTGCCCCCACTGTGAGCCGCCCGCTGCCCACTCCTCCCCCACCTTCTGCAAGGCTCTCTGCCTTGGTCCACTCTCACCAAAGTGTCACATGCCATGTTCTTTCCAGGCAGGGTGTTCTTATTTTTAATCCTTAGTCTTAATCCCGCTTCTCCTGCTTCTGCCCTCCCGAGGTTATCTTTGTTCATGGTCCCACGTGAATGGGGGAGGACACCTTCCTCTTCCTGGCTCCGCCCCTTTCTCCAGGCCCACCACCACTGTCCCCACCTTGGGACAGACCCTCATCATTTCCACTAGCCCCCTCCCCTAGGCTCCCCTATCCTTACAGCTGTGGCAATGAATGCTTGTCCCAAAGTGGGGATCTGACCACAGCATCCATTCCTGGGAGCCCCTCCTGGCTCCACATTGGCTGGGGGATAAAATCTGCACTCTGGAGTGTGAGGTCCAGAGTCCCTCCTGTGTTGCCCCTCCCTCCCCAGGGCTCCAGCTCTTGCCCCACCTGCACAGGCCCCTCTATCAGCGCTTCCCAGAGGGCCAGTCCCCTGGCAGATCTGGCCCTTGATAAAGTGTTCAGCAGTCAGCAAGAAAGCAAGAAAATCAAAGGACGGTGAGATACAGAAAATCGATCAGGACACATCGGCCAAGTTGCCAGCTGCCCTATCTTGGTCACAGTATCTTATATTCTAAGTGTTCTTCTATCTTTTATTTTTTAATAGTTCAAATACTTCTCTCATAAATCAGTGCTGGGAGAAAAAAGATGACTTTTTTTTTTAATGTCCTCATGGGGCAAACTACACATTTGCCACTGTAGTCAGATTCCTTTCATATGTTGACAGTTCAAGGGCTGACAGAAGCTTGCCCCACTGGCGCGTCAAGCAGACCCTGATCCTTGGGCTCCTGAGTCTTTCCTACTGTTCTTTCCTTTCGTCTGCAATGCTTACGGTCCCCAGAGTTGGTTATCACCACTGTCCCCCAAGGCTGGACCTTCCTTCCCCCAAAGCAGGTCTGCAGTGCCATCATCACATCTGCATTTCCAGAGCCTGCTGCGGGCCCAGCCACCCACGCACTTGGCTGGTTCGCTGAGCAGTTGAGTGTATGGTGGTGAGGGGCTGTGGGTGGGTGTGCCCAGGCGCCCACTGGCCTCAGCTGTCAGGCCGGGGCACGGCCAGCTCTCTCCTGCTCGGACGGCCCTACTGGGTGCCAGAGACTCTTCTCCAACCCCAGTGGGGCCCAGCTTGGAGCTCAGAATCCTAACGGACCTTAACTCACTGTCCCCAGAGGGGCCAGGAAACTAGGTAAAACCGCCCATGCCCTGAAGCCTGGAGATCATCTCTCCTGGAAGCCTGGGGACTCAGGTCAGACAGAAGACAGAGTTGGAGGGGAGAGGGAGAGGCTGAGTGAGAAGCTGAGAGAGAGACTCAGAGGGAAACGCAAGGCCTGAAGTGTCAGCAGAGAGGGCAACATGGGGAGCCACAGAGACGGGGGCTGGGAGGACAGCTGCCATCAGAACGGTGTGCAGGTGGCGCCTGGAACCAGAGTCTGGCCAGCCTCCTGCTGGGCGGTGTGCCTGCACCTTGACATACCCAGGGCCCCCGAAGGGCCTCCAGCCCCACTGCCAGCCCCAGCAGCAACCTGCACCCGGCCTGGTCTCCATGTCCCTCCCCTGGGACCCTTCTATTAAAAATGCCCCAGAAGGCATCAAAGGTGGGTAAGAGGAGGGGTTCCTAGGGGAGAAAACGACACCTTGGAGTAGTTTCCCTGCTTTAGGAGACATTGAGCAGATGTCTCCAGAGGGCCTTTCATGAAGACATCAAGCACAAAGTCTGTGGAGGAAGAGAGGCAGTGGCCTTCTGTGGCTGGGCAAAGGCCCCCTCAGGTCACCTCCCTGGACAGTGGGGTGGATGGGTTGACCAATGTGCGTAAGAGGAAGAAAGAACCTGAGCTGATTCCCTTTTATCTTAGCAGAACTTCTGTGATGGTTAGCCGGCCAGGGAGACACCTCTCCATGGAGGAACCTTGATGGGGCAGGCCCAGTGGGACCCAGTCATCTTGGGGAGGGGGTGGTTGGAGAAGCTAGTGCTGTTCACTGCACATGACTGCCACTGACCTGGCCACCTGGATGCTGTGGGGATGCCACGCGGGCAGGAAGCAGAGCACAGGGTCTCTAAAGGGCTTAGAAGCTGGGCTCACTGGCATGGTCCCATCGGTCTTGACTCCTTGGACAAGTGAAGCCAGGGCTGAGCCCCAGGCCAAATTAAGCTTTCTGAGGTGCCTGTGTTTATCAGATGAAGACAGGCCCATGGAAGGTGAGAAAAACTCAACACGGATGAGAGCACTCAAAGTCACATCCGTTTAGACTTGACCTTGCCTTCCAAGCTGTGAAGGGCACAATGGACAAAGGGATGTCAGGAGGGCAATGACTTCGAGTCTCGTTGCCTTCCTACAGCCTTGGTCCATGGGACCTGAGAGATGGCCCTCAGGGTCATCACTCATGGGCCCTGGAGCTTTGGGGTGAGCTCCCCAGAAGACCTGAGCTACTGGTTACTGAAGGAGCAGGAAGGCCCGGCTCTGGCCCCTGGGATCCCTTCAAGAGCAGGAGGTATGAGTGCCCCACAGGGGGCCATGAGGCAAGAGACGAGGGCTCTGCTTCTCCCTGGCACCTGCCTACCTCTTAGGGTCTCCCACTGGCTGGGAGGGATCCGAGGAATGTGGCTTCTTAGGTGAGGGAATTTCTGAGCTAAGGTCAGTCAGTCAGTCAGTTCAGTCACGCAGTTGTGTCCGACTCTGCGACCTCATGGACTGCAGCACGCCAAGCTTCCCTGTCCATCATCAACTCTTGGAGCTTGCTCAAACTCATATCCATTGAGTCGGTGATGCCATCCAACCATCTCATCCTCTGTCGTCCCCTTCTCCTCCTGCCTTCAATCTTTCCCAGCATCAGGGTGTTTTCCATTGAGTCAGTTCTTCTCATCAGGTGGCCAAAGTATTGGAGTTTCAGCTTCAGCATCAGTTCTTCCAATGAATATTCAGGACTGATTTTCCTTAGGATGGACTGATTTGATCTCCTTGCAGTCCAAGAGCTAAGGTCAAGGTACCTTCTAATCTAATCTGCTCTCATATCAAGGACCTGAGAGGAGCACCACTCCTATCAGCTGGCCTGATAGGAGCACTCAGGCAGGAGGTGATGGTCCAGGTCAAGAGAAGTAAAAAGGATGAGGGGAGGGGCAGGGCAGAGAAACCTCTGACTCAGGACAAGCAGGCGGCTGACTTGCTCTGACCGTGGAAGAGCCACCAGCCACGGTGCGTCGTCAGGGGTGACGCCTGGTCTGTCCGCCCCTTCCTTCTGCTCCTTGGGGATCAGTTGCGTCTTGCCCTGGAAGCAGGTTGTCACAGAGCCACAGCTGGGATCACTGCCTGAGCCTCTGCCCATCTCAGGGCATCCTCCTGACTGTGGCCTGGACACCTTGCACTTTCGACTCAAAGGCCTCCACATCCTCACCACCCTCCTGGCGTGAGGAGCTCGGCTGGGCACCTGGGGCTGTGGGCCAGAGCTGCAGCAGCTTAAGGAGCCAAGATGAGTGCTCGGCTGTCACAAGCTCTGAACAAAGTGCAGGAGGCCCAGTCCTGCAGTTTATGGCTGGTTAGCGGAGGTGATTAGATGGCTGTCATTATCGGTAGCTCATACCTTCCTCCTCCTGTCTCTGCTGACACCACTCCAGCTTTGGCCAGTCCTCACCCCCGCCTTACACCCTTGCTCTCCTGGGTCTTTCTATTTTAAAAATATTTATTTGGCTGCGCCAGGTCTTGGTTGCGGCATGTGGGATCTAGTTCCCTGACCAGGGATGGAACCCAGACCCCTGCATTGGTAGCGCAGAGTCTCAGCCACTGGACCACCAGGGAAGTTCTTCCTGTGTCTCTCCTGCTCTCCACAATGCACCTCGCACTCCCAGAGCGGGTCTTCAGTGTCTGCTGACTGACTCAACGACTGGCGGGCCCTGGGAGCGCAGTGCGGAGGTGCGACTGACGGCACAGCTGGGACACATGCTCGCTTGCAGTTCCACGATGGGGGGCGGGGGGTGCTGGTCTGAGTGGGGGTCATGCTGGGGCTGGGGCTGCTGTGCCACCAGTCACAGGCAAACATGGGCTGGGCCGGGGGAGCTTAGTGGTGCCCTAATGACCGGGAGGGACGCTTGGATTCTCCAGATGACATGTTCAGATGACAGACACGGTCAGTGCCCAGACACAACCCCGGAACCTCAGGTGGGGGTCTCTGCCACATGCCTCACATCGTCAACCTCTACCCTCTAAGTGACCTGATGCCTCCCTTCTCCTCTGTCTGCATACGTGGCTGACATCGCCTGTGCTGGGGTATGAGGAAGGCCAGGGCAGGGGGGAGGCAGGATCAAGGCAACCTGATCGTTCCGTCCTGGGCCTCTACCCTTCTTCCCACACGTTCCCTTGGCTGGAGTCACTTCCCCGGGCCTTCCCTCCACCCTTACTTCTCTCTCCTCTGAGAGCCTTTGCCAGCACCCCTTTATGATAGCCCTCCCTGCCGGGGCACTCCACCCCCTTCCCCTGCCTAATATTCTTCCTATCACCTGTTACTACATGCAATTATGTTTCTCTCTGTGTGTGTCGTTCGCTTATCTTTTAATTATCTGTCTCCCCCACTTCATGTAAGTTTCATGAAAGCAGGGACCATGTTTGTCTTATGGATTATTGTCTGTCTGGGGCCTGGAACAATGTAAGGCATAAGTGGGCACCCAATAAACTTTTGTTGAAAGAAAGGAAGGAAAAATGGTCTTCCTCCTGATCTTCACCCCTCGCACCCCAAGCGCTGCATAGATCACACAGAGGCTGGGAAAACCCACCCCTTCCACTGCCTCCCACTTTGGGGGCCCAGCACTGGCCGACTGGCTGTGCCTCTCACATCCTGTTTGCTCTGGGCGGCAGAAATGAAAGTTGGCCTGACTGTCCCAGTTCTCAGGGCTTTTCCATTCATTCTGCGGTATTCTCTTGGCTCATGGACAGGTTACTCTTGTTTATCTCAGTCTTGTTTTTCCAGACTGGACCAACTTCGGGGTCAACCCGGGACCCATAGCCCATGACGTCCCTCAGCTCCCTCCCCTCGCCCTCCAGAGGCCCCAGGTGACTCACTGCCTTGATTGGAAGCTTTGCAGTTTCCCCTGCCTCAGCGCTGCCGCTCCGCCACCATCACTGCGGCCCTGCTGGATGCCTGGCTGCTCCTGCTCTGGCTGCTGACTTTCTGGCCACCCCTGCTTCTAGGGGCTGGAAGAGAGGATTTCCCTGCTGAGTGATCATCGTTCCGTTCAAAACTCATCGAAGTAGCCATGTCCTTTCAGAGTCAGATCAGTTTTCTCTCCAGGAATTCGGGGCAAGTTCTCCAGGAAGCAGGTCTGATGATGCCGCCCCTGCCTGGAGGCCGCTCTGCTAGAGGGTGTGCCCTTTGACCATGTGCCACCTGAGCGCCAGGCCTACCTCCCAGAGCTTGCATGGGGTTTGGATCTGGCGTGCGGACCCCTGATCCCTACTCCGGCAGTGCTGGTGGGCCTGCCTTCTGGGGGCGCTCCTGCTCGCTCCCTGCTGTCCCTTTCCCAGGTTAACCCCTGCTTGCCCTGCGGCTCTGACACTATGCCGTGTCCCAGAAGCCTCTGTGACCCTTGCCATCTGGGTGAAGTGCCCTTTCTCTGCACTGTGAGGGCCTGAAGAGAACAGTGCCGTGCCCGTCTTGCTCATTCTTACATCCCAATGTCACCTGGCACGTTGAAGGCACTTGATGAAAACTGTAGAGTGAACAGATTGTGCGTGTTTGCCTCTTACAGTGACTTAGAGCTGGGGAACCCATCTCCACGGCCTTTGACTTGGTATTCTCTGCAGCCGAAGGTCAAGGCCGCTGCCAAGGCACGTGCTGAAGAGGAGGTGACTGGTGTCTCAGCCCGCTGGGGGCAGGGATGCTTTGTTGGCGGGGGCGGGGGCGGGGTGGGCACTGCTGGAGGCCCCTCTGTCCTTCCCATGCAGGAGCAAGGGTAGGGCTGCCAGATAAAATATAGGATAGCCAGGTAGATTTGAATTTTGGATAAACAGCTAATACGTTTTTAGTATATGTATGTCATATGTGGTGGTGGTGGTGGTGTGAGTCACTCAGTCGTGTCCCACTCTTTGCCACCCCATGGACTGTAGCCCTCCAGCCTCCCCTGTCCATGGGATTCTCCAGGCAAGAATACTATAGTGGGTTGCCATTTCCTTCTCCAATGTCATATGTGGGACATACTCGTGCCAAAAAAATTTTTTTTAAATAAATTTAAATTTAACAGGGCACCCTGGGGGTGTTTTCCTTCTAAGTCTGGGAACCCTAGCAAGGCAGATGTGACCCACCAGCTGCTAGGGGATCTGAACTACTTTTATAAAGTGCATTCTGCTCAGTCTGGGTTCTTCCTGCTCTTTGAATGCTTTTGGCCAGAGAACAGGGAACGCTCAAGGCGTGGTTTCCAGGGCTGTCACTAGCACATTTAACCCAGTGCATCTCCCTGCATCTCAGTCCTTGACCCCAGGTATTGGACTCTGACTCCAGCTACTGGACTGGGTGGTCAGGGAAGGCCTTTCCGAGGAGGGGATGTTTGAGCTGAGATTTGAAGGAATAAGCCAAGTGATGATTGGGGAAGAACATTCTGGAGAGTGGCCCGTGAACTTGAGTCTGAGGACCACAGAGGTTAGTGTAGTGTAGTGAGCGTAGGAAGGGAGGGTTTGCATGGGGAAACCTTAGCCCACATCCTTGGTCCCCAAGAAGGGGTTTAAGGCTGTGCCCCTTGCCGGTCACCACCCCCCAACTGCAGGGTGGATGCTTCTCTGGCCTCCCAGGCTGAGGGCCTCAGCAGCAGGGACGGGGGAGGAAGCGAGTGAGTATCCATCCCCCGGGCTCAGGGATACTGGCAGCAGTGGCAAGGCCACGCGGCCCTGCTGCTTGACCGCATTGCGGTGGCATCGTCTGCTCTTTAAAGGGGTGGAGACATGCGTCCTTCGAGCTGAGTCCCTGTGTGACTGGCCCCTGTGGAGGCAAGCTGCCTCGCTCAGAGAGCCACCTCCACCCCCTCCTGAGAGCTCTGCTGGGGGCCAGGTGCTCTCCCCTCTAGGGGGAAGTGCTGCTGCTCAGGCCACAGGGCCGTGGGGGGATGGGGAGACCTCCCTCCCACCTCAGCAACTCTCCCCTGGCTCACAAGGGGCTTCCAGCCCTACACTAGGATGCTCAAATCAGGTCCCCAGTGAGGCTCTGCTCCTCTCTGCAGCCCTGTCCACCTCAGTCCTCCTCCTCCAAACCCAAACACACAGGCCAAACAATGCGAAATGGCTTGTTTCCAAGGACACAACTCACAAGGTACTTGTACTTGTGGCCTGCTGTTTGCCTGTTGGCATGTGAAGGAAGCTGTTTCTTAATTTAAAATGTCCATTAATTCCCTCTGGCTGGAGCGCTACCCCAACAAAACTTCTGTTCATGGCAGGTTTAAGCTTGGTCACTCAGAGGGGGTGGGCCCAGCTGTGTTTGCCCCATCAGAAGGTGTGCCCAGGGCAACAGGCACACTTAGGTCTTGCCATGGCTTGAGAGCGTATTCTGTCTATAAGGAGGCACTGGATCCCCACGGCCACCTTGGCCAGGCCCATGGGGAGCCCACAGTGCTGCGGTGGGGGGTGGGGGTGGTGTCCCTTTGCTGAGGCTCTTTGAGGTCTCTACAGGAGGAAACCCCATTTCACTACTACCTCCAGGCCCTTGGTGAGTCGTGCCAGGCATCCGACAGGAAAGAACCTTTTGTTCTGAGCTTGTAGAAAGTCTGAGCTGGACTTGTTATCTACTCTCAGTGCTTCCTGGATAGGGGGGCCTGGACGGGGCTGCGCTAGGGGCTGGCTCCCTGTCTCGGCAGTGGTTCCTTCCTCTCTTAGCCACTGCGGCTGGGGAGGCTGCAGTGGCAAGGTCTAGGCCTTCGTGAAAGGCTGGTGAGAGCTGATATTTATCTTTAGGCTGCTGATGGGGGAGGTGGGTGTATGGGTGTGGGTGGGTGGTAGGTGGCACAGTCTGGGAAAGGTCCCTGGCTTGGGAAAAGGGGGCACATCACCTAGTGTGTGTCTGTGTGCACGTGTGTGTGTGTACGTGTTGGGGTGTGTGTGCTGCAGAACTGAGGAGGCAGTGAATCCAGCCTCCCTGCAGAGTGACACCTCCACCTTCCAGGTTGCGAGGGAGGGCGAGTCCCCCGGGGTTGCGGGAGCGCCGAGGAGGGCCAAGCCCTGGGCCACGTCTGACACCTAGTGGCCACCTGAGCCCGGGGCGGGGCGAGGGATGAAGGTGGGAGGGAAAGGAAGGGCGTGGAGCCAGGGAATCTGGAAGCGCGGAGACCAGGCCGGAGGAGGGTGGCCGTTCACCGGTACTCCCCCTCCCGTCTTGCCCCGGGTCGTGCCTCGGCGGACCAGGCAGCCCACCCCCACTCAGCGTCGCCCGCGGCCTCCGAGTCCGGCCTAGACTAGGCGGCCCCCGCACCCGCGGGGCAGCAGAGCCCCGTACGCCCCCGAACGCGGTGGACCCCGGAAGCCAGGTCGTGAGGCCCGCATTCGAAGGTTACCCGAGCTTGGGTCCGGAGGCCGGGTCGCTGTAGCCGCGGGTCTCGTGCCGCAGCCCCTATCACGCTGGGGTCAAGGTTCGGGCCTGGTGGGGCCCCGAAGCCAGACCAGGCACCATGGGGAACCCGGCCCAGTCAAGGGTACGCGGACCCGCCGGGGCACTTCCGGCCCCCGCGCCCCCCGCACGCCGCGTCGCCAGCCTGGCCGCCAACCCGTCGCCGCCGCCCGGTTGCCATGGCGACGTGGTAGCGCGGCCGGCAGAACCGGCGGGGCAGCCCGGGCGCGGCGCGGGCGGCTCGTGGGCCAGTCGGCGGCGCGGCGCGGAGCAGCGAGGACGAGGTCCGGGTCAGACGTCCGGCCAGGTAGGCGGCCCGGGCCGGAGGGGGCGAGCCGAGCCCCGGCGGGGAGTGGGGAGGAGGCCCGGCTGTATGCCGGGGCACCATGGGTTTAGGGGTGCCGGGCCTGGGGCGGGACCGCACCCGCGCCGGAACAGGCCAGGATCCCGGCGCCGCAGCCAGTCTTTCTCCTGTCCTCTCCTGCCGCCAATCTGACTCACTGCACCTGCTTTCCCTGGGCTCGGGGCCCGGAGCCCGGCCCGACAGTAAAGAGCTCGACGCGCTAGCTGTCGGCCGTTGGCCCCGGCCTGCCTCTGCGCCTCGTCTCTTTGGAAGTTAGAACGGAGCGGCTGGGAACCGCAAGTTTATGTGTCGATGCACGGTTAATGTTTTGCCATATTCCAGAGACCAGGCAGGGTAGAAGTGCAGCAACCGACATTTGCCACACCTGAAACGGAGCTGCCGAACTGCTTCTAGTGGCCAGGCCTCCCTCCCTCTGCCTCTTTCCTTTGGGGTGAGGTGTCTAGCTAGGAGGTCCCTTCCTCATTCTTCTGGAACACCCCCGGCCTCTTGGTGGGCGAGGAGTCTCCCCTTTGGGAAATCCTTTCCCCTCGGGTTGGCCGTGGTAGGCCCTGAACTGTGGGTACAGGGGTTGGAGAATTAAGAGGGGGAAGGGATCTGCTGCTGCCTCTGACACCTGGGTATGGGGGGGCACCCCCCGGTTGTCCTGAACCCCAGGGCACCACAGAGAGGAGGATCCAGGTGGACCCCGAAGTCCCAGCTATATCTTTAGAGGCTGGCACCCCTCACAGGTCTTTCTCCCTTTTGGTTGCCCCTCTCCTCTTTCATGCCACCTTGGCTTTGACGATTTTCTGACTCATTAAATGAAGCTCTATCTTATCTGGGTTCTGTTCCTTCGTTTTCATAGCAAAATCAAATAAAAAACCCACAAAGCTTTGCTACCTTCTCATACATATCTTGATTTCTTCTGTGCAATTGGATTGAGGCAGAAAATACAGGCAACTTGTAAATGCCAAGGGGAGCCCCATACACAGAAAGGGCTGCTACAACCTCCCACCCCATCCCTGGGCAGGAGGGACCTCCAGGACCTGAGTGGAGGCTTTGCTTGTCCCACTGCTTCCCTGCCTGCGCCATCTTCCCTTGGGCGGCTTCTAATACAAAGTGGTTCTAACGCTAGAAGACTTCGGTGGAGGAATTCACCCCAGATCCAGGGCTTTCTGCCCAAGTGTGGGGATTCTTGGTAGGCAGAAGGGAGGGTGTGCACTTATTAGAGGGAGTCATGCTGTCTGCTGCCATCTGGCCGTCTACAGCCCCAAACCTCATGTGTCAACAGCTTCTGAACTGTGACTCTTTCTAAGGTGCTGTTAGAAAAAGATTTAGTTTTTGTGAGATTGCTGTTTACCTGAATGCCTACTATGTGGCCGGCAGTGTGCTAGCACTGGTACATACTCTGCTTCATCTTTGCTACAGGCCAGTAAGGTGGATCTCAACACGCCCCTACCTTTTGGAAGAGGAATCAGGCTCATAGAAGGCTCTTGGCTCCCTGTCATGAACAGTGGGGCTGGCTTTGAAATCACATCCATCTGACCAGGGCTGCATTGTGACATTCTCCTTCCTCCATTAAAAAAAAAAAATAAAGATAATTGTATTTTACAATCACAACAGTATAAAGACAAATATAATCCAGGCTGGATTAAAAAATAAAATATTTTATTCAATCCTAGTTTGTTTTTTCTTATGATTTTAACAGAAATCAACACCTTTTTTTGTGAGTCCCTACAAGTATTGAGAGCCCTGACACTGAGCCCCTGGACCTAATGGAGAACTGGGCTCTGTGTCTGACCTCAAGCTTCCTTCCTGGGGGTTACTTGGGTGCCAGTGGTAAAAGAGTACCCCATCTAACAGCCCAGCCCTCATTTTGCCTCATCTTTCATCACATTTGAGGATATTCCAAGACAATTGAGTCGTTTACCCCTTGTACCCAAGAAAAGACCTAGCCCCCAACAAAATCTTTTCTAACCCGATTAAAACGCTGCTGCCAATAAGGTCTGCGGCCAGGCCAGGCTCCTGCTTCCAGGCTGTGGACGTGTGTGGTGTCTGGTCCTCATAATGAGATTAGGCCTGGTGGCCTTTCAGTGAAGCCCCCTGGGCTCAGGGAGGGAGAGGGATGCTTGTTGGCACGTTCAAACCCTGCGGCAGCTCCTAGCCCTGGTGGTTCAAGTTAAGTGGAGTCTGACTGCAGGTGTGTGGGGGCAGGTGTGTGACGGTCACAGCCTGAGATTCCAGAAGCTGCCAGAGACCCCAAATCCCCATCCTGTGCTCTGACAGGAAGGAGGGCAGCCGAGTAAGGGTCCACATGAGCTCGCACAGGTGCTTGGTCTGGAGGGCCAGGAAGCCTTTGGGGTGCAGGTGGGCTGCTTCCGGGCCCTTGACGTTGCTGCCTGCATGGTTCTGGGAACACAGGAGGCCACAAAGCTGCCAGTGTTCTGAGGTACCACCATTAGGAAAGAGGGAAGGGTAAGAGAAGGAAGCGCAGGGGTAGGATTCCATGGCATTTGCTTACTAGGGAGTGAATCCCAACTGATTTCAGGGCTAGCAGACTCACCCACCGTTTGTGGGTGAGTCGGATTCCAACCAGAGTCCTCGCAGTATCTTCTCTGCACCCCTCGTTGTTGGAAGCAGCTCGTCTGTGCACAGAGATGTGCTGTCAGTTACAATGAACCGCAGAAGTGATGGGCAGCTACGTTGCTGAAGGGGTCTCAGCTCATTTTCCGTGAAGCACAGAACCTGCTCGGAGCTTTGTCTTTTCGGTCTATCTGGATTTTTTTCTCTTAGAGCTTATTGGCTGTGAGGCTCCCCTGCCTGAGGGGGACTGGTCTGGCTCCTTTGTGTTTTCCTGTCATCCCTCATACTCAGGTTTAGAACCACCTTCAGACTGGAAGGTGCGACAAGGGGACTGCTTAGGCTTCGCTGAGTCCGTGGTCATTCTTTATCTCTGACTTCCTCTGGGACACCTCGTTACGGGGGTGAAGTAACCAGGAGAGATGCCTCTGGAGCAGCTGTCATGAAGATCCTGCAGTAGTCTGTCCCTGTCATCTCTTCTCTCTAACCTGCCCGTTTCTACCTGTAGCCTTTTCTCCCCAGAAAGCCCATGGGGGACACCAATGCTTGAAGTAATGGTGGGTGTGAGCTGCCTTATTAGAGTGGGTCCTCGAGGGGGTGAGGCGGGCCCAGGAGGATGGCATGGGAGGGGAGAGGCTGTCCCAGGGCCGTGTTTCCGAGCAGTCAGGTCCTCTGAATCCTGGCTTCAGTGCCGAGGAAGCTTTCCAATCTCGACTAGTTACTGGCGTTAGAAAGCGTAGAGCCACACCCCTTAGTGGGCATCCCCTGTAGGATGGCCACTCCAGCATGAATCCAGAGTGCCCAGTGGAGTTTAACGCAGGGGCCCTTTACTCTAGAATCTGCCTCTGCTCTGCATCCTGTCTGCAAGGCCCAGGAAGGCGGGGGCCACGTCTCGTCTCTATGTTCCAGCATCCAACAGTGTGGTACTGCTTTGCAGGCACTTGATAAACAACTGAGTTGAGCAGTTCTTTGCCACGGATGATTTTGGACAAGTCATTTATCCTCTTGTCCAAAATCATCTGCAGCAGAATCCTCTTGGGCTTCTCTGGTGGCTCATACGGTAAAGGATCTGCCCGCAATGTAGGAGACCTGGGTTCGATCCTTGGGTTGGGAAGATCCCCTGGAGAAGGAAATGGCTCCCCACTCCAGTATTCTTGTCTGGAGAATTCCATGGACAGAGGAGCCTGGGGGGCTTTAGTCCTTGGGATCCCAAAGAGTCGGACAAGACTGAGCGACTAACACCTTCACTTTCACTATTTATCCTCTTTGAGTCCCAATTTACTCACGTGTCAAATGGGGGTAATACTCCTGTTACCATCATAGATTATTGTGAAGACTGAAAGAGAGAACTCAGGAAGAGCTGAGTACAGAGCAGGGCTCCCGCCCTTGAGGCACAAAAGCTCACATCTCCAGGCTACCACCTCAGGGTGCAAACAGCACTAGGGTTCGGACTCCTAGGGGACTCAGGAGGTTTTCAGTGAGGACATTAAAGCCACGTTTTGTCATCACACTGTTGCCTCGTGTTTTCAGCACCACCAGGTAAGCCTCCATTTCTCAGCAGCTGCTGGGTGTCCTACAGTTTTGTTTTTTTTCGGGCACAGCTTGCAGCATGTAGGGTCTTAGTTCCCCAACCAGGGATCAAACCTGCGCCCTCTGCACTGGAAACTTGAAGTCTTAACCACTGACTGCCAGGGAAGTCCCTGTCCTACAATTTAACTCAGCACTGACACTACCTAACTGGAGACAGGGTTAGATCTCAGAGGTTAAGGGCTTAGTCCCACGAGACTGTCCCCTGACCCCATTCAGATGCTAACTGCAAGTCCAGGTAGTCACCGGTGCTGCTGACTAATAGGCTACAGATCAGAGCTTCCCATGACCCCCTTCTCGGGTTCAGTTCATTTGTGGATGTGTTCACCAACCTGGGAGCTCTCCAAACCCTGTCCTTTGGGGGTTCAAGGAGGCTTCGTTATACAGGTCCGACTGATTAAATCATTGGACGTTCGTGGCTGAACCCAATCTCCAGCCCCTCTCTCTCCCCAGAAGTCAAGGGCAGGACTGAAAGTTCCAACCCTCCAGTCACAAGGTTGGTTCCCCTGGTAACCATCCCCCAGTTTTCTAGGGGCTTTATTAACATAGTATAATATTAACATAACAAAAGAAACGTTTAAGGCTTTCTTCACATTGAAAATTCCTAGGGTTTTAGATGCTCTGTTGCATACATTTCTTATTATAAATCAGAGTACCATGGCTAAGAAGAGAACTCCCACTTCTGCCCATCTCATGATGAGACCAGTTGGGAAGGGAAAAAGCTGGCTGTGGCTTGCGTCACAGCAGAGCGGCTCAGGACCCAGGAGTGCTGTTCTCTGCAGCCCTGAGCCCCGCTCTGTCCTCGCTGTCTAATGGGAGGGCAGACTGGCAGGTCAGCTGGGGCAGAGCCCATTCTTTCTGTTCTTCCTAATTCAGAGCTAATCAGATTCTGACTGTGCCCCGGGCTCTCAAGAGGAATCTAATAAAGGAGAGGAGGACAGCATCTCTCTGTTCAGAACAGTTTTCCTGTTGGAGTCGGCGCAAGGGATCAGATCCCAGAGGACACCCAAGGGGGAGGCGGATGCAGTCCCTGCCTGCAGGGAGCTCACAGGGCTCCGCTGCAGAGAGGCCCATGTGGGCTTAGCTCAGGGCAGGACCGGGGTAAGTAAGCCCTAGGCCAGCCTTGGGGACAAAGCGGTGAACAAAATGCCCATTTCAGGTCGTGGGGCAGGAAGCGCAGGGGAGCATGAGGTGGAGGGGTTACCGCCAGGTTGCGCTGTCAGAGCTGTGGCCTGGGAGCACCTCCGCCAGTGGACTTGGTAGGAAAACAGTGGGGGCTGTGGGTGGAAACCCGCATGGCGTTAGTTAAGGAGTTGGCATTTGACCATCACGTGTTGGTGGCCCTTTGTGCCTGGAGGGGCAACAAGACTGGGGAGCTGGCTTTGTCCCTGTCCCTGTGGGTCAGGCAGATGAGGGTAGGGAGGGTAGGGAGATGGGGGCAGAAGTTCTAGCCCTGCTGGGTGGCGGCAATAAAGGTGGCTGGGAGGGAAGTGCTGGCGAGGCCTGGGGGAGATGGCCACACTGGCGACCTGGGGGTCAGGAGAGGAATGTGGCTTTGGATGTGTGGACCTTGCAGTGCTTGGGGGATGTCCAGGTAGACGTGTTAGTGGACAGCTAGAAACGGGGTTCAAATTTGGAGGAGAGGCAGACTGGCACTAGGGTTAGCAGTCTCCAGCGTGGGTATTGAGCTGATGATGAGCAAGCGAGAGTTCCTGAAGTGTGGCATCACTGTGTCCAGGGCTTCTGGAAGCAGGCGGTGCTTCGGGAATGTGTTTTGACAGAATGTATCCAAAATCTAAAAAAGAACCTAGCCCTTGCTGAGGATCCCATTTAGGAATTAGGTGTGCAGCGATGATAACCTAGTGTTGTCTAGAAAGCTGGCTAAATATTTAACAACAGGAGGTAAGGGATTGGTTAAAATATGAAACTGTCATGTAATAAGACAACCATGATGTGGATGTATGTTCACTGACACGAAAAGATGTGCGTGGTCTAGAATTAAGTGAAGAAAGGTTAAAAATTGGTACGGTCATGTTTCTGTAAAAGAAAGTATGAAAAGGATATAAATCAAAACACTGATTACTTGTAATTTCTCTCTTTTGTTTTTGTTTTTGCTTATCTGTATTTTACTACAGGGAGTGGGTTATCAACACTGCCTGCCCAGCCCCCACTTTAAAAAACGGTGGCATTGCCAACAGTAGTCCAAGGTGGCCGAGGGAAGTGGGGGTAAAGATGGTCCGCTTACCAGGAGGACACGGCCTGATCGACCAGACGCTAGTTCTCTTGAGCTGCACAGGGTAGAGGATGAAAAGTGAAAGTGAAAAGTCAGTTGCTCAGTCGCATCCGACTGTTTGCGAGCCCACGGACTGCAGCCTACCAGGCTCCTCTGTCCACAGGGTTCTCCAGGCAAGAATACTGGAGTGGGTAGCCATTTCCTTCTCCAGGGGATCTTCCCCACCCAGGGACTGAACCTAGATTTGCTGGCAGATTCTTTAGTGTCTGAGCCACCAGGGAACCCACTGTGCTCAGTATGTATTAGGAGGGATCCCACAATGTGTTAGTCAAACCTCTCTGCTCAGCTGCTGTTCTCTGCCGGTAATAAGGAAGAGGGTGTTTCCAGGGCCACTGGGAGAGGCTGGGGCAGTGCAAGAGGCGAGCCAGGGGAATGGAGCGCTGGGCCCTCTGGGAGCCCTGGTGGAGCCTTTCTGTGGCCATAGGACGCGGGCACCTAGGCTATACTTGCTTATTCACTGCTTCCTCTCCTCCCATCCCCCCTGGCTGCCACTCCCGCCCGAGTGTGGGAAGAACCAGCAGGTTCCGGGTGAAGAGCTGGCACACAGGCCTGTCGGAGCTGGGGCTTGGCTTTGGTGACAACCAGGCCTGGGCAGAGGAGCCAGGAAATGGCTCCCACTGGCCCCTGGGCTTGGCTTCCCCAAGCCCCATTGAGACCTCTCCCCTCCCACCTGCCCCCATTCCTTGTCTGCTGGGTGGGAGCAGTGACACACATGCTCTGGCACCGAATCCTTGTGAGCTACGTTGCAGGGCTTACCTTGCAGGGCTCAGTTCAGGAAGCCTGGCTTGGGAGCAGTGCAGGCCCACCACCCCAGGTGTGGCAGGGAGGAGCAGGCGGAGGCAGGAAGGGAAAGGGCTGCTTGAAGGCTCCTGTCTCCCACGTCCTTTCTGGCAAAGCAGCTCAGAGCACATCCCTCTACTGGCTGCTGCCACGCTGCTGGGGGCTGCTCTGTTGGCAGGACTTCTCTCACCTGGGGCTGGAGCTGAAACAGCAGGCAAGGGGGAGTCAGGCTCCCATTTCTCACCCCAGATGCCCTTTATGGTTCATCTGGAGGAAAAACTCCTGCATCTTCAAGGAATGTGCTCACTTCTCTGTATTTCACCCATGAACCCGACCTGAGAAAACCCAGGGCCTCGTGAAACAAAGCACTGCCGTGGGGCCCTCCTGCTCTCCTCAGAATGTGGAGGACCTTGACTTGCACCCTCACTGCAGGTGGAAGTGCAGCCAGGTGTGGTCCAGTTCTGCAGGAAGCCAGGCCCCTCCCGCTGGATGCTTGCTACATGAGCACAGAGGCCGGGGAGCGGGCTGAGAGGGAGGAGGCAGGCGGGCATGGGGCGGATCTTTGGAGGCTGTGAGCTATTCTTCTGAGCTCTTCCATCTTCTCCGCAGTAGCCGCCTCAGCATGGAGGGCCCTGCCAGCCCAGCACGTGCCCCCGGGGCGCTGCCCTACTACGTGGCCTTCTCCCAGCTGCTGGGCCTGATCGTGGTGGCCATGACTGGCGCCTGGCTTGGTATGTACCGAGGCGGCATTGCCTGGGAGAGTGCCCTGCAGTTCAACGTGCACCCCCTCTGCATGATCATAGGCCTGGTCTTCCTGCAGGGAGATGGTGAGTCTCTGGGTGACACCACCTGGGAGCGGGTTTGAGGGACCCTTTCACCCCAGAAGCTGGCTCAGAGCCTGGGGACACTGGGAATCCAAATCAGGGCCCCCTGAAGCTGCTGGGTGGCAACTCCGTTCTGACTTAAAGGTGTGTGTGTGTGTGTGCTGGGTGGCAACTCCTTTCTGACTTAAAAGTGTGTGTAGATGATGGACTTGGCAGAGCTATAGCTCCTCTCTCTGGGGTAGGATCCAGGCTGTGGTTGGCCATGCACTCTGCCTCAAGGCCAGGAGGCCATGGCCTTCTCCTTCTAGAAACAAGAAAACTGGATCTATCCATTTTTCCTCGAGGTGGTCCTGGTGTCAGCAACCCCTTCAGCAGCAGGATCCTAAGAGGCGTTCCCCAGGCCCCCTGGCCCTGACCACCTCAGCCGGAAGAGGGGAATTCACTTGGGATCACAAGGTTCTGCTTTGAGAACCAGGGGTTTCTCAACCAGGGAGCCCGCTTGCTAAAAGTAGTGAATATGTGATCAGGGTGCTGGACAAACTGAAGACCATCAAAGCTAGGGGGTGAACTCAGAAGTACGTGGCACCTTGGTGTGCCTGCTTGATGAGCCTAAAACAGCCTGGAATACCCGGGGACAGCTGATAAGAAGGTGCGGGGTGGGCGCGCCAGGGCGCAGGAGCCTTGTTTTCTTCCCCCTTCCTGTGGCTGGGGTACCTGGACAAGCCCTAGACTCAGGTCCCCTCTTCAGCCGAGGGTGTGTCTCCTCGCTGCCCTGGCCGGAGGGCTGCGGGCTGGGGTTAGCGCGCTGACCTTCCCTTTCTCTCGGCCCACAAGCCCTGCTGGTTTACCGCGTCTTCAGGAATGAGGCCAAACGCACCACCAAAGTCCTGCACGGGCTGCTGCACGTCTTCGCCTTCGTCATCGCCTTGGTGGGTGAGTTGCGGGTCGGCGCGCCCTTCCTCCACCTCTGCTGACTTGGGGAAGTAGCTGCTTCACTGTCCAGTCCCTGCCCCTCCCCAGCAGCCCCCCAGGTAGGGACACTGGGTGTTGGCAGCCACCGAGCCGGGACTGGAGCCCAGAAGTCCCGGCCAGGCAGGTTTCCCTCGGGTCACCGCATCCCCTCAGTCCCCATCAGCCTAGTCCTCTCTACCCCCGCCTCCCGCCAGGCCTGGTGGCGGTGTTCGAGCACCACAGGAAGAAGGGCTACGCCGACCTGTACAGCCTGCACAGCTGGTGCGGCATCCTGGTCTTCGCGCTCTTCTTTGCGCAGGTGAGTCCTCGCGTCCCCACGGTGGCGGGGAGGGGCAGGGAGCAGTGCCCGAACCGGCTGCGGCCAGGTGTGCGCCCGCAGGTGCGCCCAGGGCGTCCCCGGGCTGCGCGGAGCGGGCGCAGCTCGGTCCCCGGCAGCACCTCGCCTTTCCTCCCAGTGGCTCGTGGGCTTTAGCTTCTTCCTGTTCCCGGGCGCCTCGTTTTCTCTGCGGAGCCGCTACCGCCCGCAGCACGTCTTCTTCGGCGCCGCCATCTTCCTGCTCTCGGTGGCCACCGCCCTGCTGGGCCTGAAGGAGGCGCTGCTGTTCGAGCTCGGGTGAGCGCCCCCTCCCGGCGGCTCTGTGCGGTGCGGCCAAGCAGGGGCTTTTCTCCCGGGGCGGGGCGGGGCGGGGCGGGGTGGGGTGGGGGGCGGACTCGGGCTTGGGACCCCAGGGCATCTTTCCGGCTGGGGGGAAGGGCACTGGGTTTAAGGGCGACGCCTCAACCCCGCAGGACCAAGTACAGCATGTTCGAGCCCGAGGGCGTCCTGGCCAACGTGCTGGGCCTGCTGCTGGCCACCTTTGCCACGGTCATACTCTACATCCTGACCCGCGCCGACTGGAAGCGGCCCCTCCAGGCGGAAGAGCAAGCGCTCTCCATGGACTTCAAGACGCTGACGGAGGGCGACAGCCCCAGCTCCCAGTGACGGGCGCCCCATCCTGGCCCCTCCTGTTCCGGGGGCCCAGGCAGGTGTCCGTCCGCAACCGGCAACCGCCGCTGAGGGTCCGGGCAGGGCTGGGCACAGCGGAGGTAGGGGGGAAGTCCTCTCTGAGCGCAGATTTTTGGGATTCAGGCCCCCTCCGCTTCCCGCTCCTCGCTGCTGCTGCTGTCGTTGTTAGTCCTGAGCACGCGTTCCGGCCCCCCCGCCCCTGTTGCCACCCGACTTCCTCCCCAAGATGGAGCAGCTTTGGGAAAGGCTCTGGGCCTAAATGGGTACGAGAGTTGGGGGCGCTCCCTTCTCGAGGCCGCAGCGAAGCTGAGACTTGCTTTGTGTGACCCCGAACTCCTGCCAGGAGTCTTGCGGCCCGAAGGACCGGCTCTCTGAAAGGGCCCAGCCTTTGGCAGCGGAGCTAGTGACATTATATGTGAAATATGCTGGTGTCAGGGCCAGGTTCCCCAGGAGAGGGGAGGGACTCCCTGGGACTCTCTGGACCCAGGCTTTGGCACAGCTGCGTTCTGGAGCCTTCCCTTTCTTTAACCCTTTAGCCCCGAGGCGGCTTTGCCTTGGGGGCCGTAGACTTGGGACAGACTTGCCGTGAGCCGCTTCAGAGGGCAGCCCAGAGAAGAGGCTGGAGGTGGGCCTGGGTGGGCGCTGGGCCACCTGCAGGGGCTTCTGTCCCCACTGGGCCAGGCCTCCGCTCCTGACCCTCAGAGCTCACGGGAGGCTGCTCTGACAAGAGGGCACAGGCCTTTTCTCATTAAACAAAAAGCTGCCACTAGAAAAGGATAAGGTGCCCCCTTTCGATTTCCATGAGGAGGGTTCGGGAGGACAGTCTCCTCTCCTACCTGCGGCCGGTCTTTGCAGGAAATTGGGACCAAGACGGAATCAGATTAATCCCCCCACAACCCTGTGAGTGTGTAACGCTGTTAGCTGAGTGCTGTTTGCCTTCGGTCTAGAGATAACGTGATTAGAGCATTGATCTGCGCTTCTTGGACTTGGCAAATGCTCTCTCCTTGTTTTCCTCATTTTCCGGGCTTTGAGGAACATGACGCAGTTTCAGACAAGACAGAGTCGACTTAAGACATTAATAAAATTTCCAGTTCTGACTACCGTTTTTCAGCAGCTGCCTCTCCCAGCTAAATGCTGCCTTCGAGAAAAGGGGCTCATCTCCTCTAATACTCGGATTCCTACAACTCGGCCTTTGCCGTGGGTCCCGCCTCAGGCGATGCTGCTCCTCAGGGCAGGTGGCGGAGGTGGGCGCCCTCCCCAGCAAGGCTGCCTGCTCCCCATCCCACCCCGTGGCCGCTCTGAGCTCTGCTGCGGCTGGCCACCCCCGCACACCACCGCAAGCCGTTTACACTGTTCTTTGATCGCCTGGTATAGTTGATGTTTACACGTGGGAAAACTCCACCTTAGACAAACGACCAGAGTAGGATTGTGTATCTCTCTTGCCAGAAGGGCACAGAGAGAAACAGAACCTTGGATTTGCAAAGAAAAAAAAAAAAAGTCTGAACACTGGCCTGTTTGCCAAATCATATGCTGGATAACTAATAAGCCAAAAAGGCACCCCCCTCCCCACCTGCCCCAGCCAAGCTGATCCGTGGTGGCTTGTTTTGCCTGTGGCCAATCTTCGATGAAGTCCAGTGTAGTGCTGGTACAACAGATGATTCAATAAACGTCTACAGCAGATCTCTGGCCTGTTATCTTCATTTCCTGCGGCAGTAAAAGGAGCCAGCTCTTTCAGCAGATACGTAAAGTTTGCCTACCAGGGTCGAGAGAAACTGCATATCCCCATGCTGGGCACGGAAAGTAAAGTGACTCATGCCGTTTATCACTTCAGAGCACTACAGGCTCTGAAATGGTCCTCGCTCTGGACCCCAGTGAGGGAGGCTCTTCCAAAGGGTTAGAGAAATTCTGTTCCCAGACAGGGTGTCCAGGAGGGTGGAACCGCAAGAGCCTGACGGGACCTAGGCAAGAAGTTGCCCTGCCTCTTCCATTAACCTTTTTTGTTTTAAAAATGTCTCAAAAAATAAAAATATGTCTCTTCATTCCTTAAGAAGAGCGAAGCTTTGAGAACAAGCTGAGATTCTACTTTAGATCAATCCCTGAGGGTCAGGCAAATGTGTTTCCAACGAAGCTGGGTGTGACCTCAGATCTCACCGGGATGCACCATGTGCTCCTGTCACTTAATGGAAATTTACCTGGGGGCTCACTATTGAAAGGGACCCTACAGAACATCCTCTGGTAAGGTTAAGTCATCCTTCGGTGACATTGATTCTTACTTCCCAGCACTCTGTTTTCTGTATCAAATCTGGTGTTTAGCGTGTCTGAGCCAGAGCTTGAGAGGTCTTTGCTTGATACATCTGTAGCGCCTCCTGAATCAGGGTGTCTGTGTGGACCTTCGTCTGCTCATCAGCCTGAACATGTGGCCTGCCTCACGTCATGAGGTGACCTCGTGGTCAGGTTCAGGGGTGGCTGGCTGCGAGGGCAGAGGCATCCCGACCCAGCAAGTGTGCCCTCTCTCTTATGGCTTCTGCACCAGCTTCTGAATTTTAAGGGTCTCTGTGCTTGAATATACAAACGATGCCAGACTCCAGGCTGCCTCTCTCTCCAAGGCAGATTGCCTACCCATTGGGTCGGGAACCTCGAGAGGTCACAGAATTCTCTTGCCCATGGCACAGTTGTGTCTCCGAAGGAATACAACTTCGGAGCTCCCATTTTTAAAGGTGAAAGAAGATGATGCTCCGTTTCCACTCAGCCTCAGCCTGTGGGAGTGTGCCTGCCCACGTGCACGTGTGCACAGCCGTGTGTCAGACTACAAAGAGCACCTGTCAGGGAATGAAAACAGCAAGGGGAAGACCCACTAGAGTGTTACTGAGGGCACGGCTTCCTGCCGCTCGAGTGGCTCTGTAGTCTGGTTCAGAGCCAACAACTGTTCAGAATTAGCTTTGTAGAATTCCTTTTACCTTTCATCCATTGCCTCAGGAATCCTTAAAAATCTTTTTTTTTTTTCCCCTCCCAACCACTTATCCACTTATCGTTTCTGCTCAGGCTGAACTTCCAGAGTTCTCCGCTCTTTGAAGGCAGTTCCAGCGTCCAGATTGGGATGACTGCACACCTGGTGTTCTCCTGCTTCCCCAGTTGGGTGCTTTGAGGGAAATGGATGTAGTGACACAGCAGAAATGTTTGTTCATCACAGTCTGGTGTTGCGAGGAAGTGGTCTCCTTCCTTGCTTGTCCCTGAAGCAGACAGACAGATTGCAGCTGGGCGGGAAAAACCCATGACTCTGTCCTTGAGGAAAGGTTTTGAGTCTCCAGCCAGTTTCCGGAAATCTGTACCCTCTCCACAGTGTAGCTGCCTAGTTCTCTATATGGTGAGGACTGGAAATTTCTGACCAGATTTCTTTCTTTTTTAAACTGTATTTTATTTTCGGCTGCACCAGGCCCTCGTTGCTGCGAGTGGAGCTACTCCAGTTGCGGTGCGCAGGCTTTCTCTTCATCGCAGCGGCTTCTACTGTTGTGGAGCAGGGGCTGGGCGTTCGGGCTGCAGTTGCCCCACAGCATGTGGATCTTCCAGGGCCAGGAACTGAACATGCGTCTTCTGCTCTGGCAGGTGGATTCTTAACCACCAAAGGGAAGTCCCTTGGCTGGACTTCTGAAGAAAAAAATATCACTGGAAGCAGTGGGCTTCCAGCTTTAACCAAGTCAGCCTTGGGAACTATAACTGGTGCTGTCCCCCTGCCCCAGGCATGCAGTGTCTATCAGCTCTAACGGGCAGCCTTGGATTTTGGGACGGTAACTGGACTGAGGTGTAGCCTCAGCTATTAAAATCAAACAAGGAGAGGAACTCAGTGTTCCCTTGGCCTGGCTGGAGAGACCTTTTCCATGGAAGAAAGAGCCTCCTCTCTTTCTCAATGAACGCAGTGGGCCTTGGCTGATGGGCCCTCAGGACTGTCTTGTCCAGGGTTCTCTCGAGCCCCTTGGTGTCCAGCTCTCAAGAGAGCTCTGTAACTTCTCTGAATGAACAAGAGCCCCAAGGGGTGACTCTAAATATCCCATAAACGACCAGCCAAATCATTAGGAATTGGGCCCAGCCAGCTGTCCCTGGGGGAGGCATCCTTAGCATGGTGGGCCTCGGAGACCGTGGCCCGAGTCAGCTCCTGGAGAGGTACTGTAATGAAAGGAGAAAGCACCACAACACCATGTTTTTCCAAGTGTTACCCATTTATAAATAAGTACATTTGCTTTCATACATACAGTTCATTGTACAGATGGCGATCTGTATACATGGGCAGGAAATTGCATTCATTTAACTTTTCACATCTATCTCACACAGCTCACATGTACAGACAATAAAACTGCTCAAGCAAGGACAGCAAAGGAAAATGTCTTTCCTTATACACAGGGGGCTAGATGCCTCTGTTGGGTGTGGGACCTCCCCACTGCACGAGTTCACAACCGTGTGGTGTTCAATATATCAGGATAGAGAACAAACATGCATTGGATAATATACTGTACAGAGAAAGTCCTTTACATCTGAGTTATAGAAAACCTAAAGGAAAACTAAGTGCATTAAAGCTTTTTCCAGCAAGTGTCTTGAAAGGACAGCAAAGAGGAGGAAGAATCAAAATCATGTTAGTACAAATCACTCTTTAATTGTAGACTGTACAGGTCTGTACTAATTAAAATCATCTTGGATTTGGAGGAGACAGAACAGAGACAAAGATGCTATGCTGGATGGAAAGGAGGCCAAGCCTGAGAATGGCACCTGCCCTGAGCCTGACGAGGAACTGGCCCCACTCAGCAGGAATCAGCCAGAGGAAAAAAAAAATAGAAATGAAAACACCTCCCCCCCCCAAAAAAAAAACCAACCCAAACTGGAACAGGAAGTGTAACTTACAGGATTTCCAAAATAACCCGTGAAGGAAGCAGAGATCTGGAGCCAGCATTTCTAATTTTTTTTCCAGTAAGTTGGTTCACAATAAGGCAGGTACATTCAAGTACTGAATTTTCCAGAAATAACTCTGTCTGGTCCTGGGGACCAAAGGGATTGAGTCGAGTTCCCCTAACCAGGTGTTCTGGTTAGTGATTAGGCAAAAGAAAAATCCAGCCAGCGAGTGCTACAGCAACAAAGCAGCTAGGCTCCTTCCTTTCCACAGAGTAGGCGTAAAAAAAAACAAGAGGGATGTTGGTCTGCACCTGTGTGTGTCCAGCAAAAACCTGACAGGTCAGCTTAGCAGAGATATCACAGAGTCAGCAGGAAGAAATGAGATGGAACGGGTGAGGAGACATGTAAGTTAACACTTGATTTTTGGTGTCCAATTACGTGTTCATTTGGTACTGACTTTCAAAGCTCTGGCTGTGGCCATCAGCTGGCCACAAGCATCTCAGGGTGGTTCAGCTGCTGTGAGGCACTGGACACCGAAATGCAGGTTCCCAACACTTCAGCCCTTGAGTGGTCTGTATTATAAAAGTTGATGAAGACCCAGTGAGTATTCAAGTACCTTTGCACAGTGGCTCCACCAGCCCCGTTGTGCTTGTGTCCAGGCCCCCAGCCAGCCACCTTGTCTTGGGAGCAGCCAGAGCGGAGTTCAAGGCATTGCACGGTGAAGGTTTCCATGACACGTCTTTGTAGGTAGCTCCTACCCCTAAGCCCTTTGTTCATTGTTGTTAGTCATGGTAGATGGTCAGTCTGGAATTCCTAGAGGAGAAGGAAGAGAAAGCCCTACCTCCCAGTGCGCATGCCACCACCACAGGCCTGGCGTGGGAGCAGCGGCAGCTGCCTCTGCGGGGTGGCTTTTCAAGAAGCAGGCAGCCCAGGGACAGACAGGCGGGGTGGGGGTGGGGAGGCTGGGATGGGGTTGGGCAAACCCTGCCCCACGGGGGTGCCTGTTCCATTTTTGTGGCAAAGATTCAGTGAGCAACAGGTGTTGTCCAAGGCAATTCTGCAGTAGAAAAATAACTTTGAATTCTTTGAATTGAACCATCCAACTGTGACACCTCTGGAGTTATACAAGTTGGAGGCCGAGAGGAACTGAGAGGGTGCTCATGGGGAAGGGAGGGGTCTTCTACATTCCCATCCACCCACCGGAGAGAGCAAGGGAGATCTGGTCAGCCTACCCCCAGTCTCTGCCTGGCTGAAGGTCCAAAGCAGGTAGTGTTCAAAGAGTGTATCCTGCCACAACTGGCACAGATGTGTGGAGAGCCCTTTCCAGGCCTTTGTTCCCTCCTTCCTGGGTCCTCTGAGCCTACGGGCCTGCCTCTCGGCCTGGCTGTGGCTCCCCCGAGATGCAGCCGGTCTTTGCTACCAGACAAGCCTGGTGCAGAGCCACAGTGACACCTAGTGGTGAAGTGTGGTGAAGCAAGGTGACATCCACAAAAAAACCCCACTGTGACTAAAATCTAAGGAAAATACTAATGGATATTAAATTAGATATGGATTCATTTTTCTATTGGGTACATCTCTGGGATATAAAAATACCAATATTTAGAGACGGGGGTTCATAAACTACTGTACAATATAAGGACCGAGAATACCTTTCTCTAAGCTGTTCTGTTTACAGTAACTTAGGAAAGTGTTTAATAATCCAGGCTTAACTAAATTAGCAAACTCATATCTCTGGACAACAACCTTGGGTACTGTACATGATTCTAATTCGTGGAGTTTTCCTGAGCCTTCAAGTTAAACACGTCTAGAAAGAAGGGCATGTGGGAGAGGGACGGGAAGGGTTTGTGCTCTATTAACTTGGGACTTTTAATAGTGCACGTCTGCAACCCGGAGAAGATACAAGAGCAGATACAAAATGGTCTCCATTTTGTCCATGCCAAATTCTCATGTTACACAGGGTTTTCCCTTTACTTTGTAAATAAACATTAATTTTTAATTGTTAATTGTGTGCCTTACTGATCCAGTAAATAAAGTAACCATGTCTCAGGAGTCCCTAAGAAAATTGCTGGAAAAGCACTTTAAAATCACTGCAAATATTTTTTGTCTTTAAAAAGTCTTAATCTTTTTGATGCTTATATACAAGTTATTTCTTGTGCTATAAATGTTGTGATCCACTGCTTGCTTGCTTTCTTTTTAATCCCTTTGAAAAACACAATAAAAGACAAGGGAGCTTTTGCCATTTTCTAATGAAGACATTACTCACACTTAAATATCCAGTTAGTTACTTATCAGAGTTACAAATTCAAACAATAAAGTGCACCCATTATAGACACGATGTGATGGAAACCCATTAGTGCAAGAATTCTGGGTGAGTGGAAGGTACTATTTGATGAGAAACCTGTAAGCTGAAGTCTGTCACCGCTGTCTCCGTCTCAGGGTGATGTGAAGTGGGTGAGTGGAACTTACCAGGTTGATCTGAAAAACGTCCCCCCACCTGAAGCCAGACATGGATGCCAGCAAGTGAGGGGGCATCTCTAAGATACAGTACTAAGATCATCCCGTGGCAGTGAAGTAGCAAAACAGGGCACAGGCAGTCTGCTGACAAAGAAGAGCTTTGCCTCCTGCTCCAGTAAGGTCCAGCTGGCACTTTTTAGGCAAAAACAACCGGCGCCCAGTAGTGGCATTCACGCCCTCTTACAATGGCCACAAAAAGACTGTATTTTGACTGTTGACAGCTTAGGTGTTTTGTCCAAAAAGGCATGGACCCTAAACCTGTCTGCCCTAAAAAATCCTAAGAGACATGCTCGGGAGAAGTGGCGTCGATGGCATATTTATAAAACTACAGAACCTGCTCACCCACTCAGGCAAGAGCAGGTGGTATGTGTGGTGCTGTGAATAAACAGGGGCACTTTTCTAACGGACACTGAGAAATTCTCAAGATGCGGCAGCAGCTCCTCAGTGAGAGGTGGTTAAGAAGGGTGAGATGCAAAGGGCCCAACAGGGCTGAGACCTGGACAGAAAATGCTGAGAGGCTGCTGGGCTCCTGGTCGTGGGCTGATGCCACAGCTGTGCATTTCATCATCTCGGTGAGAGAGAGAGGAGAGAAGAGACACTGATGTCCGCTCTGGGCTAGCTGAGTGGGAGACAGTCCCTAAAAATCAGAGAGTGGACAGAGTCTGGGTCTTGGACCAGCCCTGCCGTTTACTTCCAGCACAGAGACACACACATCCTGGCCTGTTCCAGGCTAGCGGGGGGGAGGGGTGCATCTATTTGGCAGAATCTATGTTAGTACAGAAGTGTTTCTGATTTCAGCTTCACGGTCCCCATGACTTAACACTTCTTTCAGAGGACACTTAGTATTACAAACAGGTCTGGTCACATCTGGATTTCTGTTCAGGAAACTGCCCTTCCTGTAGCCCTTTACTAACAAGAGCAGAATGATTCCTGTAACAGAGAACAAATTCCCTTTTGTTTAGTTTTAGATGTTTAGTTTGTTAATTTAAGAGCTGACGAACAGTTGCTACCGGGCCTGTGCTAAGGCTTTGGTTCCAGAGTTCTTGTTGCTGGCCTCAGTCACGCAAAAGGACTGGTTAGCAAATGACCACAAGACACAGGCGATGGGTGCAGGTTATGGGGTCAGAAGGCTTACTGTCCATCTCATGCTCTCCCCCAGAGGGCTGAAAGGGGTCTTTCTTCACCCTGAAACACTTCACTGTATCTGGATTTTAAATATCACTCCTGAGATGTCCCTGGCATTCAAGTGGTTAAGACTCTGCACTTCCACTGCAAGGGGTGTGGGTTCGATCCCTGGTCGGGGAAGCAAGATGCCACGTGATGAGTGGCAAAAAAAAAAAAAAAACATCCACCCCCCGCCAAACACTCCTACTTAGGGAAAAAAAATAATTCCTGTAATGACAGATAATGAAACCACGGTGGGTGGAGTTGCGACCACATCTGCCACGGAATGCAATGGCCCTGGGTGCAAGCTCTGGGAATCAGTCTTACCATCCCCAGAGGACTCAATTTCCTTTTTAAGGAACCAATTCTTCACTAAACCATCTGGGTTTTAAAAAAAAAAAAAAAAGGAGGACCAGTAGAACAAAATCTGGCTCTAGGCAAAGATCCAACTGACAGGATTGCCACGCCAGTCAATCTCTGGGGAGAACATATATACTCTGCGTGGAATATGACCCTCAGTGACACCTCAGGGTCTAACAAATAGATTTCTCCAAGACAAGAACTTTCTACAGCCTTTCACTGAGAATCCAGAACAGTTTTTTTCTCTCTCTCTCTCCCCATATACTTATTTATTCTCTCCCCCACTCATGGAAAATCAGTAGCGTTTAATGGTTAATTTGGCTAAAAACATAAAAAGAATAGCTCGCAGTGAAGTATTTTAAAAACATGTATGATTCCCATTCAATTTCCTCGGCTGACTGAAATATTAAAGGGCTGGTTGTTTCCTGAATGTTCCTACCATGCCTCTTGGGCAATCCATGGAGTGACATTTCAAATAAGTGTATTGGTGTTATGTCTTCTCTTTCTCCTCGATCCTTTACCCCCATAGGGACACCAGCAATAATCTAAATGAACATTCTAGACTTGACAGCCGCAGGGACCTGGCGGTCCGGGGGGAGGAGACCACGGCACAAGAATGCTCTGGGGTGGGGAGGGCTGCTATTTGGATAACACTGGATAAGAATGCAAAGGCAGAGGGGCGTCACACTCTTTCTAAAAGTTCCTAGAAGAAAACGAACGTGAACATCTCATCTCATTTTCGTAAAAAAGGAAAAAGACATTTTACACAACAAGAACATCAGTGAAAGCGATTGTCTCGTGGAAAAAGCCGACCAGCGCATCTGATCTCCCTGGGTTGAAGCTCGCGGGCACAGCAATCTCCTCGCTGGCGTCTGAAGAGGGAGAGAGCGTGTGGCTGGGGCACGGACCAAAGAAACCCAAGTCCCGGCTCCCTGGAGGCCAGCTTCTCAGTCGGCTGCATGCAAAGGATTTTGGCACGTGGGCTGCCACCTCTGAACACCACGCAGAAACTACATGAGAAATTAAGCCAGAGAACTACCTCGGATGTGGGAAACCAAGCCTGAAGATGTGCAGTGAAAACATATGGGTCTCACTCCAACACACGTCTTTTAAACATTAGACTCCACAAACGGTCTCTTTGGTTTGATAGGGGATGTCTGCCCTTGTCGAGAGTCCCGGGACAGCTGTCTGTACAGGTTGTCCTGGTAGGCCTGAGCCACAGGGAGGGTCCGCGCCACCTTCACGTCAGGGTAAGAGGAGGCCTGGCTGACTCTCTCCAGCAGGTCTCCGCGGGACCCGTTTGTCAGCATCCCGTGGGGGCTGTAGTAATCGTCCTCCAGCAAATGGCCATTCTGTGCATTGTTGGTCTTGTTATAAAAGGCGATGTTGCTGATGGACGACGGTGGGCTGAAGGACTCAGGCTGGGGCAGGCCGCCTGGCGACGTGGGGCTGAGAACGGTATCCACGGATGACACCGCCCAGGTCCGATTCTGCTGGTGAAGGTGGGGGTACTGTTGGGTCCGGGCTGTTTTATCTATGATCCCCATGAATGGTGTGGTCCTGGATCGGGTGGGCTCACTAGGGTAACCTCCCTGCGTGGGAGACACTGGCGACAGCTCGTCACATGACCTATCGTACGCCGGTTTCAGCGGAATCTCCATCTGCTGGATGGAGGAGGGTGGCCGGAAGGTAGGCGTTAGGCTGGAGGCAGATGAGATACTATTGCTAGATGGAGAGAAACGCAGGCCTACGCTCTGGGAGTGCAGCAGTGGCCTGGGAGTCGGTGGGTGGGGTTTGATTTCACTGGGGTTGACACTAATAGGTCTCCTGATTAAATGCGACACGTCGGGGGAGCCTAGCTGGCTGGAGGAGCGCTCCAGGTCCAGCTTTGAGTGGCACACTGGGTAATAGGACGCGGACTGGCTGCGCCCAATCTGGGGCGTCTGGCTGTATCTCATGCCGCCCCGGTAGGCGGACGAAGGTCGCTGGGGAAGGTCTTCCTTGGCCAACCCTCCATGCTGGCAGATGGCACCTGCACTCAGGCTGGCCTGGACGTGCTGCACGGGTCTCCCGTCCCCTACGATCCCCCCAATTGACCCCTGATAAACCAGCCGGCTCTGACTCACTCCTATGTCTCCTTGGGAAGACTGGTATTTACTGGCCATTGAATGGGCCACTTGGCCATACGCCCCCGTGGAGATGACGGTGCTTGAATGCACGGCCGAGCTGGGCTGGTTGCTCCTCACGATCTGGGCTTTGGCCGGCTGGAGCCGGAGCCCAGGCTGGGGCACGGCCACGGGAAGCTGGGGCATCTGGTAGGGCCGCTGGGCCATCTTGGACAGCGGAGATTTCGGTCTGCCAGGAAGCTGACTCACATTTGTTTCTTGCTGATAGCGCACGGGGGAGCCTGACTGGGAACGGTAGACACTCATGCTTTCCGCTGGAGGGCTGGCCCGGTACTGGGGGCCTCTGCGGAGAGGGGAAGGGGGCGGGCTCGGGTATTCCTTGCCTGGCCCTCCCACAGGAGGGGGGCTGAAGCGGTAGGAGCCGCCCTGATGAGCCGGGGAAGTGTGCGGGGGACTAGGCCGATAGTGTGAGTTCTGGTGAGTTGGAGAGAGCGCGGGTGAGCTGGACTGATAGCTCTGCCTGGTGGGAGAGCCTACGGAACTGCTGGACCGGAAGTCAAAAACCTGATGCGAGCCGAGGGGCGAGCCGGAGATGTAGGCTGAGTCCCGGGGGGCTGGGGAGGAGGGTGGGCTCTGGATGATGGGGAGCCCCTGGCTGGGCCGAGCCTCCGTTTGGAGGCCGATGGACACGTTCTCCACGTCCTGTTCCAAGAACTCCTCCTCGAGTATGTCCTGTACGGAGTAGATGTCTTCGTGCTGGGGTTCAGGCTCTGCTTCCTCTGGGAGCTGCTGCTGCGGAGGCTGCTGTTGCACCGGCGGCTGCTGCTGCATCTGTCGACACTCCTCCTCCACCCGCAGCAGAAGCCGCTGGATCTCACGGTTGTTTGGACACAGCTTGATGGCCTCGTTCAGGTCCTCTAAGGCTGCTGCAAACTGTCTGCTTGACGAAACGTAAACACAGGAACTGGAGTTATTCTGAATCACAGGAATCACCAGGAGCTGAGGGCCTGGTCGCGGTCTCAGAGAACTGTTAGCGCCTGAGTGGGGTGGGGTGCAGGTGGGGGGCGTCCGGGGGCTTTGGTTGCATCTGATTTGTAAGGAAGGAAATAGGCAGGCTGTCATTCCGGAAGAGCCCAGAATGATTCCCTAGCTCCTTCAGCCTCCATCTTCCTTCTGGCCTCTCTGGGATCAGTGGAGAAACGTCCCCATTTGGTTCAGTCCAGCTAGGCCCTTCAGGAAGTGTCTCTTAGTGCTCAAATGCACACCAGGTAGTCTGAGGGTTGGGTGGGGTTGTCATTTACAGGGTCACTGTCAATTAGCTTAGGAACAAATCGGTAACTACGATATTAAAGAATCTTGCTGATCCAGCAGAATTTTTTCTTTACATTTTGGCCCCAATTTTCAGGCCTGTTCCATCCCAGGCAAGAACCCTGTCCTCTTCTGCCCTGTCTACCTCTTGCCCCGCTGCACTGTGGCTCCTCCACTTGGCTACGGCAGAGCTGGGCAGGTATCAGGTTTGCTGGCTAGGAAACTCAGACTATCGTTTACAAACAAGGACACAAACTGTCAGAGATATTCCCCTCCGCTCTGTCAACCTCGCCCAGAAAAGGGGCAGCTGGCCTTGTGAGGAAGGAACCATCCCAGGGGAAAGAGAATCTGATAGTTCAGCTTCTGTGAGGCCTCTGTTGCCCCACCTAGCCAAGACTAAGATCACTGCCACCGTCATCTCTAGACTTAACCTGGGTCTGATTTTCAGGACAACAGCTCCCTGGTCATGGATATGAACCTGAAGCAGTTCTTCGACAGGCAGAGTTGGGGAGAAGGGCAGGGCGCTGGCCAGGTGGCATCAAGGACAGGGATCAATGATCTATAAAGATCACTGATGGCAGTTTCTAGATCTTTCTGGAGCCTTTCCTGCCCCCTGGGCGTGAGGGATGGGGTTTCTCTGGGGCCCTCGCAGTCCTGGCCCAGGTCCTTCTGTGTTCCATGCATTTATGGTGTGGTGCTGGGAGGGGTGGGTAGATGAGAAGGAGGTCTGATGCCGTCAGACTGGAGGGGAGCCCCAGAAGGAAGACTAAGTGATCCGGGGACCTCCCAAATGCCTCTAAGCAAAGAAAGAGGAGTCTGTGATATGTGACCCGTCCTACTTTTCCCTCTAGAAGGGTTAGGAGGATATTCTGCTCTCTCTCAAGAGACCGGTGTCGCTTTGTGCTGTCTGTTCTGGGGGTTAAAAGAGCGACTGAGAGATGGCAGAAGCCTCTTGGAAGAAGGCGCCAGTCTCCAACAGTGAAAAGGCATTTTTCTCCCACAGTACAATGCTCTAGATCTTCACAGCCCCAAAGGTGTGCCAGCTGTAAGATGTGCTCTGTGCTTGGGGTGGGTGGGGGGCCATCCCCAAAGCTTGGCCCTGAGAGTCCTTGGGGACAGACACAGTGGGTACAGATGCCCCAGGGTGGCCAATGTCACCTTGGCCAAATTTCCAGAAAGAGACCTCTTGCTCCTCACCCTCTCTCTCTCTCCTCACCTGCTGCTGCGTTTGGCCCTTGCTCTTGCATAGTAAGCTTCATAAGATTTCGGTTTCAGCTCCAGGGCCTTAGTAGCAAATTCCTCCGCCATTCCAAAATCCTGTCATTACAATAGGTGTGCAAATGAGTCATTGAAGAGATATGAGAAATAGACAGCTTGGGAATAAAACAGATTACAGGTACATTTCGTTGACATTTATGGATGGGGCACCTGGGATTCTCGACATGCCTGGCGTGGCTCTAGCCACGTGGGCCAAATGCAAGTTCCTTTGGCCTTTTGCCGTGTGGTCCTGCAATGGCTCCTGGGAATTTATCTGCCCTAAAGGACAAAAGTGTTTTTTGTCTGCCCTCTTTCTGCCTTTGGAACAACGTTCTTTCTGTCCCAGAAGCCGAATGTCAACCCACCAAAGCTCCTGAATTGGGAAACCTGAACTCTTGTTGCACACCTGTGTGTGAGGCAAATGCCCACACTGGTATCTTGTGTGGACCCTCATCATACCCCCCCTCTTCCTGCCTCCCCCACTATTCCTTGGCTTTAAAGGGGCAAGAAAAATCCAGGAAGATGGGGTTGTGTGAAAAAGAACTGACTGGCTAAGGGGAGTGGACGGAGGAGGGGTGTCAGGCAGGCTTGGGTTCAATTCTCAGCTCTGCTCTGTAAGCCCGCAGAGCCTGCCCTGTGTTTTCTCATCCGCACCGACCTCCCAGGTAGGACTCAGAGCAACAAAGCATATGGAAGTCCCACACACAGGAGATGCTCAAGGAATGGCAGTTTCCCTTCTGTTTCACAGAGGCTTCTGGGGCCTGCTCCTTCTCTTAACTCGTTCCTTGCTTAGGAAATGTTTAAAGTTTAAAAAACAATTTTGAAACGAGAGAGAAGCCGGGCTGTGACTGGGGTCTCTGCTGTCACCTCATCTCTCGATCACTGAGGTTCCTTGGAGGAACACGGTTTCACTGGTCTTAAGAAGCCCGGGGAACAGGAAGCATGGCAACAAAGCCATCATTTTCAAGACACCCTTACACACTGAAGGGAAGGTTTTCTCCTCTTTAATATCAAAGCCACAGGACAGCACAGTAGCCTCTGGTTAAGCTTGTGATTCCTAAAGCAGACCAAAGGCCCTGTGGTGGAGGTAAAATGAAAAAAAAAGGTTCACAGGCAACTTTCTACCAAAGTTGACAGATTTCAGGTGGGCCTGGCATGCAATCTGCTGTGGTGCCTAAGAGGAAATCTCCTATCTTATAGCATCGGCTTCCAGCTCTACTATTTTCAACCTAACCTGTTAATTTTTTCTTTTGCGATGATCATTATTTCTGGGATGATTAGAACTTCTTCAAGAAGCAGAGTATCTGTGAGGCATAAAGTGGCCAGTAGGTCAGTGGCGGCTTCGGAGCTTCATCTCACGCTCACTAGCTGGAGCTGTAGGAGACCCTCGGGGCTCTGCCTCCTGTTTCATGTCAGAACCTCACCGCTTCCCCCAGAACCTCCACCATGTCCCCATATTCCTCAGCACCTAGAGAAGCTCTGCCTCTTAGGGCATCACTGTGCTCTTGGAGACACCCAAGTCTGCTTATTTATCAGGGCTCTTTCCACTGCCAGCTTTTAGATGGATGATCAAAAAGTCATTTTTCTGGAGCTGACAGCAGATCTCTTGCCACAGAGGCTATAAGGTCACTGCTGGACACCTGAGTTCTTTATTCTGTTATTCAAACGTTCCTGTTGGGCTAGGATTATTTTTGTCTCCTGAGGAACCTGAGACCTCAGGCTGGTGGATGTCAGAGGTTCCTGATATGAGTCTGGCTATTCCTGGGATCTGAGAGAGGGTTCTTGGCTCAGCAGTGTCTGCATATCAAGAGGGCAGTGGCTGAGGGCATCACAGGCTGTATCTAGGCAGGCAAGAAGAACCAAGGGCTATTTAGGGGATAATAAGGGACCAGGAGGGGTTTCCCTGGTGGACCTGCCAATTCAGGAGACGCGGGTTTGACCCCTGGCTCAGGACAATCCCCTGGAGAAGGAAATGGCAACCCACTCCAGTATTCTCACCTGGGGAAATCCCATGGACAGAGGAGCCTGGTGGGCTGAAGTCCACGGGGTTGCAAAAGAGTTGGACATGACTTACGGACTAAACTAATGAACCAAAGGACCAGGAGGAGTTTTGAGATTCCTTCTGTGACAAGAAGGGACCTGGCATGCTAGAATAAAAGGATGAGGAAAGAAGTGAAAGTTTAAGATTAGCCTTAGACATTAAACCTCGAAGTCCGTGGTCCTGGGCCCTCTTTTCAGCCCTTCCTTAAATGATGAGGGGGTCTCCCAGGAAGGAAGGGAATGACTACAATTGTATCTAATTGAAGCTGGGAGTTCCAGGGTCCACTGCGCTCACCTTTTCCCAAAGACCAGAAACCTGACTTGGGGGGCAGGGCAGGATGGTGATGAATATTCCAATTACTTTCAGTGGGAATCAGGAAAATTCAGAAAGCTACAAAGCGCCCACAGAATTCATTTTTTACAGTTTGAGATACAGATCGTAATACTTAAGTCTTGATTTCTTTCAAATCGCAAATGTCAGTGCTCTGTGAAGGACAACCAAGTTCCAGATGGGGGCAGACAAGGATTTGGGGGCCTGCTAAAAGCCAGGGCGTGACATGGATCATCAACTTTCAGGGCTGTGGAAAGGAGCTGGGATGAGAGGCACTTACGTTCATTTTCCTGCGACATCGAGAGAGGTTGAGGAGGAGAGACACCTTCAGCTCCCGGAAGGTTTTCAAGTCCTCACCAAACCCTTCTCTAGGGAACTTCTTCAGGGCATACTGGTAGCGCTGGGCGGCTTCCTTTACTTTACCTTTCTAGTGGGAGCACAAGACAGCAAAACACAGTGTTGGTCTGCTGAGCAGCTGAGGAGGTCTGCTCCCGTTCCCATCCTTTCTCTGCAGTTACCGCTCAGGGTTAGCCCTCCCCAGCTCCACCCCAGTGGTGCCAGGACAAGGTCCCATCTTTTCCACTGGGAGCTCGCCTGGCAGGCAAGGCGTGGTGAGGGAGATTCCCAAGACACAAGCCAGAGACACAAAGCCTTGGCAAATGAAAGACCTGGGGCCCCGGCTTCCCAACTGGATTTCCGAACGACTGACTGTATTCATTCCAAAGGAGCCTGTTCTTGGCCCAATCTCCCCGGGACACAGCATTTCCTAGTCCTGATCGCTCCAAGTTTATCACTATTTCTTGACCTTTGGCCTATCTGGAAAACTCTTTTTGTTTCACCTTGCCAGTCCTCTAGAAAAGGCCATGCTGTTCTCCACAGAGGATGTGGGAGCTCAACGAGTCTCTCTGTTGCTTCCCTAATACTACTGATAAAATAGTGAGTCTTTCTCTGTTTTTGGAAGAGGCATGGGTGCAGTGGTGGTAGAGATGTGAAACTGAGAATCTGTGATTCCACCTGACTAGGTAGGAGGCATTTTCCAAGTAAATCTATGAGTCACTGAGGGACCTAGGTCACAGGGGCCTCGAACTTTTCTTACATTTTTCTTCTGAAAAATCTGTAAGTGGAGCCCAGAATGGTGCGGGAGGCATCTCCCATTCTGTTAGCTCATCTTTTTATTCCTTCCATTCCTTCTGTGTAGTTGTAACTCCAGGCAGAGATCCTGAGCTTGTATTTTCTCTTTCACTGAGGACAGACTTGGAGTCTTCCAAGGCAGAATTTTGGGTGGGAACAGGAGTAGCTCTGGCTGTTCTCATTAGGAGGCAGGACGCCTTGTCTCAGGATGCCAGAAGTTATGTCATAAAGAGGGCTTAAGTTCTTGACAGCACGGCCATTCTCAAGTCCATGAGTACGCCGCCTAGAGAGGCCCTTCTGTGAAGTCGTGTAAAATCGGGACTGGGCCAGAGCTTGTTTCCCAGAAGCCTAAGGGACCTAGATTATCAAGCTTTCACACAATGGTCCTCAGGAAATACAACTCTACTCACAGGAGCTCTGTACTCCTTACATAAAGCGGAAATAACGTGTGTCACAGTCATTTCCTCCTCTCTGGGCCTAGGCATGTCTCAGTGACACCCGCTGCCAAAAGCTGGGTTGGATTTGTATTTACCTTCAGGAGGAGAAGGTTCAGCTAGTCCTCATACAATGAGATGACTCTGACATGGAAAGTTCTTAACGGCCCTCCTACAGCCCCTGGCAGTTTGTGTGTGTTAGGGTATGGAGCCTTCAGCCTGAATCGTGAATACAAGACTCCATATCTTTTTTTGTTGTCATTCAGCTAATGATTTCAAGTAAATCTATAACTGCTCTTTGTCTCAGTTTCCTTATCTTACTCAGGGATGCCAATAAGCTATTATTACTACAGACTTTTAAATCTACACATATAGTAAACATAAATGCTAACATCAATGCCTCTTGCCTGCAGTACCTATTTTTCTTCTCCCTGTCCCATGGTTTCCAGGCTCTGATAAACAGATTCCATGTAGAATCTATGGCACCACCTATCAGTGACCAGGTGAAAACCAGGTCTTTAGGTTGATCAGCTGTGGGCACATGTAGGCCCACGTTGAGAAAGCAAAAATCTGGGATCCTCAGCTTATGAGCCCTCCACTGAGGGATGGCACTCTCCTGATGACTCTAGAACCCTACCAAGACTCTGGTGAAGTCTACGTGCAGGGCAGAGTCAGCGGCCATCGGGAGAAACCTCCTTCTTCCCCTCACCTTATAAAACATGTCCCCCTCTTCCATCAGCTTGCTCAGCAGGATGATCATGATGTCTGGTTTGGAGGTGGCCATCGCCCATGTGGCTGGACCTGTAGTGTACAGGATGCATGATGGGTAAAAAACTCATACAATGTAAGGGTGGTAGGAAGCTAGGTGAAAAAAACACCCTGGGGGGGATTTCTGCTGAGAGAACAACTTGCTCCACAACACTGGCCTCGTCTTTTAGAACTGGGAGTGTCTCAGCGTCTCCCACTGCCAAGAAGCCGCGTTGGATTTGTATTCACCTTAAAATAAGAATCTCTGAACGGTCAGAGTCTGCACCATCGGAGGGCAGCAGAGCCTGCATGTTGTATTCAGGCAGGCGATGCTTAGTCTGGCGTTACTTTAAATAAGGAACTTGGGAGAAAAGGGTTTACATTAAATGTCACTGTAAGATTTTAAAAAATCCAAAAAGGGTAATTTATTTTGGGTAATCTGGGACTCAAAACCCCCAGCTGTTCAGTCTCTTTAATTTTTAAGCATGTACTTTGCAGAAGGGAAACCATGAACACTTCTAAAGGCTCCCTTAATTTGTAAGTACCGAATAGGACCCCTGGGATTCACACTGAACTGTTTCAGTGTGAAACAAGCCATCGTGACAGAGGACCACTCTACCCACAAAGAGAAAGAAAAGGTTAACTCGATTAGTTTACAGATGCCTGAACTATTTACCAACTAAGCTTTTCTGGGTTAGTTATCAAAAGTTCAAGTTATTCTCTACAACAGTCATTTAAAAAAATATCTTCTTTTAAGGTGAAGTAAATTAAAAGATTAGAGGTGTTGGGGACTCATGCAGGCTAAATCAAAGAGGAGAAGGCAAAGCTGACCAAGCCATCAGACCACGCCTGATGCTGACAGCGGTGAAATATACCTCGTGGGCGACTCGGTAACGTCTGACAACCTTCAAAGAAAGGAGAAAACAAAAAGTTGTAGGAGAGGAAAAAAAAAATGGATGAAGGTGAAAAAAAAAAAAAAAAAGAAGGAAAAAGCAGCAGTGAGAGGCAGGCAGCAAAAAAGCCAGCACATCAGCCAACCCTCGTCTACGGGTCCGTGGGAGGGGCAGCGGAGGGGCAGCAGCCGCAGGGACCCGAGGGTCCGAAGCACATACAGAGCAGGGCAAAGCGAAGGCTCGCGGCATCACAGGGATCCAGGATGCTCACAGGGCGGGGCTGCTGCCGAGGCAACAGCGCTGAGATGCACTTAAGGTCAGAGCAGCCTCCTGGCTAAGGCGACTCGGGCATGGCAGATAACCACGTGGCTTTGGACAAAGGGTAGTGTAGATCAGGGCTCTTCTCTGGGCCAAGAGTCTTTCTGTTCACTCAGATAATAACTGGGCCGGGCAGAGGGGAGACTATACAGGTTCACGCTGAACGCCCAGGGCAGCCAGACCACTGGGCCAGTCTGGCCGCTGGGCACAGATGGCCAGCACCTTCCTCCTTTCTCCTACCTATCTTGGCTCCTTTCTTCAGAAGGGTGACAACAACAGAAGTGTTCCGGCACCCCACAGCCCTGTCCAGAGGGCGCATTCCACTGTAGTCCACGTGCTCGATCATGGCCCCGTGATCCACCAGGAACTGGACCTAGGACATGATCAAGCAGCACGGTCAACCCAGGTGTGAGGCCTCCAGCTGCTGCCTGCCCTGTAGTTAACTGCTGGTGTGAACCCAGGGTTGTACAGCTGGAAAGAACCCGCCTGCCGATGCAGGAGACATGGGTTTGACCCCTGGGTCAGAAAGATCCTCCAGAGGAGGAAATGGTAATCCCGTCCAGCATTCTTGCCTGGGAAATCCCACGGACAGAGGACCCTGGCGGGATACAGCCCATGGGGTCGTACAGTCAGACCCGACTGAAGCCACTGAGCACAGCACAGGTGTGAACCAGGCAGGACAGCGCTGGTATTCCAGGGCCAGACCCCTGTTCCTGGTTTTCAGTCATGTTTGGAATATTCCTGAGCTCAAGCAAGTACAGATCTGAGAACTTTATATCAGGAATCATCAACCCCAGACAACACTGTGGATTGAGAGCCTTCCCTCCTCCTCCCACCCTGGGGGCTGGTTAAAGGTACTCACCACCTCAGCGTCGCCGTAGAAAGCGGCTAGATCCAGCGGGGTGCGGCCGTTCTTATCGGCGTGGTCGGTGGCAGCCCCGTTATCCACCAGAGAACGGACCACCGAGAGATGACCCTTCAGACAAGCCCAGCTGAGAGCGGTCAGTCCTTCTTTGTCCATGAGAGCGATGGAGGCACCTACAGAGCAAGCACACCACAGGGCTGAGGAAACAGGAACAACGGAAGCAGTCACAGCAGGAGCGGAAGCCGGGTGTCAAGGTGTGCGTGTGTGCTCAGCTGTGTCCGACTCTTTGTGACCCCGTGGCCTGTAGCCCGCCAGGCTCCTCTGTCCATGGAATTCTCCAGGTAAGAATACTAGAGTGGGTTGACATGCCCTCCTCCAGGGGATCTTCCCAACCTAAGTCTCCAGAATTGCAGGCAGATTTTTTACCACTGAGCCACTTAAGGTGTATTATTCGGCCAAAGCACAGCTTCTGCTTCTGGTGTGTTCCCTTTTAATAAAGCTGTTAACAAAACTGCTGCCATGAATGGTCAGTAGAAAAGTCCCATTCTCTGGGCATCCTAGGTTCTGCATCCCGAAGCTTACTACTCCCCTGTGAGAATCCTCTACTTTGGCCAAAATGGATGTGCTCCCCACCTTGAGAATCCCCCGCAAGTGTTCCTGTACCCTCACTTCCGGTTATGGTGGTCCCACACGTGGACACCTTTTCTTTCCCCATATGGGACTTGCCTCACTTCCCCCATTCTCTAGGAACCATCGCAAACCTCCCTGTCTCCAAGAGGCCTCTCCTGCTCACTGTTACCTCATCTTGAATCTGCCTGACACACGTCACCTTATTCTGTTACTCATCTTTTTTTTTTTAATGTATGCCACTTATATGTAATAAATTCTCAGGGAATGTTTTCTGAACTCAGCAAAAGTCTTTCATTTTTAATAGTATAAACTCCTTGAGAGATTCTCATAGAATAATGAGCTCAGAACATTGATGATAGCACCAGGCCACCTTCTCCTTCCTTAGAGTGGGAGGGGAATGGACTCAAGGGAAGAGCCTGGGCCAGGCCAGGAAGGGAACTAGGAGTTTAATTAAACTAGTCAGCCTTCAACAATTCCATCCCCACTCGCTTTGCCTGTTTTATATTCTGCATCTTCTTCCCTTCAGTGTTTCTCTAGGAGCAAGCATACTTGACACTCGGTTTTGTAATTAGTCGAAAATTCAATCTACATTTGGTCCTTAGCCTAGGTTGTCAGCTCTTGGGTGGCAAAGAGCCTGTCACTCCCTTGTGGGTTTTGAAGAGTACCTCAGGTGACTCTTTGCACACAGTTGGTGTGTCATGCTCACTAACAAAATGAGATCAACTTACTGCACACACAGTACGCTTTTCAGGCTGCCTCCTCGCTGGATGTCAGATTCAGATGTCCGATCTGATTCGGATGTCAGATTAAGCTCAGGACCTGCCACAGCCAGGCTCTGGAGCTCCTCGGCAGTCATGTGGCCTATCCCCTCTGTGTCAGATAACCAGATTCTGGCTTCCCGTGACAGTATGAAGGGCTGGATGGTACCATATTCCTAACCCTGAGGACAGTCATCCATGTCCTGGGTCCTCTAGTTTGCGACTCAAATGCTGATTCTAACACGGAGTGAATTTGAATATGGGACAGAATCTAAGGAGGTTTCTCAGATGCAGCATCTATAAATTTCCTGGACAGAGTCTCCAGTGAATAAGCAGAATAAGAAGGTTCTGGATGTATATTACAGATAAACTGATTTTTACGAAGATGAGGGAAGCTGGAATTTAAGAAAAGGAGATACATATAAAAAACATAGTATTCAATTTACTCTGAAAATTCTATTTGAAACCTTATTCTTCTCTCTTTCCTTCTCCCAGAAGTTAATAGAATCGCAGTTCTCCCAAACATTTACTTATTTTAAAACTTAAAACATTTTTATATTGGAGTATAGCTGATTAACAATGTCATGATAGTTTCAGATGGACAGCAAAGGGACTCAGCCATATATACGCATGTATCCATTCTCCCCCAAACTCCTCTCCCATCCAGGATGCCACGTAACATTGAACAGAGTTCCAAGTGCTACACAGTAGGACTGTTAGTTATCAGTTTTAAATACAGCAGTGTGTGGACTGATGTTAAAGCTGAAACTCCAATACTTTGGCCAGCTGATGTGAAGAGCTGACTCATCTGAAAAGACCCTGATGCTGGGGAAGATTGAGGGCAGGAGGAGAAGGGGACGACAGAGGATGAGATGGTTGGATGGCATCACCGACTCGATGGACATTGGTTTGGGTGGACTCTGGGAGTTGGTGATGGACAGGGAGGCCTGGTGTGCTGCGGTTGATGGTGTTGCAAAGAATGGGACACGACTGAGTGACGGAACTGAACTGAATTGAGAGGTCCATCCCAAACCAAGTCTCAATTTTAGAACTCTGTGGAGTTCTTGTCAACTCATCTATCCATATGTCCTACATATGATCAATCACTTGGCCCTCCTGTTCTATGCTAACTGCCACTGCATCTGGATTTGGCCTCACCTCTTATCTATTCAATGACATGGTTTCCTAATTGATCCCCAGGTCCACTATCATCTCTTCATCAACTCAACTATTCATACTACTGCCAAATTTTTTTTTAAAGCACAACTCTGGCATTGATTGATTCCCTTTTAAAACAATCTTGAAAGGCTCCCTACTGCCTTCAGAGAAGTCCAAACTCTTTTAATCCGTTCCTTTCCTTAGTATAACTTTACTTATTATGTACTTTTGGCTGTGCCCTCTGTTGCTGTGCAGGCTTTCCTCTTGTCGTGGAGAGCGGGGGCTCCTCTCTGGCTGCAGTGCTCAGGCTTCTCACTGTGGTGGCTTCTCTTGTTGCTGAACACGGGCTCTAGGGCAGGCAGGCTTTCACTAGCTGCAGGCTTAATAGTTGTGGCGCGTGGGCTCAGGTGTTCCTCAGTATGTGGGATCCTTTTGGATCAGCGATCAAACTCATGTCTCCTGCCTTGGCAGGCAGATTCGGATTCTTTACCACTGAGCCACCGGGGAAGCCCCAGTCTCTTCTTTTTCAACTTCTTTCCATGTACGTTTCCAACAGTCCTCATGTACATTACTGGACAACTTGCGTATTTCCCCAGTCTTGCTGTGTACCTGCTTCTCTTCTCTGATCTTTCATTTACATTATATCCCCTCCCTGAATACAGAACATTTTTCCTACTCAAATTTCAAAGTCTGTCCTGTTCTAACTCAAATACCTTTATCAGCACACTCAGGATTATCTGCTTTTTAAGGCAGTTACTTATCTTTGTTTCATCCCCTCCTTGCCAGATTACAGACCCTTTGAAGACACGGATTATAGTGTATTAATTAAAAAAAGATCACAGTTCCTAGCACAGTGTTTTGCAAATAATGTAGGCTAAATATACATCTGTAGAATTCGTTGATTGAGAGAAAGTCTCTGATTTAAATGTGAAAGAACGAAATAGTATGGAGATCAGAATGCCTGCAGTGAAGGAGGACAACTCTCTGAAATCTGTGTCTGATGATCTTCTTTTTAAAAAACATTATTTATTTTTAGTCGAAGGATAATTGCTTTACAATATTGTGTTGGTTTCTGCCATACATCGACATCTGATGAGCTGCTTCTATGGGTGTGCGGCAGATCCTGTGCGGTCATCTACCGCTTATCTGTGGTGAAGGGTCCTCCCTTTTCCAGCAGACTTGGGTTGTTCTGGGACATTTACTACTGCCATGTCTTATCCTGAGCATCTAGGGATATCCCCCCTTGCTCCCCAACACCCATGTCAGCAGAATGAAGGATCAGTCAGTTCAGTTCAGTCACTCAGTTGTGTCTGACTCTTGGTGACCCCATAGACTGCAGCCCGCCAGGCCTCCCTGTCCATCACCAACTCCCGGAGATTACTCAAACTCATGTCCATTGAGTCATTGAATCGGTGATGCCATCCAACCATCTCACCCTCTGTTGACCCCTTCTCCTCCTGCCTTCAATGTTTCCCAGGATCAGGGTCTTTTCAAATGAGTCAGCTCTTTGCATGAGGTGGCCAAAGTATTGGAGTTTCAGCTTCAATATCAGTCCTTCCAATGAACATTCAGGACTGGTTTCCTTTAGGATGGACTGGTTGGATCTCCTTGTAGTTCAAGGGACTTTCAAGAGTTTTCTCTAACACCACAGTTCAAAAGCATCAATTCTTTGGCGCTCAGCTTTCTTTATAGTTCAACTCTCACATCCATTCAAGATGTCGATGTGTGGCAGAAACCAACACAATATTGTATGGTTTTTCCACTACTGGAAAAACCATAGCCTTGACTAGACAGACCTTTGTTGGCAAAGTAATGTCTCTGCTTTTTAATATGCTGTCTAGGTTGGTCATAACTTTTCTTCCAAGGAGCAAGCGTCTTTTAATTTCATGGCTGCAGTCACCATCTGCAGTGATTTTGGAGCCCCCCAAAATAAAGTCTGCCACTGTTTCCACTGTTTCTCCATCTATTTGCCATGGAGTGATGGGACCGGATGCCATGATCTTTGTTTTCTGAATGAAGGATAGATACTGTGAAACCAGGCTGGTCTGGTGGTTTGTACTAGGGAAGCAAGACCCACTTTGCACATGGGGAAGACAGTTCTCTGACTCAAACCCACTTTTGTGAGTCCGAGGTAGTGAAGACACATCTTTGGGGGTGAGAGCTAAAGATCCAGTAAGTCTCTGACTGAGCTGTAATTTGAAATCTGAGAACAAACCTTGCCTTCTTCCCACATCAACTACCCTTCAGCAGCTCCGGCCTGGGCATGATTTTCAGGAGCTTGCCCTCCTTGAAGCGTATGCACTTGTGGATATTACTTATGAATGATGGATGATCAGATCCAGTTTACTCATAGGGGAGGCTCACTGGGATAGGAGTCAAGGCTGGTCACAGTCACACGACCTCCTGCTTCACTGAAACAGTCAAGCTCCACTAGGTGGCACTGCAGAGTCAGCGACTGGAGCTTTTCTACTACAGAGGTTCCCGTATCACTCATCACCGGTCTGTAGAGGTGATCAGGTCACAACCCTTGAGGGGAGCCTGGAATGCTCTGGATGGTGTGACCACAATCTCCTTTAACTTACCTCTCATTCACCAGGAATATGTGAATGCTGGTAAATGTTAAAGGGAATTTATTACAATAGGAGGATAATATTAATACCCTGATTCCTCAAATAGGGTCCCTTGGTCAACAATTGTTCAAACCTTCATTTGCTTCCTTTGGATACAAGAAAAATATTAGTTGTGCAGGCTGACAAAAGAATTGATAAAGTTAAAGTCAAAATACAGTCTCTGGAAGATGAACATTTATTGAGTGCATATTAAAAACTTCAAAGTTGGGAGAGTACTGATTTGAATTAAAGAACTTATACCATGTAAATTTGATTAGGATACCAAAAATCCCTCAAGCCATAAAGAAATAGAGAATGTCAGAATTAGAAAGGCACCATGTTAGAATTAGAACATCAGAATTTCGAAGAGAATAGAGGAGAGACTTTCACTTTCTAATCAAGTGGATTAAGAATACTCATTCTTAACACCTCTTGGAATCCATCCCTGGAAATCACGAGCTTTGGGTTTTGATGGGTACTGACCATCAAGCTCTGGCATCCTAGGACTGACCTTGAGCAAGGAGAAAGTCCACAGTTCCCAGGTGGCCTTCAGAAGCTGCCATCATTAGGGGAGTACGGCCCTGCTTGTCCGCCATGTTGACATCAGCTCCGTGAGTAAGTAAAAGATCAACGATCTGCAGGGGCAGAGAAGGGGGGATGGATGAGCCAGGAAGTGATGCTGAGCAGATACATGCATGCCACCCCCATACCACGTGAGTTCCCTGCAAATCACCTCTAGCGAAACTCGCCGCTGCAAGAACCTCCTCTAGTTTCCGCACGGCCTAGTACCATGGGATGTGATCACTGACTTTCTTAGGGAGAGCCAAATGAGAACTCACTCTAAATGTCTGGCTCAGCCACTAAGTAAAAAAAAATCCAAGATTAACAGAGGCCAAGATGTAGACTGAACAATCCCCTAATGGAAGAACCAACACGAGTCACTGCCTATGTCAGGGCCATTTTACTGACTTCCAGGTGCTGCAAACCTGCCTGCAGTGAATATTTACCACCAAACAGAACACAGTAAAGTGCCTCTCACAACTCTTCAGCACTGTTTGGCTCCTAGGACTACTGAATTTTTTTCAAAGATTATAACCAATATGCTTTCTTTTCTGTCCTACCCAGAATTTAAACATCTGGAAAGATCGCCTATTAACAGAATTTATATTTGTTGTTTTTTGGTCACTAAGTTGTGTCTGACTCTTTGTGACCCCGTGGACTGCAGCATGCCAGGCTCCTCTTGTCCTTCACTATCTCCTAGAGTTTGCTCAACTTCTTGTCCATTGAGTCGGTGATGCTCTCTAACCATCTCATCCTCTGCCACCTTCTCCTTCTGCCTTCAATCTTTCCCAGCATCAGAGTCTTTTCCAATGAGTTGGCTCTTCGCAAATTTACATACACCACATTTTGTTTTTGTAAGTTAGAGACTCCTGCAAGTAAGTGGTTGGCAGGCATCTGTTGAGCCTGCCAGAGAACCTGTGGATGCTGTGAAGTAACCAGTCAAAAGTAGCCAGTCCTTCTATCCAGTACAGATTATCAGGACGATTCTGCATACTGACTTTCTGACACAGTCTCAAAGTAGCTACTTGCTTACCTGCCAGTGGCCTTGGCGAACGGTGCTGAAGAGGGGCACGGCTCCCCGGCGGTTGGGCTGGGCCACAGCTGCCCCCTGCTCCAGGAGCAGACGACACACCTCTAGCTTGCCCCTTCCGGCCGCAGCTGTCAGGGCTGAGGGTAGAGAGCGCAGTGTGAGGACGGGGGCTTGCCCCCTCCAGCCTCTGCCGGGAGCAGGGCAGCACACCTGTGTCTGATGGATGCAATTGCTACTTTACCTTCAAGAATGATGATTCTGGCTACTCTTGCCAGGAAGGAAATTTTCAAAGAAAAATAATGAATAAAACCACATTTAAAAGGGCTTACATATATGGAGACAATTATGATAATAAATTTATTGAAAAATCACCTCTGACCAAAACTTACTTGGTTTCATTTATCCCAGACTGTCTTTTTTCTGCTTTTGACTTATCTCTTTTTTGGTACCCCTTCCAGCTACAAAACTTTCACTGGTATGTGCATGGGTAAGACTAAAGAAAGAAGGGTATTTGCAGGGGAATGCTTTTTTTAGAATTATCTAGGAACCACCTCTGGGCCAATTTCTACTTCTGGGCCCTTAAATTCAGAGAACCAAAGTCAGAAATGGCAGCCTTAATTTTGCTTACTTCTTAAATAACAGTTTGCTGTATTGCTTTTAAGAGAGTTTTTACAATAAAGATATATAAAAAACTGTAAAAAAAAAAAAAAAAGAAACTTCAGTCTAAGCTTTAGGCCAGTTTTCATTCCTTTTCTTCATCAGTTGAGATAGAAGTTTCTAGTACATGTGCAACCATTTTTATATGAAGGTCAAAACTATTCAGGGTAAGTTTTAAAGATGAGAGAAGAAATATGACAAAGGCTCTTTTCTTCTGAAGACAGAATAATGGAGTCGCAGATAAAAAGCAACTATAGGGAGGAAAAAGGACACTCCGCGTGCAGGCAGAAACATAAACATTCTTCTTTCTGTGCTCCAGTCCATGTTTATGACCTCTGATAGAGTGGAGATCTGAAGAGTGCTTATTTCATCCCTTGAGTGCTATTTCAACAGTAGTAAGAGGAATCTGTAGATATAGCTTCTGCTGCTAAGTCGCTTCAGTCGTGTCCGACTCTGTGCGACCCCTGAGATGGCAGCCCACCAGGCTCCCCCGTCCCTGGGATTCTCCAGGCAAGAACACTGGAGTGGGTTGCCATTTCCTTCTCCAATGCATGAAAGTGAAAAGTGAAAGTGAAGTTGCTCAGTCATGTCCGACTCTTCTCGACCCCATGGACTGCAGTCTACTAGGCTCCTCTGTCCATGGGATTTTCCAAGCAAGAGTACTGGAGTGGGGTGCCATTGCCTTCTCCTATACCTTCTACTAAGTCCATATTTGAACAAATATGTGTTTGTCTCTTTCTAACCAGGGATTTCAAACGTGTACACCTAGTGTTTTAAATGGATGAGGGTAGGGAGGATGGTAAAAGTTGTCAGAAAATGGCAGGAGTTGTGCTTTTCAACAAAGAGGACAGAGACCTTTTTTCCCACCGAGACTTGAAAACCTGATGTGGTGATCAGCAGGCTCTTCCTTTCTAAGGGCCACCTACTCCAGTGACAAATCAGAAGATAGTACTTGGCAGGTGCAGACAGGATTTCAGTTTGCAAATGTTGGGATCTAATCAGGGAAGTAATTGAAATTCAAATCAAATGGTCACTTTTTTTTTTCATCTAAGCACAGATTATGGCATTTTGTCTTTGAGATTGGCCAAATTTATCCGCAAGTGACTTAAATGCAAAACTACCTATTTTCTCTAAGTTAAACCTGCAAAGAGTAATCTTTTCCTTCCTCAAGGATAGAAGGATGTCTGAAAGAAAGTGTGACTATTTTAGAAGGTATGCTCATTCTTAAACTAGATATATGTAGGCCTTGTCTGATGTGTGTTTTTTGTTTTATTCTGGCATGCTTAACGTAGGTACTTCTCTTCTGTTCCTCACAGAAGGGCAGAGGCTTCCTTCCATCTGAGGTGAGGGTCATTTCCAAGGTGAGTTACAGGTACTGATGGATTTGACTGTTTACTTGACAGAGAAGTTTTGTCTCTTGTTCTTTAAATCAAAGTGAGATTCTGTCTTTTTCAAGTTCACATTTCCAACAGTTGAGGGAAAAAGAAAAACCTTCAGTTCCTGGGTCAGAACACAAGAATAGCTTAAGAGTCTGACAATCCTCACGTCGTGTACACTGTTGTTCAGTGACTAAGTTGTGTCTGACTCTTTGTGATCCCATGGACAGCAGCATGCCAGGCTTCCCTGTCCTTCACTATCTCCTGGAGTTTGCTCACACTCTTAAGACGGTAATGCCATCCAACCATTTCATCCTTTGTCTCCCCGTTCTCCTCCTGCCCTCAACCTTTCCCTTATATAATGTTGTATGTCAATTATATCTCAGTAAAGCAGGGGGTGGCGGGGTGGAGAAAGAGCTTGACTGGCTTTAATGCTCATTAGGAACCATAAGAATCATCTTGCTGGTACATAAAACAGGGGGTTGAAAAATTACTAACTCTCCCAAGTTTAAAGCAGCTGCTGGGGCAGGGTTGCAGAAAATCTCCGTTCAATGTCTTGTATAATGTGTGGCACACGCGTGTGCAAATACACTCTTTTTTGCAACAGAATTTATAGCACTCTGGAGAAAATACAGACAGTATTTCGGAATCAAGCCTCTCATCAATGATGATGGCTCACAGAACACAGATGAAAATTCACAAACAGTGCCTGTCCTGAAAATTAAACTTAACACTGTCCACTCTAATCTGGAGTCATGTTGCTGGGGCTGGCCCCTTTCAACCCACTGGACAACACATTACATGAGAGGGAATGTTCCATTCGGCCTTTCTCCTTGTATCATCTCTGCTGCTTAAGTTCTGATGTCATTTGGCAAAAATCTCCTGCTGATAGCTGGACATGGTCATTAACACAGCTGGCCGACTTCATCTCAGAACACAACTATGGAAAATTGAGTCTGTACTTTTCAAAACACAAGAGCAAGGAGTTGCTTTGGCTGGATTTTTTATATGAGTCTTATCAGAAACTGTTAAAACTTTTTGAAAGAGAGACGATTAAGGCAAAGCCAGTTCTGTAAAACAACAAACTGCTTCTTAGAGCAAACATTAACAGCCGGGAGCCCAATCTCTTTTCCTGAGAGACCAGTAACGGAATTTGTTCCCTGGCTTGCCAGCATCTGATGAGATTATCTGACCAAAATGGTCCTTTTTCAAAGGGAAACATCTAAGGAGTTTGAAGAGACAGACAGGATGCAGCTCAGAGTTGAGGAAACAGCCAAAGTCTGCTTGGATGGGATAATGCTGATGCTAAATAGAAGGCAGAGGAGCAAACGGTTCTTCTGTTTCTCTTTTGTCAACCTTGAAAGAATACAGCACAGACAGATCATGTAAGACCAATGGGCTGGAGGTGGTGGGGGAGACATAAACATCACGCTATCCAAAACAACGTTCATTAGGTAAGCATTTATGGAGCTGTTTGTCAGATCCTGTCTGCTCTCAAGGAACTCAGGGTTGCGTAAGGATAAGAGACAAATACACAAATATACTGCTATACAGTGTGATAAGCACAAAAGAGATAAGTCCATGGGGGCTGTCTGGAGGTGACACAGAGCAAGAGTATCTGGGAAGGTCTCCAGGAAGAGATGACAATCTGAACCAGATGCTGAAAGAGAAACAGGAGACTTATAGGCAAGGGCATGGAGAAGCTTTCTAGGCACAGGGCGAGCATGTGTAAAGGCCCCGAGGTGTGGATAGCACGTTTACTGTTGCTGGAGAAGACGGGCAACAGAGGAGGCTAGAGATCATGACTGGTTTTTTTAATGCTAGTTATTTATTTATTTTTTTGGCTGCACCGCATGGCATGCAGGGTCTTAGTTCCCTGACCCCAGATTGAACCTGTGCCCCCTGCAATGGAAGCGTGGAGTCTTAACCACTGGACCGCCAGGGAAGTCTCTTTATGCTACGTTGAAGCTACAGGTGGTCAATGAAGGGTGGTAACCAGAAGAGTGACACGCACAGACTGTGGCTTAGAAATATCACTTTGGCTGAAGTCTGCGAGATAAGTCACAAAAGGGTAAGGCCTGAGATCAGATCAGCTAGGAGGTAGCTGCAATAAACTAGATAAAAGATGATGAAGGTGTGATTTAAGGGCATCTTGTTTATTTTTTGAACTTCTGCTACTTTTGGGCTATGGGATGGCTCAGGTTCTCCAGAGTTGCTAGAAGCTTTTTAATGCTGGTTTTGTGTTGAGACAGAGCAGAGGAGGGACCACGGAATAATCTTGTCACCTTAAGTGCTGGTCTTCTTCTATAAGAAATCTGTGAAAACCCTGCAGGATGGGAGGGGGTCAGTCAGACGGTGAACGCTCGATGTAGGCAGGCGCTCTTTGGAAGGACAAAAAGGCCATAAAAGTAGGATGAAAACAAACAGAATATTCTAGTGACCTGCTTTTAGTAAACCTGATATGTAAAAATTACATCTCAATAAATATTTCACTGTATGCTAGGATATATTTCACTGACTCTAAGAGGCACTTTCTTCCCTCTGCATTTTAACATCTCGAAGTCAGGATGTGTCTTATAATTGATGTGGTAATAAAGAACTCTGTCAGTTTAATAGGCAGAGCGTTTTTCTTTTCTTTTTGGAATGGTACATAAAATAATGGCTATACAGTAATATAGTAAATGATACAAACTGTTGGAAACATCATGACCATCATATTTAAGAAAATATGTATAAATATATATTGTGTGTTGAGGCCAGGGTTGCAGATATAAGACCCTAACCAGCTGGCTGCAGGTCACACACTTTCACTCTCTCTATAAGAGAGACATATAAGATTTTGCCATTGGAGGATACACGATTCAATGGGTTATCATAAATTTTAAATGATTATGTGCTATAAGTTAGAAAGAAACATGGATACTTAGTAAAGCCATCACTACAGATAGTGCTGCTAGTGGTAAAGAGTCTGCCTGCCAGTGTAGGAGAGCCAAGAGACTCTGGTTCTATCCCTGGGTTGGGAAGAGCCCCCGGAGAAGGGAACGGCAACCCATTCCAGTCCTCTCGCCTGTAAAATCCCATGGACAGAGGAGCCTGGCAGGCTATAATCCATGGGGTCACAAAGGGTCAGACATGACTGAGCAACTGAGCACAGTGTGCAACAGAGAAGCAACTAGAGCCTACTCCACGTTAGTGGTGAGTTCTAGAGACATTTCTTACATAGCGAAGACATGATTTTTCAGAAAGTTTTCTGAAGTCAAATAAGTTTATAGCTCTATAAATTATACTACAAATGCATTTCACCCTAACTCATTTAAATAACATCTTATGTTCATAATGCTGAAATTAGTTCATCTAAGTATCAAATTAAGCACAATACAATTCTGACCACAAACAAACTGACATGAAATTAATTTTTTATACAATCTTGACATATGGTACATATTAAGAAAATTAATATAACAAACTTTATTACACACTTTAATGCAGGAAATATTTTAAAAGTCCTGAGGCCATAAAGTTTTACTCTAATAAGAAATTCATATCAATAAAAGTAAGTCTTCCACTTAGTTCACACCCTTTTTTGTTGTTGTTTTAGAGCAGTTTAATGGGCTAAGCAAAACTGAGGGGAAGATACAGAGATTTCCCACACACCACTGCCCCCACATTTGTATACACCCCAGCCAGAGCTGTCCATTTGTTACAACTGATGAACCTACACTGATGCATCCTGATCACCGTGAAGTCCATCGTTTGCATTAGGGCTCACTTTTGGTGTTGCGCATCCTGTGAGTGTGTGGACAAATGTGTAATAACCTATTATCTACGCTTATAGTATCATATGAAGTGTTTTAACTGCCCCTCAAATCCTCTGTGCTCCACCTATTCACCCTTCCCCATTTTCCCCAACACCTAGCAACCACTGATCTTTTTCCTCTCTTCATAATTTTTACAAGAGTTGTGTTTTTTTTTTTTAATTGTATGTTTTTTTACTTTAGGCAATGGATGTAGTATGGTTTAAATTTCCTTTACCAAGAAGTTATTTTTCTTGTTAAAACTCCATTTCAGGGTTAATTCCCCCGAAAAGGTCTGAGTTCACACCCTTTTCGAACATTGTGAAGGAATTCCTTCAAGGAGAGCACTAGAATATGTGTGATAGTCATCACTATGATTGCGTGCTAAGCTGCTTCAGTCATGTCTGACTCTGCGACCCCACGGACTGCATGTAGCCCACCAGGCTCCTCTGTCCATGGGATTTTCCAGGCTGAAACACTGGAGTGGATTGCCACGCCTTCCTCCAGGAGACCGTCTCGACCCAGGGATTGAAGCCAAGTCCTTTACGTCTCTTGCATTGGCAGGCGGCTGTTAGTCTGTAATTTCTGTCCACTGGCACCACTGGGCCGCTACTTCTGTTGCCCTCCACAGCGGTCACACACGTGTGGCTTGGAACGAGAGACTCTGGGGGGACAGCTGCGCTGTGCTGGGAGGCTGCACTGATGGGGCCTGAACCCTCACGCCCCTCCCACAGCTCCGGGTCTCAGGACGCCACGGCCGTTGTTCCCGGCCAGCCCCTTCCCCTCAGTATGTCCTCTGGCTTCCCTCAGGGTGGAGCCCCAGAGACAGCAGCTGTTTCCAGCTGCACATTTTCCTTTAATCTGTCACGGGCACTTAAGCTGCAGCTGCCTGGCATCTGCTCCCTTTGGCTCTGCAGAGGGAAGGATTGTTTGAGAAGCAAATTCCTGAGCTTCGGACCATTCCACACGGTGTTGAGGAAGCCATGAAACCCATGTAAGATTTTTGCCATTGTGGAAACATCCCAGTTCAATAGGTAATTATAAATTTGGAGTGAATTTAAGCATTTTCTTTGATTTTTAATAACATTCTGACCCAAACCAAAATGTATCCCCCTTCTTGTTTAGTAAAATATCCTCCCTAAATTGGCCATCTCAATGCTGGTCTCCTTCTCCTGGCAAATACGACACATATCTGTGGTGACACTCCAGTTTTCACTGCCCTGGTTTCATAAAAACACAGAAAAGGTTACTAATGTTTTCCCAGATGTTCCAGTTTAGACTTGGGGGAAAGACAATAAACATTTCCTGCAAAGGCCACAAGGAAGATGCTTCTGTTTATGGAGTAATACCAAGCACTATAGAAACAGCTTTGCTACAGACGGAGAGAGACTACGCAGGGCTGTAACCTACAGCGGGCAGGGCCTTCATTTTGCATCCTGATGCCAACTGTTCTCATGACATATCAATTTAATCATGTCAGGTACCACTCACTTTACCATGGTACCATTTGGTTCATTAAGCTGGAGGTGTCGATAAAAATTCAACTTCTTGGTTTCTAACTACAGGGGAAATATTTATTCCTAACTACTACAAGGATCTCTCTCTCTCTCACACACATACATAAAGTCCACAACTATTTTCTGTTCTGGTTTGGCACACTGGAAGGAAACTTTCAGTCTTTTAAAATATTTGGAAACAAGAGCAGGGAAAGTTTTGTTTGAAAGAAGACTCTAGGGCTAATGGCATGGTGCATCCAAAGGGACAGAGGATTGAAAGAAGGAAATTGCCTGACTTTTTACTTTGGCTGAATTGGTCTCCAGTACAACAGCCATAAGACAGAGAGACTGCCAAAGACCTGGCAGAGAAAACACCGGGGAGTGAGACACAGAGTGTCTCCACACACACACAGGACATTCATGAGAGAAGAAAGAGCTGTCCACGAGAGGTACCTGTCTCTCCCCAGAGACTGTCAAAGCTGTTGATCTGTGCTCGCTCCACCTCCTCTTCATCTTTTTCTGGAAGATCAAGTAGGTAGGAGACAATCTGAAACAAGAAGTTGTGTCAGCTCGAAGTTCAGGTGGAAAACTATACACTGATACTGTGAACCTGTGAGGTTTGGGAGATATCTGGATAACCCAGGGCCACCCTCTTGCACACCACAGGAATCAGAACAATTTGTCCTCACAAAAAAATGCAAAGCTGCCAAGATGAGCATGCATTCTCCAGGTACAGTCTACATGTTTCCCTTGAATGCAATTAACTTATACAGCCCGTGATTTAAAAAAAATACATATTTATCACATTTGAGTTAAAAAAAAGCAATCCTTCTCCCTCCTAATAAAACTACCAGAAAAAAAATAAAACAGAAAAAAAAATCAATAAGCAAAAACCAGAAAATAAATATGGAGAAAACTGAGGGCCTGTACTTTTTCAGAGTAGAGCTGTTATCTTCTTTTTTTTTCCCTCTTGGAATTACAAGGACTGTTTGGGGACCGTAAAAGGAGAATGTCTGCTAACAGCAAAGGCAAGTGACAGCTTTGTTTTCAGGACTCTGACTATAAGGAGCACTAAACAACCTTCCACAGATAGTCAAAGTTCCAATTTTACTTAATATTCCCTTGGGGACATATCAGGTCAGTGGAAGAGGTGGCTGTCTCACTGAAGCATCCCATGCAGTGTGAACCAGCTTGTCCTGGCTAGTGAAAGCTGACTCTTGAATTTTCGGAGTTTTGCAAGCTGGTTGTTAAACAAAGATGTTTATTAAAAACTAAATAACAGGGAGGGATTTAAAAACAATTAAATAGCAATGATGGGAATTCCCTGGTGGCCCGCTGGTTAAGACTCTGCTCTCATTGCCAGGGCCCAGGTTTGATCCCTGGTCAGGGAACTAAGATCCCACAAACCAAGCAGCAGAGGAAAAAAAAAAAAATTAAATAATAATGAAAGAAATTACATCAATAGGTTAAAATATAAAACCTCATAACTTCCTAATTATTAAATTACATTTTACTATTATGTATGCTCATGAGGTTATTTATATTGACTGTGTCTGCATGGTGGCAGTTTTACATAAAGGTGTACTCCTGTGCATCTCTTTGAAACTCTGTGTTCAGTGTTGGTAGCTTGAAATCAGTCATGGTGGGGGTATTTGCTGCTGTTGTTCAGTTGCTAAATCGTGTCTGACGCTTTGTGACCCCATGGACTGCAGCATGCCAGGCTTCCCTGTCTTTCACTATCTCCTGGAGTTTGCTCAAATTCTATACTCTGGAAATTGGCAAATTCTGCAGATCAAGATTTGATTTAATGCAAAAGCTCAAAGAGGTTCCAGTTTAATGAATATAATTTGTATGAGGGCAAAATGTAGTTTGACAGTGAATCACACACCAGATTTAAAGACAAAATTATTGGGAAAAGAGCAAATGGGTAGTTTCATTTATCAAACCACGGTTGAGTTGTAACCACAGGGTTGGGTGTGGATATAAATTTAGCAAAAATTGACAAAAGCATTCAATTAAGAGTATTACACAATTCATTAGTCTGTTTGTACACACACACACACACACACACACACACACACACACACACACAAAACATTCCTACTGCTCTCTACTCCCCTCTCCAAGGCTGGTTGTTAAACATTTCCTAGCACACTACCAATTCTACATATTGTGCCACTACATTACTTTTATTAATAAATAACTTGGCAAAAATACCATCTGCACAGTGTTTAACAGTTTACAAAGCACCTTTCATATCAACCTTATAAAAAAGAATTTATTAGAAAGCCTCTCTATACTGGTGGGAGACTAAGGTTCTAAGAGATGAGTTACATTGCCCAGAGCCCAGAGCCAACGTGGAGGAAAGCTGAGCTTCAAACCTGGTCCTTCTGATATTCCAACTCCCTATTCCACTCCACCCACCTGTGTGAACAAAGGTCAAGGAATAACCCCCCGCCCCCACCAGCCCAGTGTCATTGTTAAATAGGGGTGGAAGATGAGGAGGAATCAGATTAGATAATTCCCAAGGTCCTTTCCAACATCATTCTAGGTACCCTGGCATCTCCCTATTTCTCAGACCAATGACCAAAAAGCTACTTCATATTAACCTGGCAATTTTGTAATAATGCAACTATTTTTTCCCTGGTTTCCTTCAAGACATAGCTTGAAAAAAAAAAAAGAAACAACAACCCAAGCCTTACTGGCTGCTTTCTTACCTCAGTGTAACCCATGCTGGCTGCAGCGATGAGGGCTTGCTGGATGGCGTGGCTCTTCTTAAACACCCCCTGCTGCTGGCCCGCCATCGTCCAGTCACACTGAATGAGAAACTTGACGACCTCCAGATGACCTCGGAGTGCGGCATGGACCAGGGCGCACTGCCCATTCTTATCTAAGTGATCCACCTGCGGGAGGGGACAGAGAAACCTGTGTGAAAAAGCCTGGGGCTGTCTCCCAAGTTTTGTTTCATCCTCTCACTGCACAGGTCTGCACCACGAAGATTCACCCTCTCCCATATTCCTTGGACCACTTGCTGAGAAAATTCAGGTGATATTCTCTTACTCAGGCTAGATCTTCACTGAGCTACAACTCTGGTAGATGCTCCTCTAGGGAGACTCTCTTTGTATAACGTCAGGCTTTTGTTTTCACATCAAAAGAAACCAAAAATATGCCCCAAACGACCCCAAACTTCAGCTTTGCTTTCCTGATGTACACTTCCCTTTGTCCTCAAATAGGTCTTTTCAGACTCAAATCTGAAAGGCTTATAAGCTGTACTGGCACAAAACACTGTCTTTGAAATCATGAAAGGGAAGAAAAACATCTTGAAGCTTAAATTTTTTGGTGTTCTAAAGAAGCAAAGTATCTCATATCATGAATCACACAGTTAACCACTAAGGTCTGGCAGATGCCACTTCTTTCTTCCAATGGGAGGGTGGAATCTCGACTATTTGGCCAAAATGGCTGGAGGGACTTGGAACTTAATGCTAGACTACGTTCCAGCAGCAGTTTTACAGTTGTGGTGTTGGTTACAGGTTTAGGCTGAAAGAGGAGCCTGATTAAGAACAAGCTACCAGAAGGTCCCTAGCCACAAGTCTCAATGGATGAACAGCCTCTCCTGGCAGGTGGGCAGGGTATGTTCCAGTGCTTACTGTTCCAGTGTTCAGGCTTCACTTGCTCCAGAGCAAGTGAAACCTAAGTTCTGTATCTGTTTCTCTCCAGCTTTAACTCCATCCAGCAAAGAGCAAATGTTTACTGAATGCCTACTGTGTGCAAGGAGCTCTTAATCCTTTTTCTAGATGAACAAAGTGAGGCTGAGAGAGGTCAAATGACTTGTCCAAGCCCTCATAGAAAGCAAGCGTCAATGCAGGCTTCGACCAGGTTGTGCTTGATGCCAAAGTTGACGATTTTGATGACTTGCCTCCTCTCTCTCATGGAAGCCAGACTGTAAGAGGTTAAAGAGCAGTAAGGAAGCGGTGGTAGCAAGCAGAGAGGACTCTTAGGACAGGTTCAGTGGATGTGGGCAGGAAGAAAAGGGACAGTGGTTTCTGGTTAGGAGACAGCAAAGTCTCTCTTTAGGGTTAGAGAAGACATTTGTAGGTTTGTAGAAACTGAGAAGAAAGGTAGCGTGAATTTAGAAAGAGAATGAAATGACGTTAGTGAAAGAGCAACATACTGAGATTAAAAAATATACGTGGGAAATTCCCTGATGGTCCAGTGGTTAGGACTCCACACTTCCACTGCAGGGGTCACAGGTTCAATTCCTGGTTGGAGAACGAACATCCCAAAAGCCTTGTGGTGCAGCCTATGTGTGTGTGTATATGTGTGTATAAGTGTATATGTGTATATATATGTGTATGTGTATATGTATACAGGAGGCAATAATTTTGAAAAGGAAGGCAAACACTTCCTTCTCTGAGGCAGAAGTAAAAGTTTGTAAGGATTAACAGAGTTTTGAGATAGAGGCACTGTGAGACAAACACAATCTTGGTACTTGTTGGAGGGCAAAAGAGTTTTGACGGGGTCTCAAGAAGATCATAGATGATTTCTGTATCTTCTCTGGGGAAAATGAGAAATAAATAAAACGATAGCTGAGCAACAAGAAAGACCTAGCTGAGATTAGAATATGAATTTATAGCAATAATAATAAGGCCCAGTTATCATGCTGCTTCTAGAGGTGTTTATCCAAATGACTAGGACATTCTAGGTGGACCATTTCTGTGTCACAGTTAGCATTTACAGCTCAGGGATTTCACTGAGGTCCCCGGGTCCCAGCTCTCGAGAGTCTTGGGAGAGAGACCCAGTTCTCCCTGGTGAGAACACCGGACACCTCAGAACGAGGTATGCTGTTGTTCAGTTGCTAAGTCGTGTCTGACTCTTTGCGACCCCGTGGACTGCAGCACGCCAGGCTTCCCAGTCCTTCACTATCTCCTGGAGTTTGCTCAAGTTCATGTCTATTGAGTCGGTGATGCTATCTGGCTATCTCATCCTCTGCCGCCCTCTTCTCCTTTTGCCTTCAATCTTTCCCAGGTTTTTTCCAATGAGTCGGCTCTTCGCATCAAGTGGCCAAAGTATTGGTGCTTCAGCTATAGCATCAGTCCTTCCAATGAATAGTCAGGGTTGCATATTATTTACAGTTCACTGCAAATCCACCAAAATCCTCAGTTTATTTTCAGAATGGAAATAAAATGTTCTACAGAAGTCTACATTTTTGAGACCAGCATTCTCCTTTTTAAAAAACACTTATTTTTTAAATTTTATTTTTGCTGTGCCGGGTCCTCACTGCTGTGTGGGCTCTTCTCTAGTTGTGGCGAGAGCAGGGGCCGTTCTTTAGTTTTTGGTGCCTGGGCTTCTCACTGCGGTGACTTCTCTTATTATGGAGCAGGGCGCACGGGCTTCAGCAGTTGCAACACACAGGCTCAGTGGTTATGATTCCCAGGCTCCAGGGCACAAGCTCAGTAGTTGTCGCACACGGGCTTAGGGGCTCTGCAGCATGTGGGATCTTCCCGGACTGGGGATTGAACCCGTGTCTCCTGTATTGGCAGGTGGATTCTTCACCACTGAGCTACCAGGGAAGCCCCCCGGTATTTTTTTTTTTCCATCAATATTTTGAAATTGAGTTTTATCATATCAGTGGCTCTTGAGGTACTATAAAGCAAATATATTTTAAAGAAACGTTTTGAGAGAATTAAAATACACTAACAGAAACACTTGTGAGTGCTTCTGGTCAGTCATCTCAGACGTCTACAGGGGTGTCTTCAAGGCTAGATGAGGGCGCCTGGTCTCTGCTCTTATGTCCACGACTAACATGAAAGGCTGAGAGTTCACAGGCGCCATTCAGATCAGACCTCACAGTGCAGTCTCCTTGCTCCCCCACTCCTCTTTCCTCACTCTGAGCCCAGGAGAGAATTTCTTGGTTGTGAGCTAGGGACTTTTTGTGGCTGCTGATAAATGCGGTTTCCTAAGTACCTCTCAAAAGTTTTAGAACTGTGTCCAGAAGCAGCCTGGAACTGGCCCAGGGCAAGCAGGCAAACAGGAGGACGTAATCAGAGCCAGTTCTTCCTTTGATCTGCTTCCTAATAGGATCTGATGTATATTCTACCTACACTCATGAGGCAACGCAGGAGATAAGGACGAGTCTAAGACGGGAAGAAAGACACAGGGAAGGAAGAACAAGTGCCGGGCAGCCGTTACCTTGGCCCGTTTCTTGCACAGCAGCACTACGATGCTCAGGAAGCCTGCCGCCGCGGCATAGCCCAGGGGAGTCAGGCCACTTTCAGAGGAGGCATCCACGTTGGCCCCAAACTCCAAGAGCAGGGCCACCATTTCTGTGTAACCAAGATGAGACTGGACACACAGAATTGGAGCATTATTCAAAACTTCTGTCCGGTAATTAATGTTGGCACCTCCCAAAATCAGCAGTCGGCTGACCTAGTCATAAGAAAACAAACGGAAACGATACTCACATAAATATCAGTTATATCCTATCAGTCATCTTTTCTTAAGTCATCTGCACGCATGCATGCTGAGTTGCTTCAGTTGTGTCCAATTCTTTGGGACCCTACAGACCACAGCCCACAAGACTCCTCTGTCTGTGGGATTCTCCGGGCAAGAACATGGGAGCGAGTTGCCATGTATTCCCCTCCGGGGACTCTTCCCGACCCAGGGATTGAACGTGCACCTTTTACATCTCCTGCATTGGCAGGCAGGTTCTTTACCACTAGCACCACCTGGGAAGCTTTAAGTCACCCTTGATAAGTGCCCAGAAACACCGAGTAACTTCTTTATTTTAAAATCTTCATTTGTTCCTTTTTTAATACCTTGCCTTTGGAAAGGGATGTGAAACGTCTCCTTTATACAAACTACCCAGGAACTAGAGCAAACACCACCCATACTGTAGTGCAGTCTCCACTGAGTGAACTGTTGGTCAGAAAAACTTCTACTGCAACAAAAGTGATCTAAGAATGTTTTACTCCCTAGAAGGAGCAGGAGTTAGTCTATAAATCAGACTCATCTTATAGAAGATCAACAGGTTTGATTTTCAATTCACAGAATAAAATGTAACAATTTAAAATATATCAAACTATTAATAAAAGGTTAGTTAACAGGAGAGTCAAAGATCAATCAAATAACTCCTAAATGTCCCCTGAGTTTTATGTTTTCATAGTTAATTCTTCAATCTGTCTGTAACTTAGATGCACTTACCTTTATATTTGGCGTGTAGAGATTTCGTAAAGATGCCAACGCCATGGACAGACCTTCTGTGCTGTAGGAGATCCAGAGGCCTTGGAGGATGGAGGATGATACGCCAACTTTTTTACTCAAACCCTGAAAAAGAAACAGGGACACAGTTAAGTGATCAGCCCAGCTAAAAAGTACCCTCGGCAGTAAGTTAGGAGCCTTTACGTTTGTGGTACTAACAAATGAGAACAGTGTCTTGCTCTAACGACATCCGGCATAACAGAGCCAGTCCACTGAGGGGGGACAGACTGGTCCTGGAGGAACAAGCTAACTAAACTGTTTCTACCTCGGCAGTCTCTGACAACAAACCTACTCAATACCTCTTTCTTCTTTTTAAAAAAATATTTATTAATTTTGGCTGGGCTGGGTCTTTGCTGCTACAAAGGCTTTCTCTAGTTGCGGCGAGCTGGGGCTACTCTCCAATTGTGGAACTCAGGCTTCTCACTGTGGTGCCTTCTCTAGCTGCGGAGTGCGGGCGTAGTTGCTCTGCATCGTGTGGGATCTTCCTGGACCAGGGATAGAACCCATGTCCCCTGCACTGGGAGGTAGATTCTTAATCTGGACCACCAGGGAAGTCCATCAGGTTTATTTTTAAGGTGATGAAAATAATAGTGGTAATAATTAATAGTGGTAATAATTAAACACGACTGAGCGACTGAACTGAACTGATAAATATACCAAATATCCTGAATTACAGGCCCTCAACCTTATATTTTTAAGGTAATTAATGACCTTATGCAATTAATAATCATATGCAATTCTTCATGAACAAAGATAAAATAAGGGAAATTTAAAACTAACTGGAAAGAAATATAAAGTGGACTGTATGTCACTGCTGATTGGCGGTTCTAAGTGATACTGATCATAAGCACTGAGTCTGTCTTTGCCTTTTCATGACCCTGAGCTGATAGGAACTGAGAATTCTAGCAGCCGGGGAGAAGCTACAGTTGATCGGTAGGGAGCACTCTGCATTTGAAGGACCCTGAAAAGTGCAGCATGAGGAAAACCACGGTCCAAGTCCACATTCTTCAGCTTACAGTCGTGTCATCACCACACGTTATACGCCCCAGGGAGCCAGTCATATCTCAGGCGACCGTGTCGTCTGCAGCACAGTAAGATAACGCTGTGTCAATGACAGGAGCGTATGATTTAAGTGTGGGTCTCCAGGACAGGCTGGTGGCTGCCAGGAAGGAGGGGGCTGAGGGGATGATGAAGTGGGTAAAGGGATCTGGAGGTACAAACTTCCACTTAAAAAATAAGTAAACATTGTTTTCCATGTACTGGATAGTCACATGGGACCAAGTGAAATTTCGTATCATTTATCTGTTTCATGTGGTATTTATTTTAGGGTGCAGGGCATACAGACAGGCATCGACTTCTTTGCCTCTGATCCCAGGCAGAAGGTGATGCTAAAAGCTTAAGTGATTAAAGTCATGATGCTTCATACTGAAGCTATTTCCCCATCTAACTGAAGGATAATCACCTCAGAGTCTGTAGAGGTGGCAGGCACTGTTTGGTCCACTTGAAGATGGAATGAGACACCTTGCCTGTTAAAATAGTCTCACTCTGCTCCCATTAAGTAAGGTCACTGGGTAAGGTCATTTTTGGGTACAGTGATTTGTTAGAAAGACAATTATGATTCAAATATAGGGCTTGCCACTGTGGGCTTCACTTCTGTCCATCTGATGAAAAGCCTTCCCCAGCTATGTGCTTATACGCTGGGGAGAATTCGTTAGGCTCTTAAAGTTGCCCCTCATGCTGTTTTCTCTCTGAAGAGAACTGTTTTATCTTTAATAGTATCTCTTGGGGGAAGTCCAAGCCAGAAGATTATTTAAGATCCCTGAATTTCCCAGTCCAGAGGCAGCAGAAGTGGTCTGAAGAGACTGGGATTGGAGGTGGCAGATGCACTAGCAAACTGCAGACTAGAAAAACCAGGAGAACAAGTTTCTTCCTCAACTTCTGTGCTCTGTTCCCCAACTGCTATCTAGACCATAAATTCCTTGAGATTAGGGGCTGTATTCTTTTGGGTTTTGTATCCCTAGTACAATGCCTCAGCAAAGCACTGAGTAAACAAACAAATGCATACAAGCACCAACAGACAGATACGAGCCCTTGTTCGGGATCTCCATCCCAGCTGTGTGGATGCTGGGAGAGAGAAAGCCGGTGCTTAAGAGTTCTTAAAAGTTTTGAAACGACCGGGCAAAAAACTGGGATTATAATTTCAAAAGAGAATGGGGAAAGTAGTTTAAAGGAAGGTTACGGTTGGTTCTAGAGAAAGAGTTTGAAATGCACAGCACCAGGGATATTAAAATCATAATGATAAGAACATGGAAAGAGTAACTGCTCTCAGAGACTTGAAAAACACTGTAAAACCTGTAACTAATGCTTTATGACTATTCTCAGGAGATGGCAGGTCACAGGACAGTGGTTCCCAGCCTTTTTGGCACCAGGGGTTGGTTTTGGGGAAGACAATTTTTCCAATGACTGAGGTGGGGAGAATGGTTGCAGGGTGATTCAAGCACATTAAATTTATTGTACACTTTATTTCTATTATTATTATAATATCAGCTCTACCTCAGATCATCAGGCATTAGATCCCAGAGGTTGCGGACCTCTGATGTATGACGTATACACGACTATAAGCTTCTTACCTAAACAATGGTATGTGTACATTTCCTAGAAAGCCTAGCAATCCATTGAACTGGGAGATGATAAATGTGGTTTTCTTTCCAAAGTCTTAGGGAGGAACAGGCCAGACATTTTAGGAGATGGACCAATTCTGCAACAAACTAATTTCAGAAAGCAGGGACCACACTGACATAGCGGGCAGCTTCATACACACAGTGTTACGGCGCCTGCTGGAAATGGAAAGAAAAACGCCCCCAACTTCTTTAATTACCTTAAAAATGTGTGCTTTGAGGATGTGATGTCCCAGTTCAATTGTCTGCTGTCGGTTTAGTTTTCCCTCTTGGCGGGAAAACCAGAAGGCAAGTAATGTGTGACCACTCCTGCAAAGAGAGAGACTCATCTTAGGAAATTTAATGCTCCAACTCTCCTGCGGGTGGAGGACTGTGCACGTCGAGCCACACCGCCAGTGAAACTCCATCTTGTTCACCCAACTTCTTAGGGAAGGGCACCCGCTCCTGGGCAAGAAATGGTACGGAAAGGCTCCGAGCTTTTCCTGGTCTTTTACCCACATCACATGTGTGAATATCACAAAATGTCACTTCTAGTTGGCTTACACCCTTCCCACACACAGATGGCATTAAAAGACCCACTTTTATTTTCCGGCTCTGTCAACTTCTCTTATTTCACCCATGCTTTAAATGTCAGTGTTGCTTCCTTGGGATCTTGTTTTTGGTCCCAGTCTGTCCTCTGGATTAGCTCATCCATCCTCAGAGCCTTTGCCACTACCTAAACCCTTTACCTTTCCCTCTATCTAGATGTCTCAGCTTTAGCTCAATATACATCCAACTGCCTACTGGATTCTCTACCTAGAGGTCCAACAGCACCTTCAACTCAATGTGTCCCAAACTGCACTAAAAACCTCCTCAAGGGAAGTCTCTGATCAGCCTCTACCAAGCCTCTATTCTTTCTCTTTAGCATTTTTTTTTCCTCCAGCTGAGAAGGGCGTACTCTCTCTGGTGCTACATCGTAGGCTGTATATGCCTTTAGTACAGGATCTACCACATGGCTACAAGCTCTCTCCTGTACTAGACTGTAGCCTTCCTGATGGCAATCATTCCTGGCCCCCATCTGCTTGCCAACACATCTCCAATCTGTTCATGAAACAGAAAACCCTTCTCTCTGCCTCTGCACATTGTCTTATCTGCCCACGATGCTCAGAAATGCCACAGGCCTCTTGGAATCACACACTCAGCTTTGTCTGAAGCTTGGTCTGAAGACCAAGCCAACAGAGAGGCTAAGCTAAGAGAACTGTCAAAAAATAGAGCCTAGGTCCTAACTGTATAGCTTCCAATGCTAATTTTGGACTCCTTGTTATATGAAGTGATAAGTTTCTTTACTGCTTAATCCATTTGAGTTGATGTTTTCTATTTCTTCCAGCTTAAAGTGTCCTAATGATATACTCTTTTAAGTGTGAGTGTATTAATATATGTGTATATATGTAAAGTATATGTATAAATACAGGGTTGTATATCTCTTTTTATTTACATTTATGACAGAAATCTCGAGTTGTTTATGCTCTCCACAGTGCCAAACATGGTGTATGGCACATAAAAATTCTCAATAAAATTTTCACAAAGCAAGATTAGACATTAAACAAAGGACACTGGGTCACTTCTGGGTTCTGCCCTCTTACCACCCTGCTACAGTCTGTAGCAACTGTGACACTGCAGAGTAACCACTGTCCCTCTGCTTCCCATCAGCTGAGCAGTCAGTAGAGTTCTGTGTCCACTGACAACCCAGCTCTTTGACTCGTTTCACTTGGGAGCGCCACAAAGGAGGGAAATCAAACTGTGATTTCAGGTTCAAGCCCAACGAATTCATCAAACAGAAGGAAAAACAGCCAGTGAATTTTTTTTGGTGACATCTACTTGAGAGGAGGCCCAAATGTCTACTGGAAGATTTTCTCTCACAGTTAACATTGGCTATGCTGCCAGGTTTAACATTTGAAGATGCCTAAAACTGAAGTCTGAAAAAATAAACAAGTCCTTCCTTTCTTCCTTTATAAATAAAGTTTCAGTAAAGAACCTGGAGAACAGAAGATGAGACAGCCCCCATCTTACTTAGGTGGGATTCCCTGGTGGTACAGATGGTAAAGAATCTGCTTGCAATGCAGGAGACCTGGGTTCAGTCCCTGGGTGGGGAAGATCCCCTGGAAAAGGGAAAGGCTACCCACTTAGGTGGGAATCATCCTATAAAGCTTTAAAAAGAAATTCTACCATGTTCTAATCTTTGGCTTCATAGAATTTCTGGATTCTAGTGGATACCAGGTCATCTTATTTGATTAGATAAGACTGACCATAAAGGAAAGAGAGCTACTTCATTGAGAGACTGTCTCAGACAACTGTATCCTGCATGGAGTCATCAGTGTCATCTGAAGGTGAAAATGTGAAAGTGAAAGTCGCTCAGTCGTGTCCGACTCTTTACAACCCCATGGACTATGCAGTCCATGGAATTTTCCAGGCCAGAATACTGGAGTGGGTAGCCGTTCCCTTCTCCAGGGGATCTTCCCAACCCAGGGATCGAACCCAGGTCTCCCACATTGCAGGCAGATTCTTTACCAGTTGAGCCACCAGGGAAGCCCAAGAACACTGGAGTGGGTAGCCTATCCCTTCTCCAGAGGATCTTCCTGACCCAGGAATCAAACCGAGGTCTCCTGCATTGCAGGTGGATTCTTTACCAGCTGAGTCACCAGGGAAGCCCGTCATCTGAAGGCATGAGCCTGGAATTGTTTTGCACTCACAAAATCCAGAAATTGCTATTGAACGTTTACATAGCCCTTGAAAGCCCAATGTAGTTCATAGGCTTTTTTAACAGAAGTTAATGAGAACCATTTATAAAAGAGCCCTAACTTGAGTTCTCAAAATCCTATCTGGTTATTAACAATGAAATGACTGCAGCCTCCCTGGTATAAGAATTAAATGACTCATCTCTGACTGTCCATAGAGACAAGAACTCCTGGCACAGGCCTCTGATCCATCATTATGCTTCAGGGCATTAAGGAGAATCCACACCTATGAGGATTAAGGAGAAAGCTCAGGACAAGGACACGAAGTGTCAGGTAGACACAGACCTGACTCTGCCCCAGCGCTTCCACTTTACTACCGTGACTAAGACACCCTGGGAAGATGCTTCTGCCTCTTTCCAGCATGCATTTCAGCCACCCACAGGACAGTGCTTGCTTTTGTTATGGTTGACCAAACACCGAGGAGAAACGGCAAGCCACACAGGTCAAGGAAAAGATGATGACAACTGTAGTTTCCTTCTTTCTGGATACAAGCTGTTGTATTATTCATGAAAGAATGATTCCGATCAGTTTACTGGACTCAAAGCTTATGGTGTTGAGGACATGAAGGGTAAAACAGCAATTTCCGTTACGTGCTGGCATTCCCATTCGTACCTTTCTGTTCTGACGAACTACGATGCCACTGGCTGACCCAGTCTGCATGGGTCTATATGTGGGCTTGTCTACATTCATTTCTATTTTTCTTATTATCTGCTCACTCCTGAGCCCTATTCCTTTTGACTTCTAGACTCACTATTCTCTAAGATCACCAGCAGCCTCTTAATTGGTTTTCCTTTTGCCTTTGATCTTTTGTTTTTCCTCTTTTTTTCTTCTCCGTCCAGCATTAGGTCTTATGGACTATTTCCCTTGAAACAGTCTCTCCTCTTGACATCTAAGACACTACCCTGGCACTTTTCTCCCACTTTCCTTCGGTTACATAACCTCTTTGCTCTATTCCCCATTTACTCATCTTTCAGAGGCAGCCCTCACCTCGACTCCCGGCTTCGGCTCTCACTGCAATGACATCGCAGCACTGAGATTTACTCTGCTTCTCTAGCTGCCTGCAGATCCCCTCTACCTCCAAATGACCTGTCAAACGATGGCTGTTTGAAGTTGAAGATTTCCCTTAAAACCAAATCCCCTTAAGACTTATTAAAAAATAAAAACCACCTCCGGTTGCTCAGGCGTGACACCAGGCAGCTGTTTTCTCCTCCTTGTACATCATCTCTCATGGATAACTGCAAGAGCTTCACTCTTGCCACTGCCTCCTCCCTGGCTCATACCACTATCTATCCGGCAGAAACCTGATCAAATTTCTCTTCAAAATCCTTCAATGGCTCTATATTTCCTCCTATACATAATCTAAACTCTAAATTGTAAATCTAAACATGGTATTCAAAGCCTCCCCACAATCTGTCCCTTATCCGTTTCTTCACCTCCTAACCTTGTACTTCTAATTCCAGATGGAGTATAGAGTTTTGAACGTGCTTTCCCTCTGCCTGTAATTCATCAGGCAAACTACTTCCCAGTCTTCCAGCCTCGGTTCACAGCGTCTTCTCTGGTGCCCCCAGATGGGGCCAGCGGTTCTTTCCTTTAGGCTCTGCTGTATCTGGCACGCAGCTCCACCGCCGCACGGGGTACACCACGCACTGTGCGTGTCTGCACGTGAGTCTTCCTGCTAGACTCTACTCAGGACAGAAGCCATGCTTTCTCACATATGTTCTCTGAGCTAACAAGAGTCCGTACTTGCAGAATGAATAAAGGTCCCTTTTGTACAAATATACATTTGTACACTACCTACGGTTTCCACAATTACTACAGCGCTTATTTAGACTCGCTCGTGCACCTTTATTATGGGCATAGGCATGAACATTACTAACGTGGTAGACTGACTGAGACTCAGCAAGACTGAAGAACAGACTCCAGCTCACCTGGCTAGGATACAAAGAGAGGAGAGTCCAAGGTCTTCTGAAACCTTGTTCCACTGCCACACTGATCAGATTAAAATGTAAAGAATAGTATGTTCATTTTTATAGCACACAATCTGAATTCTTACAATCAAAATTGGCAACTGTTAATTTTGACATTTTTCGATTAGCATTTTTGGGAGACAGCAGTTAAGAAATAGAGACAGCCCTAGTCTTTGTGACATTTTAAGTATGACTGAACACAACCGTGTTTCTCCCTATAATTACAGATGATGGTGATAAAAACTGACTCTCATGTGAGCTTATACATGGTTATAAAGACCAGTGGGCGGTGGCCATGGTGAGGGTAGAAGTATTAGGATTTCCACATAGTTTCTATAATGAGGTCACTTTGTGATTCAGTCACCTTGCAGACTCCTTATCTGCATTCACAACATTGCTTCCTTATCCCTGAAATAAAGTCCAATTCCAGTTCTGTCGCTTTCAAGCTTTCAGCAGTGGACAAGCTTTCTAACCTCTTTGAAAGACAGGGAGAGTAACACCTCTCTCTCAGGACTGGGGTGGGAATTAAGTAAGAGATATTAGGTAAATGTATTTTGTATTTCTTTTATAACCTCCGTAGTCACTAGCATAGTGCTAAACTAAAGGAATGAACAGCAATCACAGAAGACTTAAAACATGTAGGAGGATGACTGTGTGCTAGGAGTTTTAATGTGTACAGCATGGTGAAACGTGATACCCTAACCTTAGCTCCAATCTTTGCCCTTCCACTAACCTCATTGTAACTTTACAGCCAGAAGGGAAGCCCATGGATCAGGGGAAAATGATTGGGGATGGGTGCCATTCACAGTTAGCTGTGGAGGAAAACCTGGTATTGTCAATTCAGGCAGAGAATGGGGACAAGAACAGAGCTAACCAGATCCTAAGAAGTAAGGTAAAAGTTAAGCTAACAGGAGGAATATGAATTTCTCATGTCCATCAGAGATTTTCAGAAGGATATAAGCCTTACATTCAAGATAGATTTGGACATATTTTAGGAGAGAATCAATCACATGTCAGAGTTGAAGATTCCTCCCCCAGCATTCTCTTCTCTTCTCTCTCCCAACAAAAGGCAGGGAAGGTTGTACCCAGCATAACACAGGGTAGATCCAATCTCAATTCCAGCTGCAGGCTTCAGCGGTCCCTTGACATGGAATTATCAGAGACAAGTGATAGTCACCCTTAAACAACTACAGATGATAAGACAATGAGGAGCTGCTCTTACCTGATGCCTCAGTACCTCAAAGAATTCAGAGCTGTGGAGTCTCTCAGGCAACGCTTTCTAAGGCAAGAAGCAACATCCTTACCCTCCACCCATTTACTAGTTTGGAAGTTGCCTAACAGGTATTATACAACTGTTTTAGTTTTATACAACTATAAAACATACAGTGGTGCTAAGTTTGTTTTTCTAATAGATTTTCACTTAGCAACCCTGAAAGTTAGTGATCTTAAAGTCTCTACCTGTAGTACTAACAAATGTACTCAAATATCTCCAGCATGTATGGGTCCTCCATTGTTCTAGTCAGAGTCACTTAACGTGTGGTCACAGATGTCATCAGCTCCTGGGAGAGCAAACTCAATATACAACACTTCAGCATTTCAGAGAAACAACACTTAAGTGTTCTGATATTCTTCTGTGTGGTGCTAGGATGCGATAAAGTGGAACAGGGACAGCCAGCTGGCAAGGAACTATGTACAATCTAAAGCCTGTCCTAGCTATCTTACAGTGTGGGCTGAAATGACACGTGCTGCTGTGGAATGTCTTTATGTTATAGAGGTACATGTGGGAATTATTTAGGGAGACCTAGTGAGATTAGAATTACTGGGCAGAGATGGATACCTGTCTACAAAAGGTCTGTGCTCCTGTCCACAGTCAAGGGTGATGGTGGGAAGCAGTTACTTTGCCAGGGACCTTGCGTTCACCTTCGAGTGGGGTCAGGTGACCGAGTTCTGGCTAATGGAACATAGGCAGAAATTATATTCATCACATCAGACCTAGCGCAGAAAAACCTTCATCTTTGATTTCACAATCTTATTACTTTCTCTTGTTTCTGTAACTGTAATATTACTCTTGTAAATTATTACTTGGCTCACCATTTTCTTTTAGTGTTTAAATATACCTATTCTGAAATGAACCTACTTATGAAACAGAAGATCCCCCAGAGGAGGGCATGGCAACCCACTCCAGTATTCTTGCCTGGAGAATCCCATGGAGAGTGAAGCCTGGTGGGTCCTTAGGGTAACAAAGAGTCGGACATGACTAAAGTGACTTAGCACACATGCCATGAAACAGACTCACGGACATAGAGAACATACTGTGGTTGCCAGTGGGAAGAGGCTGGTGAACAGACAGAGTGAAAGGCTGGGGTTCAAAGATGCAAGCTAATGCACACAGAATGGATAAGCAACAAGGGCCTGCTGTATAGCACAGGGAACTATACTTAATATCCTATGATAAACCATAATGGAAAAGACTACAAAAACGAATGTATATTTATTTGTATAACTGAATCACTTGGCTGTACAGCAGAAATTAACACAACACTGTAAAACAATTATACTTCAGTTAAAAAAAAAACACCTGTTCTGTTTTCATGCATCCAAACTTTCTGCTTTATACCCTTAACCTGGATGACCCTGTTAAGTTATTATGGCTTCTACTGTCAGTTACTTGCTGGTAACTCCTCAGTCCATAACCTCATGCCTTCAGCTTTCTCTTTTCCTGTTCTCCAAGGTCATATTTCTACATACATTTGTGCATCCTCCCCTGGAGGCAATTCATTATAACCATGTCCAAAATAGGACTCACCTCTCTCCAGAAGCCTGCTCTTCCTCCTGCCTTCACTCACGCTAGAAGTCTTCCCCCATTCAGAATGCTCTATGTCCATCAGCAGCTTCACTATTTTCCATCATCCAAGATAAGTTCTGAAATCATTTTTGATTCTTCCACCCTTACCTCCCATACACAAAAAAAGACCAGGTGCTTTTGAGTATCTCTAAAATGTCTACGCAGCTCTCTGTTCTCACATTGCAGTCTTATTATTTCTCAGCTAGACTATTGTTCTAGACCTGTGACTAGTTCCCCTGACTGCAGTCTCTCCTTCAACCCATCTTCCATACACTGCTTGTCAGAGCTATTTTGCACTTGATCAGACTTATCTGATCAGTCTCTTCTTTTCTCAAAAATTAGAGAGACTCTCTGTTATCTACAGAATAAACTGAGAAGTCTTAAACTTTTTAGACTTTTTTCCTAGTGACACTTCCTATCATTCTCTGACTGCATGTCTTGTTTTCTAGTTATGGCTTCTCATAATTCCTCAAGGGCACTTAATGTCTTCAACTTGCTTTTCCTCCTGCCACTCTGCTCTCTAGCCTCCCTAGAGTGTTCTCCTGCTCCTCTGCAGCTAAACGGGATCAACTCATCCTTCAAGGCTGAACTTGACTGTTACTTGCTCTGAAAAAGTATTTTCTCTCTTTAAAAAAAAAAAGTATTTGGCTGCATCGGGTCTTAGTTGCAGCACATGGGATCTTCACTGCATTGTGCAGGACCTTTGGTTGCGGCTCTTGAACTCTCTAGTTGTGGTGTGGGCTCCAGGGTGCATGGGCTCCAAAGCTGCACTGCAGCATCTGGGATCTTAGTTCTCGGAACAGCGACTGAATCCATGTCCCCTGCATTCCAAGGTGGATCTTAACCACAGGGCCACCAGGGTAGTCCCTGAAAAGCATTTTCTCTTTGTCTAGGTTCCTACGGTACTTTGTACTGTGGCACGTTATTGGTTGCTATGTAGCTGACCTTCCTTGGTAATGGCTTTAGTGTCAAGGGGTATGTTAATTACCTAAGTTTCTCTAGTGTATAGCACAGTCTTTGGTGTCCAGTAAAGTTCAATAAATGTTTCATGAAAATATAGATGGGTTTGAGGAAGAGCAACACAAGGACTTCCAGATCCATTTTCTAATTCACTACTCAATTCAGCCTTGAATTTGCGGGCATCTCTGTTGCCACTGATCAACTGTGAAATGAATGTGACTATGACTCAAATATTGAGAACAGACTGACAATCCTGATCTTTTTCATCTCTCATCTTAAAAATTCTGCCTGCAGTTAAATCTGGGGGTTGACGCTTTACAGTCAGTTGGCCTGTTGCAAATGGCACCCACATCTTTACAAAAACGCTTGCTTCCATCTTCAGCGTATTAGTTAGTAACTGCCCTGGCATGCTCTTTTCATGGCTTTCTCGTGGAACTGGAATACAAAATCCATTTCTAGTCAGCTTGTCTTGCTGTAGCATATTCAAGGTGGGAATGAAGGAGCTGATGGGAAGTAGGAGACTAGAAGTATGCCCTAGATGTACCTTTATAGAAATGGGTGGAACGACATTATTTCTTTTTAAACATAGAACTCAGCTAGAAATCCGCTGCTTTCTCCCTGTTGGCCTCACAGTTTCCTAATGTCCTTCTTTCCGCTAAGGCAGCACTGGCCCTAGGAGAAGGGACACTTCTCTGCCTGTCCTCTGCCAATGAAGTCTTCAGGCAGTTGGCAGGGCTTATAAGGCAGAAGAGTTATAACTTCATCAAACTGTCACAGTTTGAAACACCAACAATAGGCATAGGAAGATCAATCAGTTCTTCGTTCTCCACGTTCCTCAGTTCTTTGTTTGTACCTCTAGTACAGCACTCTGTCTTAAATTATAGCTGGTTATAAATGTGTTTGTTAAAACCACTAACCTGTAAGTCCTGGTAGACAGATCTATCTTACTCATATGTGTATCCCCTGCAGTGCTTAACATAGAGCTTTGAATATATTACTTAATACATGTTCACTGGACGTATGCTGACGTGCACGTCTTTGTTTTCTCCTGATGCATGGCAACAGAATAAACAAGACGTATTCTATTGAACTGTGTGAAGAGTTTATCAAATTTTTTAAATAAAATGAGTAGCATGTATATGGGGAAACAGTGGAAACAGTGGCAGACTTCATTTTTTAGGCTTCAAAATCACTGCATATGGTGACTGCAGCCATGAAATTAAAAGATGCTTACTCCTTGGAAGGAAAGTTATGACCAACCTAGACAGCAGATTGAAAAGCAGAGACATTACTTTGCCAACAAAGGTCTGTCTAGTCAAGGCTATGGTTTTCCCAGTAGTTATGTATGGATGTGAGAGTTGGACTATAAAGAAAGCTGAGCGTCAAAGAATTGATGCATTTGAACTGTGGTGTTGGAGAAGACTCTTGAGAGTCCCTTGGACTGCAAGGAGATCCAACCAGTCCATCCTAAAGGAGATCAGTCTTGGGTGTTCATTGGAAGGAATGATATTGAAGTTGAAACTCCAGTACTTTGGCCACCTGATGTGAAGAGCTGACTCATCTGAAAAGACCCTGATGCTGGGAAAGATCAAAGGTGGGAGGAAAAGGGGACGACAGAGGATGAGATGGCTGGATTGCATCACCGACTCAATGTACATGAATTTGGGTCAACTCTGGGAGTTGGCCATGGACAGGGAGGCCTGGTGTGCTGCAGTCCATGGGGTCGCAAAGAGTCAGACACGACTGAGCTACTGAACTGAACTGATCACTTCTTTGTTCACTCATTAATTCACTGTTAAACAATATATTTACTGAGTGCTGACTGTGTGCCAGGAACTCTATCAATCATTAGGAAGACCAAGGTGAGCATGATAGGAAGGTTCTTGTCCTCATGGAGCTCACTCACATTCTAGAAGGGAAAGTGGACAGTAAACAAGTATTCACAGATAATACATTGATAAAAGATTAAAAGTAAGAAGATTGCTATGACCAGTAAAGCCAGGAAGGACTTTCTTAGATAAGTGACATGAGGAAGTCTCAGGAGGTGGCTGTTAGGCTGAGACCGGAAGGAGTGAGAGATTATGCTGTGTGATGACAGAGGGAAAGCATGCTCCAGACGGAGGGACCTATTAAGTGCAAAGAATCAGGAGTAGAAGAGAGCTTAGCAAATTCTAGGAACTGGCACATGATCATTTATGACCAGAATACTGTGACTAACAGGGAGAATGAATGAACTTCATTAGAGAGGGAGGCAGAAGCTATCTTTGTATAATAATATAGGGTTTTGAAGAATCTGGCTTTGATTTTATTCTAATCACAAAAAGAAGCCACTGAAGGATTTTTTAGGAGGAGGTTACACGGTCTGACTTGTATTTTTTAAGAATCACTTTGGGTGCTGGTGGAGAATGGATTGACAGGGAGACCAATTAAGACGCTAAACCAGTCCATGTGAGAGCCTAGGGTGCAGTCAGTAGAGGTGGAAATAAGTGGACACTTACAAGCAAAATTTGGGTTGTAGAACCAACTGGATATGCTGATGGCCACAGTGAATACATGTCTTACAGTTGTGGGTTCTTATGGTTGGGCGAACAGAAGGCTATTAGTGTTGATTTTATGAAATGTGGAGCTCCAGCTGCTTTTGAAAGTCTAGAGACAGCCAAGGAAGTTGCTCCAAACACAAAAAAACAAAATGTGCTGTCATATCCCACTAAGCTGGCAGGAACTCCTGAATGCTGTGCCATGGATCTTGGTTTGACAATCTAGGAGAGCCTGCGGGATTCCCATCTTTTCATTCAGCCAGTGTTGCTTCAGAGACTCATTTAACAGGACAAATGAGCCTCTATTTCCTATGCTACTTTCAGTACCAGAAATCTCCCTTAAAATTTCTCTGCTCAACTACTTAGGTGAATTTGCTTTAACCAGACTGGACACATCCACTTTAAAAAAGCTATATATATACATATAATTTAAATATATGAAGCAATATTAATTTTTGTAACAAAATCAAATATTTTGTTACAAATCTATCAAAAAAACAAGAGTACAAGTCTGTTCTGTGTTATCATTAGCTGGCTCTTCTGCATGCCTGTCAAGGTCCTAAAATGATGCTTTCTCTCCATTTTATAAGCAGGACTACTTCTCCATATGTTTATTAACTTAGCAAACTTCACATGAGTTTTTATGACAGTAAAAATAAATAGCTCTCAGTTTTAAATTGGTTTAGAGAAGAATTTTGATTACCAACTTTTTCCAAACTTAATTTTGGACTTGTAAAAGGAAAAAAATATATATTATTGCTCCCATCTTTGAAGATACGAGAGTTTTAACAATGGGAACAATTTACCTATTTGACTAATAGCTGTGGGTTCTATCATCTATGCTGAGAGAAGCAAATCTGTACAGTTGAAGGGCATGTGTGCCATGCCCATTATGCATGGGCAAACTGGACACACTCCAAGATATACATCAGGTTTCATGCAGTATCCCCTTGCATTGTATTATAAAACCATGACTCGGGTCGCTAGAATAATATAGTTATTCCATTATTATTTTGAGTCTCAAGTTTATTCTTGAATCTCAAATTTGATTCTTGATAAAATGTATTCTTGATTCTAATAGGGAGTTAGAAACTGGTTTAAATAAGAGGAAAACTATTTATTGGCAAATCAGAAAAATTTCTGCCAATTATTAGAGATCAATGAAAATCACAGCAAAATTATGATATCAAAGGTCATTCTACTAAGGGTCATGTGCTGGAAAAGGTGTTTGGTGTATCTCTCTCCTCTTTGCATTAACTCTTCCAAACCCTAAGGGCTGATTTAGCTCCTCAAGCCTTTTTTTTCTTTCCATGATCTATCACTTTGCTGAATTCATCCCTAATGCTTTTAGAAAGAAGAATCTATCCACCTATTCAAGGGGTTATTGTGGCAGCCTGCAATGGCTCTGAGAAGTAGTCACCTCAAGTTTGTGTTTCCGTGAAAATGAAGGTTAAGGGTCACCCTGCTGGGAGGCTCCTGTGTGGATTAAAAAACCCAATAAATAAAACCACCACAATCCTCAACTCACCATTCTGTGGTCACTTCAGACTTAAGCATCCTGCCAGAAGCCAGGCTGTACAAGTCCCTAGCACAAATTAGTTTTCCTTTACAGGGAGAATGCCCTCTTTTCCCCCTGCCCTGTGACAAGCTGCTTCTTCTCTGACACTCTGCTTTGTGATGTGGATTTTAGAGCACCCAGTCTCCAATGTGTAATTTGCTGACCAACATAGTAAAAATAATTTTTTAAAATATTAAAGAACATTTATTGTAAGATTTCAGCTCTGGCCACAAAGAATTAAGTTCTCAACTATCCCTATAGGTACAGGTAGGACTTGAGTAGCCTTTTCCCCCTTCCTTCCAGCCTAAATTTGATTGAGTTTGAGGAAACCAGGTCAGCCCAAAATAGGCTTTCAAATCAAACCTCATCAGGCTGCGCAGCTCAATACTTGTGAAACTTTACAACGTTTTAGTTGAACAGTTAAAAATAAGGCAGCAGAGTCTTCTCATTTCTACGTCAGAATGCTACACATACATACAACAAAATGTTGATCTGAGAGCTGTTCCTTGGGAAGGGAAGGCTAACAATACCATGGGAACAGAGATAACAGGATAGGAAACAGAGAAGAAAGAGTGGGGATTCATTCAGGGCTAGCCTAAAGCTATGCAGAAATACTAAGCAGTAACTGGACAGCACCACAAGGCTGGTGGCCCCAACTGTCTACTCTATCAACCTCACATCTCAAGAATCAAAGTCATCAATAGGTTAGATTATAAAGGCTGGTGGTGGTTTAGTCACTAAGTCATGTCTCACTCTTGTGACCCCATGGACTGCAGCCTGCCAGGCTCCTCTGTCCATGGGATTCTCCAGGCAAGAATAATGGAGTGGGTTGCCATTCCTTTCTCCAGGGGATCTTCCTGACCCAGGGATTGAACCCAGGTCTCCTGCATTGCGGGCAGCTTCTTTACTGACTGAGCTATAAAGGCTGGTGACATCTCTCAAATGCCTTACTTAAAAGGCACAAGTTGCTTTGAACGTTTTCTACTTCCCTTTTATTAGCATAATAGCAGAGATTAGTTTATTAGTGAGTTAATCTGATAGCTCAGTGCCCAAGGGAATAACATACAGGACAGGTTAATTTCAGAGTATGACAGGCTATGACAGTGATGAACAGCGGGAAACAGAAGGCAGAATGAAGTGGTGCAGTCTGAGGCTTCTGAGTGCTGCAAAGGGCAAAGTTCTATCTAGAGTGCAAACCTAAACTCTTCTAAGTTTTGATGTAATAAAAGATTTTGCACTATCATTTGCTTACAGTTTGAGAAACATAAACATGCGTATATATACAGATACCCTTACCCTATTACCAAGCCAAGAAAAGGCATCTATAACTCGTCTTTCTGTGGCAGTCAGATGTGTATGCAACTTTCGGTCATTCTTTCCGGGATGTTAACTGTGTGCCCTGATTCTGGGGCAATAGGCAGTCTGATATTTAAAATAAGGAAAACCCTATCTCAGCTGAAGCACTGACCCCCAGCTCTGCTACTTCCTCTTCTAGCACCATCCTCAGATTACTGACTCTCTTCACGTAGCAGAAAGGATCGCCCTAGGTGGCCTACTTCTGATGAAGGTCAACTACTTTTTGGCATTAACAGAATATTTTCATTTGTGACTAACTCCCTAATAAGGTCAACAAATTCAGGGTGAAGAAGTGAGTGTTGAAAGCCCAAGAAAACGGACCAGAAGAGATGTTCTGTAGCTTCTGAAAGTTCTCCTTATGCAGAGTCAGGCTTTGCACTACTTACTGTGATTTCAGAGGCACTGAGTTGGCCTTCCCTGGTCTACTGAAATGCTCCAGAGAGAAGCTGGAGAGAAAGTGGAGAACAGGGCAGGAAACAATGTACAGAAAGTAGAGGCTCAGGGCCTCACAGGAAAACCCTGCCTGGAGAAGAGTCCTGCTAACCAGACTCCCCCACAATGGGAAGCAATTATAGCCAGTTTCTTTGAAAGGCCAGCCTGGGCTTTGCCAGTGACATCAAATTCTTAGTGAACTTCCATCTCATTGACCCAGGGGGCCTCAAGCTCTGAGATCAACAACATAGTAACAAAGCTGGTGCCAGACGGTGCTGCACAGAAGGCTGAATTCCAACTGAGATGAAACATGGAAGGAAGCTTTTTTGATAACTCCCGGTCCTGTTTATTCTCTGCCATTAAGGGATATATGATGATCCCTTGGAAGTCTTGAGTGTTATTCAACCACCAGGGAATAGACTACACAGCATTTGAAGTTAGGAGTGTTTGCTCTTCCTGTCCCAGTGCATCAGCCTCTTGCCAAAATGATCCTAGTTAATAAACAATGTTGAGAAGGTAAGCCTGGAAAGCCATGATGTGGCTGCATAAATACCATCTTTGCTCCTTTGGGAGCCGGAGGGTTTTTATCTGTTGTAAGGATACTCTTAATTCAGGGTTAGTCTGGTTGCCTTGGACCTCAGTTTTCAATTCCCTGAGATGTTCCAGGATAAGAGAGCAGATCAGCCAGCAAAGTTCCTCTGGAAACTGATTTCAGTGTTTATTAGGCAATTCTAGATTGGTCTCTTTTTCTTAAATATGTCACTGCCAACTCTGTATTAACACCAGCAGCAGTACTAGCGGGATTTACAATAAAATCCTCTTGGGAATCATATACAATTCATAGAGAACTCAGACCCAGTTGTTTTTTTTTTTTTAAATCTTGTGCCCCCAAATACTAATAGCAGAAGACTGTTGCAACCTATCCAATTAGCCACAGGGATTTAGTTAAAGCAAACCTGAAAGGTCTATTACTGCACGTGAAACAGGAGGGAAAGGGGGCAGGGCACAATCTTTGAAAGAAGACACAGCCTGAGGACACGACAAACTAATTAGAACCAAATGGGTCCAAGATGGCAGACAAGTCAACTTCCACCAGACCTTAATCCTCAGTACTGCCCACTGCAACACATCAGCAAGCTAAATGGTATAACCACAAGCACCATGACAGTTCCAAGGCTGACCATCAGAGACCAAAAAGAGCGTGGTGGCCTAGTTCCTGGAAATCTCCACCCCTTCCTCCAAACAGTTGGAATGATTCTCCCACTCATTAGCCTAAGGAATTACCCAGCCCATAAAAACTAAACACACCACATTTTGAGGCCACTCTCACCTTCTGAGGCGGCCCACACTGTCTGTGAAGTGTGTTGTTTTCTAAATAAATCCACTTCTTAACTATCACTTTGTCTCTCAGTGAATTTGTTCTGTGATGAGACATCAAGAACCTGAGCTTCATTAAGTCCTGAAATCAAGTGTGTGATCTCAGTTGGAAGACTGGGTTTTGGCCATGTTCAAGTCCCGGCACGTGGGTTCAAGTCCCAGTCTGAGGTGTGCAGCTTCACAAAGAGAGGGGGTTAGACAAAGAACATTCTCCAACCACTTTCTTTGTACTCTGTACAAGTCTAAGCATTACACTACATGACCTCACTTAATTCTCAACAGTTCTAGGAATATATTCCTTTTATGTAGGTAAGAAAACTGTCTCAGAAACATTATATAATTTTCCAAAGGTCACACAGTTCCTGGAAAAGGTAGGACTTGTTAAGCAGGTCATCTGACTCAAAAGTTCATGTTCTTTCCACTACAGAATGTTTCTTTAAAAAGTTTAACTCTTAGGGAAGATAGCACAAAATCTGCCTGGCTTAATATCATCATCAGAATCTGGAACTAGTTTTCTAATGAGTCGGCAGGAAGTAGGCTGAGAAGCGTGCCCACGAGCACAGGTGTCTCTAACAAGGGCGAAGAACGTGCCCCAGGAGTGACAATAAAACCCCAGAGCAAAGACTGTCAGCCTCTCTGATGAGTCACAGAAGAAGTCACATGTGGCCTATCTTCTTTCTGAGCCAGAATAAGCTCTGCATTTGGCAGCTATGTTGTTCGTGTCTTCTTCGTTTCTAGGAAATCAAGACTACACCTGCTTTTGATAACATCAACTTATTAAAGGAATAATTCTTTTCTTTGAAAGAATTGTGTGTGTGTGGAGGAGTAGAAAGCACACCTCATTAGGATGCTAGAGATCTAGGTCCTACCCAAGAGGATGGGAAATAGTCTCAGGTGGAGTGCGGTTTGTAGAACTGAGAAAGATTCTTAAGTCACAGTCGAGTGCATTGGGAAAGAGTGCTGGGGTAAGTCAGTGACATCTGCCGTGGGTGTGGGGGTTAGGGGAGGAGCAGTACGTATGCTACACTCGTCATTCCTCTTCTAACCCCTGTTCCTTTCTCCTCCGTTACCTTTATGCTTTTCTGCAAGTGATTCAGCATTTTAAGGCCTTTATAGTAAACCAGGGATAACAACACTTACTTTATCTAAAGGTAGAGTGGCTAGATGTGCTGATCTCTTCAAGTCTTTTTCAGATATAAGGTTTAAGATTCCATTTTCCAGCGTAAATCTTAGGACCAGCTTGGGCTCTAATGAGGTCAGTCGCTGGTGACTTTAACAATGGCCTGGCTTTTAAACGGGCAATCACGATTTTAAAAGAATTCTGCTCTGAGTCAAAGAGGTGAACAGTGTATGAAATCTTTCTGAAAAGCACTGAGGAAGTTTGTTGAAAGGTTAAATTATAGCCTGTGATCCCTATAGGGGATTTCTCTGAAAGGGGTATCAGAGAAAATTATTTAGAAAAATACAGGAATGTAGGGAGCATTCTAAACATCTATGCAGATTTTGAGTCTTAAGGAAGTAAAATTGTGACAAAACAAGTCAACGTCATCATAGCCTTATGTTAAGAAGAAACAGAGGTGATGTCTCCTTTATGTGAAATGTTCTATGAAGACCACTCCTCACTGCTTCCAATACCCACGTTCCATGCAGTAAATACAAAACAGGCTCACAATTGCTTATTACCGATCTATGGCTTACCTGGGATCACAGAGAAATTTGGTTTTCTCGCCTTCTTCTCTCCAGATAAGCCACTCTCGAAAAGAAGGGTGTACAAACATGCGAGTCATGTCTCTGCGCTTGATTAGGAACATTGAGAGGTTCTCCATTCTCTGCTGGAAGTCCTCCCATTCCAGCGTGCCATCAATGCTGCCGGCGTTGATGGCTTGGAAGATGTGCTCATCAGTCAGTGGGTGCAGAGACGCCACTGCCACGTTCAGGAGAGGCATCACCCGGTCAAAGGAAGACTGGGTTGGGAACTTCATATTGCACTGGAGTAAATAAACCTCAGAGAGCGAAACAGGAACTACTTTGTAGCTAGAGCTCTTTAACACTAGGTAGCCTTTCTCTATGAGGTCAAATGTGAGTTTCAGGTACAGATAGGACCCTTGGCTGAGGGTCTTGAGATGAGAACTGAGTTTGCCAAATGTAGTATTGTCCATTTTGCCATTAAGAGAAATGTTATTCTGGATCTCTGAGCTGCTATGTATCCGGTGCAGGATGTAGGCCTGCAGGTCCTGGTCTATGGCTTCATTCTCTTCTAGTCGATCCAAAAAAATCCTATGGAAAGGCAGCAGCTTGGTAATTTCCTAAAACAGATGGAGAGAGACAGACAGAGAGACAGAAAGACCTTCAGTTTCCCCTAACTCTTGTGATAAACTGCAAGGTCCACGGATTTATTCTTAACTTCTGAGTGGCCAAAGAAAAGGGGGAGATATGATGACATATTAGTGTCTAAGGATTAAAACATTATTAGTTGCCTAAAAGGGACACAACTTTCCCTAAAATTGAGACTTAAAATAACTTTTATGAGTCTTCATAAAGGGTATTTTAGGAGCGACTGAATGGTCAATATTCTAAATAACACTCCTAAAACAGAAAATAGAATGCCAAAAGACTCAAAGAATGTCATATGGAATTTGACTTTCTATCCCTCATTATTTTTTTAAATTATTTTAAAATTTATTTTTAGTTGGAGGATAACTGCTTTACAATGTTGTGTTGGTTTCTGCCATACAACAATGTGAATCAGCCATAAGTATAAAATGACTTTATTTTAATTGGGGTCTTTGGGAGATGCCTCAGTCCAAAGGAAAAAATCTTTTAACAGTGGGAAGCCTGGCACCCTGGCGATCTGCGTGGAAATTATACTGGGGGAAGGTGACAGGGCTTTGGGGTGTCTCTCTTGCTCTGGAATCCATCTTTTCTTATCTGCTTATAGACTCTGCTCCTGTAAGAATCCATTCCCTCTCCTGCAGCAATTTCTTCTTCTCTCCTGGATCACACAGACATGGGACTCCATATTCCTCCCTCTAACTACTGTATCTTTGATCCCATGTTTTACAAAATGTAACAAAAAATTTGTTTTCTCTGCTTACTGTATTTCATTCCTCCCTTCCCATTCTCTCCTCCATTTGCTGCAATCAGGCTTCAATCTCATCACTTCACTGGAATGGTCCTTGTTAAGATGAGCAGTCATCTGCATCTTCCCAAATAATAGAGGTTCATTTCTCATCCTCCTCAACCTCTCAGCAGTCTCTGACACAGGTGATCACGTCTTGCTTCTCAAGTCCCTTACCTGCAGCTTGCTTCCATAACACATTCCCCTCATTTTCCTCTCAGCACACTGGCCACTCCTACTCAGCCTCTTCTGCTGGGTCCTGTCTCATTTCTCGGCCTACTCAGGGCTCCCGTCTCCATTCTTCCTCTTATCTGGCTACCTTCACTCAATAGAATAGCTGGATCCCATGGTTCTAAATATAGTCTATACATGAATGATGCCTGATTTTATATCCCCAGCTTGGTCATTTCTCCTGGGCTCTCTTCTTATATCTCCACTGAGTCAACATTACCACTTGGATGTTTCATAGACAAACTTACTGTGACCAAATCAGAACTACAAAAACTCCCCCCCACCACAAACCTTCCTGTGTTGATAAACAGTATCACCACTGACCTGACCATCAAATAGTAGGAACTATCTAGATCTTTTCCTCAAACCAGCCTCTATTCAATTGCTCTCAAAAATCCCACAATTCATCCTTGAACCTCCTCTCTTGCTTACATCCACATCCAGCCCATCATCATCTTCTTCAAAATATACTCCAAATATGACTTCACAGGATCTCCACTGAGAAGGAACTGTCTAGATCTTTTCCTCAAACCAGCATCTACCCAATTACTCACCAAAACCCCACAATTCATCCTTGAACCTCTTCTCTTGCTCACGTCCACATCCAGCCCATCACCGTCTTCTCAAAATATAGTCCAAATATGACCACTTCAAAGGATCTCTGCTGTTCCACTCTAGTCTAAGCCATCACCTTTCATCTATACTTCTTCCGTTCTTGATCCCCTACATTTTATTATCTACATAGCCAGGAGCCAAAGAAATCTTTTAAAAAGGTAAATCAGATTTCATCACATTACAAGGCTCCTTGGAGAGGCCTTTCCTATCTGTTCTATGTAAAATAACTGTCATCCCCATTTATCTCTTCACTGTTATATCTGTCTTCATAGCACTGACACTGCCTAAATTTTAACATATGCTAATCTGTCTTATTATGTGTGTTCCTCACTAGAAAATAAGCTTTGTGAGGGCAGGGATATTGTCCATCTTGCTCACTGTCCTATTCTCAGCTCTTAGAAATAAGCTTTTATACTTGATATACTTAACAAATGTTAGTGGAAATAATGAATGATCAATTATGAGGGTTCATTTAGAAAGATCTGTGAATTGTTTCATTGTCAGAGGTAAATAAAAATAATTTTAAAAAGTTACTGGTTAATTTAGATACTTAAAATAATTGTAATATATAGTGGAACTATATGCAACCTTGATCTGTATTTTCCAAGTCTCCTGTAAATGCATTATCATACTTTCATAATTTAAAAACTAAAAAAAAGAAAAAAAAAAGGTTATGAGTTGCTGGCCTTGATTTATGAAGACACTGCCTTTTCAACTTTGTGAATATAATGCTTTCCCTGTTCTTTGGCACAGCTGAAAAGTTAGTCATCTAGTCTACCAAGTCATACTTAAAACATCTTTTGAGATTGCACATGGCATAATGTAAAAATATAAGCAAAGATATTATCTCCTAAGTGTATATTTAGTAAAACTAGTCAGACTGTGTTCCTGGAAGTTTATTTTATTCGCCCTTCATCTTTTAACAATCAAGCTACTGACCAATAATGGTAGAGTACATAACTTTTAGTTACAAAGATGCATTTATGTTGATTCATTTTAATTTAACTCAAATTACTTTGAAATCTTAATAACGAACATCTGCAAGTTGATGGTCAGGATTAGAAGTACAGTTTCTGATCAAGGAAGGCAGATTGACCTTAATTGGTCAATCTATAGGAAAAATACTAAGTGCCTGAGAGATGGGAAAAGGAGGGCATTGAGGCTATTTTCTGTATGTTAACTACTGATATAAGGGTGTTGCACCAAAATAGTGGGATGGATGTATAACATGTGAGATTTTATTTATTTTTAATTTTTATTATATTTAAAAAATTTATTTATTTGGCTGTGCCAGGCCTTAGTTCCATCACTCGGGATCTCCGCCTTTTGTTGAAGCACATGGGCTCTTTAGTTATGGCAGGCTAACTCTTAATTGCAGCATATGGGAACTAGTTCCCAGACTAGGGGATTGAACCTGCGCCCCTATGAATTGGGAACGTGGAGTCTTAGCCACTGGACCACCAGGGAAGTCCCAATGCGAGATTTTAATGTTCATCAAAAGCTATGGTTTGGGGGAAAAAAGTTGAGAAACCCTGTTTCAAACCAAGTGTGAATATGTAAAGAATGGAAAATATCAACTCAGGTATACCGTGAATAGTAGAGAAGGTGGAGTCATTTCATTTACCCTTTAGCCCATGTGTCTACAGATTCAGTTCCAACATTGCTAGTCATTCTTCCAGGCCATAAAGTGAATGATCAGTGAGTAAACAGAGAAGGTAATTAAAAAAAATTATCTCCCAGGGGTAGTAAATTTAATATAAAGCCTGAATAGTGCCAATATTTCTTATAAAAAGGTATATACAGAAGAAAGTCCATCTTCATGCTATGAAAAGTTGAGAAACAGAAGGAGGAACTAGAAAATCTGACTCTACACTGTACACTGAACTGGATTTTTCTTGGCATTAAATGATAGAAAATATAAAACAAAAGTCAAACAGTAAACGTGTTAGAGGATCTATTTGTTTGCTATCCTCAGGACAAAGCCTAGAAAAATGGAACTTCTTTCATGCTATTTTGAGGGACACTTTATTAAAACTTACCCAGAGCAATGGGGATGGGAATTTGAACTAAGACAGTCAAATATTGAAAATGGTCTCTCTAGACTGTACCACTTACTCTCAAAATATTCTTTTCGGGAATTACTCTTGCTAATGCTCTAAAACATGGCAGAGATTTAGAAAAGCTCACTACTAAGGGTACAAGGACCTAAACTTTTCAGTTTAAGCACTCTTCAAGGGAAATAATTTATGGGTCCAAAGGGAAACAAACACATACCTGTAAACTGGTCCTAACTGTTACAATTAGCTTGAGCCAGGAAGGAAATTTTCCAATCATTTTACTCAGAAATGATACAATTGTATCCCCATAATCCGGTTTGTGAAATTCTGCTTCATTTAATCCATCAATTAAGATGATGAAATCTTCATCTGGAATTTTTCTCTCTGACATAGAAAGAAACAAATTACTAAATAATTAGCAAGTAAGTAAGCTCTTTTTGGGTCTTTGATCACATATCTATTCGGAAGGAAAAATTTAAAAAGGTCTCTCATGTGTTTAGTGAATGCTCAGCACACATAATTTATTATAAAGACATGGAATAATTCATTTAGTGAGCTCATTTTGTTTTTCACCAGGTACGAACATGTTTGTCACATAAATAATCTATAAAGCATATGTATCATCATCAGCATTTCTCCCATGTTATCAGCTGTGAGACAGTCTGAGCATTGCATGTATGAGAATCTGCACATATAAATTCATTTTTCTCACACACTTGAAAAAGCTGGAAAAGAATGTTTTTTCCACCTCTTCTGACAGTCTTAAAGAGAACAATATCACATGTTCCTCTATGCTATGCTAAGTCGCTTCAGTCATGTCCGACTCTGTGCGACCCCATAGACGGCAGCCCACTAGGCTCCGCCGTCCCTGGGATTCTCCAGGCAAGAATACTGGAGTGGGTTGCCATTTCCTTTTCCAATGCATGAAAGAGAAAAGAGAAAGTGAAGTTGCTCAGTCATGTCCGACTCTTAGCGACCCCATGGACTGCAGCCTACCAGGCTCCTCCGTCCATGGGATTTTCCAGGCAAGAGTACTGGAGTGGGGTGCCATTCCTCTGGGAATTGCCAAAAATAAACAGATAAATACAAAGTTTAAACTGAAGTCTAAAGCAGTATATAGGACTATATGTGAATATGCAGTGGGATAGAAAAGTTGAAGGGACAGAGAAAAGGAATCCCAGCCAATAGACAGACCTACACCAGGCAGGCTGGATTCTGAGATCTTAGAGAACAAGCAGCTTCCTAGACTACATCTGAAGCAGCTTCAATGAGACCAGACCCTCACGTGATTTTCCCAGGAGAGGAGTCAGGTAGGAAAGACAAATATCTGCCACTTTTGTTTCCTTTTCCCTCCTGGACTCTATATTATCCTAATTGACAAAATCAGTTTATCTTTAGGGCTGGACTGTAGAAGAAGGCTTGGTAAGATTTCAAGCTTCTACTCCCATGAAATGCTTACTGATTCTCAAACAATATTCAACAATTAGAGATTAAAAAATCTTCAGGCTGAATGAACACTGTAGTATAAATGAATTGCAAAGAACAAGTAAAAGTTCCTAGTTGGCAGGACCTTTACAGGTTCTGAGGCAGAAGGCTTCCTGAGAAATCTGTATGCAGGTCAAGAAGCAACAGTTAGAATTGGACATGGAACAACAGACTGGTTCCAAATTGGGAAAGGAGTACATCAAGGCTGTATATTGTCACCCTGTTTATTTAACTTATATGTAGAGTACATCACACAAAATGCTGGGCTGGATGAAGCACAAACTGGAATCAAGATTGCTGGGAGAAATACCAATAACCTCAGATATGCAGATGACACTACCCTTATGGCAGAAAGTGAAGAACTAAAGAGCCTCTTGATGAAAGTCAAAGAGGAGAGTGAAAAAGCTGGCTTAAAACTCAACATTCAGAAAACTAAGATCATGGCATCCGATCCCATCACTTCAGGGCAAATAATTGGGGAAACAATGGAAACAGTGAGAAACTTCGGTGAGAGACTTTATTTTGGGGGGCTCCAAAATCACTGCAGATGGTGATTGCAGCCATGAAATTAAAAAACGCTTGCTCCTTGGAAGAAAAGCTATGACTAACCTAGACAGCATATGAAAAAACAGAGACATTACTTTGCCAACAAAGGTCCATCTAGTCAAAGCTATGGCTTTTCCAGTAGTCATGTATGGATGTAAGAGTTGAACTATAAAGACAGCTCGGCACTGAAGAATTGATGCTTTTGAACTGTGGTGTTGGAGAAGACTCTTTGGACTGCCAGAAGATCCAACCAGTCCATCCTAAAGGAAATTAGTTCTGAATATTCATTGGAAGGACTGATGCTGAAGCTGAAACTCCAATACTTTGGCCACCTGATGCAAAGAGCTAACTCACTGGAAAAGACCCTGATGCTGGGAAAGATTGAACATGGGAGGAGAAGGGGACGACAGAGGATGCAATGGTTGGATGGCATCACTGACTTGATAGACATGAGTTTGAGTAAGCTCCAGGAGTTGATGATGGACAGGGAAGCCTGGCGTGCTGCAGTCTATGGGGTTGCAAAGAGTCAGACATGACTGAGTGACTGAACTGAACTTACAGGCTCTGAAAAGAGGAAAGCATGGGGGAAGAAACAGAGAAGTCACTGGGATGCCTGAAACAGGAAACATGTGAGGAAGAAAAAGAAGGTGAAACTGGGGACAGAAGGAAGTCTGTGGACTTCGGTACCACATTGGTTCCGTTAGCCTTTGAAAGAGTCAAAACCAGTCAAAACCCTATATATTGTTGTTTCAAATTGTATGCAAATTTTTTGCATGATTAATACAACTTTATATTTTCCCTCTAAAGTACTAGCTTTACATAAATTTAATTTCAATAGCTTAAGTACTATAAATCAGTTCTCAAATTATGAAGAGTTCAAGTATTACTTTCATCTGGTGACTTTAGGAAGAGAAATGATGGGTTTCAGCTCTATTAACAATGATTATTAATGAAATGTCATTCTAGATGATGTAGAGCTAAGAAAATACATTGTTCCTTTCGGGAGTAAAAAGAACTTAGGAAGAGAGAGGAGCTGCTTGGAACGAATTGGAATTTACCCACCAAAAGGGGGGTTCTTAAGTTCTTGATTTTGAGGAACTTGGCTCCTTTAAGCAAAATCATGTCTTTATTGCGTTCTGCTTGGCAGATACATTACAGCTGTTCTTGGCTAGTGAGTACCACCACCAACCCCACTCCGTGGTGTGCTGGAGCCATCCTGTGCTGGTTCAGGAGAATCCACTGAAATATTTTCAGGAGTTGGTTGTTAAGCAACTGGTAGCTTCAAACTGGTCCAAGTGGGACTATTTATTTATACAATTTGTTGTTGTTTAGTTGCTAACTCTTAGCGACTAACTCTAACTCTTAACTGCAAATGTTACAAGCCCTCCTTCCTACAGCTGGTTGTTAAAATTTACAAGCACATCACTGTCTCCACCACTTCAGTCAGACCTCCTTTAACTTCACCCAGGCTCCGCTGTAAGAAAGCCATGATTGTCAAGTGGAGAAAAAGCCTGATGATAATGCACGCATCTGGTGAAATTTTCTTTGGGAAAACATTTCAAGCATCAAGATCAAGAACACGCTCTAAATTATCATCTGAACATTTTAATGAATGAAATAACTCAAACGGTAATAACATTAAATTTTCATTTCCATAAATTTCCAGTAGACTATAATATTCATCCAATGAGTAGACAATATATTTCTTTTTTAAAAAATGTGACTCATTGAAACCTAAAAAATTTCCTTTTCTTTTGCTAAATGATGAGGTCTCTCAATTATAAATTTAAGAAGTGAGACCTTAGTGATCTTTAGACTTTGCCTTTCAAATGCAACCAGCCTTATAAGAATGCTTGCTCATTTCAAACTTTGTATATTTAAATACATACTCTGACTCAGTAGCTTTTAAAAGATTTTATCAATGAAAATTAAAAAAAAATTGGGATCAACGAAGGATCTGCTTCATAATTTGCCATGTAAGAACATGTACAGTACAACTACTACCATTATTTCATAGAATAAAAATATTTTAACAGTAGAAGAAGGGAGATATTATCTAACTTTTACATATATGTCTATGCAAAACCACATCTGTGTTTTACACCCACACATATTCTAGGCTGTTTCTATTTTGTCATGGACTAATGAAAACTTTAAATGGACTGATGCTTAGGAGCCACTGTTCTGGCTGACAAGTCCCTGGAAAGGTCTCCGAAGCCCGTTAACCCTTGTTTTAAATTCCCTGTACATACGTACTCAGCAGGGATGCCCCACTGCCCTCACTTACATATATGCTTAATAAATACTTGGCACTGTCTTCTTTAGTAGTCCTGTTCTAAGACTCTCTCTAGATACCTGAGAGAAATAAGAAGTAAAGAGACTGCAAGAGAAGAGGGGACAGCTAGAACCAAAGGCAAAACTGGTCTAGTGCAGGAGATTCTATTTTATTAATATTACTGGTGTATTGCATAGGGATTCTCAAAAATGAAAAGAAGACTCACATAAGACAACATTTTTTGTTCAAAAAAGCTGCACTTTATGTGCACTTCCTTTTAGTTGTGACAACAAACAAGCATCACCTTTCGTTTCATCTTGATGGCCAAAGCAAAAGTTCATCAAGAAACTCTGAAACATTTCCATTTGTTTTATATGTATCTGTGTTTGTTTTTAGTCACCACACTTGTAGAACCTTAAAGAAATGTGAAAAATGTTGACTCTCAAAAAAGAAAAAAAAAAGAAAAATGTTGACTCTCATTTTTTAAAGAAAAATATATAAGTTGAAATGTAGCTCCTGAATTTAAATAGAAGCTGTTTCTACTGAACCTTCCTGGGAAGAAAATTCCAGTTACCTTAAAAAATTCCCTATTTTAAAAACTATTGTGATAAAAATTTATATATAATTAATACAATTCATTGTGAAGATCTAAACTATACACATTGGTGAGTTTTGACAAACACATATACCCTTGTAACTAACATCCTGAGCAAAGATAGAACATGACCATTACCCTAGAGGTCCAGTGCTCAATAGGCACCACTGTTCTGATTCACATCACCATTGACTATACTTGCTTCTTATGATTAACATAAAGTTTTTGAGATTTATCTATCAATACCTTGTTGAGTTTACTATTAATTTGTTCCTTTTATTACTAAGAAGCATATTAATAATTCATTTATTATGCATCATATGAATATACAATTTATGTATGCTTTTGTTGAAAGATCTTTGGGGTGTTTTCAGTTCTTAAACACTATGAATAATCTTTGATATAAACATTCTTTCATGAGTCTTTTTGTAGATATATGTTTTCATTTCTTTTGGGTAAATACATTTACCTAAAATGTATTTTGCTTGAAACTGCTTGGTCATAAGAATTAGAATTGCTTGGTCATAAGGCAGATTCATATTTAACTTTATAAGGAACGGCCAACTAGTCTTCCAAAGTAGTTGTATCACTTTAAACTCCCATCAGTGATATGTAAAGCTTCTAGTCGTATACCTCATCAACATTTGATGCTCAGCTTTAAGAATTTTAACCATTGTGGTGGATGTAAAGTGGTATCTCATTGTGATTTAAATTTGTATCTGCCTGACAACTAATGATGGCAAACACCTTTTTATGTGCTGGTAGGCTATTTATATATCTTCTTTTGTGAAGCACCTAAATCTTTTGTCCATTTCAGAAATGATTTATCCTTTCTTCAATAACTTACTGAAATTCTTTAAATACCGTGGATATAAGCACTATGCCACATACACACATGAATGTGCACACACACAGAGTGAATATTTTCTCCCCCTTTGTGATTTTCTTTTCCTTTTTCTTAGTAGTATCTTATGGGGAGCAGACATTTAAAATTTTGACAAAGTACAATTTATTAATTTTTTCTTACATGACTGATGATTTTCAGGACCTAAGAAATCTTTACCTACCCCAAGGTTGTGAAGATATTCTAAGTTTTTTATTAGCTTTAGAGATTTCGCTTTTATATTTTGGATACAATCTCAAGTTAATTTTTGTGTATGATGCAAGATAAGGATTGAGATTCATTTTTTTCCCATACTGGTATCCAGCTGTTGTAGCATCATTTGATGACAAAAAATTCTTTTTTCCAAATTATCTTGGCATCTTTGAAGAAGGTCAACTGACTCCATATTGCGGGTTTATCTTTAGATTCTCCATTGTGTTCCATTGATCTATTTCTCTCTCCTTGTGGGAATACCACTCTGTCAGTGGAGTGCTAGAGCGGCTCAAGTTGGCTCATGAGAGCTGATTGTTAAGTTTTTTTATGGTCAAATCAGGCCCCTATCCCTGGGCTGATTGTTAAACATTTACTAACACATTACTACCTGTCATGATTTCTATAGCTCTATATTAAGTCTTGAAACCAGGTACTGTTGGCCTGTAACTGTTGATCTTCCAATTCTTTTTAAGATTGTTTTGGCTATTCATGGTTCTTTGCATTTCTGAAAGTTGTAAATAAAAAAAAAAATCCTGCTGGGATTTTGATTGGAATTATGTTGAATCTATAGACCAATTTGGGGAAAAACTTCAATCTACAAACATGGCATACCTCTTCCATTTACTAACTTCTTTAATTTTGCTTTGTATGTTTTATAGTTCTCACGGCGGAACTTTTGACACACCTTTTGTTAAATTTATTCTTAAGCATTTTGATTCTATAGAAAATAGTATTTGCTCCAGTTATCTACTGTTACATCAAAAAGCTGTTACTCAAATAACTGGGAAATGGAATCATCTGCAACAAAAACCCACATGTCTGGTATCAGGGCCAGAATGACTTTTTTGACTAGAACAGTCAACTGGAAAACTTACATAAATATGGCTGCTACTTGTGGTCCGTACTTGTTGATAAACTCAAAGTAGTCAGTCTTTTCACGTGGCAATTGTTGTTGTTTGGTTGCTGAGTTGTGTCTGACTCTCTTGCGACCTCATGGGCTCGCAAGGATCCTCTGTCCATGGGATTTCCCAGGCAAGGATATTGGAGTGGGTTGTCATTTCCTTCTCCAGGGGATCTTCCTGACCCAGGAACTGAACCTGCATTTTCTGCATTAGCAGGCGGATTCTTTATCACTGAGCCACCAGGGAAGCCCGTGACATGGCAATGCATCTCCAAAAAACAAGTGTTTCAGTAAAGAAGATGGGAGCAGCATGACCATTTATAACCTAGCCTCAACTATACACAGCATCATTTTGTCATATTTTCTTGGTTGAAGCAGTCACAAGCTTGCTAAAATTCAAGGGAAGGAGACACACACTCTAACGCTGGATGGGAGGAATGTCAAAGAATTTGCAGCCATGTTTTAAAACTGGCATACTACTTTTTAAATTTCACTTTTCAGCTGTTTTCTGCTAGTATATAAACATAATTCAGTTCAGTTCAGTCGCTCAGTTGTGTCTGACTCTTTGTGACCCCATAGACTGCAGCATGGCAGGCTGCAACTCCATCACCAACTCTTGGAGCTTGCTCAAACTCATGTCCATCAGGTCGGTGATGCCATCCAAAATAAACACAATAGATACCACATACTGACCATATCGACAGTAGCTCTACATTTACTAATTCTAGCAGGCTTTTCTTCTCTTTTGTAGATTCCGTAGAGTGTTCCAGTAAACAAGCACATCAGCAAATAAAGCAAGTTTTACTTCTTCCTTTCCAATCTTCATACTGTTTGCTTGTTTGTTTTCTTAACTGTGCTAGCTGGGACCACTGAAAAATGTTGAAAATAAGTCACCAAGCTCCTGATAAAAGGGGAAATGTACTTAACATTTCATTGTATATGTTTTGGAGTTGTCCTTTATGAGGCTAAGTTTTCTTCTATTCCTAGTGTGCAGACCATTTTTACTATTAACTAATTATTTTTTTCTGCATTTATTGAGATTATAAATATATGTTTACATAACGACATAGATTTTCTCATTTATTCTGCTAGTATGATGAGTCACACTAATTAACTTTCAAATGCTAAACACTGTATTCCTGATCAAGTAGAACTAATCAATTTGCTATTTTGTTTTTCCCAGGATTTTGCTATTATGGTCATGAGGAATTCTTGCCCATAATTTTCTTTTCTTGTACGCTGCTGCTGCTGCTGCTGCTGTGTCGCTTCAGTCGTGTCCGACTCTGTGCGACTCCATAGACGGAAGCCCACCAGGCTCCCCCATCCCTGGGATTCTCCAGGCAAGAACACTGGAGTGGGTTGCCATTTCCTTCTCCAATGCAGGAGAGTGAAAAGTGAAAGTGAAGTCGCTCAGTTGTGTCCGACTCTCAGCGACCCCATGGACTACAGCCTACCAGGCTCCTCCATCCATGGATTTTCCAGGCAAGAGTACTGGAGTCGGGTGCCATAGCCTTGTATGGTCCTTACCAAAGGTTGGTTTCAGCAGTATGCATGTCTAATAAAACAAACTGAGAAATGTTCTCTTCTCCTTTATTTTCTGAAAACATTTATGCAAGATTTATATTATTTCTTCTTTAAATGCTGGATAAAACTCATTAATAAAACCATTTGCGCCTGGAGTTTTCTTTTTAGAGGTTTTTTTTCATTTGAACTTAAATAGGTAAGAGCTAAAAATTAAACAGATAAGAGCTATTCAGATTTTTTTCTTTCCTTTTGAGTCACTTTTGTTGTGTTTTTTATAGAATTTGCCCAATTTAAGTTGTTGAATTTATTGCTATAAATTTTAATTTTTAAAAATATTAATTTTCTATTTCACAGATTGCAGCTTTTGCTTTTTATTATTTCTTTCTGCTTACTCTAGGTTTATTTTCCTCATTTTTTTCTAGTTTATTAACTCATAAACTTAATCATTTATTTTTTACTACTCAGTTTGAAGTTTTTATAATTTCCTTTGTGGTTTCTTCCTTGTCTCATGGGTTGTTTAGAACTGCACTGCTAAATTCCTAAATATCTGGGGATTTTCTGTATATTGATTTCTAATTAAATTCCATTATCTCAGAGAACATTTTCTGTAAGATTTTAGTTTTTTGAATTCAGACTTATTTTATGGCCCAGATACAATCCTTGTGCACTTGAAAGGAATGTGTATTATGCAGTTATTGACAGTGTTCTACAAATGCCAACTGGGTCACACTGGTTGACAGTGTTGTTAAAATCTTCTATATACTTACTAATTTTCTGTCTATTTGTTCTAACAGTTATTGAGACAGAGAAGTTAAAATCTCCAACTATAATTATTTGTCTATTCAGCTCTTTAGTTCTAGTTTAGTTTTTGATTCATGTATTTTGAAACTTCACTGTTAGGTTCATACGCATTTAGGATTATTTTATCTTCTGATGAACTGATCCTTTTGTGTTTATGAAATGCCCCTCTGGTCATACTCCTTGTCTTGAAGTCCACTCCTCCTCACATGAACATACTCACTCCAGCTTTCTTATACTCCATGTTTATAGGGTACATATTTTTCTGCTCTTTCACTTTGAATCTGTGTCTTTAAATAAACTTTCCTATGCATGGCATATTACTGAGTCTTGCTTTTATAATCCAGTCTGATGGTTTCTGCCTTTTAACAGAATTATTTGGTCCATTTAAATTTAATGTAATTACTCATACAGTTGATTTAAGTCTTGCATTTTGCTTGTTCCATACTTAAAAAAAAAAAAATATATATATATATATATATATATATTCTGTTTTTTCTTTCCAGTCTTCTTTGGGATTAATCAAATAATTTTCAGTATTTAATTTATTTTACAAATTGTGTTTCCAGCTGTTGCTCATGATGGTGATTTTGTTTTCAGGGTAAGAACATGGTAATTTGATAGAATAATTAAATTCACTCAGAGAACATTTATCAATGGGGATAGCTAAAGCTGGTTGTGGAGACCTAAATGAGCAGCAAATATATTTAGTAGCAAAATTATAAAACACATGAATTATGGTTGAGAATCTAGAGCTGAGCCTGCAAACATTTGAATACTTTCCTTAAATTAGCATTAAAATGTAGATCCTGTATCACTGACCTTCCCTCAAGGTATCCCTATATGGGAACAATTTCTATCTTACTTATTTGTTCAAAATTTATGTCCTGAAATGCCTGCTACGTTCATGGTTGAGGTAATCACCATGAAGGATAAAAGTTGAATAAGTTCTTAGCCTCAACAGCATATAATTCAGACAAAGGAATAAGCATAGAAACAACTAATTCCTATAAAGCACAAAGTATATCTGACATATAATAAGAGTTCAATAAATGTTAGTAACAAAAATTGAAGTTCTATTAAATTAGTAGTAATATATGAAATGTAGTAATATATGAAATATATTATGTAGTAATATATTATGTAGTAAAATATATATAGGTAGTAATATATGAAATACCATAAGTAAGATATAAAAAAAAACCCTAATGTCAATTTGGAAGGACACTGTAACTTACTGGAGGAAGTAGGTGGATCAGTAGGTATTTCATGAATAAGGTGGTATTTAAGGTGGTCCATGAAAGATGGGTAGGATTCTGAGATGTGAGGAGAAGGCATATCAAGAAAAGGAATCAATGAGCAGATGTATGGAGGCAGGAAAATTTAAGGAAGTATTTAGGGATTTGTGAATATTTTGGTTTATATGTAAACACAGGGTTCATAAGGGTAAAAGTGGATCATAAGGCTAGAAAGTAGGTTGGATCCAGGCTATTAAATACCTTAAATGACAGACTAAGGAGCTGGAAGTTAATTCAGTGAGTTAACAGGGAGTCACTGGAGGTTTCTGAACAGGGAAATTCAGTGACCAGAGCACTGTTTTATAAAGCTTTATCTGGAAGCAGTACGTAAAGTCTAGAAGACTTGTAGAGACTGGGGCAGATATTACCTACCAGCAATGCCATGAATGGGTTAGAGATGTGCCTAAACATGAATTCCTTCAGCCCTCCGGGCATCAGGGGCTCCGTGCAGCTGTAGCCTCAGAACCAGTGATGTCCAGCCATGAGGAGTCTTGATTTTTTACCCCTGTGTGCTATATACATTCGAATAATTTTCCAAATGTGTTATGATGTGAACACAGCACTAGACCAGAAGTCCAAAGACCAGTAACGGCAGCAACACAGATGTGATGTCACAGGCAGCTGAGCAGCCTTTAGGGTGACAGTGGCAGGAATGATTTTGAGACGTGAGAAACATCAAGAAGGCACAATTAATGGGATTTAAAGGTTGACTGAATGGACAGAAAACATGTTTAAAATATTTGTGGTGAATCTCAATGTTAAAAAAGTCTAGGGCGTGGGAAAGCTGATTGGTAGGTAGCAAAGCTATAGACAGAGGTTATCGGAGTCCAGAAGAAAAACTCTGATACACGGTGATCAGCATGGAAGTTGACATAATGAGACAGTAGCCAGGAGAACGCAAATTCTTATACGAGTACCTGAGAAATGTTCAAGGAAAGTATGTAAGTCTCTCAGGGATAAACAGGATTGCTCAGGCATCTCATGCTTACTCAGGTCCTTTTCTTCGGCTCCCAGCATGGACAGAACATGCTGGGGAAGGGGCAGAGGTGAAGAATGAGGTAGTTACACTTAGGCCTCGGCCAACACCAGAGAGCTGACTCATTGGAAAAGACCCTGATGCTGGGAAAGATTGAGGGCAGGAGAAGGGGGTGACAGAGAATGAGATGGTTGGATGGCATCACCAAATCAATGGACATGAGTTTGAACAAACTCTGGGAGATAGTGAGGGACAGGGAAGCCTGGCATGCTGCAATCTATGGGGCTGCAAAGAGTCGGACACAACTGAAAAACAATACCACCAGAGTTGCAGAGTTAAAACAAAGAAAAGGCATGGACATGATCACTTCTCCCCAGTTCTTAAAAATATCTTAATACCTTTTAGTGGATGATTAAGTATTTTTTTTTGCATACACATAGTTATGTAACCCTTTCATTTTACCTGACTGTGGAGTAATAAAAAAAAAAAGCAAATATAAAGACTGAGGATGTTTGTAACCATAGAAACTCCATGGCATAGAGAGGGAGCCATGGCTTTAGTGATCTATTTGAACTCCACAGAAAGGACTGGAAGCTCAACTATCTTTAGTTCAAGAAGAATGCATTGTATTTGGAAATGAGAATGAGAATTTTTATGCAGAGAGAAGGAATTACCAATTCTTGGAGGAATTTCTTATTTTTTTTTTTTTCCTCCGAGTAAAACCTTTTATTTGTTAACTGTACCCTGTAGGAACATTTAACTTTTGGCAGTGTGATAAAAATAATCATTTCTATAACATGCCCCCAGGTGAACTTGGGCTCCAGAGCCTCCACCTTCCACCTGCTCTGCACCTCATCTGTACCTTTGTGGAGATTCTCCAGGGGCTCCAGCACTCCCCTCCGGAAGGAGGCCATGGGGTCTTGAACACAGGACCGAAGGCTCAGCATGCTCTGGAGGTGAGGCTCTCGGAGAAGCTGCTCCCGATAGGCTGCCAGCTGAGGGGAGCGGCAGAGCAGGGCAGCAACATTGTGGACGAACTCAGGCACCAGGCAGGTGTAGGCGTTATCTGCTTGGCAATAGTGATAGGCAACCACCTAAGAAAGAAAGATGAGCACGCAGACAGGTTGAGCAGCAGCAAGAACAGCAGTCATGGTTGTGTGTGTGTGTTTGGTCACTAAGTTGGTCATGGTTACTGTATGGTTATTCTCTAACACTGTCTTCTGTCACCCCACTCCTCAACTTCTTGAAGTGAAAACCAAAGCTGTTAACTTGGAAATTGCCCTGATTTATCTAAGATAACAAATTTGACCCAATATTTCTCTTGCATGTGTTTGGTACCATAATTCATAAATAAAACTTATAAATACAAACTGAGCTTTTCCTCTAGATTAAAATAGGAAGCAGGCCTGAGAATAAAGATTAATCTCTCTAATTTATTCAGCATGAAGTAGTACATGAAACAATCTGATACTGTAACAAAGCATCAGGAATAAAATAACCAGAGAAATACCATATGTTAGACTCAACAAACATATGTTTATAAGGCATATTTAAAAAATTATAATTGTGTTGTAATCAGTCTTATGGAAAATAAAATAATGCAGACTTAAGAATTATCACTAAATAGTTTTCTAAGCACCCAGAGACAGAGAGGATAAGAATTAGATAATAGGAAGGAGGAGTGAGATTTTTGTCAGATGCACGTGTTAAATTCAAAGAACTCAGAAAATGCATGCATCTTAATATCATCTAGGGTCTAGCCAGTCTGGCTGGAACTTGCAATTTTAAGCTCTGTTTTCTTATTTGTTTAAATTTGCACAGTGTTTGCTTTGTATCTTCTGGTTGTTCCTTTTGCCTCAAGGGCAAGAAGGGCAGAGGGTGATTTTAATCCAGACCACTCTGTTGGCTCAGTACTACCTACAAAAGTGATGGGCCTATGTAGAAACTGCAGGGGAGATTTAGCCTGAATGTACAGACCACACTTGACATGGTGCTCAAAACATAATGCAGTCATGTTAGCTGATGCTGCCACCACCACCACCAGCAATGTCTTCTCCTCTTCCTCTCCATCATTATCACGGTCATCATCAAGGTTCTGTACACTTTCTTCTTTTCAGCTACTGCCTTTGTGCGTCAGGCATTTGAAATTTGCCCTAAGAGCATGCACAGATATACTACTGGGACCCCAGCTCTCAAAGAACAGAATCATCCACGAAAGTGTTCTGCTTTGAAATGACTCCTAACCTGTAGGTATGGTCATTCTAGCTCTTTAACAAATGCTGGAAATATCACTTTTTAAAAAATATCTGAAATCCTTCTCATTAACATTAAAAAAAAAATGAACAACACAGGAAATGTTACTACACCTGGAAAGCTGAGGACAGGGATTGCTTGTAAGTGAAGCAATGATGTCTGAGCATAGTGTGGAAATGGAAATGAGGAGGTATACTTAGAAATCTCCACTCTCTTTTGTAGATAGATTGATCACTGCTTTATTACTGATCTTAAACACAAGGTAAGGAACCCAAAAAGAAAACTTGACAGCAATTGATCTGTCCTCTTAGTGAACAGTGAAAGTCAGTGGTTATGTACACATGGACACAAATCTCCACTTTATAAAAAGAAAACAGCAAATCTCTGAATCAATATGAACTTTCATCATATTTTATCTCAATTGATTTCCTATGTCGAGGCAAAGTACAGCTGAGCAAATCAGCTATAACTTACCCTTTACCTGAAGTAATGGGATACGAGTGTGAAGATAAAAAGTTTAAAATTTAGGAAGAGGGTTCTTGCCCTGGTTTCATTAAAAATCATCTACACTCTTGGCTATCTGAAGTTTCACCTAACAGAGATCACTGAGAAAGTTGCCCCTTCTGGGGCTGCCTTTGTTTCTTTGAGTTTAAAAATTTTTAGGCATTCCAAATATAAAATCTTAACTCCTCTGCAGACTTCAGGCAGACAGACCATTCAACATCTTCATGAAATTTGTACTTTGACTCAAAATAGGTCACTTACTAGATATTTCCAGGCAGCTAGACGGTATGTAAGTGTACATATAATCTGTCAAAAACACTTGGTATTTCTCCCGAATTATCTGTTGACATTACAACAACTTTTCCCACATACATGAATAGGAAACACAGTTTTTTACCTTCAGTCTCTCACTGTGCTAGTGTTCAGTGAAGGGCAAAAGATCACTCCCTACAGCTCTGAGGAAGTGACCACGGCCTATATTCAGTCACTATTATTCCAGTAATACCAGACCAACTGGTATTACTGGAATAATAATACTGCAATATCAGACCACCTTACCTGCCTCCTGAGAAACCTGTATGCAGGTCAAGAAGCAACAGTTAGAACTGGACACGGAAAATTGGACTGGTTCCAAATTGGGAATGGAGTATGTCAAGGCTGTATATTGTCACCCTGCTTATTTACCCTATATGCACAATACATTGTGCAAAATGCTGGGCTGGATGAAGCACAAGCTGGAATCAAGTTTGTTGGGAGAAATATCAATAACTTCAGATGACATCACCCTTATGACAGAAAGTGAGGAGGAATTAAAGAGCCTCTTGATGAAAGTGAAAGAGGAGAGTGAAAAAGTTGGCTTAAAACTCAACATTCAAAAAACAAAGATCATGACATCCAGTCCCATCACTTCATGATAAATAGACGGGGAAACAGTAGAAATAGTGACAGACTTTATTTTCTTGGGCTCCAAAATCACTGCAGATGGTGACTGCAGTCATGAAATTTAAAGACGCTTGCTCCTTGGAAGAAAAGCTATGACCAACTTAGATAGCATATGAAAAAGCAGAGACATTACTTTGCCAACAAAGGTCCATCTGGTCAAAGCTATGGTTTTTCCAGTAGTCATGTATGGATATAAGAGTTGGACCATAAAGAGAGCTGAGTGCCAAGAATTGAGCTGGAGTGTTGGAGAGGACTCTTGAGAGTCCTTTGGACTGCAAGGAGATCAAACCAGTCAACCCTAAAGGAAATCAATCCTGAATATTCATTGGAAGAACTGATGCTGAAGCTGAAGCTCCAATACTTTGGCCATCTGATGTGAACAACTGACTCATCAGAAAAGACCCTGATGTTGGGGAAGATTGAGGACAGGAGGAGAAGGGGACGACAGAGAATGAGATGGCTGGATGGCATCACCAACTTGATGGACGTGGTGATGCTATCCAACCATTTCATCCTCTGCTGCCCTCTTCTCCTCCTGCCTTCAATATTTCCCAGCATCAGGGTCCTTTCTGATGAGTCAGTTCTTCACATCAGGTGGCCAAAGTACAGGAAGCTTCAGCTTCAGCATCAGTCCTTCCAATGAGTATTCAGGGTTGATTTCCCTTAGGATTGACTGATTTGATCTTCTTTCTGTCCAAGGGACTCTTTAAGTCTTCTCCAGCACCACAATTAAAAGCATCGATTCTTTGGTGCTCAGCCTTCTTTATGGTCCAACTCTCACATCAGCTGTCACTGGCATCACTTAAAATTTTTTTCGGGGTCATGCCACATGGCATGCAGGATGGGGGATTTCAATCATGGATTGAATCCGTGCCCCTGCCACGGAAAAGCAGGCTCTTAACCATGGGGCCACCAGGGAGGTCCCAGCAAACTCTAATGTTGCCACTGACCTTCCTTCACGCTCTCATATTTTTATTCCCTATCTCTTTCTCATCACTCTTTCTTGAACTCTCTCACTACCACCTGGTTGATTTCCTACTCGGCACATCCCTTCCAATACTTCAGTTTGGATTTTCCTGTGTCTAGTGACCTTGTGGCTCAGGGTAAAAACATTTATTTTGCCCTTTCTCCCTCAACTATGGCTGTAATTCTCATCCTGGGACTGGCAGCTAGGAATAGCTCAAGACTTGGGTTTGGCCTCAGTAATTTTCCAGCTTGGAGCTCTTTTTTTTGCAGTAGGAATTTTTTTTTTTTAACTTTTTATTTTGAGCTAATTTTAGACTTAAATGTTGCAAAAAGATGTGAGTTTCCGTATATTCCTTACCCAGCTTCCCTTAACATCTTACATAATCATAGCATAATTATTGAAACCAGGAAATAACACTGGCACACACTATGAACTAGAGGCAGTATTCAAATTCTGTCAGTTTTCCACTCATGACCTTTTTCTGTTCCAGCATTCTATCCAGTTGTTATTTCTCCTTAGACTCCTGTAGTCTGTAAGAGCTCCTCAGTCTTTGTGTTTCATGGCCTTGACACTTTTGAAGAGTACTGATCCGTTACTTTGTTGAATATCAGTCAGTGTGAGTTCCTCTCATGTTTTCCTCATTTTCCAGTTGAGATTTTTTTTTTGGCAAGAATACCACAAAAACAATGTTTTGTCCTTTTCAGTGGATCATGTCACAGGGTTCATGATGTGACGCGTCCTGATCCTGGTGGTGCTGACCTTGATTGCTTGGCTAAGGTAAAGGTTTCTGCCAGGTTTCTTTACTATAAAGCTACTATCTTACCCTTTATAGTTAAATATCTTAGAGGAGATACTTTGAGTCAGTGCAAATACTGTTCCTCCCCAAATTGTTACCCACTAATTTCAGTATCCATCTGCAACATTATTATTATTACCATAATGTACTACCTGGTGACTACAGTTTACGGTCCTACATTATATAGTTGAAAATGACTTAAGAGAGTAGACTTTAAAAGTTATCACACCAAAAATTCTGTAACTATGTGAGGTGATGGCTATTAACTAACTACACATATCAAATCATTATGCTGTACATCTTTAACTAAGACAGTATTCTATGTCAGTTAATCTCGATAGAACTGGGGAAAAAGCATGGTGAGATAGGAAATACAAGATGCAGGTGTAACACAAGCTGGGGCCATCTAAGAAACTAAGGAGAGCTGGAAAGGCCTCCTTAGAGGTGAAACTTAAGCTGAAATCTAAAGGATGATGAGAAGCGCATTGGGGCAGGTGTGTCCCAGGCAGAGGAAGACAGCACGTGTGACGCCCCTCAGGCAAGACACAGCTTTACACCTCCAATGAAGCTAGAATGCGAGTGAGTGGGGAGAGGCGGGAGATATGAGCAGATAGATAGAGCAGAGGCTTTCATCTGGGGTGGCTCTGCTCCCCAGGGGACATTTGGTGACGTCTGGAGACAGTTTTGGTCAACATGACTGTGGGTGGCAGGATACCACTGGACAGTGGGCAGAGGCCCGGGATACTCAGCACAGTACACTAAACAGGACAGCCCGCAGACCAAGAGTTATCTGGCCCAAAATGTCAACGGTGTTGAGGCTGAGAAACCCTGGGCTAGATAAAAAATGTAAAGGCCCTCTGGGCTTCCCCGGTGGTGCTAGTGGTAAAGAACCTGCCTGCCAATGCAGGAGACAGAGGAGACTTGGGTTCGATCCCTGGGTCAGGAAGATCTCCTGGAGAGGCCATGGCAACCCACTCTAGTCTTCTTGCCTGGAGAATCCCATGGACAGAGGAGTCTGGCCAGCTACAGACCATGGGGTTGCGCACCAATACAACTGAAGCAACTTAGCACCCATGCATGTAAAGGTCCTTTACGATAATAGTCATGTTTCAAGAACGGAGTTTGGATTCCATTCAAGGGCAAGGAGGAGCCACTGACAGATTTTAAGTAGCAAGAACAGAAATCTGTTTTAGAAGGATTACTCAGACTTCAGTACAGAGAACAGATTACAATTTATTCACTCATTTAACACATACTTCTGTGCTAGGCGTTGTGTTAGGAGCTGGTGACAGAGTGGTGAACAATAATTTAAATACTGACCCATCTAGTGGAAGAGACAAGATTAAAAAGCAAAAAAAAAAAACAAAAAAAAAAACCAAAAAAACCCCCTGAGAAATGAATAAATAAGGTTGTTTCCATATTCAGTATCCTGAGTGTGGATGCATCTGGGTCTCACTATAAAATTTTGATGTTAATTTTTAGAGGAAAAAAAAACCCTAGACACATTTTATAAAACATCATCTATAGGTTATTTGCTGTTTAGTTTGGATCACATTTCTCCTAAAATGTAAATCTCTTCAAAATAGTCAATTGGAACCCAAACCAAATCTCATACCGTTTTTCTTTTTCTGAATCTCATACTTCGCTGATGTTATTTTTTGTTTTCCTCTCTCCCTGTGAGTGTGTGTGTGTGTGTATGTGCGGTTAAGTCTCTTATTATGCTCAACAGGCATTTCTGAACTGCTGACAGGATCGCTTCCTTGCTGATACCTGTAACACTAGCAGCAACTAGCTCAGGAATGAACCGTGATCACTTGACATCATCCTGATTTAGTACAGAACTCGTCTCTTGGCAAGGATGACATTTCAGGTTTTTTTTCTTACATAGATTTCCCTAGGGGGAAAAATCCTCTGCTTTTTGTGTCTCTGTGACACTTATTAAAATTAGCTAGTTTCTCTAATTAGCTTATTTAAGAGGTATTAGCTTTTTAGTCTTAAGGATTAAGCCAGTGGCAACTTACCTAATGTGACAAAAGCGTCTAGTCACTTTTGAAAAAGGAAACTTTTTGAAGAAGAATTTGAGGTCAGTGAAATTTCTGGAAGGTGCTCCTTCATTATAAGTTTCTTGCTTTGAAGCCACTTTCAATTATCGACAGATTTTTCCATAAGAACACGAAACAAAAATCCTTCCTGTTGCACTGGAGAGCGCTACAGTGGTTAAAAGCCTGGACTCTGGAGCCTGCCTGCCTCAGTTTAAATCGTGGTTTCAAGTCATGTTCTAGTTATCTTGGTGAGTTACATAACCTCAGTATGAGGTAAGTTTCTGTATCTGTTAAATGGGAAGAAGACGACTCACTTTATTGGGGTGAACACTGACTCTGTATCCAAGCTCTGCTATTTACTAATAGGAAGACACTGTAAAAATTAACTATCACTGAAGCACAGTGTCCTCATCTGTAAAATGGGGATGACAGTGACCACCTCAGAGGTTCAAGGTAAGAATGAAGAAGTGAAATAACAAATATAATGTAAAAAGTACTAAGCTCAATGTGCATTATGCCCACAGTAAATAGAAGTCAGTCTCTCTGTCTGGAGAATTCTACATGTCTGACCACACAGATAACAGAATGAAACCCTGGAAAAGTGATGGTTGTTCTTAAGTCACACACCTAGGAAAGGCTCTGAACAAGATCTCCACACACCTCAGCTATACTTCAGAAGAAATACATAATATTAACTGGAAATACATTAAGAGGTCTAGACCTAGCAAAACCTGTTACTTCAAGTGGAAAGTGTTTCTTCAATAAATAAAGTTGCTCTAAAGTTGTGACAAGAACTCAATGTTCTCAATTAGGAAGAAGCATAAGAAGCCTCAAGAATACTATGAAATAGCGACGATAATGAATGATACACAAGAACTGACACTAAGAACTATCAAATCAAGCAGTTTTTCAAGGGTACTTTTAATTTTCATTTAATAGCTTGCATTATCAAGATACTAACTGATTCGAAAAGATCTCATCATTTGTTACAGATGAGAAGCAAGGTCGCTGGCTTCTGCTCTATGCTTCTATAGCATAAACCTGTGTTTGAACTGGAAATGTGGCACAATTACTCGGATAACATTCAATTTTAATCTAAGGAGCCATTTCTTATAGAAGGTTTGCTGCTGCTGCTGCTGCTAAGTCGCATCAATCGTGTCCAACTCTGTGTGACCCCATAAAAATATCCCATTTCTAGGTACAAAAGAGATTGATTTATCTTGTGCTTAAGGAAGGCACAACCATGGAATTTAAAACACGATCAGTTTTCAAGTAAATATAGTTACTAATTTCCTACTAAAAATAAATAACATTTTCCAAATATTGAACATATGGAATCTTGGGATTTCTTTCTTTCTCTCTCTTCTAACTTTTTGACTGCAGCACAAGGCATGTGGGATCTTATTTCCCCAATCAGATACTGAACCTGTGTTCCCGGCAGTAGAAGCGCAGAGTCTTAATGGGTGGATAGCCAGGGAAGTCCTGGGACTTTTCTCCTGATGAGAGACTAAGAAGTGACAACATGTGAAGACTTTCTTTCTAGCACTCATCACCATCCGATATACCATGTATTTGTTTGTTCATTGGCCTTCCCTCACCACAAAAACGTAGGCTACCTGATAACAGGGACTGTGTTTGTCTGGTTCACTGCTTTAGCGTCAATCTTGTATTACAGGTATTCCAAACATCTATTCCAAATGAATAAATAAATGACTGTGATGATGAAAGCTCTTCAGCATTTGTGTATTTCTAGATGACATTTATTCTGATTTTTTCTAAAGAAGAGGCTGGAGTCAGCTTACACGGGATATTTAGAAAAAAGAAAAAACAAAGATGTCTTTTAAAGTTGCACTGAGTTAGCAGTGAAATGAGGGAAGTCTCAAACTGTTTTCAGAAGCCCATTTGTAAATGGGTGTGTACCTAAGTGGGGACAACTGAAAATGTAGTTGGGGGAAACATGCCATTTCTGGCTCATACCTGGACAGGATTTCTATGAAGAAATTAGAAGCTTATGACAGTGAAGATGCCTTCCTGTTCCTCATTACTAATTAACCATGACAAGAGACTTCTTCAAACACTGGAGACGGCATTCCTCCAAAATAAGGAGAATAAGAAACAGAAATGTGGAGACTTCCCTGGCAGTCCAGCGGTTAAGGCTCTGTGCTTCCGCTGCAGGGGTGGGGGAGGGGAACACGTTCAATCCCTGCTTAGGGAACTAAGATCCCACCATGCCGCCAAATAAATAAATAATTGTCACAAAATAAAAGATTATCACAGAGTGATTTGGGGAAAAAAAAGAAACATAAATGCAAACTCTGTTGATGAGAAATATCTAATTTCTGATTATAATATATAAGGATGGAATATGAATGTAGGATTAAATAGCTTAACAGAAGAAGGTGAAGCAAGTGCTAGCTGAGGATATAAGGCTGACTCATCTGTCAAACCTCATAAAACCACAGGAATTATAAGCACCAGATACTGTGGAAGAAGAGGGGTGAGGAGGGAAGTTGAAAACACAGACATTATTTGACGTTTATGGAAGGAGCAGTTGGATCCCCAGATATCCCTCCCATCTTGCCCAGCTGGGTGACTACCTTCCCCAAAACCCACAGGAAAGAGGATTATATTCACTCAAGAAACTAAGAGAATCCAGGCTTAGGGATACCAGACACAGGGTAGGTAAGGAGCAGGTGCAGGACTGAAACAAGGGGCTTATGTAAAAGTCTGCAATCTAAGTGATGAAACTTCACTTTCTCTCTATTTCTCTCTCTCTCTCTCTCTACTAGCTTCAGAATGCTGGCAGCCAGGATATACACCCTCCAGGAGATTGGTGGATTCCCTGCTAGATAAGATGAACAGTGCAGGAAAAAAACTTATGGACACTGACTTTGGGGTTTTGCAGTAAAAGTTGACAGGTCATCTTAATTCTCTATAGTGAAGCTCTCCGCATACACAGGCTTCCATCAGGTTTTCACTATCTAACTATTAAGGAAGAGAAAAGAGAACATACTGCATCCATAACACAAAAACAGTATGCTCTAAAAAAGAGGGGAACAACTGGGGGAAGAAAGGACCTATTGGAAATTAAAACTGTGATAGCCAATTTTTTGTGTGTGTGTGAAAAGTATTGCAAGGTGATGTTGAGGAAATCTCTTTAAAGTGGATCATAAAACAAAATAGGAAAACGAAAGTATAGGAAACAGGGAAGTAAAGAGTATTAACATAGGAAATTAATTTTTGACTACAAGGAGTTGTAGAAGAAGATAACAGAGGAAGTGGTGGTGAGGAAATTATCAATAAATAATACAAAAGCATTTTCCTGAATCAAAGAATAAACCCAGGGTTCACTAGGCACCAATAGAATATGAAAAGAAAAAAGACCTAGTAAGACTGGTGACAGAGAAGATTCTAAAAGCTTCTGGAAGGAAAAAAAAGTATATATAAAGGATCAGGAATAAGAATAGTACCATACTGGGATGGAACTAGAGGATGAGATGGTTAGACAGCATCACCAACTCAATGGACATGAGTTTGAGTAAACTCCGGGAAATAGTAAAGGGCAGGGACGCCTGGTGTGCTGCAGTCCACGGGGTCACAAAGAGTCAGATATGACTTAGCAACTAGAACAAGAAAACCGTATTACTTATATAGTAATACTGGAAGTTCAAGATGGATATCTTCCAAAAGGGAGTAGATATATGTATATGCATACATATATGTATGTATGGCTGACCCAAGCTATGTGCAGTAGAAGCTAACACAACACTCTAAAGCAATTATGCTCCAATAAAAATTAACTTAAAAATTTTTTTTAAAAGGGTGGATGCCTTCAAAATTCTGAGGGAGAATAATTTTTAAACTCCAGTTTTATGATATCAAACAAATGGTAATGTATGAGAATGGAATGAAGACACTTTTATGAACATTAAATCTCAGAAAATTTACCTCCTTGGCATTTTTTCTTGGGAAGCTACTAGATGATGTGCTCCATCAAAGAAAGGAATATAATCAAGAAAGATCATGACATGTGATCAAACACAGCAACAGAATTTCCAGGATAACAACTAGGTGGTAAGCCTTGAGAGCATCCGAGGTCCAGGTTCGTTTGATGGAGAACTCTGGGGCTTCCAGAGTGTGTGTGTGTGGGGGGGAATATAACTGATGTGGAAAACTGTCCTGAGAGCCATTTTACAAAGCATTAAGAGTTATGGACGGAGAAGGCAATGGCACCCCACTCCAGTACTCTTTCCTGGAAAATCCCATGGATGGAAGAGCCTGGTAGGCTGCAGTCCATGGGGTCGCTAAGAGTCGGATACGACTGAGCAACTTCACTTTCACTTTTCACTTTCACGCATTGGAGAAGAAAATGGGAACCCACTCCAGTGTTCTTGCCTGGAGAATCCCAGGGATGGTGGAGCCTGATGGGCTGCTGTCTATGGGGTCGCACAGAGTCAGACACGACTAAAGCGACTTAGCAGCAGCAAGAGTTATGGAACGACAATCATCGTTTTGAAGAAAAAGAAGCAAATTTTAAAATGAGGCATTTCATAACCCAGGAAAAACAAAACTGCTCAAGAAGAAAATGTTATTCTTGGTTCTACAGTGAACCGTATTGCCACAGTATTAATACTGTGGAATATAATATAACACGGATTCAGACAAAAATCATGATATAACTGTAGTGACATGGTGGACAGAGCAAGGAAGGTAAAAGAGCTAAAATTGTCATCATCCATAATAAGAAGCAATACATAATGCACAGAACTGATCAAAACAGTTATAGCAGACCATAAATATTATTTACAAAGATGGAGGTATGGATCAGAGAAATATCTCTAAACATTGAAAGTGTTTGCCTTTGGGGCGAGGGTGGCTTGGGGAGGAGAAAAGAATTCCTGGTTTTTATTATAAGTCTTTGAACATTATTTGATTTCCTGAACTATGTGTATATATCGCTTTGATAATAATAAAGAAAATTACAATGCAACATATAAAAAATTCATGGATAGTGCAGTACAGCAGGAAGTTAGGAGCTAGGAATGAAAATTTAAAAACTATATTGATTACTTATACTGTGATCTTGGGTAAATCATATAACTTTGAGTCTCCACTTTCTTATCTATTCCTTATGGGACTTTGGTTATTTCTAAGGGTCCTTGCAACAATGTTTCTGATTCCAAAATAACAAAGTATTTTTCTAGGAACAGCAAAGAAAGAGAAAATTTCCTCTATATGTTAATGGTATACCTGTATATACTTTTGTTCGCTTTGCTGGGGTCTCCCTCCCATTGTTCTGTTGACGTTAAAATGGCGCTAGCATGCCCGCACCCTGGGGATCCTCTCGTACCTGTGAGGCTAGTCTCCGCATGGCCTCCTCCTGCCGCCTGCGCATTTCTGGAGTTCCTGGGCAGCTTCCACTGGTGATGGAAGAGTGGGCTGACGGTGGCTGTGTGAGTGGCAGCTCTCTGTTGGCATCCACATCTGGTTTAAAAAGATGAGATATTTGCATCAGATCATCATAAAACTCTGGACTGGTTGAAGACTGGCTAAATTCAATGTGTTGTACAATCCCGCAATTCTACTCTTAGGTATGTACCCAAGAGAATTAAAAATGTATGTCCATGAAAAAACTTGTACACAAGTGCTCAAAGAAGCAAGATTCAAAGTGGAAACAACCCAAATGTCCATCAACTGATGAACTGATAAAATGTGGTACAGCCCCACAAGGGAACATTACTTGACAATAAAAAGAAATAAAATACCAGTACATGGACAACCCTTGGAAGTGTTACACTCACTCAAAGAAGCCAGTTGCAGAAGGTCATATAGTGTATGATTCTATTTATGTGAAATGCCCAGAAAAGGAAAATCCACAGGAGACAAAAAAGCAGATTCGTGCTTACCTAGGGGTGGAGACAGGGAAATGAAGACGGACTGCTAACGGGCATGGGATTTCTTTTAGGGGGGAATGAAAACATTCTAAGATTATAGTGACTGCTTTACAACTCAGTGAATACACTAAAATGCACTGAACTGAACAATTTAAATGGGTGAATTACAGGGTTAGGTGAATTGTAGCTTAATAAAGCTGTTTTTTAAAAAATTCCATTTGCTCCTGTTATTTAGGTAATATCTTAACTACTGGGCTTCCCTGGTGGCTCAGAGGATAAAGCGTCTGCCTGCAATGCAGGAGACCCGGGTTCGATCCCTGGGTTGGGAAGATCCCCTGGAGGAGGGCATGGCAACCCACTCCAGTATTCTTGCCTGGAGAATCCCATGGACAGAGGAGCCTGGCGGGCTATAGTCCACGGGGTCGCAAAGAATCGGACACGACTGAGCGACTTCACACACACACGCTAACTACTACTAGAAATCAGGGACTACATTTGTGAATACAGATAATATTTTAACAAGGGGTACAAAATAAGTAGGCTGTTACTGGATGGTCAACAGCTATTGAAGAGGAGGAGGAACAGGGAAAATGGTTTTCATGTAACTCCCTACCAGGAGGACTGAATTGAGACCTCTTCCACCCAACTGGCCATTGCCTGGAGTTCTGAATACAGTGTAGGAGGGGAGGTGTGGGAGACAGCACTGAAAGAAGACTGAAGAAAGAGTAAGTTCAGCGACTGTCACTGTATCATGCCTGTTGTTTACTCCCTTGCTCCACCCCGTTTCCCTTTATCTGGTACTTGACTTTGTGGGTAATTATGGTCTTCTGTCTTCTAGCTGTTCCCTTCGGGAGACGTCCTCCTTTCTGTTTGGGTGTCTTTACTTTCTGCTTGGTATTCAGAGAAGAGTAGAAAACAAGTGAATCGGGAGGAGCTGCCGTGTACACAGCAAATTGGCAAAACGGATTTCTGGGATGAGCAGGGTTGAGAGAGGAGGAGCTACTCACTGCACAGCTATCTGGGGGCACGGCAGCTGTTGGCAAATATCAAATCCGAACAATAACTACACTGAGCCTTCTAGGGATAGGAGAATAGAGTCCTGTGTTAGACTGAACTTCCCTAACGACTGTACTGAGTATCTTTGTAGTTCATGTGATAATATCCTGATTACGCAACAGGTCCATTTTCACAAAATGTTTTTGTTCTTAGAAGAGTGTGTGTATTGAGGGGCGGGTGATGGTGGTGGTTGAGACTGATGGGGGAGTAAGGTTTAGGAAGGGGTGTAGGTGGCAAACAGGATGACAGGCTAGTGCCTGCCGTGACAGCTCTTCTGTGCCTTCCCAGGGAAATGACAAGGAGGGGGCGGCTGGGGGCTGGGTGTCTGTGGGGGAAGGACAGAGCCAGGCAACGCAGTGCTGCAGGCTAGACTGCTCACATCTGCCAGGGCAGTGCTGCTCAGCGCGGAGGAGGCGGAGACAGAAAGAAGAATGACACAGGATGCAGAGATGAAGGCCAGGAGCTCCAATAACGTTTCACCTATTTTCATCATTACTACAACTACATCGCTGACTCAGGCCTGGGAAGGCCAGAAGGATTCCGAATACACCTATCAAAGCTTAATGTAAATTAAACTGTAAAAACTGAATTCAATTCTCTCTCTATAGACATCACCCTTATTCACTAATGAAAAAGATTCTGCTGCTGCCAGTGACATTTCCAGTGCTGACTCCTATAGTAAAAGGTCGACGCTGAAAAACAGCTTGTTCTTTATTCTTTTTTTTTCCTCAAAGAAACACCTTTAAATTGGTTAATATATATTCAATTCATATCTGTTTACAGAAATAACAGAAATATAAAATAGAAACATACAGATCACTGATTTTTTAAAAGTAGTATTTTTGAGCCCCAATACTTGAAAAGTTTTAACCAAAACCTCATGAGGATAATAATACAAGAAAGACAAAACATGTGCCCTCAAAACTAGAAAATTTAATGAGACAGTTCTAAAACAAACTGATGTTACATTTTATCATTAATCATTTGCATAGCAGAAAATGAAAATTTTATAAAAGTGTGTAGTTTTGGGGTAATTCCAAGAGTTGACTTTGTTGTTCAGAGTTAATATTTAAATACCAGTCAATGACGTCAACCACTTATTTCTAACCCATCTTAAAGAGCAGTGGTCTGGTTTGCAGCAAATACAACAAGGCAGTGCTGGTTCTGTGTAATTCTGATAAATACATGGCCACATACTCTATCCCTTTAACACCTTTTCAAGTTGTGAAAGTTAACCTATCAGGCCAAATCTCCAATCTAACATGTGGACATTTATCACATAAATGGGAGTGTCCTGGTATTTTTAGAGTTTCTCTGGAGGTAATGGCAATCCACTCTAGTGTTCTTGCCTGGAGAATCCCAGGGACAGGGGAGCCTCATGGGCTGCTGTCTATGGGGGCACACAGAGTCAGATATGACTTAGCAGTAGCAGATGGAGGTAAAAGGCAATGGAAGTTAGAGAATAACTTGATGAACTACCTTTAGAAAACCTTTATTTTGGGGAGCACATGGTGGTTTTCTACTAGCTTCTGCTCTCTCAGGCTTGGGGGGGCACTCCCAGGTACTTCTGCTTTCAGAGAAGGCAGTTCTTCTTGCCCTTGAATCATGATTCTACCATTCTGTTATCTGCCACAGTGAGTCAGAGAGACTATCACCTCTCTGGTTTTCTTCCTGACACAGTCAAATAGTTAACCTCTTGGATAACTCAGATAAGTAGTAGTCTGGTGTGATATGTACACACATTAAGGAAAATACTGAAATAGGACTCCCCTGGTGGTACAGCAGCTAAGAAGCAGCCTGCCAACACAGGGGACACGGGACCAATCCCTTGTCCGGGAAGATTCCACATGCCAGGGAGCAACTAAGCCCATGCACCACAACTACGGATGCCCGCACACCTAGAGCCCGTGTGCCGCAGCAAGAGAAGCATCTGCAGCGAGAAGCTCTTGAACTGCAACAAAGAGCAGCCCCCGCCTGCCACGACTAGAGAAAGCCTGAGCAAAGCAATGAAGATCCAGCTCAAAAAATAAATTAAAAAAATGAAGTCTATTGAAAATTAACAACTTGTGTACTAACATAGTAAAAAAATTATACCAAAAAAAGAAAAAGGAAAAAAATAAGAAAACACTGGAATAGGTATGGTGAGTTACATTTAACCATGAAGACATCTTCTTAGAATCACAAAACTGTAGCACAGGAATGAATCTTAAAGATCACCAAATCCTACTGATGCATTTTACGGGTGACAAAACCGAGGTCTAAAGAATTATGGTAAGATTCTCAAGGTTACAAAGTATTGTCAATTTGAGCACTGGGACTCAACCTGTGGACTCTTGACTCCTCTGACATTCTGTCCATCTACCTCAGAAAAGCTTCATCCAGAAACTAAGCATGATATTGCTCTTACGACATGAATTCTTCTGTACTAATTCTTACTACACCCGGGCAAACGGGGACTCTTGATTCAACTGGTTTTCCTTCTAGACACTAGTTCTTCTACATATCAGATTATCTGTAAGTTTACCGGCAGCGATGTGCTTACCTAAAGACATGAAATTGTTAATGCCAACAGAAGCCAGGATATTGGGGGGGTGTTCAATGAGTTTCTCTTGAGTTCCCACAGCACTGTGCTAGAGACTCTGTAGCTACTATGACCTCAAACCAATCATTTCTAGTGGTTGCTGTCTGGAAATCTACGATGAGCTAGATTACTCATTTGGACTAGTAGAGCAATAGTTTCTTTTTGTTCTCTTATAACTAGCAGGAGCCAGGTAGACACACTCAAACAGGTAACCTCTTGGATGACTCAGATAAGTAGTGGTCTGGTGTGATATGTAAGCACTCTAAGGAAAATACTGGAATAGGTATGAACAGTTACTTTTGAACATGAAGACATCTTAGAATCACATAGGAGTGTGATTTTAGCATAGGAGTCAATCTTAAAGATCATCTAAATTTGTGGTTCTCTACATATACTAAGTATAAGAATATCCATACATTTCCTTTTAGCTCCTTAACTTGAGTTCCAGGCATAAACAGAGGGGAGCACAGCAAAATGGATGAGACTGGCCTCTGAAACCAGACTGATTAGGCACAAATTCTAGTTTCATTCTTTACTAGCTGTGAAACCTGGGAGGCTTACTTAACCTCTCTGAGCCTTAAACCACTAATCTGTGAAAGGAAGAAAACAGGAACTACCTCACTTGAGTTGCTGAGAGGACTGGATGAACTAATATTTGTTAAACTCTTAGAGAGCACCTGGCACTAAGGACCATATTAAGTATTTTAAAAACAAACAAGATCCTGACTGTGATCGTTAAACTGCGCCCTGCTGGTGATGAAAGAAGCATGAATATATATGAGATCTCAGCATCTCTTCACAAGGAAGCAGGAGAAATTCTTCAAGGACACAACGAAATTCACGCCCAAGCAGTGCAACAGACACCAGTCGCAAGAAATGGAGGCTGCAAACAAGACTGTGCCAGCAAGGCTGGGCACAGGCTGAGCAAAAGCTGACAGCAATGGATGCAAAGAGCTCTACCAGGCAATAGCTGTAGTCATTACCCGAAGGACAGACCAGCTAGCCAAGCAGGAGGGAAAACTCATACATTTATTCTGAGAGAAAGGGTTTTTCTGTCACACTTAGGTGATTGTCGGCTATATGGGCTAAATGTCAGCAGAATATTACATTCTTTCTCCCAGCTCCGAGTTGAAGATCCTCACATGCAAATCGGTTTTGCAGATCAGAAAATGAAAGGATCTGAGACTTAATATAAACATGAAAAGAAATTTAAGAGCCATGTAGCAGAGAGTTCTTTAAAAAAAAAAAAAAAGGGTACCTACGTTTGGGGGAGGCGTGTGGGCTGTCAGAGGCGATTTGTCTCATCCGTGTTCCGTGGCAGCTGAGGGCCACCAGTCTGGAAATGATGGCAGTTTTGCCGAACCCAATGTTTCCCACGATCACGACTCCCTGGTTCACGCTGGCGTTTGAACTTTGAAGCTGAGCATCTATTTCATGGAAAACCCAATCCCGACCAACGAACACCGACTCCGTAGTGATGCTGGGCACTTCAAAGAGCAGGGGCTTCAGGGAGATATCGGGAGGTCTGTAAGGTGCAAAGCGGACTGGAAGGAACAATAAGAGAACAGGGGACTTAGGCCAAAGTGTCAACACTGAGAGAAGTAAAGACCAAAAAAGCAGCATGGTTTAGAAGAGCACTGAGAGTTCACTGTGAGGGTATTCTGGGTTATTCAGAAAATAAGAAAACTCTGAATTTTGGTTCTGTACAGAGAGGCAACGATACATGAGCTAGAGCTACTTGCGACTGCAGCTGCAAGAACCCAAACATGGTTAAAACAGCAGTAACTTATGTTATAGTCAGAAAGTCAGTGTGATACTCAAAATGATTTAACAATAGGGCTGGCCCACGTGCTGGCAATTAGGAACAGTAGTGAAAACGCAGGGTCCCTCAAGCCTCCTTCTTGGCCTGGGGATAACCTTTAAAATGTTGGACTGCGGCGATCTGTAGGGCTGGAGTCTCAGGAGAGGCTGGGGTGTGGCAGGGAATCCAGATGGCTGACAGCATCAACTCTTTACCAACCTGCAAGGTCATATTTCAGTATTTAACCACCAATATGACCACACCACTACACATCGGTCCCATGGGAAGCAATGTGACGAGACCTTGTCTGTTTCTTTAAAAACACTAATAAAAAACAGTGATTCCTTTAAGTTCATGATGATATTTTAAAAAAATATATAGCAAGTATATTAGGGGAAGTAAAAGCTCTGATGGCGTAAACGGTTTTCAGTATGTTAAGTGGTCAAGAAAGCAGAAACTCAACTTTCACTAATGTCTCTGCACCTGTACTGCTTATATTCATGCCAATTAAAAAGGATTTCTGGCTTCTACACACATGTACTGGGGACAAATCCTTACTGCTTTCCTCAAGACTCTTCTCTGTGCTTGTGTAGTTGTGAGATGTGCTAGGTGCCAAGCATGAGCTCTATGCACAATGGTTCTCTAAAAACCTGTAATGTGACTTGGTTTCAACAGTCAACCTCCAAATAATACTGATGGTAAAAAGAAGTCCTGCCTGACCTCTCATATCTGAGTTAAATGTCTTCTTAACTGTTTTAAGAGTAGTTCTAGATGTACCATTAACCTCAGATATGCAGATATGGCAGAAAGTGATGAGGAATTAAGGAGCCTCTTGATGAAGGTGAAAGAGGAGAGTGAAAAAGCTGGCTTAAAACTCAATATTCAAAAAACAAAGATCAAGGCATCCGGTCCCATCACTTCATGGCATATAGACGGGGAAACAGTGACAGACTTTATTTTCTTGGGCTCCAAAATCACTGCAGATGGTGACTGCAGCCACGAAACTAAAAAGATGCTTACTCCTTGGAAGGAAAGCAGTGACAAATCTAGAGAACGTATTAAAAAGCAGAGCCATTACTTTGCCTACAAAGGCCCATCTAGTCAAAGCTATGGTTTTTCCAGTGGTCATGTATGGATGTGAGAGCTGGACAATAAAAAAAGGTTGAGTGCTGAAGAATTGACGCTTTTGAACTGTGGTGTTGGAAAAGACTCTTGAGAGTCCCCTGGATAGCAAGGAGATCAAACCAGTCCATCCTAAAGGAAATCAATTCTGAATATTCATTGGAAGGACTGAAGCTGAAGCTCCAATACTTTGGCCACCAGATGTGAAGAGCTGACTCACTGGAAAAGACTCTGATGCTGGGAAAGACTGAAGGCGGGAGGAGAAGCGGATGACAGAGGATGAGATAGTAGGATGGTATCACTGACTCAATGGACACGAGTTTAGGCAAACTCCGGGAGATGGTTAAGGACAGGGAAGTCTGGCATGCTACAATCTATGGTATCACAAAGAGTTGGACATGACTGAGTAACTGACCAAGATGTATCATTTATTTTTTATATTATTATTTATTTTTTTGAATTTTATTTCTGTATCGTTAACCTTAGCACAGTAACCTGACACACAGTAGGTGCTCAATAAATGCTTACTGAAAGATTTAATTAAAAACAAAGCATTACATTCTAACCCCATATTATATTTTGGAGAATAAACGTCAGAGGTGGGAAGGGGATGAGACAGGAGAAAGGAAATCATAAAAGTGGAAATTAGGTCTACTTATCCTGCTTATATTATTCTAGAACATACTTAAACCATTCCAATATCTTAATACAGAATCTGGAGATGGCAGCTTACTTGAGAAAAACACACACATGTAAACACTCTCACTTAAAACTATTGCAAAGCCATTTGAATGGTAACTGAGCATTTTAAAAAAGGATAATTCCAAAAGTAGTACAAAAGTTAAAAATATAAAGTCAAACTCTAATAATAGAAGCAAATAGTTTCCTATGTCAGTTTTAAAATATCCCAAATTTTCACTTAAAAAAAGAAAAGGCTGTGGAGATACAGATACATGGTTACTCATAATTTCCTGATTCACATCTGTTTATCAAAATGTACTCTTTTAAAATACATATATAATTACAGAATTAGGTGAAAATTAGACTTTGACTTGCTAAAAACACTCTTAATTCTAGTGTCTTACAGTTAAATAGATTCTACTTTTCTTTTAAATTTTACTTTTCTTAAATATTATTTTATTGAGCTATGATTCACATACTTAATATTCATCCTTTTAAAAGTATGTAAACCAGTGGTTTTTTAGTACATTCACAAAATTGCACAACCATCATTATTTAATTCCTCAAGATTTTCATCATTGTCCAAAGAAAACCACTTACCCATTAGCTGTCACTCTCCAGTCTCCATTTCCCTAGTGCCTGGCAACCAAAAACTTTCTGTCTTTACAGGGTTGCCTATTTGAGACATTTCACATATATATTACCATACAATCGCCTTTGGTGTCTGGTTTCTTGCACTTAGCATGTTTTTGAGGTTCATCCATGCTGTAACATGTATCAGTACTTTTATTGCTGAACAATATTCCATTATATGGATATATCACATTTTGTTTATCCATTTATCATCTGTCAAACATCTGGGCTATTTCCACTTTTTGGCTATTATGCAGCATGCTGCTGTGAAGATTCATGTACAGGTTTTTGTACATGTGTTTTCAATTCTCTTGAGTATACTTCCAGGAGCGGTACTGCTGAACATACTGCTGGGTCATATGGAAACTCTAAGTTTTAGCTTCTTGATAGACTGCCAAACTGTTCTATTTTAGTTTTGTTATTTTTTATGGAAGTAATACATATTCACTACAGAAAATTTAGGGATAGCAGATAAACAGAATAATAATCTTACTCCCAGTAGCCAGAGAGAAACACAATTCACTTTTTCCCTGAGTTTTGTCTGTACCAATAGATACTTATTTTTAAAACAAAAATCGTACTATAGATACCATTTCATAACCTGCTTTTCTTGCTTTGCTTAGCAATTCCAAAGTTCTGAAAAAGTGGATTCTGTCAGACTCGCCAGCTTAACGGTTGCTTCCATGGAAGGACTGATCCTTGGAGCTCCTCACTCCATCCTTTCCAATTATGTCACTTGACAGCAGGGGGCTGCTCACCATGCAAGGGGTTTCCTAGGTAGCTGAGTGCCCTTGGTGGGCAGACACTCACACAGACCTGCTGAGCTCTGGCTGAGCAATCACAGGACTCCCAGAGAAGAAGAAGAGAACAGAAGATCGACTGGCTTGATATGAGTCTAAGAAGAGATCTCAGGTCACAAACAGCTGGTTTCAGAACCAGAATCAAAACCTAACTCTTTTTTTTTAAATATTGTAAATTAACTCATATATATAGAATCTATGCGTCTGCGTGGCTCAGAGGTTAACGGGTCTGCCTGCATCTGCCTGGAATGCGGGAGACCTCGGTTCGATCCCTGGGTCAGGAAGATCCCCTGGAGAAGGAAATGGCAACCCACTCCAGTATTCTTGCCTGGAGAACCCCATGGAGGGAGGAGCCTGGTAGGCTACAGTCTATGGGGCCTCAAAGAGTCAGACACGATTGAGCGACTTCACTTTCACTTTCTTCATAGAATCTAGAAAAATGGCACTGATGAGCCTATTTGTAGGACAGGAATAGAGACACAGATACAGAGGATGGGCTTGTGGACACAGGGGATGGGGAAGGAGAGGGTGGGATGGACCGGGCGAGGAGCACTGACAGGTGTCCACTACCATGTGTAAACAGATAGCTAAGGGGAAGCTGCCGTTCAGCACAGAGACCTCGGCTTGGTGCTCTGTGATGACCCAGAGCGGTGTGATTGGGGAGTGAGGGGGGAGGCTCAAGAGGGAGGAGACATATGTAACACATATGGCTGATTCACACTGTTGTACAGCAGAAACTAGCCTAACACTGAAAAGCAATTATACTCCAATTAAAAAGAATTGGTAAATAAAGGAAAAAACTCCTAATTCTGACTCCAAAATCCAGGGTTTTTTTGCATTATACTATGCTGTTTCTCTATATCATATCAGTATTAAATTTGAATCTGATTATCAGCGATATCACTGATGACCAGAACTGAGTGGACTTGGCTGACTCGCTAGGCTAGCTTCCTTCTCCTTCACCTCTCCTGTGCTTCCCTTCAGAAATGGCATGACTGGCCAGAGAGAGAGAGAAGAGCTTCTCAGACACTCAGGTGCTTTCTAGACTAACAGACTTACCTGTTCAGGTCTAAGATTACTTAACATTTTGTCTCAAAAGAGGCTTTCACGAATATGACCGATGCCGATTTATAATACAGGGTAAGTACAGACTCAACTTCAATGCTGAAGTTTCTGAGAAAAATTCTATTAAGATAACTTGTTCTCACGTTGACGTAATCTCTCATCATATTTTATTCTACTGAGAAAGCTTTGACATTTTGAAAAGTTATTTTAAAAATTTTCTAAAAATGTAATCAATTCACAAAAGCCTCAAGGGAAGAACAGACAAAATTAACCCAGCACCATATGGTAAAACAACTGTAGACACCAAGAACAGCCCAGAAACGATTTCTGTGCCTCAGAACCTAAGGCTTTTGTCAGATCAATATGATGAAAGAAAGCCACACTCTGTATGTACCAACAGTAAATTTAGGGCATATGAACAAGAAGGCATGTTGGCCTGCGCTGTGGGACATGGAGGGAATGAATACTTTCTGCGGCGTTCATCTTCCTAAATAAATGTTTCTTTGTTTAGGAGATCAGCTGGCTTCCAAGAGATTTTCTAAAGCAGAAACCATGGAAATAATCCAGTGAGAAAGGACCACTGCAACTGTAGCTGAGCCAAGGGGAAAAAAAATGAGCTAAACCATACATTTAGCAACAGATTCAGTTCTCTAAGCCCTGAAGTGGCTGTCCCAGGGCAGCAAGAGACAGGAAGATCGTCCCAAGCTTCTCAAAACATTCCCAAGTATACTGACATCTGGAATTTACTTTGAAATTTGTAAAAAAACAAAAACAAAAACAAAAAGATGTGTGGTTGAAGAGAAGGGCAGAATGGATAGATATATGGTAGAAATAATAAAACATTAATGACATAATCAAGGCAAGTATATGAGTGTTTATTGTGAAACTTGTCTTTTTGGGGGTATATCTGAAAATACTGCTAATAAAATGTTGAAAGAAAAAGCAGCTAAAGGAAAAACATTCCAGTAGAGTACACAAATACGAAAAGTTTTGGAAAGCAGTTTTTTTTTTTCTTTTTAAGAAATGTAATAACCACTCAAGACTCAGATCTGTGTGTACATCTCTTCAATGCAAATTAGGCTTGTGACAGACAAATGAAAGCTCTCTAGGAAACAGTCTCTGTGAGACCATCAATATGAATAATCATGTATCTAGACTTACAGAGAAAACTGACCTTTCTTTAGCTAGAGCAAAGAGTAAACATTTAAAAAACAAACAAAAGTGCATTAGGGCTAATAGACCAGCTTGTCCCAACGCAAATAGAAACAGCTGCAGCCAAAGGAAAAGGGGAAAGGGAAGTGGGGGCAAAAGAGCTCTAACTGGATTTAGACTAAAGCATATTTATTCATGGAAAACAACCAGGAATCATTTGAAAAGAAGTCAGTCACAGGACTGGCAGAAGAAAGGGTCTGTGTCATACAGCCAAGGTCTGGTGCAAACAGGAGTAGCGTTGTGCTTCCTCACATTCTTCCACAATGGCTGTAAAGTCTAGCCTGGAAGCACCTCTGTTCCTCAGAACAAAAGATAATTTCAGGCTTATTCTTAGGGTTCAGGCTGTGCATGTTATTCTCCACACAGCACAGGAAAAACACATGTGCTTCAGACAAAACCTGGTATCACATCAGCACCCAACATACGTCAAAAAACATGTTAATTTTTTCTTAAGTATGCTTATGAAACCAAGGCAGGGCTCATCTGCCTACTGAGTTTCTCGAAGGCTCACACTCCCATTTACAAGAGTCAATCTGTTTAGGGTCTGTTGCTTATTTATGGTACTCAAGAAAAGAACTACAGTAGGCAGGTCCTCCTACCCAAGGAAATGGAGTTTTTGAAAAATGTAAAGCAATTTGAAGCAGGTCCTAAAAAACAATCTAAAGATAACAGCTTGAGAAATGTTCATTCCAGATAACTTCTGCTTTAAAAAAAAAACACAACAAAACAGATTAAATAAAGCAGAGTCACTTTCGGGGTCAACAGGGAAACCTACAGCAGAGTGGGTAAAACCAGACTTGGAGCCAGGCTGCTTCAGGTGATATCCTGTCTCTGTTACTCACTAGCTGTGCAACCTTAGGAAAGTTACTTATGTTCTTGATCTCTCAGTTTTCCTCATCTTTAAATCAGGGATAATCATGACATGGGAGGATTAAAGCAAGTTAATACAAAAGTGTGCCTAGGACAGTGTCTGTTGGTTAACTGCAGTCATGGGTACCTCTGTCCACACCATCAAGCCAAAAGAATCCAGTGTAATCTAATCATCTTCCTCCCACACACATTTATTTAAAACAAAACAGTGAAAAGGATACTGAGAACATATGCACTCTCCTAGAGCCCTCACCCCTTTGAACTGCTGACTTACATCCCTTCATCCTTTCACCCCCAACATTTAAAAAAAATTTTTATTGGGATATAATTGCTTTACAATGCTGGGTTAGTTTCTGCTGTAGAACATCGTGAATCAGCCATAACTATACATATATCCCCTCCCTTTTGAGCCTCGCTCCCACCCCACCCCCCATTCCACCCATCAAGGTCATCACAGAGCACCAAGCTGAGCTCCCTGTTCTGTACAGCAGTTTCCCACTAGCTATCTATTTCACACATGGTAGTGTTATTTATGAATGTCAACCCTACTCTCTCAAATCGTCCCTCCCTCTCCTTCCCACCCGTGTCCACAAATCCGCTCTCTACATCAACGCCTCTACTCCTGCCCTGCAAATAGGTTCATCAATACCATTTTTCTAGATTTCATATATATGCATTAATACATTATATCTATTTTTCTGACTTATTCACTCTGTATAACAGGCTCTAGGTTCATCCACACAAACTGACTCTATTTTACTCCTTTCTATGGCTCAGTACTATTCCATGGTATATACGTACTCCTGAAAGAGCCACACTTGCTGTCTTCAGTTCCATAATAGTAACTCATTCTAGTCTAGCTTCCTCCCACATTACTCTATTGAATTGTTTTGGTTAATGACCCTAAAGACGTTCTAACTTTTAAGTCCAGTGAACTATTTTTAGTTTTTATGCTTAACCACAGCTCGGTACTTAATACTTTTAACAAATCCCCACTTTTTGAAATATATTTCCTTCTTGGGTTTGACATAGTAACACTTTCTTCTAGCTCTTTTTGGGCCCTCTCTTCCTCTTCTTTAATGATTCTTCTCTTCTGCTTCTCTCTGAAATACTGCCAATCTTAGGTTCTATATTTTATTGTTTTTTTCTTCTTCATGATCTTCCTGGGTAATCACAAAGGAATAGACTAATGGCTTTTACAACTATCTAAGTGGTGATGGCCTATATTTCTCTTCCAGATCCCAGTTCTAAACTCCTGTACAGCATTTTCAGCAACTTATAGGAGTTGTCTCTGTGGATTTCCAGTAGATATCTCAAACTTAAAATGTTTAGAACTAAAGTTTGATCTCATTCACCTTAACCTATTCTTTATTTTCCATTCAATGTCTCAGTTAATTAAATATTCCCATCTGTCTGGTCTCCCAAGATAGAAACCTGGGACTCATCAGGACTTCTTTCTGAAACTTTATATCTGATTTGTCACAGGACCTATCAATGATTCTTGAGGAATTTCTTTCAGATATATTTCCTGTTTTCTTTCCCCATTCCACTGCTATTTATAGTGATATAACCTCTGGAGGAGCTTCCAGATCATTCTAAGCCTCAGTTTAATTATCTGTAAAATGAGGGTAATAAGAATATCTATTTCATAAGGCTAAATAAGAAAATGCACATTAATTTCTTAGTTCAGAACCTAATTAATCCTCAACTGACAGTCATATGGTTCAGATTCTCAACATCTCTTGCTTTTCACCATATACTTCAACAAGCTTTTTTAAATACAAAATTTATTTATTTTAACTGGAGGCTAATTACTTTACAATACTGTATTGGTTTTGCCATACATTAACCTTACATCCCACATATTCTTCCTGTATTTAGCCATCAACTACATGTATCTGATAAAATCATGTCAGCACCTACACTTCTACCCTTGTATCTCATCAACTTAACTCTACCACAATCATCCAACCTGGTAAGTCCTTACTAGCTAGGGGAGCTCTTGTCATAGGGAATGTACATTCAATAATGTTTAATAAATGCATTCATGAATGAAAACAGTGAATATGAATTTTCCATTCTCAACTGCAGGGAAATGTTCACAGACTTGTCTTTGGTAGAACAGGAAGGCTACAGGAAAACAGTTATAAGATGCAAACTCAGGTCTTTGAAAATCACTTGAACTGTACAAAAATAACAAAATAAATGAATCATCTGTTTCCCACCTTTCAGGGATAAATTCTTATTTAAAGTTTACTGTCATAAACAAGAGAGCCATTAAGTAACAAGACATTTGGGGAAGAAAAACTGTTATTCTCCAAGCTCTGTGCATATCACAGGCAAGGCCTGGATGCTGGCCAAGACACTGATAATCAAACAATCATATTCCCACAGGAAGCTGGGAGAAGGGAGAAAATGTGCTTTAGAGCTAGTATCCAAAGAGGATAGAATATATATTTTTTAAAGATTATTTTCCCTTTCTTTTTGAAAAGTTACTGAGAAGGCTGATGCCACAAATATCTACTTAATAACTAATGTCTTGCTAATGTGACATGTGGGATTTATTTTGTGTAAATAACAACTATATTTAAAATTCCTCATTATTATAGGTAAAATATGCATTTTAGCTTACAGAAAACCCAATTCTAACCATCAAGACAGTCATTTTCTGATGAAAGATGGGTTGATGCTTTGGTTCATTTCTTCTATAATTTTCATTTTAAAAATCTGGCATCCAATTTCTATTTCTGGCCAACATGAAGAAATGTGGACTAGATCTGCCCTCCCACCTAAAACCAAGATAAACAAACAAAGCTCTAGACAGAATATATGAAACAATGGTTTTCAAGACACTAGACAAAGGCAATGAGTAATAATAATCCCTGAGAGATGGAAAACAAATGAGGTAAACTCTATGTCCACTCACAACACTGACAGAATTTTCAGACCACAATGTAGGGAGGGCGAATCCAGTCAGATTCTGACAGACTCCCTCAGCTGAGTAGAGGAAGCTGAGAATCCAGGGAGACTAAGGCAGTGACAGTTCACAGGACAAACAGTTACAAAGAAATAATTCTGGAAACCTGTGGAGTAACCCTTGAGTCATCAGCAGAGCAGTGACTGACACAAGTGTGAGGGTTAAAGAGAGTACCTGCTGCTTACATAGGGCCAGGAATAGTGCCTGTTTCTTCCAGCCATAATGGAAAACCTCACAATGTACAGGACACTGGATACATCCAGGAAGATCTTGACCCAGTAGTACAGAATAATGACACCTGCAAATATTGTTCTGATTCTACTCCAATCTTAAGGACAAGACCCCAAACTGATTAGGCTATTTCCAAATAATGCACATTCCAGAAAAAAGTTGAATATTTATAGGAATACAAGAATATGCAACACCCAATAAGGTAAAATTCATAATGCTTGGCATCCAAGTGAAGATTAACAGGCATGCACAGAAGCAGGAAAATAGGTACCATAATTAGGAGAAAAACAAATCAACTGAAACTGACCCAAAACTGACACAGATGTTAGAATCAGCAAAGAAAAGTATTAAAAACCATGATTATAACTATATTCAACATGTTCAAAAGGGGCATGAAAGATACAAAAGACCCAAATTGCACTTCTAGAGAAAAAAATCAGAAGTGAATAAAACACCTACATGGGATTTGTGACAAATTTGACATCACAAAAGATGAGTAACCTTAAAGACATAGTAATAAAAGCTATGCAAAATTAAATACACAGAGAGGGACTTCTCTGGTGGTCCGGTGATTAAGAATCTGCCTGCCAATGTAGGAGACATGGGTTTAATCCGGGGTCCAGGAGGATTCTACATGCTATGGAGCAATTAGGCCTTTGCATCACTACTAATGAACCTGCATTCTAGAGCCTGTGAGCCACAGCTGCTAAGCTCGAGTGCCACAACTACTGAGGCCTGAACACCTAGATCCTGTGTTCAACAATGAGAGGCCACTGCAAGGCGAAGCCTGTGCACCACAATGAACAGCAACCCCGCTCGCCAAAACTACAGAAAGCCTGCATGCAGCAACAAAGACCCAGTGCAACTAAAAACAAATAAATAAAATACACAGAGAAAACAGATAACAATTTTCAAATTATTAAAAAAAAATAAAAAAGCATCAGTGAACAGTGAGACAACTCCAAGTGGTCAAATACTAAGTGTAATTAGAGTCTCAGAAGGTAGGGGACAAAAAATACATTTAACGAAAAATGGTGATGGAATTTTCAAAATGACAAAAACTATAAATTTCCTGATCAAGGAAACTCAATGAGATTCAAGTGAAGAAACACGAAGAAAATGACACCAAGGCAAATCATAGTCAAACTGCTCACAGCTAGTGATAAAGAAAAAATCTTGAAAGCAGTCAGAGAATAAAAAGACACATTAAGTACAGAGGAAGAAACCTAAGGACGATAGCAGATTTCTTGTCAAAAACAATGCAAATGAAAAGGTAGTAGACCTAAAGCTTTAATTTATGGAAAGAAAAAGAAAAACATGTCAATCTAGAATTCTATACCCATTGACAATATCTTTCAAAAATAACAGTGAAATAAAGACTTTTCATACATATAAAAGCAAAAAAAATAATAATTAGTCACCAGCAGATCTGTAACGTAAGAAATGTTAAAAGTCCTTCAGGCAGAATAAATATGACACCAGATAGAAAAATACAAAGAAAGACACGAAGAGCACCAGAAATGGGAACTGTGTGGATTAACATCTAAGATTTTTAAAAAACTCTTTAAAAGATAATGACCTTTATATGGGGCGGGGCGGGGGGGGAGGGGATTATAACATTTAGATAAGTAAACTGTCTCACAACAATAACATAAAGGCTGGGAGGACAGAAACAAAATTATACTATAGCAAACAAAACAGTTACCATAACAGGCTTGAGACTGCTACCCTGAGAAAGCCTGCTTGCAAGGCTGGTCCTTACCTGAAGTTTGGGAATGTGGATTTCAAGAGGATTCCCATGATTCCCAGAACTAAAAAGAATGGCTCACTGTGCCTAATTTGTTTGTATAAACAAGACTGTTTATGCTGAATGTTTGCTTTTCTTCTGGGAGTCTGGAATTTTGGTAAGTTTTAGGCAAGGAGGTCTATATAAAAAATTTGGGCACTGAACCCTATAAGCTCTCATGTTCACACATGTCACAACTCACTGCTGGAGAAATCAAATGCATCCTGTGTGACTTTACTGGGAGAGAATACTTCGAAGCTTCTGTCTGGTTTCCTCTGGACTTTGCCCCATGCATCCTTTTCCTGTGCTGATTTTGCTTTGTACCACTTTACTGTAATAAAGCATAACTACGGGAATGACTATATGCTGTGGACTGTAAGTCCTTCTAGTCAATTAGTGAATCTCGGGGGAGGGCACCCCAAACACAAGTATTATAAATGCCTTGAAAAATTAATCAAGAGAGACCATATTTTGGCTCATAAAAAATTGTGAATAAATTTAAATGAATTCATGCTGTTCAAAGTATGGTCTTGACCATAACACGACTAAATTAGGAATCAATAGCAGAAATATATCTGGAAATTCCTGTGAAATATCAGTGAGTTGAAGAAAAAACCAAAAAGCAAAACAGTATTTTAAAAGTGAAAATATAAAATCTGTGAACTACAGCTAATGCATTACTAAATAAAGAAATTTATAGCATTAAAATGCCTATGTTAGGATAGAAGAAAAGTCTATGTCAATGACCTCATCTTTTACCTCAGCAAATTAGAAAATAAAGGAAAAAAATCCCAAAGTTAAGCAGAAGGAAACAATAAAAATTAGAGTGGAAATAAACAAAATAATAAACAGAAAAACAACAGAAAAAATTAATGAAAATAAAAGATCACAAGAAGCTTAATAAAACCAATAAGCCTCTAAGTAGACTAATAAGGAAAGAGAGAAGACATACAATACCAGTAAGAAGAGAATAAAAAATGATGGGCAAAATGACTAAAGATTAAAAGGGTAAGGGGATACTATGAACAACTTTACACCAATAAATTTCAACAGGTTATATAAAAGAGACACATTTCTTAAAAGACACAAACTAGTGAAACCCACTAAAAAAGAAACACATAGCCTGAATAATGTATATCTAATAAAATATTTGAATTGACAGCTAAAATCTCCCCATAATGAAAACTCCAGAACTTAATGGTTTCATGAACAAATTCTACCAATAATTTAAGGAAGAAATAATATCTATTTTACACAAACTCTTTATAAACCTAAAGAGAGACTACCTTCTCATTACTATGATATTAAAGCCAAAGATATTGCAAGAAAACTACAAACCAATATATCTCATGAACACGGATGCAAAAAACATATACAAAATTATAGTAAATTGAGGCCAATATAAAAAAATATATATCATGATCAAGTGGATTTTATACTTGGAGTTCAAAGTTGGCTTAACATTTGAAAAATCAATGTAACTTATTACATTAACAAAGTAAAGTGCATCTATTGAAAACCTAGAGTGAGAAACTGAATGCTGTCTCCCAAAGATCAGAATAAGGCAAGGATTTCTGCTCTCTTTGCTTCTATTCAACATTGTACTAGTTCTAGTCAGAGTAATAAGGCAAGAAAAAGAAAAAGGAAGAAATAAAACTATCTTTATTTGCAAAACAACATGATTATCTCTGCAGAAAAGCCTACAGAGTCTATAAAAAAGCCATAAGAAATAACAAGTGATTTTAGCAAGGTTTCAGGATACAGGAACAATATACAAAAATAAAAAATCAATAGTACTTCTATATAATTGTTGATTAGCAATGGACAATTAGAAATCAGAACAAAAGCAATACTATTTTTAATAGCGTAAGAAATACAAAATACTGAAAGATAAATATAACAAAATATTTTCAACATCTGTACAATGACAAAACATTTCTGAGAGAAGTTAAGGAAGACCTAAATGAATAGAGAGACACATTATGTTCATGGATTGGAACATTCAACATTGATAAAAAGTCAGTTTTCCCCAAATTGATCTACAGATCCAATGCAGTCCCTGTCAAAATTCCCGCAGACGTTTTGGGTAGAAATTTACAAGTTTCACAGGGAAATACAAAGAACCTAGAAAAGCCCTGAAAATAAATAGTAACAGTGAAGGGTTAACAATCCCAATTTTAAGCTTTATTATCAAGTTATAGTAATCAAGAGGTGTGGTGAAAGTGAAAGTGAAGTCGCTCAGTCATGTCTGACTCTTTGCGACCCCATAGACTGTAGCCTGCCAGGCTCCTCCGTCCATGGGATTTTCCAGGCAAGAGTACTGGAGTGGGTTGCCATTTCCTTCTCCAGAGGATCTTCCCGACCCAGGGATCGAACCCAGGTCTCCTGCATTGTAGGCAGACGCTCTACCATCTGAGCCACCAGGGAAGCCCAGAGGTGTGGTATTAGCATCAAAATAGACAAAGATTAATGGAACAGAAGTGGTCTGGAAACAGATCCATACATATATGGATGACTGATTTTTGACAGTATAAAGGTGCAAAAGGAATTCAGTAGAACAGTCTCTGCAATGAAGAATGTTAGAACAATTAGAAATCTATGTGCCAAAAAGAAAAACCAAAAACTCTGATACCTACAATGCACCACATATAAAATTAACTCAAAATCAATCAATCACCTAAACATAAAACTGTAAAATATCTAGAAGAAAATATAGGAGAAAGTATTTGTGACTTTTGGTTTGCCAAAGAAATCTTAGATACAACGCCAGAACAATCCATCAAAGACAAAAATTCATAAGCTGAACTTCTAAAAACCTCTGTTTCAAAAGATACTGTTAAGACAATGAAAAAACAAGCCATAAACTGGAAAAACATATTTGCAAAGTGGTGGTGGCTGGTTTAGTTGCTAAGTCATGTTTGACTCTTGTGACCCCAGGGACTGTAGCCTGCCAGGCTCCTCTGTCCATGGGATTCTCCAGGCAAGAATACGGAGTGGGTTGCCTTCTCCAGGCATTTCCTTCTCCAGGGGATCTTCTCAACCCAGGGATGGAACCCAGGTCTCCTGCATCGCAGGCAGATTCTCAAGGGAAGCACACATCTGATAAAGGACTGGTATCCAAATTATGTAACAAACTCTCAAAAGTCACTAGTAAGAAAAGAAACCACCCAATGCAAAAGTAGACTAGATATCTGAACAGACACTTCACTAAAAAAGATATATGATGGCCAATTGATGCTTTTGAACTGTGGTGTTGGAGAAGACTCTTGAGAGTCCCTTGGACTGCAAGGAGATCCAACCAGTCCATTCTGAAGATCAGCCCTGGGATTTCTTTGGAGGGAATGACGCTGAAGCTGAAACTCCAGTACTTTGGCCACCTCATGCAAAGAGTTGACTCATTGGAAAAGACTCTGATGCTGGGAGGGATTGGGGGCAGGAGGAAAAGGGGATGACAGAGGATGAGATGGCTGGATGGCATCACTGACTCGATGGACGTGAGTCTGAGTGAACTCTGGGAGTTGGTGATGGACAGGGAGGCCTGGCGTGCTGCGATTCATGGGGTCGCAAAGAGTCGGACATGACTGAGCGACTGAACTGAACTGAACTGAATCATATGAGATGATTAACAATAAGCACAATGTTGTACAGCAGATTCCTAGAAACTTTTTATCTTCTGTGACTCAAACTTCTCATGCCCACTGAACAGCAACTGCCCATTTTCCATTCCCTGCAGGCCTTGGCAACCACCATCTGGCAATTAGTGTTTATACGGAACTGTTTCCCATTCCTAACACCCCAGTGTACTGAACTAAGCACAATAAGCTATTGTATTGCTATTATTATAGTAAAGATTTTTATATTATATTGTCTCTGATATAAGATAGCATTGTGATTAAGAGCACAGGCTCCAGAGTCTACCAGATATGAAATGAATCCTCGCACTGGCAATGACTAGACTTTGTAACTCTAAGCAAGTTATAAACCTCCTTAAGTCCCAATTCCCTTACGACTACCACTTGCATCAAAGAGTTATGAGGATTAAATAACATGTTTAAAACTCTTAGCGCTGTGCCTGTAAAGAATAAGAACCCCAATAAATGTAAGCTATCATTTGTTATCTATTTAAAAGTTTCCTATTCTCAGCATTTGTCTTAGTGTTTTGGGAAGTCTATTGTATTCTATTACTGTGAGGATAAAAAAGGTAAAAGGCTTACTTTACTCTGGGAAATAATACTTTGAGTGTTTAAATAACTTGAATATTAAACTTCAGCTTTCAGACATTGGTCTTAGAGAAGAACATTTGTTGAGAAAAACTTTGGAGTCATTACTGAGTGGAATTTTCAGGAAGGGAACAATGATCTTTGAAAAACAGTTAAAGAAATAGGGAAAATCCAACTCTCCCTAATGTTGCCACTTTTTACATGTTTCTTCACATTTAATACCTCAAGATGTAGGAAAAATATAAAAACAGTAAAGATTTTAAAATGTGAAACATCTGATAAAAAGTATGTTTTTTGTTATTAGATTGTTGGTCTTGAAGGTAAGATATTTACTGGAGAATAAGAACTGACTAATTACTTGAAATTTAAGATTAAACATTTTTAGACTGAACACTCAGTGATGAAATAGCTATGACCTACAAAGGAAATTCTCCAGTGCTATATTTTATTACTATCTGGGGAAGTTATTCCATAAAAAATATTTTATTACATACTGCAAGGTTGGAACGCTTAAGATCATTTTACTGAATCAAAAATGTTTTATAAAGTGTTACCTAAATAAATTTCCTGGCATTATGGTAACTTTAATAAGATTTAGTCACTTTTGGAGAAAATAAATAGAAAGATTAACTGGGAAGCCATCCTTTAAATCTAATTTAGATCAAAACATAAAAATGGCTTAATGGTTATTTATTTTTCTTTATTGCACTTAAGGCATTTAAAAATATTTTCAGTGATTTATTCCTGCAGAATTAATTATCATGATTAGAATTTCTTTCATGTTACTCCACAGCCTTTCTTTAAGAGTTGTGTTATTTAATGCAAGAGGTTGATCCATGCCTGTTAGAAGATTAAATGGCTTATAGACTCTTCTCTCTCTCAAAGGTTAATTCTTTCTTTTCAGGTCTTTCTGGGGGAACTTTGGTGTATATTAGCCACTGTTCATGCTTTCAAATTTTAAGATAAAACTTACCAACTAAAGCTGGTTTACATAAAAACCAGACCTGTGGGCCTGTCTCTAGCTACTTTAACAAGTAGTGATTTGTTTTAAAAAATTACAGTTTGACTACTCCAAAATGCATAAATCCTTTTCTAGCAGACATTCAAAGATATCCAGTTTGAGCACTGCATTTTCAAATTTTAGGGTACTATGCAAAAGAGCTGGCTAGGGGTGAGAGTATCACCTCATAAACCAAAACCTACAACCTACTCCAATATTTATATATAGGCAGTTATGCGCATGCAACTTTATTTCTGGATTTTCAATTTACCTAAAAAGAAAGAAATTTAATCTTGTAAAAATAAAACAATGAACAGTGAGGCAGAAAAGACTGATGGAAATATCCCCTTGTAAATGTGAGAGCAAGCCAGGCAATGATGAAGATGACTAAGCAACCTCAGGGATGTGTGACTCAGTGGTTTAATGCAAGCTCATTAGCTTCATGACATACATCTTAGTCATCTTTAGAAAGGAGTCATTGTTTTGGAAAAGGAAGGGACTCACAAATGGCATGAAGCACTGATTTTATTTGATAAAAATTCAATTCTTTGCTTTGACAAAGCCAAGTTAACTGTGGCAGGGTCAGTTTCACATCAGTTCTGCCAGTGAGTCAAGACTATCATTTGCATATACGCCCGCCAACCTAGTATCTATTAAAGCTGCTATTACCTAAATCTAATGCCTGTGAATGGCTATTTATGTAATGGGATTTAGTAAAAGTCCTAAGGAAACCAACACATATCGAGAAATGAAATTTTAATAAGGAACGTATAATCTCTTTAAGCACAACAGTGTGATTTCATATCAGGCAGTTTCCAGCATCTTATCATTAATAATCTGTTATTAATTTACCCCAAGTAGCTACCTATTCAAAGTCATTATGCTATGGTATGCTCTGCGTATTTTAACGCCCCTGGTTCCATTTATATATTCCGTCATACGATTTAAAACATTTATCCATAAAAACCAACACCCTCTTCTTTCCTTTTACTGGACAGCAAACTTAGTTTCCGTCTTTTTCTGGGTAAAAAGAGATTCCATTAGGATGGTCAGAAAGAGTGAGAAGTTTCAGGTCTAGCATGAAACTCATTTACACAGTGTGATTAAATTAAAAGTGGACCCTCAAAACAATTTTTAAGACTTGAGTTAAACACTTGAAGGTTTCAAATTAGTATCTGTCAAGGACATTCCGGCTTTGGGACCCGAAAGGCACCTGCAGTAGGTTGGTCAGCTGTATCCTCTGCACTGGGACACAATCTACTATAAGCCTTTTGTCATTAGAGTTCAAGCTCTTGGATGGTTGCCAGCTAGGAAACTACTAACTTGCTGAACTAAGACTCTGACCAGTGCACTCATGTGACCTCCTTCTCATTGTTGGGCTGGGTCTCTGGAAACAAATTTTGCTAGAACAGTTGTTCAAAACAGCTGTCTTGAGAAGTGAAGAAAAAAAAAAAGGTGTGTTTTTTTTTTTTTAACTAATGAAGCAAATGTTAATACTAATGCCCAACTTGAAGATCCAAACTGTAGCTCCTGGATTATCCCAGCAACTTCTGCTTCAAGCAGTCAAAAGACTATTATTATGGTCAAACAACTGCAGTTATTATTAAGGTAACTGCTAAATGAACTATGCCTATACTATTAAGCCATGTCCATGAATAACTTCTAACCAACTCTCAAACTACACTTTTTCAGATTTCTGCAAACAGACTGTGTGATCCTTAAAGGCATAAAACTAATTGTCAATTACAATGGTATCCTCTAAATTCGTTTTTCTTAAAGTGTGATCTTGGAACCCCTGGGGCTTCTTAAGACGCTTTTAGGGGTCCACAAAGGCAACACTATTTTCATAATACTAAGAGGTTATTTGCCTTTTTCCACTCTCATTCTCTCACAAGGGTAGGGTGGAATTTTTCAGTGCTTACATGATGTTAACACACAATGGGTCTATTTAAAAAAAAAAGAGCAAGTATTTTAACAATTTCTCAGTTTTAATTTCTAATGTGGCAAATATCAATTTGTATAACTGGCATAACACAAACTTTGTAGGGTCCTCAATAATTTAAGTGTGTAAAGAGTTCCTGGGACCAAAAAGTTTGAGAATCACTGCTCTAAACAAACTAGTATGGGACCCCTGTATGACATGTCCAATGCTTGCCACCTCTTCATGTATTCAAGGGATTTTATTTCAGATAATCTCTATACTTGAAATCTGTCCATAATTTTAATACCTACTGGATATACTACATTGTACATGACCATTAACTATCTTCTGTGAAGATTCAGGTTCATTTAAAACCAGAACTGTGATTGAAAAACTATCTAACAGGACTTGTTTGAGTTATACTTTAAAATATAGAAAGATATATCTCTAATGCAGAAAGATATATCTTAATGTACACTAAAAAAGGTCTTCAATCACTTTATTACTTTTTGGGGGTAAAGCTCCTTTACTTCAATCATAACCAGAGTTAGGGAAAGATATAAAACTGAAATACAACTGCAATTTGTATGTTCCTTTAAATAAAATTAGAAAATGTGACGTGACATGTTTTTTTAAAATTATGCCAGGAAAACAATGATTCTATATCTATAATAAAATGTAATGTTTTCGATATAACAATCACAAGTTATAAAGGCTTGCCAAACAGGTCTACAGAAACACAAGGAAGTCTGTCCTCATTTGCTTTCCTTTCTTGTCGATGTCTAAGCTACAGAGTTCATTTGTAAACAGTAATCAAGATAACATGTTTTTGAGGGAAGGTTACTGTCTAGGGCCTCAAAGTTCTAAATTAACAAACTAATTTTAGAAGACAAAATACTTCTTAGTAAACACTCATCTCATGGATTAATGCACTCATCTGGATGGCATGTTCCAACCTTTGACTGCTAAAACGCAAAAGAAAAGACAACTTTAAGGAACTGAAACACTAACATCATAATATCGCAGCATCTTCATCAATGGATGTCTCGCTGATCCTGTCAACTACACCAAGTGTCTCACTGTATCTCCCTGTGCACACTGTTCACTGAGCCCAGGGTAAGCAAGGTGGGAGCAGGGAAGCTGGAAGAAAACTCAAGGAGTCCTAGGAACTGCAAACACGTTTATTCTCTCCTGAGTGGCACAGCAGCTGCAGCGGCAGACAATGCTGTATTCTCTCCTCTTGTGGTTGACCCAGTGGACACAGCCTTAACGCAGCCTCACCACCATAATGCAGCCACAAAGACTTTTTCAGGTGGAGCTTATATTTGCTTACAGAACATACGTGGCCTGTGGTCAAGCGAGTACCTTGTAATGTGCATGTGCAGTGCTATAAGTGATCTTAGCTGTTACATATCATTATTCACAAAATGTGGGGCGAGAGCGAGAGGGTGTGGGGCGAGGGAGACTGACCACGCCATCTTGGCTGATTTGCTCTTTCCCTACAATGGACAAACTCCATCTTTAAGTATGAATGTAAACAGTAAGTTGAAACCCTATCTGCAAGGGATAGGATATTAGTTTTGTGAGGAATGCATTATTCAGGTGGAGAGCTTCCTAAAGATTTAGGTACGTTTTGGAAAAAATCTTTGGATGCACTTTAGGCTGAAGCTCAGTGAAATGGAAAAGATTTTTGTTGTATTCTTTACACAGCTGACATCTATGTGTAAACATCAAACTCACCAGAGTGTATTTGTCAAAGATCTTACTAAATCTTTAGATACTAAAAGCAGACATGTGCCATCAAGTATCAGTGGAGCCCAACATGAAGAGGTCTCAAAAACACACAGCTGAACCATCTGTAAAACAGACAGCTAGCGGGAAACTGCTGTGCAGCACGGAGAACTCAGCTCAGCGCTCTTGATGACCTAGAGGAGTGGGATGGGGGTGGGGTGGGGAAGGTAGTAGGGAGGCTCTAGAGGGAGGGTATATATGTGTATGTACACAGCTGATGCACTTTGTTTTACAGCAGAAACTAATACAACATTGTGAAGCAATTATCCTCCAATTAGAAAAAAATTTTAAAGTACACTACCAAAAAATACACAGCTGCATTATACAAAGAATACACGTCATTAATTTTGTTTTTGATGTAGTGTCAAACCCATTATTTAATGACTAGCAAAAGAGAAAATATTATCAACAATATCAGTATGTTTTTCAGAATGTAATGTAAGGTTATGCTAATGTGGCAGATTTTCAATCAAATCTGAAGGTCTAGATAAGATTAACATTTGTAGCCAATCTTCTTTATTACAGCCATGCATTTTGGCCTTGGCACAAATAATTTATTTGCTCTTTGATTAAATTTATTCAGGCTTTGGACATAATCTACCAGCATCAAAATAGTACTTGACGTAATTCCACTTTCTGGGATAAGCAACTAGTATGTGGCTAACTGAAGAAATGATGAAAAGCAGGATGGACAAGATTGGGAACTAAAACCATGAATGAGGGTATCAACTCACCACTGTTGGTGACAGGTATGGTAACTGTAGCAACACAACCAATTACTTCATGCTCATAGTTGCCTAGCCATCAATGAAAAACCATCAGCATAATGACTTCCAGAATGGACAGCGGGCATGTGTTTTTTGAGTCCCTTCTTGTGTGAACTATGCATATGGTAGCAAAGCATGGGATGGGGTGAGGAGAACAGAGCAAAGATGAAGACAGTCTAAAGATAAAATAAGCTGCACCTGATGTAGTAGAGCTATGGATTACTAGATATGAGAAAAAGCGAGACCGTTTGTTAAAGGCTATCACAGATTGGTTCATTTGTGCAAACAAGAGGCACAAGCAGAGATACCAATAACAGGCTTCTCAACTAGACTGTGGTTTTAACGAAATGAAAGTCTTCAAAAAGCTCAGGTGCCTGACTGTAGAAGCACAAAGAGCGTAAAGAAGGGATCTGAGTGGGAAAGGATAAGTTGTTTACATGCTGCCAGAACAGGACTAGAGGCACTAAAATTCTAAGAAAATCAAAGTATTTTATTTAACTAGAAATGGCCACTAGACTGTAAATGAGATGCATTCTTTAATGCAACACATAACAGCATCAAATTCACCTGAAATAGGGTGAGGGCTGAAATTGATCAATAATTACTTCTAAGATCCAAGACCTTAAAAGACTTTCCCCCATCAACACCAGCCCTTTCCACTTGCTTTCTTTCAGAATTTCAAGGAATCAGTGCTTCCAACTGTTGGTAATCCCACTGCCTTTCTATGATGATTACAACATATTTATGTTCATCTTTCTCTCTAGAGACAGCAGAGTGAACTGGTGACATGCTCACATCTTAAGGGAGGCTTACATAAGTGTGAAAATTGGAACTAAAGGAACTTTTTGCCTACCACCCATTTCCATTTTCCCCTGGGTATCCCCATGCAATGCCCTTCTGTGGTTCTAACCTCTTAAATCCTGTTGCGTGCGAGCACCGGCCATGCTCTGTCTTGGCATTCGAAGAGAAGTTCTCAAAGGGGTATGTCTCTGTTCATCCAGGTAAGCGAGGTCCTCCAAGTGGGCAGAGCTTGTGGCTGATAAGACAGAAGAGCTTGGTCAGAAGACAGAAGTTTAGAAAACTTTCAGTTAGTCTGTATCTCCAAACTTTGGAATGAGAGCAGACACTTTACCGAGAATTTGCTCAACTCAAAGTCCTCATCAATGTCTGAAATACGGGCCAGAGAAACATGTCAAGAGTTGTCTGCAGCTCCTTCTTCACTATCAAATGCCTGAGTTTATGGAGAATACTTCCAACGGGCTGGCAAACACATTACCTGACAGCACAGATGATTAGTGTTTGCTTCTTTTGGGTCACAAACCCATTTGTGTAAACACCATCAGTGAAGAGATCTGTTCCAGATTATATTAAGTTGTAAAAGAATCACGAAACTCTATCTTCGACATTTTCCCTTCATGGTAAAGAATGAAATATGAAAACAATGTTTACATGTGTGTATATGTATGTATATAATGGAAAGGTGGACACCCGGGACGATGAGCAGAGAACTGGACATACTGGGCTGGCCAAAAAAGTTCATTCAGGTTCCCCGCCACCCCCCCCACCCCCCCGTAAGATGTTATGGAAATGTTAGTATTTAGGGAACTGCCAATGTCCATGAATTCCAAAAAACATGTTGTTGCTCTCTGAAGATAATCAAGTAATAATGGCTTCCCATTGCATCTGTAAATCTTTTAACCCCTAACCTAGCCACAAAAGAGAGAAAATGGTAGAAGAGAGTGGGAATGTAATGCCACTGCTATACACTCAGAGTTGTTGGGTCCACTCATAACGAAGAGAAAAGTGAAGAAATCAAGAATCAGGAAGTGCTGAAGACAAGTTTTTTTTTTAAAAAACAAAACAAAACAAAACACCAAACTTCAGTCAGAAAATGGTTGTTTAGGACTTCCCTGGTGGTCCAGTGGTTAAGAATTTGCCTGCCAATGCAGGGGTCACGGGTTCACTCCCTGGTCTGGGAAGACCCCACATGCCATGGAGCAACGAGCCCGTGCAGCACAACTATTGAGCCTGTGCCCTAGAGCCCGGAAGCCGCAACTACTGAAGCCCGTGTGCCCCAGCGTTAGCGCCGAGCAGCGAGAGAAGCCCCTGCTCAGCACAGCCCACGCTGCAGCGAAGACCCTGCACAGCCTAAATAAATAAAATTGTAAAAAATGTATGTTTTAAATAACTGTTCATTCAGTCTGTTGCCAACTATGTAGGGTGCGCTGGGGGATAGTTCAGTAACTCCACGACGGTGATTTACTGAGGGCCTTCTATGCGCCAGGCTTTGTTCTCACGGGCTTTGTTGCCGGTCCGCCTCTGTGACTGTTTTATAGAGAGTAGGGGAGCAGAAGCACACTGAGATCCCTCTTGACTGCTGAGTCCCAATGAAGCACTGTCCACATCCCCAAACAAGGCAGGACGCAAACAACAAGAAAGTGGGTTATGTAAAGTGGCACACAGAGAGCTACAAAGTGTTCCATGAGCTGAAAAAAGAAAAGATGGAGAAAATTGAAGAGAGGGAGAGGAAGAGAGAAAAGAATGCAAAAACAAGTGCAAGAGACGTGTCCCCTTCACTCTTCAATTACTGCAACTGTTTTATTTACCTGGATCTACTGGAAACTCAGACAAAAGGAATTTATCTGAATTACACATATAGTTTTTAAAAAGAAATAAAAGTCTCTGAAAGTTAGTCCAAGGAACTCGAATCAAGAAAGGGAAGACAAATACCACATTACATACCAGAGGGGGGAAGAGGATATCAGAAGAATAAAAAATAATCTTGATTTATGCATTCTGAAAATCAAACTATCCAGAACAGATAACTATCTAATCTCTTATTTAAAAATGCCAGGCACAATGACACTACCCCGACTGGGGTGCTAACACACTAAAATGATTTGACATGTTTTAATAAAAAGAGAATGTGTATTTCATTGATAGTAGGCAGAATGATAATAGAAACACGTAACATGGAGTATAGCAAAAAGTTTTGTTAAAAACATAAAATCTCTTCTTTTTATACATTATATCTATTTATGAATCTTTTAAATTACAGGAGATCTATACAGGGAGTATAGATTTAAACTAAGTAACAGTTACATAATCCATTTTAATTACTTTGTATTAGAAAATCTTTTGGCATAGCTTTCGTTCTACATGTTCAATTTCTTAAATTCACTGATGAGTTATTGGCAGCTTTTGTAAAATATAAATGTTAGTGTGAACTTAAGTTTTATTAAACTATGCTTTACCTCAGTAATTCCTAGAAAATAAATATCAGTTGTTCTATTGCTTTTTTTTCACAAAACAAAAAAAGTAGTAAAACATATTGAGCACATTTCTCAATTCAGACACAAGACATTAGAAGAAAAAGAAAAAATACTGTAATCACTGAGCTGAATAACAGTTCATTCCTTTACAAGTCCAAATACTCACAGGCAAACTGAACTAAGGAAAAGCAGAGATATTCAATATTAAGCACAATAGCTCTGAAGTCCTGATCCAGGGCCGAGATCCTGAAACCAATGGGAAACTATTGTTTTAATCTGGACTGCAACTGAGTTATGGTTACCCAAGTCTATTAAGGAAATCAGTTCTTGAATATTCATTGAAAGGACTGATGTTGAAGCTGAAACTCCAATACTTTGGCTACCTGATCTGAACAGCTAACTCATTTGAAAAGACTTTGATGCTGGGAAAGATTGAAGGCAGGAGGAGAAGGGGACGACAGAGGATGAGATGGTTGGATGGCATCACCGACTCAATGGACTGAATAAACTTGGAGTTGGTGACGGACAGGGAGGCCTGGCATGCTGCAGTCCATAGGGTTGCAAGAATCGGACATGGCTGAGCGACTGAAAGTAAACTGACTGAAGTCTATTAAAACATTCAATGCTTTTCTTATTTTAGCAATTAGTATCTTTTTTTTTTTTTTTTGCTGGCCTCTGAATCCATCACTATTTGATCAAATAATCCCAAATAATTTCTTTACTGTCTTTTTTCCTTACTATTCTCCTTAGTCTTACTTTGTTTCTTTCTGCTAAATCATCTTCAAAATTCTTGTCCTTCAAATACAGTATTTAGAGGCATGTGAGACAAATATTGGGAAGATCAGCCAGGAGACTGTGTGCTGTGGCCCTTGTTTCACTAACTGTACAGAGCTGTATTCTTCAGCACAGTCACAGCACAGTAATCTTTTCCATTTGCAAGCCACTTTCTGAGAAAAAGTCTCTGTCACACATTGTCAAATATTTCACTTATTGTCAGAACTTGCTCAGGCTACCCTTTTTCTGTTTCCTTGATAGCTGCCTTAGTCAGAATTAACTGCTTCTCCCTTTCAGCAATCACATACATATATGGCTAATTAGAACTTGTGTTATTCAGCTTATTGTTTACATGTCTGTCTTCTCTTCCTAGATTACAGTGAGTTCCTGAGGATAAGAAGGCAATGTCTGATTCATCTTCGATAACTCCATTCCTAAATTCAGAGCCCTGCAATAATGCTCCATACAGAATTAAGTTCCAGGCTAGTCCTACTCGGATTTAGAGATCTGTCTGGCTCTGTCCTCACCTCCCTCACCGCTCTGCTTAATGTTGAGCAGACATCACTGTGCTAACATGCTTGGCTCCAATGATGTTCATACTATCTTCCTTCAGGAACTGCTGACCTTTTCCTTTTTTCTAGAACACGTATCACTTTCTATTGTACTATATAAATTACTTATTTATGTTTATTTTACTTTCCCTGGTGAGAATGCAAGTTCCATGAAGGTGAGAATCTTTGTTTCGTTTATTGATAATTTTCAAGTGCTTTGAAGAGTGCCTGGCATATATAAGTGCTAGTCTAATGACTAAATGATTGTGTTTAACAGACACATTTGCATTTTGGCTACACTTAAACAATCAATGAATAACAAATTCAGCTTTGTCTCCCTAGGTTATCTGAAAGCTAAGGATGAAGGAGGCTGGCAGCAACGGTACCTTGCACATCATCATTCTACATGAACACTGGTGACAGATCTATGGGGACATACATATGCCCACTTCATAGAGCCACTTTTACTGTGAAATTGTCCTGGTGATTTCTTTCGAGATACTTTTGTCAAATTAAATTAGTACTATAATATGTAATGAACATATACAGATACAAATATAAGATAATCAGGTTTTTTTTTTTTTGTTTTTAACTGGAGGGATAATTGCTTTACAATATTGTGTTGGTTTCTGCTGTATAACAGTGTGAATCAGCTATAAGTATACATGTTCCCTCCCTCTTGAGCCTCCCTCAAACCCCCTCCTCCCACCCCCCATCCCTCCAGGTTGTCAGAGGGCACGGAGCTGAGCTCCCTGTGTTATACAGCAGCTTCCATTAGCTATCTATATTACACATCGTAGTGTATATATGTTGATGCTTAAAAAAAAAAAAGATAATTAGATTAGCTGAAGTGAATTGACAAAAGAAGAAAAACAAATTAACAATAAAAAATTTTATGTAAAGAGAAAATGCTTTTAAAAAGTAAGCCCATAAAAATCTATGTCACTAAAAGGAAGGCCTTGTTTTCAGAGAAGGAAGAGGGAAGTGGAAAAGGGAGCATATATTTTCCTGGGATTTCATCAGATTGGAACAGCTGACTCACTGACAGAACAATTAACTGACAAACTTCTTGAATTTAATACACAAGTGGGCAGGAAAAAAATCCAGCAGACAACATTTGGTACAAGACATTCCAGAGGCAACTCTCTGTTATAGAGTTTGGAATCAGTTTAAATCGTTTCTTCTTATATCAGTTGCCACTTACACAAACGCATTTTAGTAGCATAACTGACGTTCTGGCTGACCCGAGCAGGAGCCTGGAATGATACTTTATGTTTGCTACAGCCTGGCAAGAGGCCACTCTGCTGTCCCAACACCACTGATTCATAAAGCCAACATTCTGACTGTGGAAAAGCCTGTTTCTGTTTTTTTTTTCTTTTTTTGGGGGGGTAAAAATCTTTATTACAGTTTCTGATTGAAAACGAAAGTGTTAGTCACTCAGTTGTGTCCGACTCTGCGACCCCATGAACTGCAGCCTGCCAGACTCCTCTCTCCACGGAATTCTCCAGGCATGAATACTGGAATGGGTAACCATTCTTTTCTCTAGGGGGTCTTCCCAACCCAGGGATTGAACCCTGGTCTCCTGTGTTGCAGGCGGATTCTCTACCATCTGAGCCACCAGTTTCTGACTGGATTCATTTAAATTCCCCAGATTCCCATTTGGCATTTACCTGATTTTTAAGATCCTTTCCTTAGGAAAATGTGCAGCTCCAAACATTAAGAAGTTGATGGTGAGAGTTTATATTTTAACTGACTTCTGTTGTTGGATGTTTCCATGATACTCTTTTATTTTCACACAAAGCACTGAGGACAGCTGTTGTAAGTGAACATCTCCTGCTTCCCATATCCCTCCAATTCATTGCCAATCTCATTTTAAGACATCAAGGATGATCACAGACAGCCTACTCTGATAATTTCTGCCATGCAACCACAAATCCACAAGAGTTCTCTACCTCCTTCCAACACAACAGGTTTAAAAATAAACGTTAATAGCGATTTACATTTTGAAAACAATAAAAGACAGTTTTTATTTTTTCCTATTTTAGAATTTTAATTTAAAGTTGCATAAATATCTAAATTTATATTCAGAAAACCGAGTTGCTCCAGGAAAAACCCAAGCCTTAATGCTAGACTGTCAAAACTCACCTTTTATCACTTCATTATTCAAGTTAAGAGTTTTTGTTTTCACTAAATAGTACTATCAATAGTACTATCTTCATACGTGGCATATGAAACTTTTAATTGGTACATTAACTTCAGACTTCACTTGTTTAAGAATCTTTATGTTTCTAAAAGTATATAGCTAAATCTAATTGAGCAATATATTTATTTAATCAGACCTACTTTAGTAATTAATAAAAAGGACATGATTACTCAAAAATTTTTATTACCTATATTTCTTCAATTTATGTTGTAGTGAGTTGAAAATCTCCAAAAAAAATTTTTTTAAAAAATCACCATAAACATTAAAAAATTTTTTATTGTGTCATCAAGGACATTCTTAAAGTGGTTTATCTATCTTTTTCTGTTTAAAACTGTAAGTGGCTATGGTTTTTTTTTTTTTTTTTAATTTTATTTTATTTTTAAACTTTACATAATTGTATTAGTTTTGCTAAATATCAAAATGAATCCGCCACAGGCATACATGTGTTTTTAAAGTATTTTTTACTTAAAAAAATATGGGATCTTAAGTTTCCCTCCCAGGGATTACACCTGTGTCCCCTGCATTAAAGTGCAGAGTCATAACCGTCCGACTCTAGGAAAGTCCACCACAGCATTTTATACATGCTGACTCTATTCCCTGCAAATAAAAGTGTTATAAAAGCCTCAAATCCTTTCCAATTCCTTTCAAATTCAAGAATCTTACGAATAACAGTTTTATTCTTTAGAGTTCAATCCTGCATTAGCCTCAAATAAATTCTTTGACAATTTCCTGGCCCTGACAGATGTGGTCTTACAGAGATGCCATAAAGCTCACGCTAAAGAGGATGTTTTGCTTCCCGAAGCGAGAAGTCTATAACACAGCAAGGACCGATCAAACAATTAATCCCCTAGGTTTTTTTTAAGTGATGCAAATGGTATTTTCATATCATTATTCATCATTAAATCTCTAAAATAAATAATTACATCAGTCACACTGAGATAAAGTTTAAACAAGAAGGGAAATTTAAAAGCTGGGTTTGAAAAAAAGTATTTTATTATCGGCATTCATCACCCCCATCTCATTCATAAGCTTAGAACAATTTAGTAAGTATAATATACTAACATTTCCCCCTATTTCAAGGTCATCTCGTATTTGAAATCCTCAATTATTCCTGTTCACCTAGGAGATTTGAGCATCTGATCTTCCCCCACTTTGGGGAACCACGTCTATGTACATGTTAGAACGTAAAGGAAAACATGTGTTCGCTTTGTGTGCTTAGCTGCTCAGTCATGTCTGACTCTTTGTGACCCTTATGGACTGTAGCCTGCCAGGCTCCTCTCTCCATGGGACTTTTCAGGCAAGAATACTAGAGTGGGTTGTCATTTCCTCCTCCAGGGTATCTCCGACCCAGGGATCGAACCTGCATCTCCTGCTTTGCAGGGAGATTGTTTACGCACTGGGCCACGGGGGAAGTCCAAAACATGTATCTCTAGAGCTAAAATGAGAAGAGAGGACCCTCCTGAGCTAAGAAAATTTACTTCAAAAACAGATTTAGAAATCTAATCACATAAACTACTGGAAACTCTGATCTTATCAAATATTTACACACATCCAATAGTTAGCAGGTGAAAGTAATTTTGTCTTTCTACATTCTGGAAACACTTTCAATGTATAACCTATTAAGATTTGAAAATAACTGAGAAATCCTGAGAAATGTGGTTTACCTTCCTCCCTGTGTGAGGACGTGAAACCATGGTTTCCAGATAGAGAAAACAACCCAATACAAACTACTTCTGACCTATGATTTGCCTTGTAGGTTACTAGTGGTCAGTTTGAATTACATTCAATACTGACAAGAAATAATTCTCTAATGAAGTATCTTGTTCAACACAGTAAATGTTACTCTGACAGTATAAACCCTAATCTAATCCTAATCCCAGGACAGAGCTATTGAAGAAGCATGATTAGCTTAAGAACCGGAAAATCTCTGCTAGCCAGAAAAGCCAGTGTTATGAGATGACCATTGTGATAGATGAAAACATAATAATCAAGGTTTATAGGAATAACAATTTAGACTAATATTATACCTTTCATTTATGTTTTAACATGGGGAAGGGGAGACAGAAATGAAGATAGGAGACAACATTTAAGTATGTAAGTAAATAATTTTCAATATCCAAATTAAAATAAACCCCAATAACTAAGAAAAATCACTGTTATGATATCTGATATAAACAGTTTCCTATCTATTAAAGTGATTTAAAAAAAGGCACCAAAAAAGAAAAATCAGATAAACTGATGTCATCAAAATTTTTGTGTTTCAGATAAAAGGGTAAAAAAGATGTGGTATACACACACAATGGACTATTACTCAGCTATAGAAAAGAATGAAATAATGCCACTGCAGTAACACGAAAGGACCTAGAGATGATCACACTAAGTGAAGTCAGAGAAAGACAAGTACCATATGCTACCACTTACATGTGGAATCTAAAAAGTGATACAAATGAACTTATTTGCAAAACAGAAATAGGCTTACAGATACAGAAACAAACTTATGGTTACCAAAGGGAAAAGGGGGGAGGGAAAAATTTGAAACTTAGGATAAACAGATAGGCACTATTAGATAAAAAATAGATAACCAATAAGGACCCACTGTATAGCACAGGGGACTATATTAAGTATCTTGTAATAACCTATGATGGAAAAGAATCTGAAAAATAATGTATACAAATATATATGTATAACTGAAATACTTTTGCTGTACACCAGAAACACTGTAAATCAACTATACTTCAAAAAAGGAATAAAAATTTTAAAAAGTTTTATGTTTCAAAATATACCAATAAGAAAACAAAACGATAAGCAACGGAGTGAAAATATTTTGCAAACATATCTCTGATAAAGATCTGTATACAGAATATACAACAAATTCTTACAACTCAATAATAGGGAGACAGAGGACCCATCAAAAAAAGAGATATTTTACCAAAGAAGATATATGAATAGCTAAAAAGCACACAAAATAAGCTCACCATCATTAGTCACTAGGAAAATGCAAATTAAAACCACAACAAGGCAGCATTTCACATCTGCTAGAATAACCATGATAAGAGGTAAGACAATACCAAACGGCAGAGAGGAGGCACAGAAACAGGAACCCTCAGACACTGTGGGTGGCGCAGACACTTTGGAAAACACTTTGGCAGTTTCTTTACAAGTTAAACATAAATTTACCCTATGATCTAGCAATTCCAATCCTAGATGTCTATTCAAGAGAAGTGAAAACATGTATCTACTCAAAGACTTGCACTAGAATGCTCATAGCAGCAGTATTCAGAATAGCTAAAAAAAAAACAAAAAAACAAACCCTCAATGTCCATCAACTGCGGATGGACAGATAAAAGGAGCTATAGGTATACAATGGAATACTATTTGCAATGCTACTGCTACTGCTAAGTCACTTCAGTCGCACTCTGTGCAACCCCATAGACGGCAGCCCACTAAGCTCCCCCGTCCCTGGGATTCTCCAGGCAAGAACACTGGAGTGGGTTCCCATTTCCTTCTCCAATGCATGAAAGTGAAAAGTCGTATCCAACTCTTAGCGACCCCATGGACTGCAGCCCACCAGGCTCCTCCATCCATGGGATTTTCCAGGCAAGAGTACTGGAGTGGGGTGCCATTGCCTTCTCTGACTCTTTGCAATAAAAAGAAACAAACTTCTGATAGCTTTAAGTAAATCAACCAGTTGTTGAAATTATCTGAATATTTTTAATCAGCACTAAAAAATAGGTATGTTTTCAAAGATCTAGTTATGTCACCTAGGACTGCTATTTCTAAACCAAAGACAAGGGAAAACCCTTTTAGAAAGACAAGAATCTAAACATATACTTTATTTATTTTTAGGTTGAGGTATAGTTTACATACATAAAGTACATAAATCTTATATGTTTAGCTCAATAAATTTTTATCTGTGTATACACCAAGGCAACCACCATTCAGATCAATATAGAGAAGGCTTCCTTAATTGATATTCCCACCAAAGGTAACCACTACTTTAGTTTTTCACCATAGAAGTGCCATAGCTTTGGCTGTTTTTCTGAACTTTATATAAATATATATACTTCATTCAGTATGCACTCTCCATGATGTTGTCTGCAGTGGTAGTACATTATTTTTCTTTGTTGTACACCATTCATCCAGTCTGTTGATGGACATGTGGGCAACTTATGTAAAACCTGAAGTTAGTATTGGGTTTCCCTGGTGGCTCAGTGGTATGGAATCTGCCTGCCTTTGCAGGAGACATGGGTTTGATCCCTGGGTCAGGAAGATCCCCTGGAAAAGGGAATAGCAACCCACTCCAGTATTGCTTTCCTGGAAATCCCATGGACAGAGGAGCCTGGTAGGCTACAGTCCACGGGGTCACAAAAGACTCAGACACGACTTAGCGACTAAACAACAAATGTTAGTGTTTGCCTTGGGCAAAATAATGAATCTCAACAGACATTCATGCTCAAGAAGGGAAATAATTCATAGACTCTTCAGTAAACTCAAAAGAGAACACAAGAAGCTTACACTTCTGTTTCCTAAGAAGTGCTCAGGGCCCTTCTCAACAGAGCCAGAGTTCTCTAGGAGTCACTGCGGCTTAGTTAAGAAGTAAACTGGGATGCACCATGAAGGTTGGTAGCTTTAGCTTCCATTGTTATGTAAGGATCTAAATGCTTCTCTTTCAGATAAACTGAATTTACCTAGCAATTTCTCATGTTATATAGCATTCTAGGATTCTAAAATGACATCACAGTTGGGGATCACCGTATTTAAAATAACCTAGGAGAGAAAATTTTGTCATTATATAGAAGTGAATACTCTTTGAGAAATGAGCATTAACATCTTCCACAGTCACTGATGTTCTGGATGAGCCATTCTCCTCATAATCACATCTGATGACAGATGCTGATGGTCTCCCAGAGGATGGAACAGAGTAGTGGCTTAGAAAAGGTTCAGAAGGGAGATGGGGAAGTCAAGAAGCATCGCATTATCATCTGCATAACAAACAATTTCATCTGGAAACTAGGAGCTCTTGCCTACAGTAAGTATTTTATTTTCTTGTGTCAGTGAGATAAACCTATCTAGGCACTCATCAGGTAAGTAAGAGAGACAAATGTAACTTTGACTTTGTAGTCTGGACCAGGTCTGGATATGATGGTTCATTTTGATAATGTCAGAGTGCCTGACTGTTCTGCAAAAATCTTGGTCTCAATTATTAGACAGCAACTTAGTGGGGTTAAAATGATCCCCTGACGTAGTTCTGAACAGCTGCTAAAGAAAAACAGCTTCATATTCCAGCCACTTATTTTCTGTATCACCCCCTTATGACTGAGACTGCTAGTGGTGTCTGAGTTATTCTCAGGCAATGTAGGCACCTCGTGATGCTACTTTGATAATATAGCCAGAGTATTGCGAAAATACCTAGCTATTTGAATGGGGAAGTTAATTCTTGCTGCCTGCCTGCCACACTCTCAAACTATAGGTGATGATTTCTGATAATGTACATTCTACTGAAATATGCTTCAATTTAATAACGGTTTTTATTTTTTTTTGCTGCACTGCACAGCTTGTGGAATCTTAGTTCCCCGACCAGGAATCACACTTGAGCCTTCGGCAGTGAAAGTGTGAAATTCTAACCACTGGACCCCATGGAATTCCCACATTATATTTTTAAAACCAAAGTTTTTAAAACCTAAAATCTCAGATTTAAATCCTTCAAAAGACTTCTGATGTGAGAAAAGACTTTGAAGAGACTGACAATATACTTTATGGGTTCTCTTTTAGATTTTGGGTGCTAAATCACTTCAGTTATGTCCAACTCTGCAACCCTCTGGAGAGAAGCCCTCTGGGCTCCTCTGTCCATGGGATTCTCCAGACAAGGATACTGGAGTGGGTTGCCATGCCCTTCTCCAGGGGATCTTCCAGACCCAGGGATTGAATCTGAGTCTCTTAAGTCTCCTGCACTGGCAAGCGGGTTCTTTATCACTAGCACCACCCGGGAAGCTCCTTTTTGATTTTATGCATGTTTTTATTTTACAACTGTATTTTGGAAGCAGAATTAAAATGTCACTTAAGGAACATGAACCTTTCCCCAGGTTCAAAAAGATATACACAAGTATATTACCCAAACACAAAATAATAGCTTAGTTGAAGAAAATAAACGGAAAATTTAAATATTGTAAGAGCAGAATTAATCTTCATTTCAGTACATATGCCAGTAAAATGGTGATTTAAAAAAATAAAACTTACCTGCTACTGAGTTTGGCCGTGGCATAAGATAAAGAGGAATAGACTGTACTGATTGTGATAAAACGGTTTCCAAATTCCTCTCTGGTATCTTATTCAGACTGTAGGTGGATGCCGTCATGTTTTCATCTACTCGATACAAACAGGAATCCATGCTGGATTTTTGAGACTGCCAAGGCTTTAGGTTTCCTCCAGATCCTAAGTCTTTACTGCTTTCCCCAACATATTTTGTGCGTTCCATGTTTTCAGAATAGCTTGTCAAGGTAGCTGAAAAAGAGTAAAATGAAAACCGAGAGATTAATCTGTTTATAATTACCCAAATGCACGATTAGATAATAAAAATATTAGTAACATTATTTTTAAAAAGTTACGATGATCATTTCATCTCCATCATGAAATTTATTTATTTTTAATTAAAACTTATTTGGCTGCACTGGGTCTTAAGTTTCAGCACGCAGGATCATTAGTTGCTGCAGGTGGTATCTCTAGTAGTGGCATGCAACTCTTAATTGAGGCATGTGGGCTTTAGATTCCCTGACCGGGGATCAAAGCAAGGTCCCCTGCATTGGGAGCTCAGAGTCTTAGCCACTGGACCACCAGGGAAGTACCTCCATCATGAAATTAAATAACTGAAACCAAAATATAACTTTCTTTCACATAGATTCCATATTTACTTTAACAACTCTTATTTGAATGAATTAAAGAAATTCTGGATGCTTGGGGCTGGTGCACTGGAACGACCCAGAGGGATGGTATGGGGAAGGAGGAGGGAAGAGGGTTCAGGATGGGGAACACATGTATACCTGTGGCAGATTCATTTTGATATACGGCAAAGCCAATACAATATTGTGAAGTTAAATAAAATAAAATTAAAAAACAAAAACAAAACAAACAAACAAAAAGAAATTCATATATCAGTGCTACAGGACTTACAACTAGGGCCTATCAAATTCCATCAAAAGGGAATTTATATACTTTTCATGGATTGCTGGACAGTGTGAAAGATACCAAAAAGGTCTTTATACTCTTTTTATCCTATATTTTTCCTCACTTAAATTATTTCCTGGCCATTTTCATGTAACAAAGAATTAGAACATATAAACAGTCCTTAAGTAGACCCTAATACAGGAGAAAGAATCTGTCTAAATAAGGAAACACTACACAGACTTCTTGAATAGCTACCCTCTCCTCCATTCTTAATTAATTCGTTTAATATATTCAGACTTTCAGTCATAAATAGCCCCATGGATTACAACCTTTCTGCCACCACAAACAATGTTACACCTTCCCCAATGAGATTTTATGGATTCTACAGCATATTTTATAATCTCTGAATATGTTCAGTGATAGTATACAGTGTATATTTATATTATGTGTTTATGTGTCTGTGGGTGTTCTTTTTAAACACATGCATGTTTCTTATCCTAATTTATAGAAACTGTCTCATTTAAAATACATTTCAACATTTTTCTTTCAGAAAAATCTGACTGAAGTATAGTTTCATTTGGGATAAAGATGTTGTGATTCATCTGACTTTGTATTCTTAGCTAGAAGCTTGGAGTTCACACAGCTGCTAGGGTCAGTATCCTGAATGATGGAGAATGCAAACTTCTGTTTCTCAAAGGACTGATCCACATGGAAAGTATCTGTTATTTAACCCTTTGCCTTTCATGTCTGGGTTTTTTTTTTTTTTTTTTTTTTTGGTGGTGTGTCCTAGCAGAAGTTTTTATCCTTAGGTTCCAAATTAAGAGCTGGCTAAGGTTCACTTGTATCTGTGTGGTCTTACCCTGGTATATATTCCAGAAATATAGCCCTTTTCCTCAGATAAACCATGAGCACATTCAGTAGGTCCCAAACACTGAAACACTACACTTTTTAAAGGTCTGAGAAGGTAGTAATTGGTTTTTTCAATTTTTCAATATTTCAATTAATTTCTAAGAAATAATATGTTTACTGGTGACCAGCTAACTAAAATGTCAAGCTTCTATAAACTTAGCTGCAGTTACATCAGGGGTGATAACACCAGTTACCTACATGTTGAACAGAAATTTTGGCATATATATATACACACATATACACACACACACACACATATGTATATATACACATAATATACCACTTCTCAGGTGGCTCAGTGGTAAAGAACCTGCCTGCCAACAGGAGATGCAGGAGACAAGGGTTTGATTCCTGTGTCAGGGAGATCCCCTGGAGAAGACAATGGCTACCCACTCCAGTATTTCTGCCTGGAGAATTCCATGGACAGTGGAGCCTGGAGGGCTATAGTCCATAGGGTCACAAAGAGTTGGACATGACTGAGCAATTCACTAACAACAACGACATGATACATAAACACATCATGCATATATATGTTTGATAAATAAAAATGAGATATAACCTATTTGATGATGCACAGTGTGATGTCGAAAATTTTTTCAAAAACATGAGGTCTATCAATAAAAATTATGAAAGTCCTCATTGGTGGCGAAAAGATCTAAGAAACTGAATCCATGGTACAAAGACAAAAATATTCAGTGGCCTATGGACCCTATTTTATCATTTAAATGATGACGTTTACAATAAGGAAGGCCATCTATGGTCATGGTATTTAAAGTAAAAACAAGGAAGACATCTAGTTTCCCAAGTAAGAAGAGCATTGATGTCATTTTGCACTTTAATTGTACTATCTGCATAAACCAACCTGATACTTCATACTTCATTTGTTTTTCGAACCCGAAGTATCCTCTGCCCTTTTTCACTAAAGAGAAATGGATCTAGGCTCTGGCACACAGTTTAAACTATGATCAACACGTATCTGTTGAGAGGATGAATAACTTAGTTTTACTGGATGCTCAATGGGCCAGAACCACTGGGGACCAGAGTGAAAACAGACAACTCACCAAAAGTACCAGAAGTTAAGAGTCTCTGGGTCAACATTCCCAATGAGGACTTTTGTACATTTCTGCTTCACTGATGCTTTTCCCAGAGCATGGTGACTTTGAGTTAATTTCATTCAATTATTTAGTCAATAAAATTTTATTGAGCAACTAGTTTATGTCAGAGTACAGTGGTGAACAAGACAGGTCCTAAATCATTAATCCCAGAAAAAGGACAATTCTGTGACAGAAGAGGCCACATACACACAAAAAATGAAGCATAACAAAATGAAATGCTATTTTTAATAACAACATGCTAATATCCATATATTATTTAACAAATGCTTCTATTTTACTCAACTATTCCTCTATAGTGAGACTGTATCATATAATTTAAAGTTACCAAAGTGAATGAAGCATCAGAGAATGCAACGATATTTTTGATTCATGTGGTAACTAAAAATTTCAAAAGTCTAAAGCCCACACAATCTATATATCAGATGTTGGCCTACATGAATTAACAACCCGTATGTGCAAAATTTCTATGAATGGAGCTGAAGAGGAAGACATGGCCTCTCACTGAAAAATATACGTATCTGTTTTCCAATAGACCTATTCTGTCCCTACTTTAATTCTTTAGATCTAGTTATTTCCAGGTGCAACAAAGAATGGTGGGAAAATACTGAGTTGTAACTAACTAAAGAGATTTTTCTGAGACTTTCTGCATTTTCTTTCCTTGATATAGAAAAAAAATTGCTATCTCAGTATAAAGAAGTGCTGACACAGCCATATAGGACAGTAAGACAGTGTGAGGAAGTAGGAATTACAGGCTGATAAGTAGCCTCATTGTGAATAAAATTAACTCCATATATTAAAAAAGTTTTATTGAGGTATAATTTACATACCATAAAATATACCCTCTGTAAATGGGTTGATACATGGATACAGGCACATTTGCTTGTCGTCAATAATATTTTAAAACTGACAGCAATAATTTTTCAAAAAAGCTTAACATTCCTTATTCTGGCATCTGTGTCAGTCCTAAAGGACCCAGAAATCATGTTTCCAGTAATAGCAATAGTAATCATTTTTTGAAATCTGATAGTAATCATTTTTATCTTGATTCACTACTCTGCTTTTGTTGATAAAGACTAAGTTTTTAATGTTAGATAATGGTGTTAGGTCATCTGTTCTGAGAGAGAATGATTTAGAACTATGCAGTGTGGGTTTTGAAGTTATACAAACTTGAATCTCAGCTTTGCCTCTCAACATCTGTGTGATCTGGGACCAATTATTTTTGAACCCCAGTTTTCTAAGTCTAAGAAACATCATTATACTATTATGTAAGACAGAGTTAATTCACAGCTAGACTGGGCCAGTCCTATACTTATCTCTAGGGATGACTGGAAGTCTGGAACTGACTCTTAGCCAAGATAAGGTCAACTGGGATAACTAACAACTTATAATTTGCTGTTTAAGGTTTGAAATTCCCCAGGTAGCACCCAGGTCTAGTTGTTTATTGCCAGCTTACATCTGGAGGACTTAGACAGCCTGGCTTAGCCATGGGACCAGAGACGGACAAAAAGCTTCACTGTCAACTTTTGGGGAGCTCTCCTGAAACCCAGATTCCTTATACAAATCTTGGTGACTTACACTCTGGGGACAGAGCGCATCCATCCTGTTTGATTAAAAAGGAACCTGGAGAGCTCCACCTGGGAGGGTCTTGGGTCCTCTGTGCTCACTTGCATGCTTTTCGCCTGCTGGACTATATCTTTACTAAAAGCTTTTTGTAAGAATTTTTCTGTGGAGTCTTATGTATCTTTTCAATTATTTGATCCTGGGGACTCTATTTTCATATAAGATGACTGTAAGAATTAAATAATGGTACCTGCCTAAACAACAACAACGTGCCTCATACTCTGTACTCAGTCAATGATTGCTGTCGTTCGTTAGTTAGGTCAATCATGCAAGGGAAATGCTCCGGTCTTCTCGATCACTTAAATAGGCAGTGTCCAGACAGACATCTTCGACAAATATTCATGCAATATAACTACCAAAATTTATTAGTGCTAAGTAATTAGAAGGTGAACCTTCCCTGGTGGCTCAGTTGGTGAAGAATCCGCCTGCAACGCAGGAGAATCAGGTTCGATCCCTGGTGTGGGAAGATCCCCTGGAGAAGGAAATGCAACCCACTCCAGTATTCTGCCTGGAAAATCCCATGGTCAGAGGAGCCTGGTGGGCTACAGTCCATGGGGTCGCAAAGAGTCAGACATGATGAGTGACTAAACCACCTCCAAGGATGACAGAGTCACTAGCATAATAACTGGAAGAGCTTTTAAGTTTAATTAAAACAATAACCCTGTATATGAGACAGCAAAAGAGACACTGATGTATAGATCAGTCTTATGGACTCTGTGGGAGAGGGAGAGGGAGAGGGTGGGGAGATTTGGGAGAATGCCATTGAAACATGTATAATATCATGTATGAAACGAGTCGCCAGTCCAGGTTCGATGCACGATACTGGATGCTTGGGGCTGGTGCACTGGGACGACCCAGAGGAAGGGTATGGGGAGGGAGGAGGGAGGAGGGAGGAGGGAGGAGGGTTCAGGATGGGGAACACAGGTATACCTGTGGCGGATTCATTTCGATATTTGGCAAAACTAATACAATATTGTAAAGTTTAAAAATAAAATAATAAAAAAAATAACTGGAAGAGCTTAGTGAAGATACAATTGCACATTTCTGAAAACAGGTTGTAGAAAATATGAAAAATTATCTAACGCTCAGTTTGTGACTCAGAAGAATGACTTCTTAAATGTGACAATTTGGACCACAGAACACATTACATCCTACTGGAATGTGTGTGCATGTCATTCAGTCATTCAGTGACTCTTTGTGACCACGTGGACCAGGCTCCTCTATCCATAGAATTCTCCAGGCAAGAATACTGGAGTGAGTAGCCATTCCCTTCTCCAGGGGATCTTCCCAATCTAGGGATCGAACCCAGGTCTCCGGCATTGCAGGCAGATTCTTTACCACTGTATTACCTGGGAAGCCCTGCCTAGTGGAATATATGTTACTAAAGGAACAAGGGTCTTTGATGAGGAGGAGTTTCTGATTTTGCTTTTTAGTTACTAATGTGAAATACTAGGGGAAAAATAATCACTGAACAAGTAAAGCTGCAGGCATTTCATTTTCCTAGGTGTTAAATGACACAAGGCTAAAAGATATAAGACCAAATTTGGCAATAAATCAGGACCTAAAGACAAAACAAAACACTGAGATTTGATTAAAAGAGGGAATTCAAGAATTATACCTTTCTGGAAGGAACTGTGAATCCCCAAATAAACAAAAGGCCAAAACAAAATGGATCCATGCTTAAATCTGTTTTACTAAACAACACCATGCCAAAACAGACCACTATTCAAACTTCACATGAAAAAGGATAGGCTAGAAAAATGATGTGTATCTCACAGAGTTTATGATTATCAGGATTTTTGCTTGAAGCTATGTATAGCTGATAGATTATGCGTAGTTAGTGGCATCTACCTAGGCACATATATAAAGGCATCATACCATCAAATTAATACCAATAAAATAGTCACAAATATGAAATTATACTGTAAATACCTGACAATCATGTCAGTGATATTTTACCACATATTTAAGAAAGCTGTGAGTCTCAAGACAGAGAAGCTATGACTGTTACAGAGAATGCTTTCTATGGTAAAAATTAAATCACCTATGGGGTGAATTCAGATCACAGAGAATATAAGTAGTCATAGCTATTGCCAATCCTTTAAAATCCAAGAAAGGAACTTTTTACACTCATAAGACTTAAAATTCAGGAAGCCTGCATTTCTAATATTCTGATTTTATAACTAGAATTCTACATATTTTGGCAAGCTATGAAAGTGATACAGGCAGGAATCACTAAAATTCTGATCACTATAGTTACAAAATGTAATCAAAAGGAATTCACATTGAACTGACTGATATATAAAGGAATAAAAATGGATAATTCAAATGATAACTTTTAATAGCTTTTGTGTTTTTTACTGATGGGGCAAGATGCATGATACTGGATGCTTGGGGCTGGTGCACTGAGGCGACCCAGAGGGATGGTATGGGGAGGGAGGAGGGAGAGGGGTTCGGGATGGGGAACACGTGTATACTGGTGGCGGATTCATGTTGATGCATGGCAAAACCAATACAATATTGTAAAGTAATTAACCTCCAATTAAAATAAATAAATGTATATTTTAAAAAATAAATAAATAAAATATGAAAAAAAATGGTATACTAACAAACAATAGATGTTATTGTTTGAAATAATGTAAGCAATATTTAATTTGGAAAAGTAGATATTTCTATTATCAGTGGGGAAAATACTTAAACAAAACATATTAAAACAGTTAAGATAGGCGAGCCTTGATATTTCCACGGTAATAACAATATCTTTGATTATTATTACTTACGCCACATGCAATTTTCTTCTAACTCAAATGCAATGCAAAAAAAATTAAAGAGAAACAAGTTGTTTCTCAAGATAAGCTGCACATATATAATTTGATAACTACTCTACAATGTAAGTAATTTTAGAAGCAGAAGACATTATTCTCTTTCTTGTCTCACGATTCTGCAAGTAAATCTGTTTCAGTATTTATATACATTAAATAATGGAAGTTTACTAGTCTCCAAATTAGCTCTGTTATCCACAAAGGTACTTACTTTTACAAGGAACATAATTTTGGAAATATACCAGAAAAAAATGAGGAACATTGTTATATGTCAAAGCGGGAATCTCATTTTTAATTTCAGAACATTATGAACATTTATTTTGAACATCCACTGACATGTTAAGCTTCCACTTAGAATGTACTTGCAAACGGATTTTGTCCAATCTGTCAGCACCATGCCCACTGCTTGAATAAATATATTTCTAAAGTACTCTTTTTTGGTATGGTAATATTGATGACATGCAGTTACAGACACTAATAATACCGACAGAAGAACCCAGGAAGAGGTTTGGCTAGAGATTATAGAAGTCATTGTGCCAAAATGAATCATAAAAAGAACACAGTAGAATAGTCAATGGAAGAACTCTACTATTTATTAAAAATTTAATAATAATGTTCCATCTTGCACCCAGTGGTCACTCTGCTGCTGCTAAGTCGCTTCAGTCGTGTCCAACTCTGTGCAACCCCATAGACAGCAGCCCATCAGGCTCCCCCGTTCATGGGATTCTCAAGGCAAGAACACTGGAGTGAGTTGCCATTTCCTTCTCCAATGCATGAAAGTGAAGAGTGAAAGTGAAGTCACTCAGTCGTGTCCGACTCTCAGTGACCCCATGGACTGCAGCCTACCAGGCTCCTCCGTCCATGGGATTTTCCAGGCAAGAGTACTGGAGTGGGGTGCCATTGCCTTCTCTGAATGGTCACTCTAAACACTGTCAAAAAAGTAACTGAAAGTACCAGGTCAGTCATCCTTCATCTCCCACCCTTTCACTCTTAAGCTTTCCTTTTTATAAATATTTACTGAGCACCTACCATGCTACCACATTTTCAGTTATTGGACTAGGCGCTACAGATATGGATGAATAAGGCACACTTTCTAAATAGTCTAAGGATGAAAAGCAGGCTCTCAAAGGGATTATAATACTAGTGTTAAATGCAATGATACAGATCTGCTGTATCTGGGAACATGGAATAGTAATAGGTACTGGAGAGGAGGTGGAGTGGAGAAATGAAGAGAGGGGGTGGTGGCAGTGGTGACTGAACACCTAAGGTGATTCTTAAAAGTATGTGGGAGTTAATCAAATTTAAGAGGGGAGAGGAGATTACAGGCAGAATGATCAATACGGGCAAAAGTAGAGAGGTGAAAAACTGCAATGTGTCAGGTTACCACAAAATTTAATGTTAGACTCTAGTAGTGGGATTAAAGGCTGGAGAAATTGGCTGTGGACAGATTAGGAGTGATCTGATCAGATTTGGTTTCCAGGTAGATTACTGCACCTTACAGATAACAGAATCAAAGTAGTAATCATTTTTCAGTTAATTTGCTTTGGTTGGCTGTGGGAAAAACAGACTTAGAAAGGACAAGAAGAAAAAGCAGAGAGAACAGTTAGATCTGTATTAATCTAGGTTTAAGGTAATGAGGATTATGAAGGCAATGCTAGGAGAGATGAAAAGAAAACACAGGGATGAGAAATACAGGGGAAGGAAGGAGGCAAGGATTCCCCTTGGCTTTCTAGCTTGGTTCCTGAGTAGATAGTGATGTCACAATAAGGATATTTTAGACAATTTTATGCAAGTAAATCTGAAAAAGATTTAAACAATTATTAAGGAAAACAGATTCAGGAAGGAAAAAAAAAATTTAAGTCCTATAGCATTAAATACATTGAAGTAGTAGTTTAAAAAATCTGCATGAAGAAAATATCAGGATCTTCCCGAAGCAGGACTCAAACTCATGTCTCCTATATTACAGGTGGATTTTTTTACCTGCTTGAGCCATCAGAAAAGCCCACTTTAATGGTAGAGCCTACTAAATGGTCAAGAAACAGATAATTCCAATTTTCTACAAATTATTTCAGAGATTAGGAAAATAGGCTAGTTTTCATCATATTTTATGTATGTATTTTGTTTTGTTAAAATATTTAGCTATTTAGTGATAGTATATTATAAATACTCCTCATATAAAGAAATCACAAGTTAGAAATTATGTTAAATACTGAGAGTATATAAAATTATTAGATAGGAATCCTGCCTTTAAGGAGCTTTGGAGTAAGTTTTGAAATCAGGAAGTTTGACTCTTCCAACTTTGTTCCCTTTTTCAAAACTGTTTTGACTATTCATGGTCCTTTGAGATTCCACATGAATTTTAGAATGGGTGTTTCTACAAACAACTTTGTTGGGATTATGATAGGGATTTCAATGATTCTATAGATTGCTTTGGGAAATACTATCTTTTAACAATCCATGAACAGGACGTATTGCCAATTATTTAAGTCTTTTAAAAATTTCTTCAGTAATGTTTTATAATGTCTAGTGTACAAGTCTTTTACCTGCTCGGTTAAATTTACTCCTAAGTCTTTTATTCTGTTTGATCTTATTGTAGTGGAACTGTTTTCTTAACTTTTTTTTTTAGTTATCTATTGTCAAAGTATAGAAATGCAATTGGTTTTTGTATGTTAATTTTGCATCCTGTAAAAATATTCTTTTTATTGGCTCATTATTTAAAACGAATAAATTCACATGCTGATATAATTCATTTAAGTGAAAGAGATATGCTTAGTTGACATGGCATTAAATTATTTGCCATAACATCTAAACAAATATTTTGATTTGATAACCTTTAGAAGCAAGCCAAGGAGAAGGCAATGGCAACCCACTCCAGTACTCTTGTCTGGAAAATCTCATGGATGGAGGAGCCTGGTAGGCTGCAGTCCATGGGGTCGCGAAGGGTCGGACACAACTGAGTGACTTCGCTTTTACTTTTCACTTTCATGCATTGGAGAAGGAAATGGCAACCCACTCCAGTGTTCTTGCCTGGAGAATCCCAGGGATGGGGGAGCCTGGTGGGCTGCCATCTATGGGGTCACATAGAGTTGGACATGACTGAAGCGACTTAGCAGCAGCAGCAGAAGCAAGCCAAATGAGGAAAAAATATTTTATTGTCTTATTTCCATTTTCCTGCCCTCTTCAGTGTCTGTCATTTGTTGAGCAGCCTTTCCTCACTCCTTCCCTGAATCCTTTACCTTCCTTGGCACTGGTTATATTATATATACTGCCTTGATTTTTCTCCTGTTTGTCTGATCACTCCATTTCTGTATCCACTGGCTCATTCTCACACCTCTCACCTCCCCCTGATCAATCAGAATGTTCCCTAAGATTCTGTGCTCAGTCTTATTTCCCCCCTTTGCATTTCTTTTCTTCAGATTCTTTTCCCAAACTTTCCTCATTTCCATGTGACTGAGTCCCCTTAACAAGCATACAACAGGCAGTAAGTATATGATAGACTGAGAAATACCAAGAAACTCTACTAGTTTAGTGAGAAATGAACTTTTTCTGAACGACTTCTGTCGGTAGATGGATGATGTAAGTGAATTTACAAGAAGAAGTAGGAAGAACTTTTTCTATTCACCCCTTCTTTCACCAGATAGTATCTTTATTTATTTACTTTTTGCTTATTCAGGGTATTTTATTTTCATAAAGTAGACAATCTCAGACTTTTGTACGATCAGTGAGATAATGTCTTTAAAGGACTGGTTAAGCAGGGAGAGGCACCTCTATCTTTTTTTTTTAATGCTTTATGCCTCTCAACAGCAACATTAAAAAGAAAAGGACACATATTTTATACATATATATAAATATATCTCAATAACTCAAAAGCAGAATTTTTGAAAACCTTAAGCTTGTATAATTATTACAAAAAGAAAAAAAGACACAAAATGATTAGTATATAAACCAACTCACCAATGATTCCACTATCTCTGCTTTCAAGGGTGGAGGTTGGACTCGTGACGGCCCCATAGCTGCCGTCCTTGGCGGTCGCACTTGTACTGACTGGTGGGAGAGTGGAGCAGGGGCTGCTGGCTGGTGGAGAGGCAGTGCTGCTAGTCAAGGTGGAACAGGGACTTATCCGCTGGGTGATTGCTGAGGTCTGAAGAATTGAATGAAAAATAAGACAAGCTGATCAGCTGTTAAGTGAAAGTGTATCTTATGGTAAAACATATGCTTTGATAACAAAAAGAAAAAAAATCTACACGCACAGCTTTTACAGCTATTAGGTTCTGTTTGTTTTTGCTTTCCGGGATAACCATTCTGTGTTCTATAATTAAGGTGAAACTTGATAAATTTAACATGAGCAGAGACTGTGGTCTGTTTTTTCTGCCTAGGAAATTTACAGTGACAAGTAGTCTTTATTATTGCTATGAATTAATAGATGATTTTTTTTGTTCATCAAAAATTTTTCTTGCTGCTTTCAATCAACATAAATTTTCTGAAGGCTTAGAACTTGGTCTTGCTAATAATTTTCTTTGGGTAGAAAAAAAATCTTTGCAGCCAAGAAGTAATAAGATGGGCATTTTTTGATACATAGGTGGCTTCACAGAGGTAATAAATGAATGTAGGGAAAATGCCTATTTAAAAGTTTGTCAAATGAAGTAGAATAATATTAATTTAATACAAACAAAATAATTTCTCTGTAAAAACTGATTACAGACAGATCACTGAGTAACTCTTATACCTGAAGTTACCTCCTTTTTACATTTTTGATGGGAGACTGATGGTAATATATTCTGGTTTACCTAGTTTAATGACAATTCATTTTCTTTAGCTCTTTCTACCCAAATAAATTAATGAAATAATGAGTGAAAGTATATATGTTTTTTCGAACACTTAAGAAATTTTTTCCTTTTCAAAACAGTAACTGGTCAATGGCAGAATTACTTGAAGGAGGACTAATGATAAATTTGACATTTGAAAAAAAAAAGCATTTCAATTTCTTTACGTATAGAGTCTACTCATAATCTCTTTGATAAACTGAAGAGTTACATTTTATAACTTGATTGGAAAATATGTTGATCACTGGTTATGAGAATATTAAGGCTCTTTGACTCGTCCCAAAATGAGTGCCAGATGCAATTCCCTGTATTCAATTATCTGTGTTGAATTCAGGTTTTGATTTTAATTTAAATGCTATAACCAGGATATAAAAGATACATGGAACTCAACCAAGCATAAATGACTTTCTCAGAACACTGCAATCAAGTAAATCTTTTTAATCATATAACTAATATTAGAAACTGATTCTTCTTAATAATACAATAAGCCCTCAAATCTATGCCATTTCTCTTCTATATAATTTTTCACCATTGGAGGGAGGAGTTTCAATTTCTTTGTAATTTCCTCTATTTCTACAAAATGATGTTAGCCTATTAGAGCATGAGTAGGGCTTGCAGGAGAATTACCTGTGGAATGTAAAAAATAAGTTTCACTACAAAACTGACAGATACTGAACCCCACCCCAGTCTTACTAAATTAGAATCCGCCCTAGTTAGAATCTGGCAGAGCAATTTTTAACCGCCTCATTCTCAGTTTAAGAAACATGTGGCTACTTTATTAGAATTGTACTAGAATCTTTTTACATTAGATATATCTATAGTCATTCCATATTGAAAAAGTTTCATTTTGGTATGAATCTATTACTTCTATGGTAACTCATTTCCATTTTCAGACAAGATTCTCAGGCTGTTCTCTGAGAAAGGAAACTATTATATGCATAATACAGCAAAAGTGAAGGTTAAGCTCAAATGACATATTATTTTTACTATAAGTTATTTTCTGGAAAATAAAGCATTTATCACAGAATATATGCTTTAAAAGCTTTAACTGTAAAAGCAAAGCTTAAAGATCAACTCATTCAGAAAGCAGAAAATTTGTTTCATGGCTTGTGAATTTAAAGGCAAGTCTTATATTTACGTAGGGCTTCCCTAGTGGCTCAGAGGTTAAAGCATCTGCCTGCAATGCAGGAGACCTGGGTTAGATCCCTGGGTCGGGAAGATCCCCTGGAGAAGGAAATGGCAACCCACTCCAGTATTTACTTAAGGAGGCTAGTTAATGAGATACTCTTTTAGGCACAGAAAGACATTATTTACTCGCCATACTGTAGGCTAAAATGGACACCTAATCAAGCCACTCTACTTCTAAAACCTTTTGGTGGTTTTCCCATTGATCCCATTGGATCCCAAACTCCCAATCTGGATCTCTTCAAGGTCCTACATCCTAATACTCCAGAAACTACAGAGAAAAGAAAATACACTGGTCAATGAATATCACTTTGAATATCTTGTCTTTTGCAAAAAAATGATATATGGTAACTTGTGTGTGCTGGATTCTGTCATTATTAATACTGTTCTGAGGACACCATCACTACGGGTCTTCTTAAACAAAGCATATCTTTGTTAGTATGCTCTTTAGCACAGAAGAAAGTCACTAATAATCTTCCTAAGACTAGAAATATAGGTGATCAATTCAGCCACTTTCTTAGGTGGTTCCAAGACAGTGTCATGGTATATTACATTTCAAGCAGGCTATCATGTAGTTTTATTATTAATTTCTTACATTTGTTTAATGTTTCAAAGTTAAAGTTTTTTTTAAAAAAATGTTACTACCTTATTTCTCCTTATCAACCAAGTATGAAGTGTAAAAACTACACTAAATATAAAAGCTATGAAGCAAGTTCCTCCAACTCATACTTTCTGAATACATTTACATATAAATTACATTACATACTGTTTTATATCTTTTGTTTGCATGACATTTTACAGCTTACAAAGTGCTTTCGTATTCATGATTTAACTTGATCTTCACAACAATCCTGTCATTATTTCATATTACTCTGGACTGGTATGGTGTAGCTGTTGAGAACATAAGTTGTAAAAGCAGACTGCCTGGATTTGAATACTAGTCCATCACTTTCTGGCAGTGTTTCTTTTTTTCTTATCTGAAAGTTGAAATATTAAAAGGACTCTACCACACTGAGTTGTAAGGAAGCTTAAATGAAACAGTGTAAATAAAGCAACTAGTACAATGATTATACATAGTAAACACTTATTTAATGTTAGTTACTATTAACTTTGAAAAACCTAAAGCTGAGAGAGGTTAAGCGACATGTCCAAATTTACAAAATGGTAGGTGGTAGAGCTGGAACCGGAACACAGATTTTCTACCTCCTGGTTCAGTGACTTTTCTATTATGGCATCACTTTAGCTACATCAAATCAATGATACTACTCATTTACTTATTTTATGATGAATCACATAGTAAATGCACAAGTAAGGCACACTCTATTGACTTGGGGCTTAATTCAGAAATCACTGCAACATGCGGTGACAATAAGGCATCTCAAAAGCAACCCAATATAAATTTTAGCACCTGAAGAAATGTAGCGTTTTAGAAACAACAGCGTCCTTGGCAAATTCTCAGATTGTAATGTCATGTTGCTGGGTCATTATTATAGCAGTCATATTTTAACCTGACATGAATATCAAAAACTCACAAGTAAAATAGATGTTTTATTTATATCAATTTTTAAAAAGCCCTCAACACATATCATTTTAATTTTCTATTCAGATCACATGATACAGACATGGTTACAATGTAAATTAGTTATGAAAAGAAATCAATACCTGTCATCATGAAGCTTACCTTCTTGCATGAGATCAAACAATCCCTCACAACTAAATATGTCATGTAATAAATTAATGATAAGAGCTATAAAGCAGGGTAAGGGGATACAGTGATGGGCAGGGGCTATTAGATAAAATAACTAAGGAAGGCCTTACTGAGGAGATAACATTTGAGTAGAGCACTGGATGAAGTGAGGAAGTGAGTTATGTGCAAGAACATTCCAGTATAAATGAATGTTTTATGTGTCTGAGGAATGACAGGAAGGCCAGTGTTGCTGGAGAGCTGCAGTGAAAGGGTCAGGGGCAGGAAATGATACAGGACAGGCAGCGAGGGGTCAGATCAGGCAGCCCCTTTCTCGCCATGCTAAGGATTTCAGATTTAGGGTTAAATTTGGGGGATACAGTAGAAGATTGAGAGCAGAAAAATACTGGGCTGGCCAAAAAGTTTGTTCAGGTTTTCCACAATGGCCTATAAAAAAATCTGAACAAACTTTTTGGCCAACACAATAAAAGGACCAGATTCTCATTTTATAAGGGTTGCGCTGGATTCTGTGTAAACAGACCACAGGAGGCAAAAGTGGAGGCAGAGCCCTGTTAGGAGGCCACTTATTCAGGCAGTAAATACTTACTGAACACTTACTAACAGAAGAGTTTGTCCCAGGTGCAGAGGATACAGCAGTAAATGCGAGTGTGCTCAATCACTAAGTCGTGTCTGACTCTCTGCGACACCATGGCCTATCTGTCGCCCACCAGGCTCCTCTGTCCATGGAATTTCCCAGGCAAGAATACTGGAGTGGGTTGCCATTTCCTACTCCAGAGGACCTCCCTGACCCAGGAATCCAATCCAGTTTCCTGTGTCTCCTGCACTGAGATGAATATTTAGATCATTAATTTTTCAGATTTTCAGTTTTTCTAATGCATGTATCCTAAAGTTTTTAAATGCATATCTTTATATACTACAAGTTTTGTTATATTTTGTTTCTATTATTTCAGTTTAAAATATTTTCTAATATCTTGTGATTCTCTAACCTAAAGGCTACTTAGGAGTATATTAATATCCAAATACTTGGGGATTTTGATTTTCTATATATTATCTTTTAGCTATCATTTTCTAAGTTATTTTATAATCGATTAATTCTACTAAAGTAGTGAAAGTTGCTCAGTTGTGTTCGACTCTCTCAGACCCCATGGACTATACAGTCCATGGTATTCTCCAGGCCAGAACACTGGTCTGGGTAGCCTTTCCCTTCTTCAGGGGATCTTTCCAACCCAGGGATCAAACCCAGGTCTCCCACATAGCAGGAGGATTCTTTACCAGCTGAGCCACAAGGGAAGAATACTGGAGTGGGTAGCCTATCCCTTCTCCAGAGCATCTTCCTGACCCAGGAATTGAACTGGGGTCTCTTGCATTGGTGGTGGATTCTTTACCAACTGAGCTATTGGGAAAGCCCTATATCTGTCAAGATCTGGTCTATGAATCAGCATATTGTAAATTTGCTAAATAATCCATGTGTATCAGAAAACAATGTGCATTCTGCAGTTTAGGGGTATGGTGCTTTTGTACACACACACACACATGCGCGCGCGCGCGTCTTGTTTGTTGGTTTAGTTATTTCCTCATTCATTCAATAAAGGAATCAAAACCTTGAAGTGGCTTTTTAAACTTAAGAATGAAACTAAAAGGTGTTCCATAAACTGAAGAAACACAGTAGTTATGGAAAATGAAGTTATATTCCAGGCCCGAAAAGGCATTTGACACTTGGGATCATTGTTCTGACAAGACCCACATCCACGCCCTGCAACAGTTTTTCTTTCCTGGTTATAATAGGCCGATTCATCCCACGTTTCAATAAGCTGATGGGAAGCAGTTTACCTGATTTTCATCCTGGACTTCCATGTTGTACTGGTCACCTGGCTGAACTTCCGTGACTTTCTCCCCAAGGAGGAAACCCAGACGAGTCATGAGTGTGTTTGCTGCCTCATCTACAGATGGAGGGGGACCAAGTTCCTGTTCAGCATCACCTGCAACAGGAAGGCATTGAAACACCTGAATCCTTCAAAATAAAATGGCCAGTTTTACAACTATTTTTACATTCTGTTTGGTCATTTCCTTTGTTTTCACATTCTAAATCCAAAATTACGAGGTCCCTGACCAGAAACTTATTTTTCCGCTGTTACCTATTACAATTGACAGACAGTCTACTCAGAATTCTCAATATATTTACTTGAAACCCTTGAGTTTGAGAGAAAGTTTTTGTAACTCACTCAAAAGAACTTTCTCATTTCTGTGGCAGTTGGCTTTCCAATACAAGTCCTAGTCTTGGGATCTAGCTCCTGGCCACAATCACTGCCTTCATTCAGGTTCTTTTATCTCTTTTTTCTTAGTTTGTATAAATATTCTTTTTTATTTTAAAATCAGTTTAAACTTACAAAAAAGTTTCAAGAATAGTACAAAGAACAATTTTTTTTCCCTTAATCACTTTAAAATATAGACACGCTACCCCATCAGGCCCAGATAGTATGCATTTTCTATGAACAAGGACATTTTCTTACATAACCACAATACCAACAGAGAAATCAGGAACCTAACATTTTACATTATGATCTCATCCACAGACCCCATTTAAGTTTTGATATTTATCCAGTAACGTCATTTCTAGCAAAAAGATCCAATTCAGGATTAAGCAATGCATTTAGTTCTCAGTTTTCTTTGACTCTCTGAATCTCGAACAGTTCCTTAATCTTTTCTTAACTTTCACAACCATGACACTTTTGAAGATTATAAGTCAGATATTTTGTACCATGTCCCTCAATTTCAACTTTTCTCATGATATCTCACAATTTAATTTAGGGTAAGCATTTTTGGCAGCACTTTCACAAAATTAATGCTGTGTTAACTTGGAACACTTGGTTATGGTAGTGTCTGCCAGGTTTTTCCACTCTATAATTACACAATTTCTCTTTGTAATTAGTAAGTGTTTTGTGGGGGGATACTTTGAGAATATATATGTATTTCATCCCTCACCAAATTTTGAAATTAAAAAAATTTTTGATAAAAATACACGTAACAATATTTGTCATTTTAACCATTTTTAAGCATACAGTTCAGTGGCAATAAGTGCACTCACAACACTGTGCAACCATCTCCATTTTCAGAACTGTTTAATCACGGCCCAGAGAAACTGCCTCCACTAAACAAAACTTCCCAAGCCTAGTAACCTTTATTCTACTTCCTGTTTCTAGGAACTTGTCTATTCTAGGCATCTCATATAAGTGGAATAATACAGTATTTGTCCTTTTATGTCTAGCTTATCTCACTTTGCACATTTTCAAGGTTCATTCATGTTATAGCATGTATCAGAATTTCACTCCTTGTAATGGCTAAATTCTGTTCTATTTTATGTACATACCCATTTAGTTTATTTAGTCATCTGTCCATCACACTGGACACTTGAGCTGTTTCCACCTACTAGATATTATGAATAATGATCGCATCAACACTGGTATACAACAGCAGTTTGAATCTCTCCTCCATAAACTTTTGCCCACTATTTTTAGCATCTATTAATGTTTCCCAGTTAAATTCATTACTATCATGCTTGCCAAATAGTAAGTTTTCTAAATCCATCACTCTTTTACAGTTTAGTTTCTTTTCCTTTATCTATGTGTCTATCTACGTACTTACCTATCTGAACTCACAGACTCCTATTTTAGTCAATGAGTTATAATCTGTTACTGTTATTATTTATTTTATTGCTCCAATGTCCCAGAGTTGGCCAGGTGAGCCTTTTCACTTTGGCTCCTGTAACCTTCTGACACACCCCTGTCATTTTCTGAGTACCTCCTTGCTTTCTGTCACGAGATGCTGTAGGTTCCTCACGCATTTTTCTCTGCCCTAGCCCTGGAATCAGTCCTTTTTTCCAAGAAAGCCTGATTTTTTTAAGTGAGTAAATGTATTAGAATATCAGATATGCTCATCAGATGAGGATGCCACTGCCCTGCAGGTCCACCACATGGGCAAAGTTAGACAGTTATGTTGATACATATACGCATACACACAGCTCTATATTCATTTTAATCTGTAAATCCATATATAAACACTCCCCCTAAAGTTCACAGATGAGACCTAATTCAATACCACAGGGTTAAATCTGAATTTCTTCCTTTCCAAGGTTGTAACTTTTCTTCAACAGTGAAAAACCTGATCTTCATTTCCTTACTTATTTAATCTATTCTCCTTGCATGTAACAAATCTCACTGCTGCTCACTGCTACCCTACACACAGGTGCTCTACTCACTCTGGTTGGGTTCCCACCCTGAACTATCCCTTTCCCAGTCAGGTCATTTTTTCAAAACTGATGTGTAATTCATAAACCATAAGCTCTTCCCCCTTAGAGTATACAGCTCAGTGGCTTTGGTATATTCCTAAGTTTATCACCACTCTAATTCCTGAACATTTTCATCACTCCAAAAAGAAACCCACTCAGGTTTACTTTTTCGCCCTGAAATTTAGACCCCTAAATTTTTTGATCTCTGGCTTTCACTGTAATCTTCTGTTTCCAGTCTGCTATCTTCTTTCCATACAATCAGTATTTAAGCTTCTGTATTTAGGCTATTTTTCAGGGGTTACCAACTATGGATATTGTTCTTTTTCAGACCTTTTCACTGAGGGCTGCTGAACAAAGTCAATATGAGAATCCTCCTTAGCCTCATCGTCAAAATAAATTTATTTCCAAATAAAGAATTTATAGAAATTTACAGATATAAAAAAGAGCCAGGGAACTCAAGATGATCTATTTTAAATGTGATGCAGAACTAATTTACCTAAACTGAATTTATCTGTTTACACTAACTTGATTCATTGTCAACACTTTTTCAGATTTTATTTTATGCTCAAGTATATTTATAATAATTCACAGTAGCACATATCCCATATACGGTATTACCAAAATCTTTTTTTTTTTTTTTTTTGCTATCCTTTCACCATAGCAAGCGTTAACTATAGTGTCATATGGTTTGATACTAAAGCACAATAGCTTAATTTCTTTGGATAGTCTGTGTTACACATTAAATCACTCCAAGTGGCAAGAAAATGAGATTATCTAGCCCCCAAAGTCCATGGGGACTGTAGCCTGCCAAGCTACTCTATACATGGGATCTTCCATGCAAAAATACTAGAGTGGGTTGCCATTTCCTACTCTAGGGGATCTTCCAACCCCAGGATCGAACCCATGTCCCCTGTGTCTCCTAAATTGGCAGGCAGTTCTTTTACCACTGAGCCACCTGGGAAGCCCCACATTTTTGTACACCATTACTGAACTCAAAGTGTGGAAAATCTATATAGAATTCTTATTGGATTTATGTCAGAGTAGACAAACAGGATCTATATTCCCTTCTCCACTTCCTCTCTGAGAAACAACAAAAATGGATTTCTCTGACACAGAACAGAAAGATATCTCTGGGGCTTTATTACCTCTCTAACACCAACATTATAGACAGTTCCTTCTCTTTCTGCCTCTGCCCAACTAAGGTACTCTAACAAAATCTCAGGAAAAAGTTGTTACATATGCAAATGCATCTTTGAAACAAGTACCCTAAATCTAAAAAATAACACAAATGAATGTATATAAAAACAGTAACAGACTTACAGAGAGAGAAAACAAACTTGTGGTTATCAAATGGGAGAGAGAAGGGAGGGGGGTTAAATCAGGGGTATTGGTTTAGCAGATACAAACTGCTACATGTAAAACAGATAAGCAACAGGATATACTGTTCAGCACAGGGAATTACACCCATTTTCTTATAATAATCTTTAATGGAATATAATCTGCAAAAATAATCACTATGTAGTAAACCTGAAACTAACACAATACTGTAAACAAAATATACTTCAATAAAAACAAACAAATCCCCTGTCTTCATTCAAGCAAATTTCCACCTTTAAACCCTTGCTAGGGGTGGGATGATTTGGGAGAATGGCATTGAAACATGTATAATATCAAATATGAAACGAGTCACCAGTCCAGGTTCGATGCATGATACTGGATGCTTGGGGTTGGTGCACTGGGACGACCCAGAGGGATGGTATGGGGAGGCAGGAGGGAGGAGGGTTCAGGATGGGGAACACATGTATACCTGTGGTGGATTCATTTTGATATATGGCAAAACCAATATAATATTGTAAAGTTAAAAAATAAAAAAATAAAAATAAAAAAAATAAAAAAGAAATACACCATCAATCAATCAGACAGGCAAATGGTCTTGCAGATTAAAAAAATTTTTTTAAGTTTTTTATTTGGAAGTCAGATTCCAAATATATTATCTTTTAAAACCAACAACAACAAGAAAAACCTTTGCTAGAAAGAATTTTTTGTTTTGTTACTACAGTGTGTGGAATTTCTAAACTACTAAGTCATCTATTTAATATTATTAAAATTTATCAAAGCCTACTACAATAACACGAATACTTATAGTACATGAAATCAAAAGTAAATAGATTCTGGGTAAAACGCTAAAAGTTATTTTGAAGATATTTATAATAAAATGCAAAAGTCCCTGACCTCTTCAGATTCCACAACATACTACCACACTACATACAAATGGCAGGCAGAGACTATAATTACATTATCATTTCATGCATTATTCACAAAAGTCCAAATGTTAATCACTTAAGAAAGAGGCCAGCAGAAAAATAAACCAAATTCTTCCTTTTTCTTTTAGGCTCTTGTACTCATGTTACAGTTATTCTTACTATGTCACTCTAGTGTCTTAATTGTTTTCCTAAATATTTCTTTTAAAGGATACTAATATTTATTATTTTGAAGAAGTCTCCAAGTTCATATCCTTTGTATCCATCAAAGGATTGATGGGAGAAATGATACAGTGACCAGATTTTGCTGAAATCACTACAGAAAAAAACGGGGAAGATATTGATAAAACAAGTTGTCAAAATTATTGAAGCTAGGAAGTTAGTACACAGCAGTGCATCATTCTATTCCCCATCACTGTGAATGTTTGGAACTTTGAGAAAAAATTATGCAGGCAAGTTTCTTTTAAATAACTTAGTGATTCTCAAATGGTGACAATTCTGCCCCCAGGGAACATGTGGCAATGACCAGAGGTATTTCTGGCTGTCACACTGTGGGGAGGGGTGTTGCTCCTGGTCCCTGGTAGGTAGAGGCCAAGGATGCTGTTAACCATCCTACAGTACACAAGACATCTCCCCACAACAAAGGATTATCTAGCCCTGAAAGTCATTAAATAGTATTAAGGTTGAAAAACCCTGAAACAACTCGAATCACCTTATCCTTTGTTGTCGTTCAGCTGCCAGGTCGTGTCTGACTCTTTGCAATGCCTTATCCTTTAAAAATCTATCAAATTGAATGAACTCAACATAGCAGGAAAAAAAGTGCCCAATCTGTTACTTTTGAGGATTCTTATTAACAAAATTGCTTCAATTTCCAACTTACTATGCATTTTTACTCTTTGGACCATTTCCTTCCTGAGTGTAGGGCCTGTTTTCTGCACTACTACATTCTGCTAGTCTTTTCAGTCTTCAATGAACCTTCGTCTTACGGTGCATGGTGTGTGCATGCATGCTCCATTGCTCAGTCATGTTAAACTCTTGGCGACCCCATGGACTACAGCCCACCAGGTTCCTCTGTCTATGGAGTGGGTTGCCATTTCCTTCTCCAGGGATCATCCTGATCCAGGGATTGAACACGGGTCTCCTGCAATGGCAGGAGGATTCTTTACAACTAAGTGACCTGGGAAGCCAATGGTGCATGGACAGGACTTTATTGGTGTTATATTGTATATGTTAAGGGTGGGGGATTATATCATGACACAAAACAAGTAAATGAAACTAAAAATATATCTGAGTTTTTCAGATTATCTTTTTAAAATTATAACAACATCCAGAACATATGGAGACTAGTTTATATGCCAGGTACTGTTTCTAAGCATTTTATATACATTAACTCATTTAATGATCATAATAACCCTATGAGGTAGGCAGTCTTATCCCCATTTTATGGATAAAGAAAGTGAACGATAGAGAGTTGAATAACTTGCCAAAATTCATAAACTATTAAGTAACTGAACTAGGAAATCTGGATTTAGACCTCAGGCTCTTAATCCCTAAGCTCTACTGTAATCCTTGATTCCAGCCTCTCGCAATGTTGCTAGGTATCATTTTTCTACCTCCTCTCTGCCGAGCATATTTGTTCAAAACTCAAAATTCCTCTGAAATTGTCAGACTGAATATCTTACCTATCTTTCTGTCTCATCCATGACCATTCAGGCAACGTGAAGAATGTGCCATCTTCCTAACGTTTGGTTTAGGCATGTTTTATGCCCAATGAAGGTATGAGCCTAAACAAAGATAGCACTTTCTTTGAGTGGGATCCTAGTGTGACTTCTTTAGTAACAATGAACTTGGAATATGATACACAAAACAAGATGGCTGGTAGGTTGTTGAAAAATAATCCCTATCAGACTATTATACACAAAATAAACCATATATCATTTATACATTTTGTTGATTAAAGCTACTGAAATTCATCTTGGCTATTTGGAAGCAGTGTGTTTATGCAATAGGCTTTGATTGAATGAGGAAGACAGCACCTTAAAACTAAATATTCTAACATTTACATGGATATGGAAAGGTCTGGGGATAGTAAAGAAAATGTGAAGAAGAGTGACTGCTATTACTTAACATCAAGATTTAATCTAATGCTAAAGTAATTAAGAGAGAGTATGAATGGTACAAGCATAGACCAAAAGACCAGGAGAACACAATAAAAAATCCAGAAACATATCTATACAAGTGGAGTCACCTTATTTAGGACAGAAATGCCACTGCAATTGTTTAGTAAGAGAACGGCATTTTCTCTCTCTCTCTTTTTGTTTTATGAGTATGCTACATTTTACTTGCCGTGGGTAATATGAAATTTGACAATAATGGCACATTTGACAATAAAGACTATAAAGCGATATCTTCTGGACATTAACGTAAAGAGATGGTGCCCATCTACTGTGAAGAATCTTTACATACAATGATGAAACAATAAACAGATAAGTATACATCTCTATCCATTACTCCAAATCTTCATTGATAAAACAATGTGCTTCAAGTAGACTCATAATTTTATGTTTTTTAACTAAATTGCATATATAGACAAAAATCCCACCAAAAATATTCACATAGGTCCTCATATATTACAGGGTGACCCTTAGAGAATGGCATTTTCAATAACCGGTGATGGATCTATATGTCAGAATAAACATGAAACCTGTCCCTACCTCATGCCATACACAAAAATCAATTCCAGGTGGAGTATAGACCCAAACACAAAATAGAATACATTTTCTGGAAGGTAGCCTAAGAGAATATCTTCATGAACTAGGACTAGGCAAAGATTTTTCAAATAAGACACAAAAGGCACTAACCCACAAAAGAAAAAGATAGGTTAAGTTTATTAATAAGAAAAACTTCTGTTCACCAAAGATTCCACTAAAACAGTAAAAAGGCAAGCCACAAAGAGGGAAGAATATCTTTAACTCAATCTTGCCTGTTACTCCAATTATCTCTTGACTTCCTACTTTTGCATTCCAGTCCCCTGTGATGAAAAGGACTTCTCTTTTTGGTGTTAGTTCTAGAAGGTCTTGCAGGTCTTCATAGGACCATTCAGCTTCAGCTTCTTCGGCATTAGTGGTTGGGGCATAGACTTGGATTACTGTGATATTGAATGGTTTGCCTTGGAAATGAACAGAGATCATTCTGTTGTTTTTGAGATTGCACCCAAGTACTGCATTTCAGACTCCTGTGTTGACTATGAGGGCTACTCCATTTCTTCTAAGGGAATCTTGCCCACAGTATTAGATATAAGAGAAAAGGAAAGATATATCTATATGAATGCAGGGTTCCAAAGAATAGCAAGGAGAGGCAAGAAAGCCTTCATCAGTGATCAATGCAAAGAAATAGAGGAAAACAATAGAATGGGAAAGGCTAGTGATCTCCTCAAGAAAATCAGAGATATCAAGGGAACATTTCATGCAAAAATGGGCACAATAAAGGAAAGAAATGGTATGGACCTAACAGAAGCAGAAGATACTAAGAAGAGCTAACAAGAATCCACAGAAGAACTATATAAAAATGATCTTCATGACCCAGATAACCACGATGATGTGATCACTCACATACAGCCAGATATCCTGGAATGTGATATCAAGTGGGCTTTAGGAAGCATCACTACAATAAAGTTAGTGGAGGTGATGGAATTCCAGTTGAGCTATTTCAAATCCTAAAAGATGATGCTGTGAAAGTGCTGTGAAAGTGCAATACATCAGCAAATTTGGAAAACTCAGCAGGGGCCACATGCCTGAAAAGGTCAGTTTTCATTCCAATCCCAAAGAAAGACAATGCCAAAGAATGTTCAAACTGCTGCACAATTGCACTCATCTCAAATGCTAGCAAAATAATGCTCAATATTTTCCAAGCCAGGCTTCAACAGCATGTGAACTGAGAACTTCCAGATGTTCAAGCTGGATTTAGAAAAGGCAGAGGAACCAGAGATCAAATTGCCAACATCCACTGGATCATTTTTTTGGGGCTCCAAAATCACTGCAGATGGTGACTGCAGCCATGAAATTAAAAGACGCTTACTCCTTGGAAGGAAAGTTATGACCAACCTAGATAGCATATTGAAAAGCAGAGACATTACTTTGTCAACAAAGGTCCATCTAGTCAAGGCTATGGTTTTTCCTGTGGTCATGTATGGATGTGAGAGTTGGACTGTGAAGAAGGCTGAGCGCCGAAGAATTGATGCTTTTGAACTGTGGTGTTGGAGAAGACTCTTGAGAGTCCCTTGGACTGCAAGGAGATCCAACCAGTCCATTCTGAAGGAGATCAGCCCTGGGATTTCTTCTGAAGGAATGATGCTAAAGCTGAAACTCCAGTACTTTGGCCACCTCATGCGAAGAGTTGACTCACTGGAAAAGACTCTGATGCTGGGAGGGATTGGGGGCAGAAGGAGAAGGGGACGACAGAGGATGAAATGGCTGGATGGCATCACTGACTCGATGGACGTGAGTCTCAGTGAATTCCGGGAGTTGGTGATGGACAGGGAGGCCTGGCGTGCTGTGATTCATGGGGTCACAAAGAGTCGGACACGACTGAGTGACTGAACTGAACTGAACTGAACTGGATCATCAAAAAAGCAAGAGAGTTCCAAAAAAACATCTACTTCTGCTTTATTGACTACACCAAAGCCTCTGACTGTATGGATCACAACAAATTGTGGAAAATTCTGAAAGAGATGGGAATACCAGAGCACCTTACCTGCCTCCTGAGAAATCTGTATGCAGGTCAAGAAACAACAGTTACTACTGGACATGGAACAATGGACTGGTTCCAAATTGGGAAAGGAGCACGTCAAGGATGTATATTGTCACCCTGCGTACTTATATGCAGAGTACATCACGTGAAATGCCAGGCTGGATGAAGCACACGCTGGAATCAAGATTTCTGGGAGAAATATCAATATGCACCTTTACAGCAGAAAGCAAATAAGAACTAAAGAGCCTCTTGATGAAAGTGAAAGAGGAGAGTGAAAAAGTTGGCTTAAAACTCAACATTCAAAAAACTAAGATCATGGTATCTGGTCCCATTACTTCATGGCAAATTGATGGGGAAACAATGGAAACAGTGAGAGACTTTATTTTGTTGGGCTCCAAACAAAATCACTGCAGATGGTGACTTCAGCCATGAAATTTGAAGATGCTTGCTCCTTGGAAGAAAAGCTATGACCAATCTAGACGGCATATGAAAAAGCAGAGACATTACTTTGCCAACAAAGGTCCATCTAATCAAAGCTATGGTTTTTCCAGTAGTCATGTATGGATGTGAGAATTGGATTATACAGCAAGCTGAGTGCTGAAGAACTGATGCTTATGAACTGTGATGTTGGATAAGACTCTTGAGAGTCCCTTGGACTGCACAGAGATCAAACCAATCAATCCTAAAGGAAGTCAGTCGTGAATATTCACTGAAGGACTGAAGCTAAAGCTCCTATACTCTGGCCACCTGATAGGAAGAACTGACTCATTTGAAAAGACCCTGATGCTGGGAAAGATTGAAGGCCAGAGAAGGGGACAATAGAGGATGAGATGGTTGGATAGTATCACTGAGTCAATGGACAGGAGTTTGAGCAAGCTCTGGGAGTTGGTGATGGACAGGGAAGCCTGGCATGCTGCTGTCCATGGGGTTGCAAAGAGTTGGACATGACTGAGCGACTGAAGTGAATATGGGGCCAAAGGACAGTTAACCTGTTTTTCTGGTATGAATGTAAATCAGTAGCATAAAATTTGAAAAAAAAAATTAGATAGAACATATTGAAACCCCATGACCCAGCAAGCCACTACTAGGTATATATCAAAATGAAAAGTAAGCACAGGGGCTTTGAAATAGATGTGGCAAACATTCATAAAATTGTTCATAACAGCCAAAGTTGAAAATGCCCATCAACAGTAGACATACAATGAAACACGACAGCAATAAAAGAGAATCTCACAAACATACAATTAAACAAAAGAAGAGAGGCTCAAGAGTACAGGTTAAATGATTTCATTTATGTAAAGTCTGAAAACTGCCAAAGGAAATAAATGATAATGCAGTGAGACTAAAGGTCACACTTACATGGAGTGGAATATGATGCAGAGGAAGCATGAGAAAAGCTTCTGAGGTGCTGGGAACGTTCTGTGTCTGAATTTAGGAAGTGGTTATACGGGTGTTCATGTCATAATTTCACAGAGATGCACAATTATTTGAATTGTTGTTCAGTTGTTCAGTCGTTCCTCTTTGTTGCAACCCCACGGACTGCAGCACACCAGGCTTCCCTGTCATTTACTACCTCCCGGAGTTTGCTCAAACTTATGTTCACTGAGTCGATGATGCCCTCTGTCTTGTCCTTTGTCATCCCCTTCTCCTCCTGTCCTCAGTCTTTCCCAGCATCAGAGTCTTTTCCAATGAGTTGTCTCTCTGATATCTTTCTGTATTTATGTTATATTTTAACTTTTAAATATGATAGAAAAGGTACTCAGGTCATAGGACACTGGGTTTGAGAATGAAACAATAATCACAATACTTTTTTTTCCTTCAAGAAAGAAATCTACAACTATTGAAAAACTAAATAATGCTGTATATAGTTAAAATCTGTGTAAGAAATTACCTCACCATTCCTCTCTTACATTGCTTTTGTTTAGTCGTTGAGTTGTGTCCAACTCTTTTCTGACCCCATGGACTGTAGCCTGCCAGGCTCCTCTGTCCATGGGATTTCCCAGGCAAGAATACTGGAGTGCGTTGCCATTTCCTTCTCCCCTTCTCTTAAACCAGTTAACAACTTAAAGTGGAAAAATGACATAAGGATAGAAAGAAGCCAATATATACAAGAACTACTCTGTAAATTAAAGGAATAGTGAGTTGAGAGATAAACAATTACACTTGTCCTTGAAGGATGGAGGAGGAAAAGGTGGAGAGTAGGTTTTTTTCAGGAGACCATACTTGAAATACTTATTTGATTTCTTAACAACAGAGCGAGGGAAAAAGAGAAGAGGGAACAATTTTCAGATTCAAGTTCTGTATGACTTACCAGTTCAACATAAAGACAGAACTCCAAGATCAAAACTGAAAATATAGCACATTTAGTGCTGTTTTAAAAGAGTGTTGTATTTCTGTACTAGAGAAGGAAATGGCAACCCACTCCAGTATTCTTGCCTGGAAAATCCCATGGATGGTGGAACCTGGTAGGCTATAGTTCATGGGGTCGCAAAGAGTCGGACACGACTGAGCAACTTCACTTTCACTTTCAGTAATAATAACAGTAACTTATTGAGATATTACTCTCTGGTACTTTTCCAAGTGCTTTACATATATTAAATCATTTAATCTTCACAACATTCCTTATCTTACAGATAGTAAAAGTAAGGCACACAAAGACTAAGTTTTTGCTTGACCATGGTTACAGAGTTAAGACTGTGTGTGTTAGTCGCTCAGTCATGTCCAGCTCTTTATGACTCCATGGACTCGTAGCCCACAGGCACTTCTTGTCCATGGAATTCTCCAGGCAAGAATAGTAGAATACTGGAAGGGGTAGCCATTCCCTTTTCAAGAGTTAGGCATGAAAGTGAAAAAGTGAAAGTCACTCAGTGGTGTCTGACTCTTTGCAACCCCATGGACTGTAGCCAGGCAGGTTCCTTTGTCCATGGAATTCTCCAGGCCAGAATACTGGAGTAGGTAGCCTTTCCCTTCTCCAGGGGATCTTCCCAACTCAGGGATGGAACCCAGGTCTCCTGCATTGGAGGCGGATTCTCAACCATCTGAGCCATAAGGGAAGCCCAAGAATACTGGAGTGGATAGACTATTCCTTTTCCAGCCGATCTTCCCAACCCAGGAATCGAACTGGGGTCTCCTGCATTGCAGATGGATTCTTTACCAGCTGAGCTACGCAGTGGCAGTCAATTTTGAAGTACAGGCTGCCTGGCTGTTGGGCTCATTATGTGGCTAGGAAATATGTGATTATTAAGTACAAATTGTTTAAATGGTTATCTTATTAATGGTATCCAGCAGAACAACTTCCACAGACAATATAGGAAAGCAAGAATTAATTCAGTAAATATTTACTAAGCACTTTCTGTGTGTCCAGCACTGTGTGAGGTATTAGATACACATTTATGGACAATGGAGACAGTCCCTATCCTTAAGGAGCTTATAGTCTCGTGTGGAAAAGAAAGTAATTTGATTTAATCATAGTAATTTAAAAGCTGAGAAATACAATGCAGGCAAAAAACAGGATGCTGCAAAAAAGCAAGTGGCAAATATTTCAGAATATTTTGGTGTTTATTTTTCTGGATGACGTGAATTTTCTTTTCAGAGGTGGTTTAAACTTCACAACATCTGCAAAAAGTCCCTTCTACTTAAAGTTCTCAAACTGCAGAGGGATTAAACGATGACTTAAACTGTGCCAAGAAATGAATGTCTAATAGCTAATGTATCCAAATCGCTAATCTGTATTCCTAACATGGCAGGCTACACAAAGAATAGTTCCACAGACTTTTAATTCTCAGCATTCTCTTAGCATTTTCTCATCGGGCTGTTTACATTTTCCTTTATGATCTGTTAATTATAAACTGCCTGTTCTCATCTATTTCAAGACTCAGAAATTTGTACCACATTTAATCAAATAAAGAAACCCATGCTTTCTCTCTAACAGAGTTACAAAACCTATGATTAGCTTAGCCCAATTGCCAGAGTAAACCTGGTCATGTTTTCATTTCCTAGCTCTTAAATGGTAACCTAAATTTTTTCTTTTCTGATGAAACTGGAAGTGAGTTACTGATATTCTGATGAATATTGGAAACGTGACTGCTATCTGTCACAGTAAGCTCTAGAGCTGACATGGAGCTCTTCCACATCCTCCCCAAACTGAGCTCCTGATTTTTAAAGTCACTGCCTACCAGTGATCAACAATAAAAGCAACACCTGGGTTTCCCTGGTAGTTCAGTAGTAAAGAATCCATCTGCTGATGACATGATTCTCTACGTAGAAAACCCTCAAGATGCCACTAGAAAATTACTATCAATGAATACAGTAAAGCTGTAGGATACAAAATTAATACACAGAAATCCCTTGCATTCCTATACAACAACAATGAAAAACCAGAAAGAGAAATCAAGGAAACAATCCCATTCACCATTGCAACAAAAAGAATAAAATACTTAGGAATAAATTTACCTAAAGAAACAAAAGACCTGTATATAGAAAACTATAAAACACTGGTGAAAGAAATAAAAGATGACACAAATAGATAGACCATGTTCACAGATTGGAAAAATCAATATAGTGAAAATCCGTATACTACCCAAAGCAATCTATAGATTCAATACAAACCTTATCAAACTCCCAACGGCATTTTTCACAGAACTAGAACACATCATTTCACAATTTGTATGGAAACATAAAAAACCTCAAATAGCCAAAGCAATCTTAAGAAAGAGGAATGGAACTGGAGCAATCAACCTTCCTGACTTCAGACTATACTACAAAGCTACAGTCATCAAGACAGTATGGTACTGGCACAAAGACAGAAATGTAGATCAATGGAACAAAACAGAAAGTCCAGCTATAAATCCATGCACCTATGGACACCTTATATTTGACAAAAGAGGCAAAAATATACAAGGAGAAAATACAGTCTCTTCAACAAGTAGTGCTGGGAAAAATGGTCAACCACGTATAAAAGAATGAAATTTGAATGCTTTCTAACACCATACACAGAAATAAGCTCAAAATGGATTTAAAGATCTAAATGTAAGACCAGAAACTATAAAACTCTTAGAGGAAAACATATGCAGAACACTCAGACATAAATCACAGCAAAATCTTCTATGACCTACCTCCCACAGTAATGGGAATAAAACAAAAATAAATAAATAGGACTTAATTAAACTTAAAAGCTTTTGCACAACTAAAGGACTAGAAGCCAGGTGAAAGGACAGCCTGGAATGGGAGAAAATAATAGCAAACAAAACAACTGACAAAGAATTAATCTCCAAAATATACAAGCAGCTCATGCAGCTCAATACCAGAAAAATGAACAACCCAATCAAAATTGGGCAAACGAACTAAACAGATATTTCTCCAAAGAAGACACACAGATTGCTAATAAACACATGAAAAGATGCTCAACATTATTCATTATCAGAGAAATGCAAATCTAAACCATAATGACATAGAATCTCATGCTGGTCAGAATGGCCATCATCAAAAAGTCTACAAACAATAAATGCTGGAGAGACTATGGAGAAAAGGGAACTCTCTTACACTGCTGGTGGGAATGAAAACTGGTACAGCCACTATGAAGAACAGTGTGGAGACTCCTTAAAAAACTGGGAATAGAACTGCCATATGAACCAGCAGTCCCACTGGTGGGTATACACACTGAGAAAACCAGAACTGAAAGAGACACATGCACCCAATGTTCACTGCAGCACTATTTACAATAGCTAGGACATAGAAGCAACCTAGATGTCCATCGGCAGATGAATGGATAAGGAAGTTGTGGTACATATATACAATGGACTATTACTCAGCTAAAAAAAGGAACACATTTGAGTCAGTTCTAATGAGGCGGATGAAACTGGAGCCTATCATACAGAAAGAGAAACACAAATGCTGTATAATAACATATATATGGAATTGAGAAAGATGGTAATGATAATCCTACATGCAGGGCAGCAAAAGAGACACAGATGTAAAGAACAGACTTTTGGACTCTGTAGGAGAAGGCGAGGGTGGGATGATTTGAGAGAATAGCACTGAAACATGCATATTACCATATGTAAAACAGGTGACCAGTGCAAGTTTGATGCATAAAGCAGAGCACCCAAAGCCAGTGCTCTGAGACAACCCAGAGGGATAAGGTGGGGAGGGAGGTGGGGAGGGAGGTAGAGGCGGGTACAGGATGTGGGGGACACATGTATACCCGTGGCTGATTCATGTCAATGTATGGCAAAACTGCCACAATATTGCAATTATCTTTCAATTAAAATAAGTAAAACAATAGACTAAACAAAACAAAACAAAAACCAATAAAAAACCCAGAGAAAAAAAAGCATGGATGAAGGCAAAAAGAGAATCCATCTGCCAATGCAGGAGACACGGGTTCATCAGTCCCTGGTCCAAGAAGACCCCACATGCTGCTGGCAACTAAGCCCACCTTTGTGTGGATATATATTTTAATTTCTCTAGGACAAACACAAAGGTGTATGATGGCTGGGTTATAAAGTTTAAAAGTTTAACTTTATAAGAAATCACTTGTTTCCAAAGTGACTGTTCAGTTCACACTCTCAAGTAGTATGTAACAGTTCTAGTTTCTCTATATCCTCACCAATGCTTGCTATTGTGAGACACTTTGATTTTAGCCATACCAAGAGTGTACAGTGGTATTTCAAGGTTTCACTTTGCATTTCTCTGATGACTAATGCTCCTTGGAAGAAAAGCTGTGACTAACCTAGACAGCATATTAAGAGACATTACTTTGCCAAAAAAGGTCCGTCTAGTCAAAGCTATGGTTTTTCCAGTAGTCATGTACAGATGTGAGAATTGGACTATAAAGAAAGCTGAGAGCTTAAGAAAGAGTTGGACTATAAAGAAAGCTGAGAGCTGAAGAATTGATGCTTTTGAACTGTGGTGCTAGAGAAGACTCTTGAGAGTCCCTTGGACTGCAAGGAGATCCAACCAATCCATCCTAAAGGAGATCAGTCCTGGGTGTTCATTGGAAGGACTGATGCTGAAGCTTAAACTCCAATACTTTGGCTACCTGAGGCGAAGAACTGACTCACTGGAAAAGACCCTGATGCTGAGAAAAATTGAGGGTGGGAGGACAAGGGGATGACAGAGGATGAGATGGTTCGATGGCATCACCGACTCAATGGACATGAGTTTGAGTAAACTCCAGGAGTTGATGATGGACAGGGAAGCCTGGCGTGCTGCAGTTCACGGGGTCGCAAAGAGTTGGACATGACTAAGCGACTGAACTGAACTGATGACTAATGATGATGTGCATCTTTTCATGTATTTACTGGCCCTTCTTACATCTTCTTTTGTGATTATCTCTTCAAATTTTTTATACTTAAAAAATATTAAGATTCTTTTATTATTTGTAAGGATTCTTTATATTGGATACAAATCTGTCAGACATATGTATGCTAACATTTTCTCCTGTTATATGGCTTGCCATTTCCTGTTATCAAAAGTATCTTAAAGAGTGAATGTTTTAAATTTAGATAAAGCCCAACTTTTAATTTTTGTTTTTTATAGCTCACATTCCTAGAAATTTTTGCCTACTCTAAGATTGCATAGACTTGCTCCTAGCTCTTACATTTAGGTCTATGGTACTATTTTTGTTAAATTTTATTAAAAATTTATTGGAATATAGCTGCTTTACAACACTGTGCTAGTTTCTACTGTACAGCAAAGCAAATCAGCTATACATACACTACAGGGGGTAAAAATATCCCCTGGGTCTACAGTACTTTAAGTGAACTTATGTGCATGGTAAGAGGTAAGGGTTGATGTTCATTTCCCTGACACCTTTACTGAAGAATAATGGAAGTCCTTTAACTTTGTTGTTCTTTTGAAAACTTGCTGTGGTCACTATGGGTCACTTGATTCCTATAAAAATTTTAAAATCATGCAAATATCTAAATTTGCAATCATGTAAACCTTATATATTTCTAAAAACACTTTTTCTTGGGGTTCCTTTAAATCAAAATAGCTATCTTAGCAATACTGAATCTTCTAACCCATAAATATGATATAGCTCTTCATTTATTTGGATCTTTGTGTTTTATTTATAACTTTTAGTGTACACATTTTATCAAATTTATCCCAATATATTTCATGATTTTTAACATTACTGTAAATGAAATTGTGTTTAGATTTACTTTTCCAACTGTTCTTTGCTAGAATATAGAAAAACTGATTTTTATATAATGACCTTACTGTCTCCTCTTTTAAACTTACATAAGTGCATTTATATAAATGTTATTGGAAAAGTAGGCTGCAAGTATTAGTTTGTGTTTTTGTATTACTCTGCTGGTATATAAACATATCCAGTAGTCACATATGGATGTGAGAGTTGGACCATAAAGTAAGCTGAGTGCCGAAGAACTGTTGTTTTTTGAACTGTGGTGTTGGAGACAACTCTTGAGAGTCTCCTGGGCAGCAAGGAGATCAAACCAGTCAATCCTAAAGGAAATCAGTCCTGAATATTCATCGGAAGCACTGATGCTGAACTTGAAGCTCTGATACTTTAGCCACCTGATGCGAAGAGCTGACTCATTGGAAAAGACCCTGATGCTGGGAAAGACTGAAGGTGGGGGGAGAAGGGGACGGCAGAAGATGAGATGGTTGGATGGCATCATCGATGTGATGGACACGAACTTGGGTAAGCTCTGGGAGTTGGTGATGGAACAGGGAGGCCTGGCGTGCTGCTGTCCACGGGGTCACTAAGAGTTGGACACAACTGAGTGACTGAACTGACTGATGCAATACAGAGGTAGTTGGGGAATTCCCTGGCAGTCCAGTGGTTGAGACTCCAAGCTTTCACTACAGAGGGTCTGGGTTTGATCCCTGGTCAGGGAACTAGTCGTGGCCGAGTGGTTAAGGTGATGGACTAGAAATCCAACGGGGTCTCCCTGCACAGATTCAAATCCTGCTGACTATGCATCCCTTTGTGCTCCCTAGTAGCTCAGATGGTAAAGAATCCACCTGCAATGCAGGAGAGCTGAGTTTGATTCCTGGGTTGGGAATATCCCCGAAGGAGGGCACGGCAATCCACTTTAGTATTCTTGTCTGGAGAATCCCCATGGACAGAGGAGCCTGGTGGGCTACAGTCCATGGGGTCACAAAGAGTTGGACAAGACTGAGCTACTGAGCACAGTCATCTTCCAGTGCTTCCTACAGACTACAGACAGATAGGGAACTAAGATCCCATAAGCTTCACGGTTTGGCCAAAAAATTAAATAACAAATAAAATAAAGGTAGTTAAGAGTTGGGGAGGGAATCTCCACATCCACACAGAACACTGATATATCAAGGCAGCTCATGAGAGGCTTGCTTTACACCGAATTTGGGAGTAACAATGATGAGACACTCAGGAATTAGCTAGTTCTGTGATTAGGATTCTTAAACAGGAAAGTCTGTGACTATATCCTAAACTCCTCAGGCATGTCTCTAAATATATACAGGAACTTGTTTTTAAGAGTTCCTAGGGAAAACAATTTGGGGTGGAAGAGAAGATGCCATTTACAATGTTTTTTGAACTTAACACCAGGAACCTGGTTCTTACTCTAGTTGGGGATAAAAGTAAGAGGAATGGAGGTAATGTAAGATGGTAAGAAAATGACACTAATAAAAGAGCTATAAAACTAGGGGCCCTGTGAAGAACTGAAAGGGTAAGTTAATTCTAACGTAGAAGTCTGACAGAAGCTGTAACACTGGTATACCAGAAAAGCGCTTTACCTCACACAGCATAGCTTCAGGGCCATGAGATGACCAAGTCAAAATCAATTAATGTGGAAAGTGATACATCACCCAGGCCTTAACAGACTCCAGAGCCACGTCAATCTCTGCCTTTGTCATTGGAGTGACAGGATGGCAGCTGCCACGTAAGTCACAAAGTGCAGATGAGAGAATGGCACAAGTGGCTGTCGAGGGGGAGGCTGAGACAAAGGCATAAACGACCGGATCAGGAAAAGAGATCCCTTGCACGGTGGAACGGCAGCAGCTACGATGTTCCAGGTGAAATTCCATTTTAACTAACACAAATGCTATGTTGTTGTTCTCAAGACGTGTAAGGAATCTAATTCTATCCATTCACTTTTTACACGCCTAATCTGAGTCTTATCAAAAAAGCATTTCTTTCTTGTGTTTATATTTACGTCCAAGCATGGAAGTCAATATATTGTGTTCTAGGTCAGAATACCATAATCATGTTATGTGGGAAAAAAGGCATGGAAATAAATGACAACCACCCAAATAAGAACAAGCACAGCTTGTTTATTTGTTTACTTATTTATTTATTCAGAGCTTGCTGTAGCAAGTGCATCAGTTACCATCACTTGGACCTGGCAGAGACTCAAAGGCAGGCAGTGGAGTGGAAAAGCTTTATAGGCAGATGAAAGGACAGGCTTCAGGTATGCCGACTGGAGGCACTCGGCACAGAGATGCTGAAGGTGGGTTAACTAGAAGTGGGCATCTTATAAGACAGGTTACGTGTGCATATTTAGCTTTCTCTCATTAGTCTTAAGTTGGAAGTGAGGGCAAATACTAGGGAAATTGTCAGTTAATAATCAAGTCCTGGTGATTTAGTTCCAGTTGTTACTGTTGTAGTTCCAGGGGTTACTGTTGGCTTCTTGGACTGGTTGCTTGAGATAGTAATCTTACTACCTACAAATCTGACTTGTAGATATAGGCTGTGTTCCTAGGCTATTTGCCGAAAGTTGGGTGTCAGCATTCTATTTTTATAGACGGTCTGGTCATTTGTATATATATCCAGTTTCTCAAAGGAATACTGTTAAGTTTACTCATGTATTTATTTTCTTTTTCCTGACCTCTGAGGATAAATGGGTTCACCTGCCAATGCAGGAGACAAGGGTTTGATCCCTTGGTCAGGAAGATCCCCTAGGGTAGGAAATGACAGCCTGCTCCAGTATTCTTGCCTGAAAAATCCCATGGACAGAGGAGCCTGATGGGCTACAGGCAACGGGGTTGCAGAGTTGGACATGACTGAGCAACTGAGTGCACACACATGTGTCATGTCTGGCCAGCAGGATTTCCTGAAATTCTCATTCTTTGTTTTACACTAACTGATTATGTTCTCAAATTACATTTATTACAGTTCACTTATAGCTGATTGATCTCAGTTGGCTGCCATGGCTGAATTCTGATCCAGTGAAGCTTTATGCCCGTTCCCATATGCTAGTCACACTGGCAGGCAGTCTTCCTTCCATAGGAGGAGAAAGTTTTTGAATTTAAAACAAATGGGATACTATACATTAAAAAAAAACAAAAAACTGAAAGAAATACCACTCCCCCTTTCTCAACACCATAGTGAAATTATGTTATAAGAACAGATAAGAAATCATGGTTCTGGTTTGTCAAGCATACAAAGCCCTCTGCAGTAAATTAGAAAGAGAAAAGACATTTTTTAAAAAGAATATTTGTGGGAGAGGGAGAGGGTGGGAAGATTTGGGAGAATGGCATTGAAACATGTAAAATATCATGTATGAAACGAGATGCCAGTCCAGGTTCGATGCACGATACTGGATGCTTGGGGCTAGTGCACTGGGACGACCCAGAGGGATGGTATGGGGAGGGAGGAGGGTTCAGGATGGGGAACACATGTATACCTGTGGTGGATTCATTTTGATATTTGGCAAAACTAATACAATTATGTAAAGTTTAAAAATAAAATTAAAAAAAAAGTAAAAAAAAAAAAAGAATATTTGACAATACCACTATTTTAGTTGGGTATTTATTTATATATTTTAAATAAGGCAGAAACCTCTTCTTTAGCCCAATGGGACTGTCTCTGCTGTCTCTCTTTCATATTTTTTTTCTTCCCTTCTTTTTGGGCTGTGCCACTTGGCTTGTTAGATCTTAGTTCCTCGACCAGGGACTGAACCCAGGCCCTCAGTAGTAAAGGCACAAGAGTCCTAACCGCTGCACCTCCAGGGAATTCCCAGAAAAGACACATTCTTAAGTAAAGAGAAAACTATGTAATTTACACATATTTATAGCACACTAAATTTTTTCATTTTGCCTTCCTCTGACTTTTTAGGTTCATTTCATTCATTCAATACACACTGAATGAACATCCACTATGTATTAGTCACTACACTAATGCACTGTGGACACAGTGGAAGCATCAAGGAGAAAATGCACAAATTGTCCACATGAGTGTTTTTGATCATTTTAGTGTTCTATTTTTTTCCCTGTTTGGATATTTGAGAAGAAACGACTTAGGAAAATTGTTACTCAAAAACCTGCATTAGAAAAATGCTGTGGTGATTCACTTACACCTTAATTCTTTCTTCTCTCTTAGCCACAAAGCATATCATCCTGGGTCATTATAAAAAAATGTTACTTGGTTAGGGAACAGATAAGGCATTTGCTATACTAGAGAATTCATCATGTAGAATAAATTTTAACTAAGAAAACAAACATCATTTCTCTGGTAAGGTACCAGAAAATAGTATCCATATTTTATGCCCTTGACTATAATTGAAGTTTTACTTGTATACAAATGAATTCTATCCAGAGCTCTTTCATTTAAGACTTAGAAAAATTATTTATACAAAATAAATAATACCTTTGCATTTTAAGGGTAGCCTTCTGTTCTACAGTACCAAAGATGACTTATGTGGATTAATAGAAGACTGAGTCTTTAATATATGCACTAGGCATTTTATGGTAGATACAAAAAATGCATTACACAGCTTTTGATACCCAATGTTTTAATGAAACATTATCAGCAGATAAGACCATTCCTTTTAAAATTGGTTTGCAACAGAGCCAAGAAATAGAAGCCAGACTGTAGGAAACTTGGGTCTCATGATCCTCTTCAAACATTAAAAGAAACTCTCCAATCTTTTGCTTGATGACTCCTATCTCCTATTTAATTTTTTTTCTGCCAGCAATATAAACAGCTTCATCCACTCAGAATTATAATTTAACTATTATGGCTATTGTAGAGGGTAAGATAAAAGCTGAAAACAATAATGTTGAACTTAACTTGATGATCTATGAACTACACTTGGGATTTGTTACTGGATGAAGCAGACATTTTCCTCCCCAATTTAATGGTAGCAGGTCAAATAACAGCAGATTGAGATCAGGGGCAGAAAAGCGAGTTTTTCAACAATTCAGTATCATGGGTAATATCATAACCACAGTATGCAAAACTTGTTGAAATTTTGATGTAAAGGACTAATTTCCAAGTCCAAATAAGAAACAACTTGCTCAAAATGAACCAATTCTAAAAGTTCATTTGAAAGAGAATTTCTTTGTATTTAATCAACTGGCTAATAATATCATTTCAATTTCTTAGTAGACCTCTACCATATGGAGACTGGTTTGTCCAAAGAGGTAGTGTTCTAAGACTGTTTTATTAGTGTACAGTCTGTTCCCATGTAGCTTCATGGGGAGCACAGAACAGAAAAACAAAAACGCTTCTTTCACATACTTTTAGATGTATGTACAATCTAAAAATATAAATGCTAGAATTTCTTTCCCCAAAGGAAATAATGGTGGGAGACACTTTTCAGTAATTGGAGACCTTTCAGCTGGTAACAATTAATAAAAACTGGGTAAAATATATTTTAAAAATCTTTTAAAAACATTAAAGACCCAACAAGGAGGTGATGAGTATCATTATAACAACAGGGAGAAGATGGAAATCCGAAATGGAGATCTTGCCCAGCACAGAGGGCCACTTTAGCCAGGGGGCATTTGTTAACAGGTAAGAAATAACTGAGCAGCTGAACTGTGCATTTAGCTGTCTCACAAGGTCAAGGGAACAAAACTGGAGTCTAGGATCTGCCAGGAATGGGAACTCTAGTAAAACACCCCATACCTGAGGCCCTTAGGAGCTACATGCTAGGGGTAAAGATGAGCCAGAAGTAAAATAGTTTTTGCAGTCCTGATTTGTGTCATTTCACTAGCCTAGAAAACTTTCAACGCAGAACTTGGACTGAACTGCTCACAGGTGGCAAAAGAAATGAAAACCCTCTCTGGAAAAAAAAAATCATTTCTATACATATGTTCAAATATTAAATCCAGCACCCAAAAATAATTAGGTGTATGAAAAGGCAAGAGAATTAGCAGAATAATACGCAAAAGAAATCATGGTAAAGGTCACAGGATTAGAGTAGTGTAGGCAATCTTTTCAGCTTATTCTTAATATAATACTGCAAAAATGTAGCAGAAAAGAGCTAGAGTCTGTGAGATGAGTGGTGGAGATGGAGGAAGTTGAGCACACAGAAAGAGTAACGAAATTAAGAGTCACATTTGATGATCACTGTGTTGGAGAGGGTGACTATTTCCCTAACATCACTAGAGGTTACTGGTTGAGGAAATTCTCCTTTAGTTTTTTTCTTTTTAAAGTAATATGAGATTTCAATTGTTCAATCATGCATACTTTCTTCTGGTAGAGCTAAACCATAGTAGCTAATTACAAACCATATGCTAAATGGTAGCACATGTAAAGCTACTGAAGGATCTAAATCAAGAACTCTTGACCTGAGATCCTCTGATACACACTCTCCTGGAAGTCTATAAATCTCCTGAAATTGCATGTTTTAATAGGGAGGGAGTAAGGGAAATTTTCATTCTTTCATCATCCATTTCTCTGTGTGTGTGTGCTCAGCTGCGTCTGACTCTTTGCGACCCCATGGACTGCAGTCCATCAGGCTCCTCTGTCCATGGAATTATCCAGGCAAGAATACTGGAGTGGACTGCCATTTCCAGGGGACCTTCCCAACCCAGGGATCGAACCCGAGTCTCCTGCTTGGCAGGCAGATTCTTTACCACTGAGCCACCTGGTTTGCCACCTCCTAGAAAATGTGACCACTCCCTGTAACCCAAAGCAGAGGTTGCAAACTCAAATGCTTTCAGGATATAAGCAATTTTAATACATCTGGTATGGCTAGCAGTAATGGCAGTAGGAATGATAAAGAGCATGATGAGTTGCAGAATATACAGCCAGCCTGAAAGCACTCTATTTCTTTTCAATGTGATTGCTAAACAGTTTCTGAATACCTTCTCTAGAAAAATTTGTCTGTTTTAAAATTAAATATAAGTCAGAGGCTAAGATAGTGGTTTAGTATGTTTTCCACAGTTCTAGGTGAGAATCACCTCTCAATACGGAGGGTCTAGAGGGCAGAAAGGTGGGGAAGAAAGGTCCCTGGAGGTGGATTAGAAAACGAGATCCACATCAGGCTATCAATGACACAAGTTACTGTTGATCCTCAACTGAGGGGAAAAAAGTGCCTTAGTTGGGACAGGTGCAGAGAAATCTAAGGAACTTATAATCACAGGACTCCATGTCTTAGAAGCAGAAGTGTCTGAATTTCTATTTACCCTTCCTTTCACCTACTTCCTTCCTAATGACTGCCTTCTTTAAATTAACTCTAGGGCATCTCTCCAGTTGCAGTATTTAGATACCTAGCTTTAGGGTACAGAATAGGAGTTAGCAGTAATGTAACTTCCTTGGAAAATTCTACTCATGGATTCTTATTCATTTTGGTTTGCTTAGACTGGTTTTCAGAAAAAATTGTTAACAGATGGCAAACAGACCAAAAGTTTAATTTTTTCAAAACTCAGACAATATGCAAAATTTTGTATGTGGGTACAATTTTTGAGATTCCATGAATTTCCTCAATAAACCATATCTATAAAAACCATGTTATACACAATGAACTTACACAATATTACATGTAAATTATATCTCAATAAAGCCGGATAAGGAAAAAATGCTGCCTAAGAAGTAAATTTATCTACTAATAATCCTATACTCTTTTTACTAATAACTTACAGACATACAGAAACAAATGGGGGGAAAATCCTCTGAACACACACACACATACGGTGTTTCTCCCTTGTGCTATTTGGGGATAAAATTTTTATAAGATTAGGGACTTTCTGCATCTTAAAAAATTCATTAGTTTGGCACTTAGCTTAGAGAAGAGGCTTTTAAATGCTTATAATCTTCCATTACAACGTCCCACTATTCTGATTCTCTCCCACTGGAAGCGAGGATCACTGTAGAGACAGGACACACAGAGGCAGAGAGCACTCACTGCTTGGCAACTCTTACACTAGAGTCTCCTTGCCTACATAATTGCCTCCAGTGCATGAGAAATACTATGCACACATCTATGTATGATGGTGACTATCTGGCTGAAATGAAAAGCAGTATTAAAAGAACCTTAAATGTTTCATAAAAATCTGTAAGACTGTTCATCACTGACTGCTCCTTTGGGTTTTAAACTGAGGTTTCCAATGACTGTTTTGAATAGACATATGTGTGAGATACAAAATATGGCAAAAATGTGTTACTTGTGTACTACAAATATTTCCATATTATTCCCCTATTGACCTGGATTTCCTTACCCATCATACAATTTATTTTAATGTGGAAAGTAAAGCAATTGTATACTCATTACAGCAGGAAAATTATTATCTTCAGAAGTCACCTTTGTCTACATGGCAAATGTATTCTCTGTTGGCTTCCAAATCTGAAATTTATTCTAGAACCTGCACATTAAAATAATGTGATGAAGTTACTCAGACTTAAAGAGAAAAACACCATTTTAGGAAGAATTACTTCACTGAGATTAGTAACAGTAACAGTAGAGATTAGGCAAGAGGAAAGACCTACAGACAGTTACTAGAAGAACAGCAAGGGAATTCTGAATATAAAAGGGAGGGATACTAGGAATGCTATGGAGACAAGGATGAGAAGGATTTGTGCTTCCAGAATACAGAATGAAGTGGAGTGAAAGTTGCTCAGTCGTGTCCTATTCTCTGTGACCCCATGGACTGTACCCTGCCAGGCTCCTCTGTCCGTGGAATTATCCAGGCCAGAATACTGGAGTGGGTAGTGGTTCCCTTCTCCAGGGGATCTTCCCAACCCAAGGATCGAACCCAGGTCTTCCACATTGTAGGCAGATTCTTTACCATCTGAGCCACTGGGGAAGCAGAATACAGAATAGTATGTATCAATATACAGAAAAAGCCAGGAGAATTCATTGCTTCATTTTAAACAACTATCTTTAAAATTTCAATGGACTCCCATGAGAGTGAGATGGACATGGTGACTTGCATCTAATGAAGAGAATACAACAAAAAGTGATACAAGGCCACTTTTGAGACTAAATTATAAAAAACTGTCTCTCTCATCTTGCTTGTTCTCAGGAAGCAAGCTGCCATGGGTGAGATCACCTGTGGATAAGCACCCATGGCAAGGAATTGAGGGCAGCCTCTGGTAAAAGCCGCAAAGAACTGAGGCCCTCTGTTCCAAAAGCCCAGAGGAACCGAATCCTTCAACAAACATAAGCATAATAAACTTGAAAGAGGAGCCTTCTCCATTGAGCCCTGAGATGACTACAGCCTAGGCTGTCATTTTTTTTTTTTAACTAATTTTATTTTTTTGGATGATCCTGGCAGCTTGAGGGATCTTAGTTCCCCAGCTGGGGACTGAACCTGGACCCTTGGCAGTGAAAGCATGAAATCCTAACCACTGGACTGCCAGGGAATTCCCTAAATTTAAATGTTATAACAAACAACTTCTAAACAAGGAAAAACAGAGAAAGAGGATTTCAAGTGATTTAGAGATAAAGGATGGCAGTGGTGACATCAAATACAGAATTCCTAAAATCTCTAATTTCTTGAGTATCAAAACACAAGTCAAGAATATCTTTCTGTCTCTTCTTTGTTCCCACTGAATTTTTCATGAATACTGGGCTGCAGGAACATATATATATTGCGTAGGGAAAGAAGAACATAAAGCTGCATTTTTTTTCAGAAATAAATTTATAATAACATATATATATGTGAGATGTTATTCATCATAATAACTGGTGCTCCAGACATTGTGCTAATAAGTACCTTATATCTTAATTAATCATCACAAACACCCTATGGAGTACATGATATTACTCTCTGTCCTTTACAGATGAAGAACCAGAAAATTAGGAAGACTAAATAATAAAAGTTATACAACTAGTAAGTGGCATGGTTAGACTTAGCCAAGTTTATATGATCCCAGGGCTATTTATCACTATGAAAAACTGCCTTCATTTAAAAAAAAAAACCAAAAAACGAAAACCCACAAAGCTTAGAATCTATGCATAGACTGCTTATGAAAACAGGCCAGTGACAGCAGGTTACAGGTGCAATTTTATCCTCTTTGTGAAGTGCTCTCATAAAAAGGATAGTGATACTCTTACCCACAGCACTCTTTTCAGTATTTATTTATTTACTTGGCTGCACTGGATCTTGGTTGTGACACACAGGCCTCTCTCTAGTTGGGCACATGCTTAGTTGCCTCACAGCAGGCGGAATCTAAATTCCCCAACCAGGAACTGAACCCACGTTCCCTGTATTGGGAGGCAGATTCTTAACCACTGGACCATCAGGAAAGTTCCACACATACCATTCATAGAGGGAAAGCAGTAAAGGCTGTGGAACACTTTAACTGTAGCTAAGATTTATTAAAACTAACTCTGGACCACATGATTGTCATTATTTTATATATTTTAATTATTACATCTTCACAGCATTCCTATGATACAGGTAATATTATAATCCCCATTTTGCAGATAAGGAAATTAATCAGTCTTACAGTTAAGTAATATGCCCAAGGTCACACCAGCACAAAGTGGTAGACTCAGTGTCTGAACATGGGCAGCCTGGCTCTCGGGTCTGCAGGCTATAAACTAGTGCATTTCACTGCCTCAAAAACCCAAAGTTAAGACAGATTTAAGAGTTAATACAAAAACTTCCATTTGGATATCTAACTGAATTACAGATCTAAGCACCATACTTACAGGCCAAGTCTTTATAATTTGTGATGCAAAACACCTTGAGAAGAGGCCAGTTAGAAGACAGTTAATGGGGGAGGGAAGGACTGGGAGTTAGGGGTTAGCAGATGTAAACCAGTATACAGAGGATGGATAAGCAACAAGGTCCTACTACAGCAGAGGGAACTAAGTATTCAATAGCCTGGGAGAAGCCATAATGGACAAGAATATTAAAAAAGAAGGTCTACATGTGTATAACTGAGGCACTGTGCTGTATAGCAGAGGTTAGTGCACATTGTCAATTCACTATATTTTGATTGAAAAAGATGGTTAATGTCTTAAATAATGATAAAATGTAAATCAAGAAAACAACTAAAAATGTTCAAAGTGAAAAGTTCTATTCAATAAAGCACCTGTCCACTGGAAGAACTTTCTAACATGCTAAGAACTTATTAGTTGATACAGGAGTATGCAGATGGAAAGCTGTTCATTCTCTTATTCTAGCTCTTTGGTGTGCTTATGTGCATAATCCGTTTTCAGGCAGTCTCTCTCATGCTTGAAATATGCTGAGATCATTCCTGTTTATCCCTCTGCTTCCTCTCTCTAGTTGTTATGTGGACTTTCACTGGTTAGGGCGGCACTGCAGTGCATTTCTACCTTCATTTGATTTATAAGTTTGTCCACTACCCAACATTTAGGTGGGGTTTTTGTTGTTGTTGTTCTAACAGTTGTACCATTAACAACCTTCATTCCATTTCAACATTTATAACAGCATTTCTTTTCTCCTTCTTTTTGGGGGCGGGTAGTGGGGAAAGACGTGTTACAGATTGCTCTGAGAAGCTGTTATATTAACAGAAAGAAGTATATATGTGCATGTAGAACAGTGTTTGTATATAATTTTAAGGGGTTTAGAGACCCTTCACCCCAAAACTCACCAATTTAACTCCGGTTAAAAATCTTGCAGTATATCTGTGTTTTCAACACAGTAGACATAAGAAATACAAATACAACATAATAGAAGCTGTGAATTACAAGAAAAAGGCTCCTGGTACCCATAAACCAATCAAAAACCAGACAGAGGGTTTTACCTCTAAAGAATAAAATTCACAGCAAAGTAAAGAAGAATGCCAAACCATTTGGAATAAAGGTAACATCTGATAATGTTTTCAGAAAAACAAACAACAGAAGATGAGAAAACAGATCATCCTTTTCTTCTAAGTAGAAAGACCATGACTACACAGGAGTTGGGAAAAGAGGAATCAAGGAACTACTCACTTTATGTGAACTATTTCATCATGTACAGTGGCTTGTACTTGTGCTATAAAGTACACAATGCTGTTAATAAATCCAAATAAAAAGTATTTTATGAATCAAAAACTATATAAACATGAATATGCACCTTCAAGTAAGAAAGTATCATAAAACTCTCTTCCATTCTTGAGTTTCAAATACATCCTAATTTTGCTGTCACCTTAAATAACATTGTCCTTTGAAGGACAGTGCCATTTTTAAAGAGATTCAAAAGGATCTATTACAAAAAGATTAATCTCAAATTCCTCTGAAAGTATCTGCTATGGATAAAAGCCTGTCTATTTTCAGAACTCTGGTCTGGACTTTGGCTCTTAACCTTGCACATGTATCAAAAGTCCTATGAAACTGTCAACTTGGCCTGCCATCTGTATCAAGGTTCATTTCGACACCTGAAATTATGTGTTGTTATAATGTGCAACATAAAAAGCTTGAAAAAACTAAGAAGGAATGTTGCTATCCTTTAGTAGCATCTGATTACTGAAAAACCTCAATACAAATTCCCTGCAGAAATTTTAGAAAAGAAAAGTATAATGATGATGATGAACAACAGGAAGGGTAATACATTTCTTATTTATTTCACCTGAGCTGAGCATTTGTCATATACATTATTTTACTTAATCTTAACAACTCTATAAGATTTATTGTTAAAAAAGAGCTGTTTTTAATCACAATCCTACAAGGAATTTAAGACTATGAATGTTACATGTTATCACACAGCTAGTAGGTGACAGAGTCACGAATTAAATGTAGAGTTAATTTCAGAACCCGAGCTCTCTGAAACACATACTGCCCAATAAAGAAAAGAAAAATCACCTGTAATCCCACCAGCCAGCCACAATCACTGCTAACATAAGATAATGTTCTTATCTCACGAATGCTACTCTCTCCTCTGACAACACACAGAATCCCAATTCTCTCTCCCTCTTTAGGCAACCAAGGTTAGTTTGGTGTATTCTTCTAGACATTTCCCCCTTTGAATGTGTATTCATGTATCTATGCAAATATATACTTAATTTGTTAAATTATCAAGTAACATCAATGTTATACGTAACGTTGCTGTGATAGGAAACTGAGGCCCGAAGAAATTACACAACGTGTTCAAGATCACAAAACTACTAAGGAGAAAACTGTAATTGAAACACAGGCAGACACATTCTAACTAAAAATGACCCTACACCTTTACATCTTGTATTTCCTGTTTAAAAACACTTTAAGATGTTGTGATATACACTCAGGATCATCACTATAATAACAACAAAATTAGCTAACATTTATAAGCATTTACTATAAAACAAGCATTCTGCTAAGTGCTCTGTATTTATTAATCTGATTTAAGATTACCATTTCCATTTTTACAGATGAGGAAACTGAAGCTTAGACAAGTTAAGGGACTTGCCTAAAATCACACAGCTAATAACCAATGCTTGTAGGCAGAAAAGTTAGAGGCTAGGATGAGTGCGTTCTCTCATTTAGGCAATTGTTTTACTGAAATCACTGATATCAGTTGGTTACCCTAAAAAGAGAATACAGCCTTGTCTCATACTTAAAAACTGAATTTTCTACTTTTTAATTTAAGGGCCAAGCAAGGGATGCTTATAGAATTTTACACAGTAATAGAGTTAGGGGTACTGTATTTCTGGACTACACTGTGTCCACTTCAAGAGTTCAACAATAAATCCTGCTTATACCCTCACACAAATCACTTAAATTCTCTAGGTCCTAATTTCCTCAATGTAAGACGATTATCAAACACAATTCGCTTGACCTCCCCGACTCTGGAAGTTCAGTTATGTAACATCATTGATCATCTCTGTGGTTTCAGTTGCGGAACCAAAACATACTGTTTACTCATACTGTTCCTCACATTTTCTGTATACAACAAATCTGATTTGAGGGACGGTAAAACTTAAGTATTCTAGAATCTAATGCTATATAGACTGAATCCCTCAGTTTAGTAGACAAATAATCTGGATCAACACCTATACCCCATTGTACCTTTCCCCAGTCCCTGTAGACCAAACATCAACAACTCGCTCTGATTTGATCCACAATTTCCTTTTCCTTGCAGGACAACACTGAAAACTTGTTACAGGTACACAGATACCATGGACCAAAAGACAAACCAAGGAAAATACATGTCCATCTCTCAGAAACAAAAGCTTTCTTCTTCCCATCTAAAATACAGACACCAAAATGTTGAGGTCCGGATAATAAAGAAACAACATCACCAATTACTCCTCAGACGTCAACAGCAGAATGAGCATGATGGGTGCAGCTGGCAGCCACCCTGTAACCCAGCTGGTTCTCATAGTGTGGCACCTCATCCAGCAGCTTCAGCACTAGCTGAGAGTTTGTTAGAGAAGCAAATTCTCAACCTACCCAGGCTTAGTGAATCCGAAATTCTGGGGCTGGGTCCCACAATCTGCCTTTGAAGAAATCCTCCAGGCAAGTCTTGCTGCTGTTGTCGTTTAGTTTCTAAGTCATGTCAGACTCTTAGCAACCCCATGGACTGTAGCCCACCAGACTCCTCTGTCCATAAGATTTTCCAGGCAAGAATACTGGAATGGGTTGCCATTTCCTCCTCCGGGGGATCTTCCCAACCCAGGGATTGAACCTGCACCTCCTGCATTGGCAGGCGGATTCTTTACCACTGAGCCACCAGAGAAGCATGCTAAAATGAGAAAACCAGGGCTCATTTAACCTTTAGCTTATGCTTGTTGCCTCTGTAACATATACTCTTTCTCCAAATTTGCATGTGATAATAAATAAAGGAAGATATCAGATCACTAGTTTTAACTGCATTATGTATGAGTATATCATAAAATATTAATATGATCATTATTCTGTTAGTATATCCTATGTAAGAGAAATTCAGAAAGAATGGAATATTTGTTTGCTTTATGAGTATACTAAATTTACTTGTTTATTGTTAATTTTTGGTACTATGTAGAGGATTACAGCTTCAACCCCCAGGTCACTAATCTTATCTCCACAGAAACTTATTTTCACAGAATTTATTATAAAAGAACAAATCACTAAGACGTTTCTATGCCTTAAATCTGCTTCGGATAAGAAAAGGAGAGACTGCAGAGTGTGGCAATTAACATTTTGGCAATGTGTTTTAGTTTCTTCCTGGTTTTCTGAAAATGTTAATTGAGGTTTAGTTTGCTTCAATTCCAATTCAGTGAAGATTCATGTTTGTGGAAAATATACATAAGTAATAACATGGACAAGGTTTTTCATAATGATTCAGCACTGGCATTCTAAATAACAGCAGCTCCCTTGCTTCTTGACAGTAACAATCACTAGATTAGATTAAAGATGTCAGATAGGCAATCAGGAAGTGAAAAATTAGTCCCCCCACACTAAATCTGATTTGCAAATCTGAAAAAGAAAAGACCTCTCTTCTCTTCCAAACCTCAATGCAGGAATAGAGAATTAGTGCATTTAATTATTTTACTTTATTATACCAAAATTTGCATGAAGAAATGCAGAGTATAATATTCCAATGTCCAAGAAACATGATAATACCTCAAAACAGGAATTCTTTTAACAATGTGCTACTGTGTCATTTTAGGATGCTACTTTGTTCCTTTTAGATACAGAAAAGCTAGTTTCTAATACCTACCTGTGATTGATTTAAAAATGAAAGTCATTTACAACAGTAGATGAAGACCAAGGTTCTGCAACTTGAAAGCGAAATCCCTAAGGTCTTTCAATATTCAAAGCTGGTTCATAAAATCAAATGTCTCTGATTAGGTTTGCCTGAAGTTTTTTGCCTCCTGTCTTTTTTTAAAAATTACATGTCTCACCTGGCTTCAGAGGTATACTAGCCTGACATTTCAGATTACAGCTACTGATATCTTACCTAGAATTAGAAATCACCTTATTCTGCTAATCTCTAGTATGGTAAATGTGTAGTAGTGGTATCCACTGTGGTTTAACATTGATTTTAATGAGCAGGAATAAACAAAAGACCTAAAACCAAGTCTTCTAAAGTTCTTTACTGAAGCTCTGATCTGTATACTCAACTAGGGCTGTGAACATTTCTAACATAGCTCTATAGACTCACTGTAGCGTAAGTGTAAAGGATGTTGCCAAGCAACTCATCTAAGTTTGGAAGAATCTAAGCATTGATAATGAGTCTGTGTCAGCTTGGCTCCCACACAAGAAGGGTTTTAGTGAACTCCCACATGTGCTTACAGGCCATTCATGAGAAGAGGTATTTCTAACAGTCAGTGTCCAGGAGTCCAAATCAGGAAACTGTAACTTTTTTTCCTAATTCAAGTATAATGTTTCCAACATCACAACTATTTTCTATAACTGTTCAGAAAACCAATAGGGATTAAGGCCAAAAAAAAAAAAAAAAGATCACATGCAAAGGACTAGGGTTGAATCGACATTTTTATTCACACTTGAACACTGCTGAGTGGACATGGCCAAAGCAAAATTTCTTCAAGTATCTCAGGTCACACAAATCAGGGTCACACACCCTGAGAATGTATCTACCAAATTATTTTGATTCTTTTGAAAATTATCCTTGAAGCTGTTTTCAATATCTACATAATTATATCAATAATCAAAAAGGATGTTCAGTAGAAACTGCTCTAATAAGGAAAATACACAGTCAGTTGCACAAGAGATAACAGCTGTGATTTTATGAATAATATACATGCAAAACACTGCTCTGTTGGATGGGCCTAATCCAAACCTCCCTCTTTCAAAGCAGATACTTTGCATGCACGCTTACCAGGGCAGTATGCATCCACGTCCAGTTTCTGAGCTGAAGTGAGGGTTGGTGAGCCAAGCTCGGATTCTGGAATTCGTGGGCTCTCAACAAACTTTGCCTTCCTCAGAGGGGCTAAGGACAAAAAAAGAGACAGAGAGAGAGGGAGAGGGAAAAAAAAAAAAACGAGAGAGAGAGAGGAAAACAGAAAGAAAGGAAGAAAAAGGAAAGAGAAACAGGGAAAGAGAAAGGAAAGAGAAACATAGAGGGGTCATGAGTAAGGGGAACAGCAGGCAACAGATGGAAGCACTTAAATGAACGACACACTCTGTCAGACTCAGATCAGGTTACCCTATTTTTTTTTTTTTTTGTGCCAGGAAAAAATTTAACTGCATTCTTCATAGAGGAGATGGCTCTTGTTAAAAAGTCACTGCAAACTGGAAAAGCTAAAATCTAATCATCTATTACCTTTAGCTATTTTCTCTTTCCTTATAAAGCAAAGAGCTTTCTGATTTTGTCTTCCTTTGCTGTTAAATACAGGTATTAACTGACTGAAGTATCAGACTAAGCTTTAAAATTTTGTTTATAATAAATGTAACCAAAACTTTTCTTTATCCAGAAATAACTATCAATACAATACTGGGTTGTGATAACTACCTTAAGTAGGATTAACCTATTTAGCTTAACAAGGAAATCAATTACCTAACTGCTCAGCTACTAGGTAAGAAGTCAAACCTGCTAGTGGACTAAGATATTAACTAGGCCATGAGAGTTTGCAACTGGCTGCTAAAGATAAAGAGATGTGATTTGCTTACAAATATAATTATGAGGTCTATGGAACAGCAATATTCCATGCCATGGAATTCACTCAATCTTATAAGGAATGAATGAATGAAAAAAGCATAATTCATGAATTGAAAGTTTTCATAGTAAAAGCTAGTGTACATTTTATTTAATGACTTTTAGGCAAAAATGTTAAGGAACATTATTGATATACATTTAAATAGTTAAATATATTAAAAGTTAAAATTCTGAAGACTGCTTTGGTACTTTTAAACTGAATTCTATTAAACAAACTGTAATAGGATGAATGTGCTTAGTATAATACTGGTGGCAAAAGTACCAGCCGAATCTGAAATTGATTTGTATGCATTATATACACTATAACTACAGGTGTTCCAGACACGTGAGTGCTTAAGATCACATTTCTTTTATCAAAAGTTTCGGCACGTTCTTCAAAATCCTCATCCATTACTGATTCACAGGGGGATTCTAAGTTATTCCTAAAAGACCTTGTAAAAAGTAATGCAAAACTTTGTCATCACCATGACCAGAATTCTACTCTATTTTCTCTGGAGGTCAAAAATACAGTCTTTAAAAAACAGAAAGTATTTTTGATACTCAAAACCTACAGTCAACTAAATCACACTTAAATCTTAGGGTATGTATGTATATTTTAAGTGTATGTTAAAATAAAGTCTACTGTCTCCATGGCAACCAAGACTGAGGGTGCTAACAGAATGGTTCTCTGCCAAAAGCAAGCTTTGGAACAGCAGAATTCTCACCTCTGTTAACTGTAAAACTTGAGCCTATTTTTAAAAAATCACTATCACAAATGAAGATCTCAAGTGACTTATATGCATATCTGCAGGCTACTTTATCTGCAGCCAACATTAGAACCTCTTTCATTGTAATCTCACCAATTCAAAAATAATAAAACATTTTACTTATCCAAAATTGCTTTGTATAGGAGAAATTATTAATAGTTTAATTCTTAAATCTCTTAAGTCCTTTCCTAGAATTTTATTATTTTATTATGGCAGTAGAATAATTCTTTTACCTGCTGAGTTCTGACAAAGACAGCCCTGGTCCCTGCTCAAGGGACTCTATACATCTAAAAATTTTAATAACAGTTTTTATAATGAAATTTGGGGCTAGTAGACAGACAGAAATCAGCAACTGAGGGTAGATATGTAAGAAAGAAATTGAAGGATGGCAGGAGAAGTTGAGGGAGGTAGGAAGAATGTTTAAGAATTATGAGATGAAGTCAAGGGGGAAAATCAAGATCCTAGAGATATGGAAAATTCAATACCATGTAGACTTCTCTATTTTCTCAGGGAGTTCCAATTGTTACCTTTTTAGTTCACAGTGGATATTTAATTCTGCTTTTCTACCTTCATCTCTGTCATCTATGGGACACTGTACATGTCTAATAATGAATTTATGTTATTTTATAAGGTAGATTATAATGTTGCTCTCTTTCAAATTATAAAGAACTAGTGTTGTCTTAAGTCAAACACACACAGAAGATACAATCACAAGCATGACAGATTGTCCAAGATGCTTAACACTAGTTGGTGGAGAACATAATCGGTCAACATGAAAGATGGGACACAGCAGTTTGGAAGCCTAGAATGCTAATACATTTTGCTGTAAAATAAATGGTATATAAGATGAATCAGATGGGTAGAAGAACTCTGTGTCAAAGGGTTTACCAAACAGTTTTTTTAAAGCGGTTGAAGTAAGATGAGTAGGGGACTCTAATGAAGAAGAAAATGGTACCTTACTCCATTCTTGCCTGGGAAATTCCATGGACAGAGGAGCCTGGCGGGCTACAGTCCACTGAGTTGCAAAGCAGTCGGATACAACTTCGCAACTAAACAACAAAGGGGACTCTAAAACCAAACCAAGTATTTTATTGTGATGTAAGAGATAACAGGAAACCACTGATCTGAAATCTGAACCAATACTGGGTATATGATTCCTATGCTGTACGAGACTTGAGTTTGGGTATACGGCTGAGTTGAGATGCATACTGTATGCAGAGGATGCATACTGATTAGACTATGATGAAGTCACTCAGTCATGTCAGACTCTATGTGACCCCATGGACTGTAGCCTGCCAGGCTTCATCCGTGGGATTTTCCAGGCAAGATACTGGAGTAGGCTGCCATTTCCTTCTCCAGGGGATCTTCCCGACACAGGGATCAAACCCGGATCTCCCGCGTTGCAGGCAAACTCTTTACTGTCTGAGCCACCAGGGAATCCTATTAGAGTATGGGCTTAGTCATTTGAAAGATTGAGGTTGTAGCTCTAGCACTTACAGGTAATAAGAAACTGGGCAAGTTAGCCTTACTAGGCCCAGAGCAAAAAGTCTATGATTACAGAAAACAAAGTAAGCACATGGTTTCAAGACAGAGAATGGAAAGGCAGCTTAACATGGTATAAGATCTTGTTGGAAAACCCAACAGAACTTTTTGGTCAATTTAACAGAATAGTAGGGAAGGACTGGATAACAGAGGAATGAACGATCTGAGCCCTGAAACTAGAAAGCCTAAGTTAGATCCCATCTCTTTGACCTTTTCCTAGCTGTGAGAACTTTTCTGTGCCTGTTTCCTCATCAGTTACTTGGGATTAATAACAGTAGCTACAGCATGGGACAGTTGCAAGGATTACATGAATTAACTCAAATAAAATGGTTAGAAAAGTGCCAGCACAGAATATCCTTTACAAATGCTAGCTGTTTTTATCACTGTTTCTGCTGCTATCGTCATCATCATCACCATTACAGATACAGCATGCTTTGGAAAGTCTGAACTGTCTGTGACAGAGGGGTAAAACAAAGATGTCTAAGATGCCATGGGGGAATGATAAGAACAGTGATATTACCAATTAAATTTTTAAAACTGAGAAGGAAATAATGTTGAAGAAAACATGCTATAACTTAGAAGGTGGTAGAAAACCCAAGTCAAAATGGTCTAAGTTAGACAAAGAGAAATATGTGGGTACAGAAAGTTAAACAGTATGATTTAGACCACTAGTTCTCAAACTGTGGTGTCTGGACCAGCAGTAAAGCATCATCTGCAAATTTGTTAGAAATGCAAATGATCAGACCCCATGTCAAACCAGCTGAGGACCAGAAACTTGAGACAGTATAGGCTCAGCAATCTGTGCTTAGCAAACCCTCCAAGTGATTCGAAAGCACACTAAACTTTGTGGACACCGGATTAGAGAGATCTATAAATACCTCATGAAAATGGATCACTAAAAGACCTCATCTAACAAAAAAAGTTGAAACAAAATAGAAATCAAGGCCTCATCTCTGAAAGTATTCATATCTATGGGTAAAAGTTAGGATTTCTTCTCAATCACTCTTTTAGCACTACAACTCTTGTGTTATGGGTTTATTTATTTTTTAAACCAATCCCAGTTATAAAGTTTCCATCATTCAGAGCCTGTTTTGAAGAGAGACCAATGTGTCTGTACTTGTTAATTTTTACCAAGATCACTGAGGGGTAGAGGACAGGGGATTAAGAGCAATCAGATAGATCATAAAGAAATGTTAATGGTGAAAAAGAAAATCCATCTACGGAGGTTCCTCTGTAAACTGAGATGCTGAAGATGATGCTGAAGCACACCTTGCTCAACAACTATGAATGAAATTCGCTCAGCTGTGTCTGACTCTTTGTGACCCCATGGACTATACAGTCCATGGAACTCTCCAGGCTTGAATACTGGAGTGGATAGCTGTTCCCTTCTCCAGGGGATCTTCCCAACCCAGGGATTAAAACCAGGTCTCCCACGTTGCAGGTGGATTTTTTTTTATCAGCTGAGCCACCAGGGAAGCCCCAAGCAACTATAAAGACATTAAAATATAAATTTTAATTACTACTTAAGTATTTGTCTTCATTAAATGTTTCACAGCAAAGGGGAACTTCTATGGAGAAACTGGCATAGACTCAGATATTCATGGGAGAATGGTATGGAGCCAGATCAAACAAAAGCAAGGACGAGGAAAATGAGAACTGAAGGATAAATATAAAGACGAGTAGAACATAAAGTACCAAGAAAGTACTTTCACAAAATTGGTTTTGAGATTAAATGCATACTTAGTAAGGAGTACGTCAAGGCTATATATTGTCACACTGCTTATTTAACTTATATGCAGAGTACATCATGAGAAATGCTGGGCTGGAAGAAGCACAAGCTGGAATCAAGACTGCAGGGAGAAATATCAATAACCTCAGATGTGCAGATGACACCACCCTTATAAAGTGAAGAGGAACTAAAAAGCCTCTTGATGAAAGTGAAAGAGTTGGCTTAAAGTTCAACATTTAGGAAACAAAGGTCATGGCATCTGGTCCCATCACTTCATGGGAAATAGATGGGGAAACAGTGGACAATGTGTCAGACTTTATGTTGTTGGGCTCCAAAATCACTGCAGATGGTGACTGCAGCCATGAAATTAAAAGACGCTTGCTCCTTGGAAGGAAAGTTATGACTAACCTAGATAGCATATTCAAAAGCAGAGACATTACTTTGCCAACAACGGTCTGTCTAGTCAAGGCTATGGTTTTTCCTGTGGTCATGTATGGATGTGAGAGTTGGACTATAAAGAAAGCTGAGCGCCGAAGAATTGATGCTTTTGAACTGTGGTGTTGGAGAAGACTCTTGAGAGTCCCTTGGACTGCAAGGAGATCCAACCAGTCCATTCTAAAGGAAATCAGTCCTGGGTGTTCATTGGAAAGACTGATGCTAAAGCTGAAACTCCAATACTTTGGCCACCTGATGTGAAGACTTGACTCATTGGAAAAGACCCTGATGCTGGGAGGGATTGGGGGCAGGAGGAGAAGGGGACAGAGAATGAGATGGCTGGATGGCATCACCGACTCGACGGACATGAGTTTGGGTAAACTCTGGGAGTTGGTGATGGACAGGGAGGCCTGGTGTGCTACGATTCATGGGGTCGCAAAGAGTCAGACATGACTGAGGGACTGAACTGAACTAGTAAGGTTAATCTAAAGACAAATTCACTGTCAAATGTGAAAGGAGGATAAAAAGGTTTTAGTTACAGGCAAGAGAAAGAAGTACAGGCGTCCAAGTTAGAAAGAAAGAAGCAAAGTTATCTTTGTTCGCAGATGACAAAATCATAAATATAGAAAATCCTAAAGATTCCACCAATAAATGAACTCAGCAAAGTTGTACGACACAAAATCAACATACAAAAATTCTCTAACAGTGAACAATCTGGAAAGGAAATTAAGAAAACAATTCAATTTAAAATAGCAACAAAAAATACCTACAAGTAAATTTAATAAAGGAAGCTAAAGACCTGAAACTCTGAAACTACAAAATGTTGCTGAAAGAAAATAAAGAAGACACAAATAAATGGAAAGAAAATCCTTGCTCATGAATTGTAAAACTTAACACTGTTAAGATGGCAATACTACCCAAAATGATCCATAGATTCAATGCAATCCTTATCAAAATCCCAGAGGTTTTTTTGCATAGATAAAAAAAGTCATCCTAAAATTCATATGGATCAAGTGGACAAGTTTTTCAATATACGGTGTTGGGAAAACTGGATATGTGTATGCAAAACAATGAAGGTGGAACCTTATCTTATACCAAATACAAAAATTAACTCAGAATGGATCAAAGACCTAAATGCAAGTTAAAGTTATATAATTCTTAGAAGAAAACTTAGGAGGAAAGTTTTGAACAATTTAACTGTTAAGGAAGTAGAGAGAGAGAGTGGAAATTTTATTTGGAAAGAAAAATCTGTATTTTAAAAAGTTTTTAACAGAGCTTTCATAGGCAAACTCTTATAACATTCATAATATTTTAGTTCCTAAACATTTACTAGAAAAATAAACCTTTGAGTAACAATGGGTTTCCTAGAGTGAGGGTGGGAAGCAAGGGTAGAAGGAGAGAGATGGTTTGTGATACTCTTTATTTCCTCCTTCTTAACCCCCAATCTAATGGTGGTTTAAAACTGGAAAATCGTGAGAATAGTACTTATCCAATATCCTGATCAGCCTCTTCTCATAACTGTGCTTAAATGGTGACACAAACCACACCCTGAATAAAGGAAGAATGCCATGGAACTTTTGTTAGTTATGCAACAAAAAACAAATGACTCCCCTAAAACAGAGGGATCAAAAACAAGTTTAAAAAAATTGAGAGAGAAAAACCAATAGAATCTGACAATTTGACACGGGCTAGATATAAGTGAAAAGCAGATGAAAAGAAAGAACTGTAATTCATATAGTGTCCTGTTTTTTAGCAAGA